>NW_027185285.1:14776275-15510158 GCF_022577435.1 Embiotoca jacksoni | reverse complement strand
CTGTGAAATTGTCCACACAAAGTGACTTGAAGCCACTTTGTCCATGTAGTTTATCCCATTTGCCATAGTACTGATGAAGAAATTTGTTCGTAAACACTTAGTTTAAGCCGTGGCGCTGTGATGCAGTTTTAAATTAGGCTGAGAAAGTGAGAATTGAAATGCTGTTTTCTGTCTAATTGCAGACACAAAGTGACTTGAAGCCACTTTGTCCTTGTAGTTTATCCCATTTGCCATAGTACTGATGAAGAAATTTGTTCGTAAACACTTAGTTTAAGCCGTGGCGCTGTGATGCAGTTTTATGCTGTTTTTGAGCTTCTCTCGCTGAGATAAGGCTGTTTTTGAAACATTGTGTTTCCTGTGAAATTGTCCACACAAAGTGATTTGAAACCACTTTGCCCATGTAGTGTATTCCATTTGCCAACGTTCTGAGTATGAAACTTGTTTGTAAACACTTAGTTTAAGCCGTGGCGCTGTGATGCAGTTTTATATTAGGCTGAGAAAGTGAGAATTGAAATGCTGTTTTCTGTATAATTGCAGACACAAAGTGACTTGAAGCCACTTTGTCCATGTAGTTTTATCCCATTTGCCATAGAACTGATGAAGAAATTTGTTCGTAAATACTTAGTTTAAGCCGTGGCACTGTAATGCAGTTTTACATTAGGCTGAGAAAGTGAGACTTGAAATGCTGTTTTCTGTGTAATTGCAGACACAAAGTGAAGCCACGTTAGCCATGTAGTGTATCCCATTTGCTGATGAAGAAATTTGTTCATAAACACTTAGTTTAAGCCGTGGCACTGTAATCCAGTTTTATGCTGTTTTTGAGCTTCTCTCGCTGAGATAAGGCTGTTTTTGAAACATTGTGTTTCCTGTGAAATTGTCCATACAAAGTGACTTGAAACCACTTTGTCCATGTAGTTTATCCCATTTGCCATAGTACTGATGAAGAAATTTGTTCGTAAACACTTAGTTTAAGCCGTGGCACTGTAATGCAGTTTTATACTGTATTTGAGCTTCTCTCGCTGATATAAGGCTGTTTTTGAAACATTGTGTTTCCTGTGAAATTGTCCACACAAAGTGATTTGAAACCACTTTGCCCATGTAGTGTATTCCATTTGCCAACGTTCTGAGTATGAAACTTGTTTGTAAACACTTAGTTTAAGCCGTGGCGCTGTGATGCAGTTTTATATTAGGCTGAGAAAGTGAGAATTGAAATGCTGTTTTCTGTGTAATTGCAGACACAAAGTGACTTGAAGCCACTTTGTCCATGTAGTTTATCCCATTTGCCATAGTACTGATGAAGAAATTTGTTCGTAAACACTTAGTTTAAGCCGTGGCGCTGTGATGCAGTCTTATATTAGGCTGAGAAAGTGAGAATTGAAATGCTGTTTTCTGTCTAATTGCAGACACAAAGTGACTTGAAGCCACTTTGTCCATGTAGTTTATCCCATTTGCCATAGAACTGATGAAGAAATTTGTTCGTAAATACTTAGTTTAAGCCGTGGCACTGTAATGCAGTTTTACATTAGGCTGAGAAAGTGAGACTTGAAATGCTGTTTTCTGTGTAATTGCAGACACAAAGTGAAGCCACGTTAGCCATGTAGTGTATCCCATTTGCTGATGAAGAAATTTGTTCATAAACACTTAGTTTAAGCCGTGGCACTGTAATCCAGTTTTATGCTGTTTTTGAGCTTCTCTCGCTGAGATAAGGCTGTTTTTGAAACATTGTGTTTCCTGTGAAATTGTCCATACAAAGTGACTTGAAACCACTTTGTCCATGTAGTTTATCCCATTTGCCATAGTACTGATGAAGAAATTTGTTCGTAAACACTTAGTTTAAGCCGTGGCGCTGTGATGCAGTTTTATATTAGGCTGAGAAAGTGAGAATTGAAATGCTGTTTTCTGTGTAATTGCAGACACAAAGTGAAGCCACGTTAGCCATGTAGTGTATCCCATTTGCTGATGAAGAAATTTGTTCATAAACACTTAGTTTAAGCCGTGGCACTGTAATCCAGTTTTATGCTGTTTTTGAGCTTCTCTCGCTGAGATAAGGCTGTTTTTGAAACATTGTGTTTCCTGTGAAATTGTCCATACAAAGTGACTTGAAACCACTTTGTCCATGTAGTTTATCCCATTTGCCATAGTACTGATGAAGAAATTTGTTCGTAAACACTTAGTTTAAGCCGTGGCGCTGTGATGCAGTTTTATATTAGGCTGAGAAAGTGAGAATTGAAATGCTGTTTTCTGTGTAATTGCAGACACAAAGTGACTTGAAGCCACTTTGTCCTTGTAGTTTATCCCATTTGCCATAGTATTGATGAAGAAATTTGTTCAGAAACACTTAGTTTAAGTCGTGGCACTGTAATGCAGTTTTATGCTGTTTTTGAGCTTCTCTCGATGAGATAAGGCTGTTTTTGAAACATTGTGTTTCCTGTGAATTTGTCCACACAAAGTGACTTGAAACCACTTTGTCCATGTAGTTTATCCCATTTGCCATAGTACTGATGAAGAAATTGTTCGTAAACACTAAGTTTAAGCCGTGGCACTGTAATGCAGTTTTACACTGTTTTTGAGCTTCTCTCGCTGAGATAAGGCTGTTTTTGAAACATTGTGTTTCCTGTGAAATTGTCCACACAAAGTGACTTGAAGCCACTTTGTCCATGTAGTTTATCCCATTTGCCATAGTACTGATGAAGAAATTTGTTCGTAAACACTTAGTTTAAGCCGTGGCGCTGTGATGCAGTTTTAAATTAGGCTGAGAAAGTGAGACTTGAAATGCTGTTTTCTGTGTAATTGCAGACACAAAGTGAAGCCACTTTGTCCATGTAGTTTATCCCATTTGCCATAGTACTGATGAAGAAATTTGTTCAGAAACACTTAGTTTAAGCCGTGGCACTGTAATGCAGTTTTATATTAGGCTGAGAAAGTGAGAATTGAAATGCTGTTTTCTGTCTAATTGCAGACACAAAGTGACTTGAAGCCACTTTGTCCATGTAGTTTATCCCATTTGCCATAGTACTGATGAAGAAATTTGTTCGTAAACACTTAGTTTAAGCCGTGGCGCTGTGATGCAGTTTTAAATTAGGCTGAGAAAGTGAGAATTGAAATGCTGTTTTCTGTCTAATTGCAGACACAAAGTGACTTGAAGCCACTTTGTCCTTGTAGTTTATCCCATTTGCCATAGTACTGATGAAGAAATTTGTTCGTAAACACTTAGTTTAAGCCGTGGCGCTGTGATGCAGTTTTATGCTGTTTTTGAGCTTCTCTCGCTGAGATAAGGCTGTTTTTGAAACATTGTGTTTCCTGTGAAATTGTCCACACAAAGTGATTTGAAACCACTTTGCCCATGTAGTGTATTCCATTTGCCAACGTTCTGAGTATGAAACTTGTTTGTAAACACTTAGTTTAAGCCGTGGCGCTGTGATGCAGTTTTATGCTGTTTTTGAGCTTCTCTCGCTGAGATAAGGCTGTTTTTGAAACATTGTGTTTCCTGTGAAATTGTCCACACAAAGTGATTTGAAACCACTTTGCCCATGTAGTGTATTCCATTTGCCAACGTTCTGAGTATGAAACTTGTTTGTAAACACTTAGTTTAAGCCGTGGCGCCGTGATGCAGTTTTATGCTGTTTTTGAGCTTCTCTCGCTGAGATAAGGCTGTTTTTGAAACATTGTGTTTCCTGTGAAATTGTCCACACAAAGTGATTTGAAACCACTTTGCCCATGTAGTGTATTCCATTTGCCAACGTTCTGAGTATGAAACTTGTTTGTAAACACTTAGTTTAAGCCGTGGCGGTGTGATGCAGTTTTACATTAGGCTGAGAAAGTGAGACTTGAAATGCTGTTTTCTGTGTAATTGCAGACACAAAGTGAAGCCACGTTAGCCATGTAGTGTATCCCATTTGCTGATGAAGAAATTTGTTCGTAAACACTTAGTTTAAGCCGTGGCACTGTAATGCAGTTTTATGCTGTATTTGAGCTTCTCTCGCTGAGATAAGGCTGTTTTTGAAACATTGTGTTTCCTGTGAAATTGTCCACACAAAGTGACTTGAAGCCACTTTGTCCAAGTAGTTTATCTCATTTGCCATAGTACTGATGTAGAAATTTGTTCGTAAACACTTAGTTTAAGCCGTGGCGCTGTGATGCAGTTTTATGCTGTTTTGGAGCTTCTCTCGCTGAGATAAGGCTGTTTTTGAAACATTGTGTTTCCTGTGAAATTGTCCACACAAAGTGACTTGAAGCCACTTTGTCCATGTAGTTTATCCCATTTGCCATAGTACTGATGAAGAAATTTGTTCGTAAACACTTAGTTTAAGCCGTGGCGCTGTGATGCAGTTTTAAATTAGGCTGAGAAAGTGAGAATTGAAATGCTGTTTTCTGTCTAATTGCAGACACAAAGTGACTTGAAGCCACTTTGTCCTTGTAGTTTATCCCATTTGCCATAGTACTGATGAAGAAATTTGTTCGTAAACACTTAGTTTAAGCCGTGGCGCTGTGATGCAGTTTTATGCTGTTTTTGAGCTTCTCTCGCTGAGATAAGGCTGTTTTTGAAACATTGTGTTTCCTGTGAAATTGTCCACACAAAGTGATTTGAAACCACTTTGCCCATGTAGTGTATTCCATTTGCCAACGTTCTGAGTATGAAACTTGTTTGTAAACACTTAGTTTAAGCCGTGGCGCTGTGATGCAGTTTTATATTAGGCTGAGAAAGTGAGAATTGAAATGCTGTTTTCTGTATAATTGCAGACACAAAGTGACTTGAAGCCACTTTGTCCATGTAGTTTATCCCATTTGCCATAGAACTGATGAAGAAATTTGTTCGTAAATACTTAGTTTAAGCCGTGGCACTGTAATGCAGTTTTACATTAGGCTGAGAAAGTGAGACTTGAAATGCTGTTTTCTGTGTAATTGCAGACACAAAGTGAAGCCACGTTAGCCATGTAGTGTATCCCATTTGCTGATGAAGAAATTTGTTCATAAACACTTAGTTTAAGCCGTGGCACTGTAATCCAGTTTTATGCTGTTTTTGAGCTTCTCTCGCTGAGATAAGGCTGTTTTTGAAACATTGTGTTTCCTGTGAAATTGTCCATACAAAGTGACTTGAAACCACTTTGTCCATGTAGTTTATCCCATTTGCCATAGTACTGATGAAGAAATTTGTTCGTAAACACTTAGTTTAAGCCGTGGCACTGTAATGCAGTTTTATACTGTATTTGAGCTTCTCTCGCTGATATAAGGCTGTTTTTGAAACATTGTGTTTCCTGTGAAATTGTCCACACAAAGTGATTTGAAACCACTTTGCCCATGTAGTGTATTCCATTTGCCAACGTTCTGAGTATGAAACTTGTTTGTAAACACTTAGTTTAAGCCGTGGCGCTGTGATGCAGTTTTATATTAGGCTGAGAAAGTGAGAATTGAAATGCTGTTTTCTGTGTAATTGCAGACACAAAGTGACTTGAAGCCACTTTGTCCATGTAGTTTATCCCATTTGCCATAGTACTGATGAAGAAATTTGTTCGTAAACACTTAGTTTAAGCCGTGGCGCTGTGATGCAGTCTTATATTAGGCTGAGAAAGTGAGAATTGAAATGCTGTTTTCTGTCTAATTGCAGACACAAAGTGACTTGAAGCCACTTTGTCCATGTAGTTTATCCCATTTGCCATAGAACTGATGAAGAAATTTGTTCGTAAATACTTAGTTTAAGCCGTGGCACTGTAATGCAGTTTTACATTAGGCTGAGAAAGTGAGACTTGAAATGCTGTTTTCTGTGTAATTGCAGACACAAAGTGAAGCCACGTTAGCCATGTAGTGTATCCCATTTGCTGATGAAGAAATTTGTTCATAAACACTTAGTTTAAGCCGTGGCACTGTAATCCAGTTTTATGCTGTTTTTGAGCTTCTCTCGCTGAGATAAGGCTGTTTTTGAAACATTGTGTTTCCTGTGAAATTGTCCATACAAAGTGACTTGAAACCACTTTGTCCATGTAGTTTATCCCATTTGCCATAGTACTGATGAAGAAATTTGTTCGTAAACACTTAGTTTAAGCCGTGGCGCTGTGATGCAGTTTTATATTAGGCTGAGAAAGTGAGAATTGAAATGCTGTTTTCTGTGTAATTGCAGACACAAAGTGAAGCCACGTTAGCCATGTAGTGTATCCCATTTGCTGATGAAGAAATTTGTTCATAAACACTTAGTTTAAGCCGTGGCACTGTAATCCAGTTTTATGCTGTTTTTGAGCTTCTCTCGCTGAGATAAGGCTGTTTTTGAAACATTGTGTTTCCTGTGAAATTGTCCATACAAAGTGACTTGAAACCACTTTGTCCATGTAGTTTATCCCATTTGCCATAGTACTGATGAAGAAATTTGTTCGTAAACACTTAGTTTAAGCCGTGGCGCTGTGATGCAGTTTTATATTAGGCTGAGAAAGTGAGAATTGAAATGCTGTTTTCTGTGTAATTGCAGACACAAAGTGACTTGAAGCCACTTTGTCCTTGTAGTTTATCCCATTTGCCATAGTATTGATGAAGAAATTTGTTCAGAAACACTTAGTTTAAGTCGTGGCACTGTAATGCAGTTTTATGCTGTTTTTGAGCTTCTCTCGATGAGATAAGGCTGTTTTTGAAACATTGTGTTTCCTGTGAATTTGTCCACACAAAGTGACTTGAAACCACTTTGTCCATGTAGTTTATCCCATTTGCCATAGTACTGATGAAGAAATTGTTCGTAAACACTAAGTTTAAGCCGTGGCACTGTAATGCAGTTTTACACTGTTTTTGAGCTTCTCTCGCTGAGATAAGGCTGTTTTTGAAACATTGTGTTTCCTGTGAAATTGTCCACACAAAGTGACTTGAAGCCACTTTGTCCATGTAGTTTATCCCATTTGCCATAGTACTGATGAAGAAATTTGTTCGTAAACACTTAGTTTAAGCCGTGGCGCTGTGATGCAGTTTTAAATTAGGCTGAGAAAGTGAGAATTGAAATGCTGTTTTCTGTCTAATTGCAGACACAAAGTGACTTGAAGCCACTTTGTCCTTGTAGTTTATCCCATTTGCCATAGTACTGATGAAGAAATTTGTTCGTAAACACTTAGTTTAAGCCGTGGCGCTGTGATGCAGTTTTATATTAGGCTGAGAAAGTGAGAATTGAAATGCTGTTTTCTGTGTAATTGCAGACACAAAGTGACTTGAAGCCACTTTGTCCTTGTAGTTTATCCCATTTGCCATAGTATTGATGAAGAAATTTGTTCAGAAACACTTAGTTTAAGTCGTGGCACTGTAATGCAGTTTTATGCTGTTTTTGAGCTTCTCTCGATGAGATAAGGCTGTTTTTGAAACATTGTGTTTCCTGTGAATTTGTCCACACAAAGTGACTTGAAACCACTTTGTCCATGTAGTTTATCCCATTTGCCATAGTACTGATGAAGAAATTGTTCGTAAACACTAAGTTTAAGCCGTGGCACTGTAATGCAGTTTTACACTGTTTTTGAGCTTCTCTCGCTGAGATAAGGCTGTTTTTGAAACATTGTGTTTCCTGTGAAATTGTCCACACAAAGTGACTTGAAGCCACTTTGTCCATGTAGTTTATCCCATTTGCCATAGTACTGATGAAGAAATTTGTTCGTAAACACTTAGTTTAAGCCGTGGCGCTGTGATGCAGTTTTAAATTAGGCTGAGAAAGTGAGACTTGAAATGCTGTTTTCTGTGTAATTGCAGACACAAAGTGAAGCCACTTTGTCCATGTAGTTTATCCCATTTGCCATAGTACTGATGAAGAAATTTGTTCAGAAACACTTAGTTTAAGCCGTGGCACTGTAATGCAGTTTTATATTAGGCTGAGAAAGTGAGAATTGAAATGCTGTTTTCTGTCTAATTGCAGACACAAAGTGACTTGAAGCCACTTTGTCCATGTAGTTTATCCCATTTGCCATAGTACTGATGAAGAAATTTGTTCGTAAACACTTAGTTTAAGCCGTGGCGCTGTGATGCAGTTTTAAATTAGGCTGAGAAAGTGAGAATTGAAATGCTGTTTTCTGTCTAATTGCAGACACAAAGTGACTTGAAGCCACTTTGTCCTTGTAGTTTATCCCATTTGCCATAGTACTGATGAAGAAATTTGTTCGTAAACACTTAGTTTAAGCCGTGGCGCTGTGATGCAGTTTTATGCTGTTTTTGAGCTTCTCTCGCTGAGATAAGGCTGTTTTTGAAACATTGTGTTTCCTGTGAAATTGTCCACACAAAGTGATTTGAAACCACTTTGCCCATGTAGTGTATTCCATTTGCCAACGTTCTGAGTATGAAACTTGTTTGTAAACACTTAGTTTAAGCCGTGGCGCTGTGATGCAGTTTTATGCTGTTTTTGAGCTTCTCTCGCTGAGATAAGGCTGTTTTTGAAACATTGTGTTTCCTGTGAAATTGTCCACACAAAGTGATTTGAAACCACTTTGCCCATGTAGTGTATTCCATTTGCCAACGTTCTGAGTATGAAACTTGTTTGTAAACACTTAGTTTAAGCCGTGGCGCCGTGATGCAGTTTTATGCTGTTTTTGAGCTTCTCTCGCTGAGATAAGGCTGTTTTTGAAACATTGTGTTTCCTGTGAAATTGTCCACACAAAGTGATTTGAAACCACTTTGCCCATGTAGTGTATTCCATTTGCCAACGTTCTGAGTATGAAACTTGTTTGTAAACACTTAGTTTAAGCCGTGGCGGTGTGATGCAGTTTTACATTAGGCTGAGAAAGTGAGACTTGAAATGCTGTTTTCTGTGTAATTGCAGACACAAAGTGAAGCCACGTTAGCCATGTAGTGTATCCCATTTGCTGATGAAGAAATTTGTTCGTAAACACTTAGTTTAAGCCGTGGCACTGTAATGCAGTTTTATGCTGTATTTGAGCTTCTCTCGCTGAGATAAGGCTGTTTTTGAAACATTGTGTTTCCTGTGAAATTGTCCACACAAAGTGACTTGAAGCCACTTTGTCCAAGTAGTTTATCTCATTTGCCATAGTACTGATGTAGAAATTTGTTCGTAAACACTTAGTTTAAGCCGTGGCACTGTGATGCAGTTTTATGCTGTTTTGGAGCTTCTCTCGCTGAGATAAGGCTGTTTTTGAAACATTGTGTTTCCTGTGAAATTGTCCACACAAAGTGACTTGAAGCCACTTTGTCCATGTAGTTTATCCCATTTGCCATAGTACTGATGAAGAAATTTGTTCGTAAACACTTAGTTTAAGCCGTGGCGCTGTGATGCAGTTTTAAATTAGGCTGAGAAAGTGAGAATTGAAATGCTGTTTTCTGTCTAATTGCAGACACAAAGTGACTTGAAGCCACTTTGTCCTTGTAGTTTATCCCATTTGCCATAGTACTGATGAAGAAATTTGTTCGTAAACACTTAGTTTAAGCCGTGGCGCTGTGATGCAGTTTTATGCTGTTTTTGAGCTTCTCTCGCTGAGATAAGGCTGTTTTTGAAACATTGTGTTTCCTGTGAAATTGTCCACACAAAGTGATTTGAAACCACTTTGCCCATGTAGTGTATTCCATTTGCCAACGTTCTGAGTATGAAACTTGTTTGTAAACACTTAGTTTAAGCCGTGGCGCTGTGATGCAGTTTTATATTAGGCTGAGAAAGTGAGAATTGAAATGCTGTTTTCTGTATAATTGCAGACACAAAGTGACTTGAAGCCACTTTGTCCATGTAGTTTATCCCATTTGCCATAGAACTGATGAAGAAATTTGTTCGTAAATACTTAGTTTAAGCCGTGGCACTGTAATGCAGTTTTACATTAGGCTGAGAAAGTGAGACTTGAAATGCTGTTTTCTGTGTAATTGCAGACACAAAGTGAAGCCACGTTAGCCATGTAGTGTATCCCATTTGCTGATGAAGAAATTTGTTCATAAACACTTAGTTTAAGCCGTGGCACTGTAATCCAGTTTTATGCTGTTTTTGAGCTTCTCTCGCTGAGATAAGGCTGTTTTTGAAACATTGTGTTTCCTGTGAAATTGTCCATACAAAGTGACTTGAAACCACTTTGTCCATGTAGTTTATCCCATTTGCCATAGTACTGATGAAGAAATTTGTTCGTAAACACTTAGTTTAAGCCGTGGCACTGTAATGCAGTTTTATACTGTATTTGAGCTTCTCTCGCTGATATAAGGCTGTTTTTGAAACATTGTGTTTCCTGTGAAATTGTCCACACAAAGTGATTTGAAACCACTTTGCCCATGTAGTGTATTCCATTTGCCAACGTTCTGAGTATGAAACTTGTTTGTAAACACTTAGTTTAAGCCGTGGCGCTGTGATGCAGTTTTATATTAGGCTGAGAAAGTGAGAATTGAAATGCTGTTTTCTGTGTAATTGCAGACACAAAGTGACTTGAAGCCACTTTGTCCATGTAGTTTATCCCATTTGCCATAGTACTGATGAAGAAATTTGTTCGTAAACACTTAGTTTAAGCCGTGGCGCTGTGATGCAGTCTTATATTAGGCTGAGAAAGTGAGAATTGAAATGCTGTTTTCTGTCTAATTGCAGACACAAAGTGACTTGAAGCCACTTTGTCCATGTAGTTTATCCCATTTGCCATAGAACTGATGAAGAAATTTGTTCGTAAATACTTAGTTTAAGCCGTGGCACTGTAATGCAGTTTTACATTAGGCTGAGAAAGTGAGACTTGAAATGCTGTTTTCTGTGTAATTGCAGACACAAAGTGAAGCCACGTTAGCCATGTAGTGTATCCCATTTGCTGATGAAGAAATTTGTTCATAAACACTTAGTTTAAGCCGTGGCACTGTAATCCAGTTTTATGCTGTTTTTGAGATTCTCTCGCTGAGATAAGGCTGTTTTTGAAACATTGTGTTTCCTGTGAAATTGTCCATACAAAGTGACTTGAAACCACTTTGTCCATGTAGTTTATCCCATTTGCCATAGTACTGATGAAGAAATTTGTTCGTAAACACTTAGTTTAAGCCGTGGCGCTGTGATGCAGTTTTATATTAGGCTGAGAAAGTGAGAATTGAAATGCTGTTTTCTGTGTAATTGCAGACACAAAGTGAAGCCACGTTAGCCATGTAGTGTATCCCATTTGCTGATGAAGAAATTTGTTCATAAACACTTAGTTTAAGCCGTGGCACTGTAATCCAGTTTTATGCTGTTTTTGAGCTTCTCTCGCTGAGATAAGGCTGTTTTTGAAACATTGTGTTTCCTGTGAAATTGTCCATACAAAGTGACTTGAAACCACTTTGTCCATGTAGTTTATCCCATTTGCCATAGTACTGATGAAGAAATTTGTTCGTAAACACTTAGTTTAAGCCGTGGCGCTGTGATGCAGTTTTATATTAGGCTGAGAAAGTGAGAATTGAAATGCTGTTTTCTGTGTAATTGCAGACACAAAGTGACTTGAAGCCACTTTGTCCTTGTAGTTTATCCCATTTGCCATAGTATTGATGAAGAAATTTGTTCAGAAACACTTAGTTTAAGTCGTGGCACTGTAATGCAGTTTTATGCTGTTTTTGAGCTTCTCTCGATGAGATAAGGCTGTTTTTGAAACATTGTGTTTCCTGTGAATTTGTCCACACAAAGTGACTTGAAACCACTTTGTCCATGTAGTTTATCCCATTTGCCATAGTACTGATGAAGAAATTGTTCGTAAACACTAAGTTTAAGCCGTGGCACTGTAATGCAGTTTTACACTGTTTTTGAGCTTCTCTCGCTGAGATAAGGCTGTTTTTGAAACATTGTGTTTCCTGTGAAATTGTCCACACAAAGTGACTTGAAGCCACTTTGTCCATGTAGTTTATCCCATTTGCCATAGTACTGATGAAGAAATTTGTTCGTAAACACTTAGTTTAAGCCGTGGCGCTGTGATGCAGTTTTAAATTAGGCTGAGAAAGTGAGAATTGAAATGCTGTTTTCTGTCTAATTGCAGACACAAAGTGACTTGAAGCCACTTTGTCCTTGTAGTTTATCCCATTTGCCATAGTACTGATGAAGAAATTTGTTCGTAAACACTTAGTTTAAGCCGTGGCGCTGTGATGCAGTTTTATATTAGGCTGAGAAAGTGAGAATTGAAATGCTGTTTTCTGTGTAATTGCAGACACAAAGTGACTTGAAGCCACTTTGTCCTTGTAGTTTATCCCATTTGCCATAGTATTGATGAAGAAATTTGTTCAGAAACACTTAGTTTAAGTCGTGGCACTGTAATGCAGTTTTATGCTGTTTTTGAGCTTCTCTCGATGAGATAAGGCTGTTTTTGAAACATTGTGTTTCCTGTGAATTTGTCCACACAAAGTGACTTGAAACCACTTTGTCCATGTAGTTTATCCCATTTGCCATAGTACTGATGAAGAAATTGTTCGTAAACACTAAGTTTAAGCCGTGGCACTGTAATGCAGTTTTACACTGTTTTTGAGCTTCTCTCGCTGAGATAAGGCTGTTTTTGAAACATTGTGTTTCCTGTGAAATTGTCCACACAAAGTGACTTGAAGCCACTTTGTCCATGTAGTTTATCCCATTTGCCATAGTACTGATGAAGAAATTTGTTCGTAAACACTTAGTTTAAGCCGTGGCGCTGTGATGCAGTTTTAAATTAGGCTGAGAAAGTGAGAATTGAAATGCTGTTTTCTGTCTAATTGCAGACACAAAGTGACTTGAAGCCACTTTGTCCTTGTAGTTTATCCCATTTGCCATAGTACTGATGAAGAAATTTGTTCGTAAACACTTAGTTTAAGCCGTGGCGCTGTGATGCAGTTTTATGCTGTTTTTGAGCTTCTCTCGCTGAGATAAGGCTGTTTTTGAAACATTGTGTTTCCTGTGAAATTGTCCACACAAAGTGATTTGAAACCACTTTGCCCATGTAGTGTATTCCATTTGCCAACGTTCTGAGTATGAAACTTGTTTGTAAACACTTAGTTTAAGCCGTGGCGCTGTGATGCAGTTTTATATTAGGCTGAGAAAGTGAGACTTGAAATGCTGTTTTCTGTGTAATTGCAGACACAAAGTGAAGCCACGTTAGCCATGTAGTGTATCCCATTTGCTGATGAAGAAATTTGTTCATAAACACTTAGTTTAAGCCGTGGCACTGTAATCCAGTTTTATGCTGTTTTTGAGCTTCTCTCGCTGAGATAAGGCTGTTTTTGAAACATTGTGTTTCCTGTGAAATTGTCCATACAAAGTGACTTGAAACCACTTTGTCCATGTAGTTTATCCCATTTGCCATAGTACTGATGAAGAAATTTGTTCGTAAACACTTAGTTTAAGCCGTGGCGCTGTGATGCAGTTTTATATTAGGCTGAGAAAGTGAGAATTGAAATGCTGTTTTCTGTGTAATTGCAGACACAAAGTGAAGCCACGTTAGCCATGTAGTGTATCCCATTTGCTGATGAAGAAATTTGTTCATAAACACTTAGTTTAAGCCGTGGCACTGTAATCCAGTTTTATGCTGTTTTTGAGCTTCTCTCGCTGAGATAAGGCTGTTTTTGAAACATTGTGTTTCCTGTGAAATTGTCCATACAAAGTGACTTGAAACCACTTTGTCCATGTAGTTTATCCCATTTGCCATAGTACTGATGAAGAAATTGTTCGTAAACACTAAGTTTAAGCCGTGGCACTGTAATGCAGTTTTACACTGTTTTTGAGCTTCTCTCGCTGAGATAAGGCTGTTTTTGAAACATTGTGTTTCCTGTGAAATTGTCCACACAAAGTGATTTGAAACCACTTTGCCCATGTAGTGTATTCCATTTGCCAACGTTCTGAGTATGAAACTTGTTTGTAAACACTTAGTTTAAGCCGTGGCGCTGTGATGCAGTTTTATATTAGGCTGAGAAAGTGAGAATTGAAATGCTGTTTTCTGTGTAATTGCAGACACAAAGTGACTTGAAGCCACTTTGTCCATGTAGTTTATCCCATTTGCCATAGTACTGATGAAGAAATTTGTTCGTAAACACTTAGTTTAAGCCGTGGCGCTGTGATGCAGTCTTATATTAGGCTGAGAAAGTGAGAATTGAAATGCTGTTTTCTGTCTAATTGCAGACACAAAGTGACTTGAAGCCACTTTGTCCATGTAGTTTATCCCATTTGCCATAGAACTGATGAAGAAATTTGTTCGTAAATACTTAGTTTAAGCCGTGGCACTGTAATGCAGTTTTACATTAGGCTGAGAAAGTGAGACTTGAAATGCTGTTTTCTGTGTAATTGCAGACACAAAGTGAAGCCACGTTAGCCATGTAGTGTATCCCATTTGCTGATGAAGAAATTTGTTCATAAACACTTAGTTTAAGCCGTGGCACTGTAATCCAGTTTTATGCTGTTTTTGAGCTTCTCTCGCTGAGATAAGGCTGTTTTTGAAACATTGTGTTTCCTGTGAAATTGTCCATACAAAGTGACTTGAAACCACTTTGTCCATGTAGTTTATCCCATTTGCCATAGTACTGATGAAGAAATTTGTTCGTAAACACTTAGTTTAAGCCGTGGCGCTGTGATGCAGTTTTATATTAGGCTGAGAAAGTGAGAATTGAAATGCTGTTTTCTGTGTAATTGCAGACACAAAGTGAAGCCACGTTAGCCATGTAGTGTATCCCATTTGCTGATGAAGAAATTTGTTCATAAACACTTAGTTTAAGCCGTGGCACTGTAATCCAGTTTTATGCTGTTTTTGAGCTTCTCTCGCTGAGATAAGGCTGTTTTTGAAACATTGTGTTTCCTGTGAAATTGTCCATACAAAGTGACTTGAAACCACTTTGTCCATGTAGTTTATCCCATTTGCCATAGTACTGATGAAGAAATTTGTTCGTAAACACTTAGTTTAAGCCGTGGCGCTGTGATGCAGTTTTATATTAGGCTGAGAAAGTGAGAATTGAAATGCTGTTTTCTGTGTAATTGCAGACACAAAGTGACTTGAAGCCACTTTGTCCTTGTAGTTTATCCCATTTGCCATAGTATTGATGAAGAAATTTGTTCAGAAACACTTAGTTTAAGTCGTGGCACTGTAATGCAGTTTTATGCTGTTTTTGAGCTTCTCTCGATGAGATAAGGCTGTTTTTGAAACATTGTGTTTCCTGTGAATTTGTCCACACAAAGTGACTTGAAACCACTTTGTCCATGTAGTTTATCCCATTTGCCATAGTACTGATGAAGAAATTGTTCGTAAACACTAAGTTTAAGCCGTGGCACTGTAATGCAGTTTTACACTGTTTTTGAGCTTCTCTCGCTGAGATAAGGCTGTTTTTGAAACATTGTGTTTCCTGTGAAATTGTCCACACAAAGTGACTTGAAGCCACTTTGTCCATGTAGTTTATCCCATTTGCCATAGTACTGATGAAGAAATTTGTTCGTAAACACTTAGTTTAAGCCGTGGCGCTGTGATGCAGTTTTAAATTAGGCTGAGAAAGTGAGACTTGAAATGCTGTTTTCTGTGTAATTGCAGACACAAAGTGAAGCCACTTTGTCCATGTAGTTTATCCCATTTGCCATAGTACTGATGAAGAAATTTGTTCGTAAACACTTAGTTTAAGCCGTGGCGCTGTGATGCAGTTTTAAATTAGGCTGAGAAAGTGAGAATTGAAATGCTGTTTTCTGTCTAATTGCAGACACAAAGTGACTTGAAGCCACTTTGTCCTTGTAGTTTATCCCATTTGCCATAGTACTGATGAAGAAATTTGTTCGTAAACACTTAGTTTAAGCCGTGGCGCTGTGATGCAGTTTTATGCTGTTTTTGAGCTTCTCTCGCTGAGATAAGGCTGTTTTTGAAACATTGTGTTTCCTGTGAAATTGTCCACACAAAGTGATTTGAAACCACTTTGCCCATGTAGTGTATTCCATTTGCCAACGTTCTGAGTATGAAACTTGTTTGTAAACACTTAGTTTAAGCCGTGGCGCTGTGATGCAGTTTTATGCTGTTTTTGAGCTTCTCTCGCTGAGATAAGGCTGTTTTTGAAACATTGTGTTTCCTGTGAAATTGTCCACACAAAGTGATTTGAAACCACTTTGCCCATGTAGTGTATTCCATTTGCCAACGTTCTGAGTATGAAACTTGTTTGTAAACACTTAGTTTAAGCCGTGGCGCCGTGATGCAGTTTTATGCTGTTTTTGAGCTTCTCTCGCTGAGATAAGGCTGTTTTTGAAACATTGTGTTTCCTGTGAAATTGTCCACACAAAGTGATTTGAAACCACTTTGCCCATGTAGTGTATTCCATTTGCCAACGTTCTGAGTATGAAACTTGTTTGTAAACACTTAGTTTAAGCCGTGGCGGTGTGATGCAGTTTTACATTAGGCTGAGAAAGTGAGACTTGAAATGCTGTTTTCTGTGTAATTGCAGACACAAAGTGAAGCCACGTTAGCCATGTAGTGTATCCCATTTGCTGATGAAGAAATTTGTTCGTAAACACTTAGTTTAAGCCGTGGCACTGTAATGCAGTTTTATGCTGTATTTGAGCTTCTCTCGCTGAGATAAGGCTGTTTTTGAAACATTGTGTTTCCTGTGAAATTGTCCACACAAAGTGACTTGAAGCCACTTTGTCCAAGTAGTTTATCTCATTTGCCATAGTACTGATGTAGAAATTTGTTCGTAAACACTTAGTTTAAGCCGTGGCGCTGTGATGCAGTTTTATGCTGTTTTGGAGCTTCTCTCGCTGAGATAAGGCTGTTTTTGAAACATTGTGTTTCCTGTGAAATTGTCCACACAAAGTGACTTGAAGCCACTTTGTCCATGTAGTTTATCCCATTTGCCATAGTACTGATGAAGAAATTTGTTCGTAAACACTTAGTTTAAGCCGTGGCGCTGTGATGCAGTTTTAAATTAGGCTGAGAAAGTGAGAATTGAAATGCTGTTTTCTGTCTAATTGCAGACACAAAGTGACTTGAAGCCACTTTGTCCTTGTAGTTTATCCCATTTGCCATAGTACTGATGAAGAAATTTGTTCGTAAACACTTAGTTTAAGCCGTGGCGCTGTGATGCAGTTTTATGCTGTTTTTGAGCTTCTCTCGCTGAGATAAGGCTGTTTTTGAAACATTGTGTTTCCTGTGAAATTGTCCACACAAAGTGATTTGAAACCACTTTGCCCATGTAGTGTATTCCATTTGCCAACGTTCTGAGTATGAAACTTGTTTGTAAACACTTAGTTTAAGCCGTGGCGCTGTGATGCAGTTTTATATTAGGCTGAGAAAGTGAGAATTGAAATGCTGTTTTCTGTATAATTGCAGACACAAAGTGACTTGAAGCCACTTTGTCCATGTAGTTTATCCCATTTGCCATAGAACTGATGAAGAAATTTGTTCGTAAATACTTAGTTTAAGCCGTGGCACTGTAATGCAGTTTTACATTAGGCTGAGAAAGTGAGACTTGAAATGCTGTTTTCTGTGTAATTGCAGACACAAAGTGAAGCCACGTTAGCCATGTAGTGTATCCCATTTGCTGATGAAGAAATTTGTTCATAAACACTTAGTTTAAGCCGTGGCACTGTAATCCAGTTTTATGCTGTTTTTGAGCTTCTCTCGCTGAGATAAGGCTGTTTTTGAAACATTGTGTTTCCTGTGAAATTGTCCATACAAAGTGACTTGAAACCACTTTGTCCATGTAGTTTATCCCATTTGCCATAGTACTGATGAAGAAATTTGTTCGTAAACACTTAGTTTAAGCCGTGGCACTGTAATGCAGTTTTATACTGTATTTGAGCTTCTCTCGCTGATATAAGGCTGTTTTTGAAACATTGTGTTTCCTGTGAAATTGTCCACACAAAGTGATTTGAAACCACTTTGCCCATGTAGTGTATTCCATTTGCCAACGTTCTGAGTATGAAACTTGTTTGTAAACACTTAGTTTAAGCCGTGGCGCTGTGATGCAGTTTTATATTAGGCTGAGAAAGTGAGAATTGAAATGCTGTTTTCTGTGTAATTGCAGACACAAAGTGACTTGAAGCCACTTTGTCCATGTAGTTTATCCCATTTGCCATAGTACTGATGAAGAAATTTGTTCGTAAACACTTAGTTTAAGCCGTGGCGCTGTGATGCAGTCTTATATTAGGCTGAGAAAGTGAGAATTGAAATGCTGTTTTCTGTCTAATTGCAGACACAAAGTGACTTGAAGCCACTTTGTCCATGTAGTTTATCCCATTTGCCATAGAACTGATGAAGAAATTTGTTCGTAAATACTTAGTTTAAGCCGTGGCACTGTAATGCAGTTTTACATTAGGCTGAGAAAGTGAGACTTGAAATGCTGTTTTCTGTGTAATTGCAGACACAAAGTGAAGCCACGTTAGCCATGTAGTGTATCCCATTTGCTGATGAAGAAATTTGTTCATAAACACTTAGTTTAAGCCGTGGCACTGTAATCCAGTTTTATGCTGTTTTTGAGCTTCTCTCGCTGAGATAAGGCTGTTTTTGAAACATTGTGTTTCCTGTGAAATTGTCCATACAAAGTGACTTGAAACCACTTTGTCCATGTAGTTTATCCCATTTGCCATAGTACTGATGAAGAAATTTGTTCGTAAACACTTAGTTTAAGCCGTGGCGCTGTGATGCAGTTTTATATTAGGCTGAGAAAGTGAGAATTGAAATGCTGTTTTCTGTGTAATTGCAGACACAAAGTGAAGCCACGTTAGCCATGTAGTGTATCCCATTTGCTGATGAAGAAATTTGTTCATAAACACTTAGTTTAAGCCGTGGCACTGTAATCCAGTTTTATGCTGTTTTTGAGCTTCTCTCGCTGAGATAAGGCTGTTTTTGAAACATTGTGTTTCCTGTGAAATTGTCCATACAAAGTGACTTGAAACCACTTTGTCCATGTAGTTTATCCCATTTGCCATAGTACTGATGAAGAAATTTGTTCGTAAACACTTAGTTTAAGCCGTGGCGCTGTGATGCAGTTTTATATTAGGCTGAGAAAGTGAGAATTGAAATGCTGTTTTCTGTGTAATTGCAGACACAAAGTGACTTGAAGCCACTTTGTCCTTGTAGTTTATCCCATTTGCCATAGTATTGATGAAGAAATTTGTTCAGAAACACTTAGTTTAAGTCGTGGCACTGTAATGCAGTTTTATGCTGTTTTTGAGCTTCTCTCGATGAGATAAGGCTGTTTTTGAAACATTGTGTTTCCTGTGAATTTGTCCACACAAAGTGACTTGAAACCACTTTGTCCATGTAGTTTATCCCATTTGCCATAGTACTGATGAAGAAATTGTTCGTAAACACTAAGTTTAAGCCGTGGCACTGTAATGCAGTTTTACACTGTTTTTGAGCTTCTCTCGCTGAGATAAGGCTGTTTTTGAAACATTGTGTTTCCTGTGAAATTGTCCACACAAAGTGACTTGAAGCCACTTTGTCCATGTAGTTTATCCCATTTGCCATAGTACTGATGAAGAAATTTGTTCGTAAACACTTAGTTTAAGCCGTGGCGCTGTGATGCAGTTTTAAATTAGGCTGAGAAAGTGAGAATTGAAATGCTGTTTTCTGTCTAATTGCAGACACAAAGTGACTTGAAGCCACTTTGTCCTTGTAGTTTATCCCATTTGCCATAGTACTGATGAAGAAATTTGTTCGTAAACACTTAGTTTAAGCCGTGGCGCTGTGATGCAGTTTTATATTAGGCTGAGAAAGTGAGAATTGAAATGCTGTTTTCTGTGTAATTGCAGACACAAAGTGACTTGAAGCCACTTTGTCCTTGTAGTTTATCCCATTTGCCATAGTATTGATGAAGAAATTTGTTCAGAAACACTTAGTTTAAGTCGTGGCACTGTAATGCAGTTTTATGCTGTTTTTGAGCTTCTCTCGATGAGATAAGGCTGTTTTTGAAACATTGTGTTTCCTGTGAATTTGTCCACACAAAGTGACTTGAAACCACTTTGTCCATGTAGTTTATCCCATTTGCCATAGTACTGATGAAGAAATTGTTCGTAAACACTAAGTTTAAGCCGTGGCACTGTAATGCAGTTTTACACTGTTTTTGAGCTTCTCTCGCTGAGATAAGGCTGTTTTTGAAACATTGTGTTTCCTGTGAAATTGTCCACACAAAGTGACTTGAAGCCACTTTGTCCATGTAGTTTATCCCATTTGCCATAGTACTGATGAAGAAATTTGTTCGTAAACACTTAGTTTAAGCCGTGGCGCTGTGATGCAGTTTTAAATTAGGCTGAGAAAGTGAGACTTGAAATGCTGTTTTCTGTGTAATTGCAGACACAAAGTGAAGCCACTTTGTCCATGTAGTTTATCCCATTTGCCATAGTACTGATGAAGAAATTTGTTCAGAAACACTTAGTTTAAGCCGTGGCACTGTAATGCAGTTTTATATTAGGCTGAGAAAGTGAGAATTGAAATGCTGTTTTCTGTCTAATTGCAGACACAAAGTGACTTGAAGCCACTTTGTCCATGTAGTTTATCCCATTTGCCATAGTACTGATGAAGAAATTTGTTCGTAAACACTTAGTTTAAGCCGTGGCGCTGTGATGCAGTTTTAAATTAGGCTGAGAAAGTGAGAATTGAAATGCTGTTTTCTGTCTAATTGCAGACACAAAGTGACTTGAAGCCACTTTGTCCTTGTAGTTTATCCCATTTGCCATAGTACTGATGAAGAAATTTGTTCGTAAACACTTAGTTTAAGCCGTGGCGCTGTGATGCAGTTTTATGCTGTTTTTGAGCTTCTCTCGCTGAGATAAGGCTGTTTTTGAAACATTGTGTTTCCTGTGAAATTGTCCACACAAAGTGATTTGAAACCACTTTGCCCATGTAGTGTATTCCATTTGCCAACGTTCTGAGTATGAAACTTGTTTGTAAACACTTAGTTTAAGCCGTGGCGCTGTGATGCAGTTTTATGCTGTTTTTGAGCTTCTCTCGCTGAGATAAGGCTGTTTTTGAAACATTGTGTTTCCTGTGAAATTGTCCACACAAAGTGATTTGAAACCACTTTGCCCATGTAGTGTATTCCATTTGCCAACGTTCTGAGTATGAAACTTGTTTGTAAACACTTAGTTTAAGCCGTGGCGCCGTGATGCAGTTTTATGCTGTTTTTGAGCTTCTCTCGCTGAGATAAGGCTGTTTTTGAAACATTGTGTTTCCTGTGAAATTGTCCACACAAAGTGATTTGAAACCACTTTGCCCATGTAGTGTATTCCATTTGCCAACGTTCTGAGTATGAAACTTGTTTGTAAACACTTAGTTTAAGCCGTGGCGGTGTGATGCAGTTTTACATTAGGCTGAGAAAGTGAGACTTGAAATGCTGTTTTCTGTGTAATTGCAGACACAAAGTGAAGCCACGTTAGCCATGTAGTGTATCCCATTTGCTGATGAAGAAATTTGTTCGTAAACACTTAGTTTAAGCCGTGGCACTGTAATGCAGTTTTATGCTGTATTTGAGCTTCTCTCGCTGAGATAAGGCTGTTTTTGAAACATTGTGTTTCCTGTGAAATTGTCCACACAAAGTGACTTGAAGCCACTTTGTCCAAGTAGTTTATCTCATTTGCCATAGTACTGATGTAGAAATTTGTTCGTAAACACTTAGTTTAAGCCGTGGCACTGTGATGCAGTTTTATGCTGTTTTGGAGCTTCTCTCGCTGAGATAAGGCTGTTTTTGAAACATTGTGTTTCCTGTGAAATTGTCCACACAAAGTGACTTGAAGCCACTTTGTCCATGTAGTTTATCCCATTTGCCATAGTACTGATGAAGAAATTTGTTCGTAAACACTTAGTTTAAGCCGTGGCGCTGTGATGCAGTTTTAAATTAGGCTGAGAAAGTGAGAATTGAAATGCTGTTTTCTGTCTAATTGCAGACACAAAGTGACTTGAAGCCACTTTGTCCTTGTAGTTTATCCCATTTGCCATAGTACTGATGAAGAAATTTGTTCGTAAACACTTAGTTTAAGCCGTGGCGCTGTGATGCAGTTTTATGCTGTTTTTGAGCTTCTCTCGCTGAGATAAGGCTGTTTTTGAAACATTGTGTTTCCTGTGAAATTGTCCACACAAAGTGATTTGAAACCACTTTGCCCATGTAGTGTATTCCATTTGCCAACGTTCTGAGTATGAAACTTGTTTGTAAACACTTAGTTTAAGCCGTGGCGCTGTGATGCAGTTTTATATTAGGCTGAGAAAGTGAGAATTGAAATGCTGTTTTCTGTATAATTGCAGACACAAAGTGACTTGAAGCCACTTTGTCCATGTAGTTTATCCCATTTGCCATAGAACTGATGAAGAAATTTGTTCGTAAATACTTAGTTTAAGCCGTGGCACTGTAATGCAGTTTTACATTAGGCTGAGAAAGTGAGACTTGAAATGCTGTTTTCTGTGTAATTGCAGACACAAAGTGAAGCCACGTTAGCCATGTAGTGTATCCCATTTGCTGATGAAGAAATTTGTTCATAAACACTTAGTTTAAGCCGTGGCACTGTAATCCAGTTTTATGCTGTTTTTGAGCTTCTCTCGCTGAGATAAGGCTGTTTTTGAAACATTGTGTTTCCTGTGAAATTGTCCATACAAAGTGACTTGAAACCACTTTGTCCATGTAGTTTATCCCATTTGCCATAGTACTGATGAAGAAATTTGTTCGTAAACACTTAGTTTAAGCCGTGGCACTGTAATGCAGTTTTATACTGTATTTGAGCTTCTCTCGCTGATATAAGGCTGTTTTTGAAACATTGTGTTTCCTGTGAAATTGTCCACACAAAGTGATTTGAAACCACTTTGCCCATGTAGTGTATTCCATTTGCCAACGTTCTGAGTATGAAACTTGTTTGTAAACACTTAGTTTAAGCCGTGGCGCTGTGATGCAGTTTTATATTAGGCTGAGAAAGTGAGAATTGAAATGCTGTTTTCTGTGTAATTGCAGACACAAAGTGACTTGAAGCCACTTTGTCCATGTAGTTTATCCCATTTGCCATAGTACTGATGAAGAAATTTGTTCGTAAACACTTAGTTTAAGCCGTGGCGCTGTGATGCAGTCTTATATTAGGCTGAGAAAGTGAGAATTGAAATGCTGTTTTCTGTCTAATTGCAGACACAAAGTGACTTGAAGCCACTTTGTCCATGTAGTTTATCCCATTTGCCATAGAACTGATGAAGAAATTTGTTCGTAAATACTTAGTTTAAGCCGTGGCACTGTAATGCAGTTTTACATTAGGCTGAGAAAGTGAGACTTGAAATGCTGTTTTCTGTGTAATTGCAGACACAAAGTGAAGCCACGTTAGCCATGTAGTGTATCCCATTTGCTGATGAAGAAATTTGTTCATAAACACTTAGTTTAAGCCGTGGCACTGTAATCCAGTTTTATGCTGTTTTTGAGCTTCTCTCGCTGAGATAAGGCTGTTTTTGAAACATTGTGTTTCCTGTGAAATTGTCCATACAAAGTGACTTGAAACCACTTTGTCCATGTAGTTTATCCCATTTGCCATAGTACTGATGAAGAAATTTGTTCGTAAACACTTAGTTTAAGCCGTGGCGCTGTGATGCAGTTTTATATTAGGCTGAGAAAGTGAGAATTGAAATGCTGTTTTCTGTGTAATTGCAGACACAAAGTGAAGCCACGTTAGCCATGTAGTGTATCCCATTTGCTGATGAAGAAATTTGTTCATAAACACTTAGTTTAAGCCGTGGCACTGTAATCCAGTTTTATGCTGTTTTTGAGCTTCTCTCGCTGAGATAAGGCTGTTTTTGAAACATTGTGTTTCCTGTGAAATTGTCCATACAAAGTGACTTGAAACCACTTTGTCCATGTAGTTTATCCCATTTGCCATAGTACTGATGAAGAAATTTGTTCGTAAACACTTAGTTTAAGCCGTGGCGCTGTGATGCAGTTTTATATTAGGCTGAGAAAGTGAGAATTGAAATGCTGTTTTCTGTGTAATTGCAGACACAAAGTGACTTGAAGCCACTTTGTCCTTGTAGTTTATCCCATTTGCCATAGTATTGATGAAGAAATTTGTTCAGAAACACTTAGTTTAAGTCGTGGCACTGTAATGCAGTTTTATGCTGTTTTTGAGCTTCTCTCGATGAGATAAGGCTGTTTTTGAAACATTGTGTTTCCTGTGAATTTGTCCACACAAAGTGACTTGAAACCACTTTGTCCATGTAGTTTATCCCATTTGCCATAGTACTGATGAAGAAATTGTTCGTAAACACTAAGTTTAAGCCGTGGCACTGTAATGCAGTTTTACACTGTTTTTGAGCTTCTCTCGCTGAGATAAGGCTGTTTTTGAAACATTGTGTTTCCTGTGAAATTGTCCACACAAAGTGACTTGAAGCCACTTTGTCCATGTAGTTTATCCCATTTGCCATAGTACTGATGAAGAAATTTGTTCGTAAACACTTAGTTTAAGCCGTGGCGCTGTGATGCAGTTTTAAATTAGGCTGAGAAAGTGAGAATTGAAATGCTGTTTTCTGTCTAATTGCAGACACAAAGTGACTTGAAGCCACTTTGTCCTTGTAGTTTATCCCATTTGCCATAGTACTGATGAAGAAATTTGTTCGTAAACACTTAGTTTAAGCCGTGGCGCTGTGATGCAGTTTTATATTAGGCTGAGAAAGTGAGAATTGAAATGCTGTTTTCTGTGTAATTGCAGACACAAAGTGACTTGAAGCCACTTTGTCCTTGTAGTTTATCCCATTTGCCATAGTATTGATGAAGAAATTTGTTCAGAAACACTTAGTTTAAGTCGTGGCACTGTAATGCAGTTTTATGCTGTTTTTGAGCTTCTCTCGATGAGATAAGGCTGTTTTTGAAACATTGTGTTTCCTGTGAATTTGTCCACACAAAGTGACTTGAAACCACTTTGTCCATGTAGTTTATCCCATTTGCCATAGTACTGATGAAGAAATTGTTCGTAAACACTAAGTTTAAGCCGTGGCACTGTAATGCAGTTTTACACTGTTTTTGAGCTTCTCTCGCTGAGATAAGGCTGTTTTTGAAACATTGTGTTTCCTGTGAAATTGTCCACACAAAGTGACTTGAAGCCACTTTGTCCATGTAGTTTATCCCATTTGCCATAGTACTGATGAAGAAATTTGTTCGTAAACACTTAGTTTAAGCCGTGGCGCTGTGATGCAGTTTTAAATTAGGCTGAGAAAGTGAGAATTGAAATGCTGTTTTCTGTCTAATTGCAGACACAAAGTGACTTGAAGCCACTTTGTCCTTGTAGTTTATCCCATTTGCCATAGTACTGATGAAGAAATTTGTTCGTAAACACTTAGTTTAAGCCGTGGCGCTGTGATGCAGTTTTATGCTGTTTTTGAGCTTCTCTCGCTGAGATAAGGCTGTTTTTGAAACATTGTGTTTCCTGTGAAATTGTCCACACAAAGTGATTTGAAACCACTTTGCCCATGTAGTGTATTCCATTTGCCAACGTTCTGAGTATGAAACTTGTTTGTAAACACTTAGTTTAAGCCGTGGCGCTGTGATGCAGTTTTATATTAGGCTGAGAAAGTGAGACTTGAAATGCTGTTTTCTGTGTAATTGCAGACACAAAGTGAAGCCACGTTAGCCATGTAGTGTATCCCATTTGCTGATGAAGAAATTTGTTCATAAACACTTAGTTTAAGCCGTGGCGCTGCGATGCAGTTTTAAATTAGGCTGAGAAAGTGAGAATTGAAATGCTGTTTTCTGTCTAATTGCAGACACAAAGTGACTTGAAGCCACTTTGTCCTTGTAGTTTATCCCATTTGCCATAGTACTGATGAAGAAATTTGTTCGTAAACACTTAGTTTAAGCCGGGGCGCTGTGATGCAGTTTTATGCTGTTTTTGAGCTTCTCTCGCTGAGATAAGGCTGTTTTTGAAACATTGTGTTTCCTGTGAAATTGTACACACAAAGTGATTTGAAACCACTTTGCCCATGTAGTGTATTCCGTTTGCCAACGTTCTGAGTATGAAACTTGTTTGTAAACACTTAGTTTAAGCCGTGGCGCTGTGATGCAGTTTTATATTACGCTGAGAAAGTGAGAATTGAAATGCTGTTTTCTGTGTAATTGCAGACACAAAGTGACTTGAAGCCACTTTGTCCATGTAGTTTATCCCATTTGCCATAGTACTGATGAAGAAATTTGTTCGTAAACACTTAGTTTAAGCCGTGGCGCTGTGATGCAGTCTTATATTAGGCTGAGAAAGTGAGAATTGAAATGCTGTTTTCTGTCTAATTGCAGACACAAAGTGACTTGAAGCCACTTTGTCCATGTAGTTTATCCCATTTGCCATAGAACTGATGAAGAAATTTGTTCGTAAATACTTAGTTTAAGCCATGGCACTGTAATGCAGTTTTACATTAGGCTGAGAAAGTGAGACTTGAAATGCTGTTTTCTGTGTAATTGCAGACACAAAGTGAAGCCACGTTAGCCATGTAGTGTATCCCATTTGCTGATGAAGAAATTTGTTCATAAACACTTAGTTTAAGCCGTGGCACTGTAATCCAGTTTTATGCTGTTTTTGAGCTTCTCTCGCTGAGATAAGGCTGTTTTTGAAACATTGTGTTTCCTGTGAAATTGTCCATACAAAGTGACTTGAAACCACTTTGTCCATGTAGTTTATCCCATTTGCCATAGTACTGATGAAGAAATTTGTTCGTAAACACTTAGTTTAAGCCGTGGCACTGTAATGCAGTTTTATACTGTATTTGAGCTTCTCTCGCTGATATAAGGCTGTTTTTGAAACATTGTGTTTCCTGTGAAATTGTCCACACAAAGTGATTTGAAACCACTTTGCCCATGTAGTGTATTCCATTTGCCAACGTTCTGAGTATGAAACTTGTTTGTAAACACTTAGTTTAAGCCGTGGCGCTGTGATGCAGTTTTATATTAGGCTGAGAAAGTGAGAATTGAAATGCTGTTTTCTGTGTAATTGCAGACACAAAGTGACTTGAAGCCACTTTGTCCATGTAGTTTATCCCATTTGCCATAGTACTGATGAAGAAATTTGTTCGTAAACACTTAGTTTAAGCCGTGGCGCTGTGATGCAGTCTTATATTAGGCTGAGAAAGTGAGAATTGAAATGCTGTTTTCTGTCTAATTGCAGACACAAAGTGACTTGAAGCCACTTTGTCCATGTAGTTTATCCCATTTGCCATAGAACTGATGAAGAAATTTGTTCGTAAATACTTAGTTTAAGCCGTGGCACTGTAATGCAGTTTTACATTAGGCTGAGAAAGTGAGACTTGAAATGCTGTTTTCTGTGTAATTGCAGACACAAAGTGAAGCCACGTTAGCCATGTAGTGTATCCCATTTGCTGATGAAGAAATTTGTTCATAAACACTTAGTTTAAGCCGTGGCACTGTAATCCAGTTTTATGCTGTTTTTGAGCTTCTCTCGCTGAGATAAGGCTGTTTTTGAAACATTGTGTTTCCTGTGAAATTGTCCATACAAAGTGACTTGAAACCACTTTGTCCATGTAGTTTATCCCATTTGCCATAGTACTGATGAAGAAATTTGTTCGTAAACACTTAGTTTAAGCCGTGGCACTGTAATGCAGTTTTATACTGTATTTGAGCTTCTCTCGCTGAAATAAGGCTGTTTTTGAAACATTGTGTTTCCTGTGAAATTGTCCACACAAAGTGATTTGAAACCACTTTGCCCATGTAGTGTATTCCATTTGCCAACGTTCTGAGTATGAAACTTGTTTGTAAACACTTAGTTTAAGCCGTGGCGCTGTGATGCAGTTTTATATTAGGCTGAGAAAGTGAGAATTGAAATGCTGTTTTCTGTGTAATTGCAGACACAAAGTGACTTGAAGCCACTTTGTCCATGTAGTTTATCCCATTTGCCATAGTACTGATGAAGAAATTTGTTCGTAAACACTTAGTTTAAGCCGTGGCACTGTAATGCAGTTTTACATTAGGCTGAGAAAGTGAGACTTGAAATGCTGTTTTCTGTGTAATTGCAGACACAAAGTGAAGCCACGTTAGCCATGTAGTGTATCCCATTTGCTGATGAAGAAATTTGTTCATAAACACTTAGTTTAAGCCGTGGCACTGTAATCCAGTTTTATGCTGTTTTTGAGCTTCTCTCGCTGAGATAAGGCTGTTTTTGAAACATTGTGTTTCCTGTGAAATTGTCCATACAAAGTGACTTGAAACCACTTTGTCCATGTAGTTTATCCCATTTGCCATAGTACTGATGAAGAAATTTGTTCGTAAACACTTAGTTTAAGCCGTGGCGCTGTGATGCAGTTTTATATTAGGCTGAGAAAGTGAGAATTGAAATGCTGTTTTCTGTGTAATTGCAGACACAAAGTGAAGCCACGTTAGCCATGTAGTGTATCCCATTTGCTGATGAAGAAATTTGTTCATAAACACTTAGTTTAAGCCGTGGCACTGTAATCCAGTTTTATGCTGTTTTTGAGCTTCTCTCGCTGAGATAAGGCTGTTTTTGAAACATTGTGTTTCCTGTGAAATTGTCCATACAAAGTGACTTGAAACCACTTTGTCCATGTAGTTTATCCCATTTGCCATAGTACTGATGAAGAAATTTGTTCGTAAACACTTAGTTTAAGCCGTGGCGCTGTGATGCAGTTTTATATTAGGCTGAGAAAGTGAGAATTGAAATGCTGTTTTCTGTGTAATTGCAGACACAAAGTGACTTGAAGCCACTTTGTCCATGTAGTTTATCCCATTTGCCATAGTACTGATGAAGAAATTTGTTCGTAAACACTTAGTTTAAGCCGTGGAACTGTAATGCAGTTTTATGCTGTTTTTGAGCTTCTCTCGCTGAGATAAGGCTGTTTTTGAAACATTGTGTTTCCTGTGAATTTGTCTACACAAAGTGACTTGAAACCACTTTGTCCATGTAGTTTATCCCATTTGCCATAGTACTGATGAAGAAATTTGTTCGTAAACACTTAGTTTAAGCCGTGGCGCTGTGATGCAGTTTTAAATTAGGCTGAGAAAGTGAGAATTGAAATGCTGTTTTCTGTCTAATTGCAGACACAAAGTGACTTGAAGCCACTTTGTCCTTGTAGTTTATCCCATTTGCCATAGTACTGATGAAGAAATTTGTTCGTAAACACTTAGTTTAAGCCGTGGCGCTGTGATGCAGTTTTATGCTGTTTTTGAGCTTCTCTCGCTGAGATAAGGCTGTTTTTGAAACATTGTGTTTCCTGTGAAATTGTCCACACAAAGTGATTTGAAACCACTTTGCCCATGTAGTGTATTCCATTTGCCAACGTTCTGAGTATGAAACTTGTTTGTAAACACTTAGTTTAAGCCGTGGCGGTGTGATGCAGTTTTACATTAGGCTGAGAAAGTGAGACTTGAAATGCTGTTTTCTGTGTAATTGCAGACACAAAGTGAAGCCACGTTAGCCATGTAGTGTATCCCATTTGCTGATGAAGAAATTTGTTCGTAAACACTTAGTTTAAGCCGTGGCACTGTAATGCAGTTTTATGCTGTATTTGAGCTTCTCTCGCTGAGATAAGGCTGTTTTTGAAACATTGTGTTTCCTGTGAAATTGTCCACACAAAGTGACTTGAAGCCACTTTGTCCAAGTAGTTTATCTCATTTGCCATAGTACTGATGTAGAAATTTGTTCGTAAACACTTAGTTTAAGCCGTGGCACTGTGATGCAGTTTTATATTAGGCTGAGAAAGTGAGAATTGAAATGCTGTTTTCTGTGTAATTGCAGACACAAAGTGACTTGAAGCCACTTTGTCCTTGTAGTTTATCCCATTTGCCATAGTATTGATGAAGAAATTTGTTCAGAAACACTTAGTTTAAGTCGTGGCACTGTAATGCAGTTTTATGCTGTTTTTGAGCTTCTCTCGCTGAGATAAGGCTGTTTTTGAAACATTGTGTTTCCTGTGAATTTGTCCACACAAAGTGACTTGAAACCACTTTGTCCATGTAGTTTATCCCATTTGCCATAGTACTGATGAAGAAATTGTTCGTAAACACTAAGTTTAAGCCGTGGCACTGTAATGCAGTTTTACACTGTTTTTGAGCTTCTCTCGCTGAGATAAGGCTGTTTTTGAAACATTGTGTTTCCTGTGAAATTGTCCACACAAAGTGACTTGAAGCCACTTTGTCTATGTAGTTTATCCCATTTGCCATAGTACTGATGAAGAAATTTGTTCGTAAACACTTAGTTTAAGCCGTGGCACTGTAATGCAGTTTTATGCTGTTTTTGAGCTTCTCTCGCTGAGATAAGGCTGTTTTTGAAACATTGTGTTTCCTGTGAATTTGTCCACACAAAGTGACTTGAAACCACTTTGTCCATGTAGTTTATCCCATTTGCCATAGTACTGATGAAGAAATTTGTTCGTAAACACTTAGTTTAAGCCGTGGAACTGTAATGCAGTTTTATGCTGTTTTTGAGCTTCTCTCGCTGAGATAAGGCTGTTTTTGAAACATTGTGTTTCCTGTGAATTTGTCTACACAAAGTGACTTGAAACCACTTTGTCCATGTAGTTTATCCCATTTGCCATAGTACTGATGAAGAAATTGTTCGTAAACACTTAGTTTAAGCCGTGGCACTGTAATGCAGTTTTACGCTGTTTTTGAGCTTCTCTCGCTGAGATAAGGCTGTTTTTGAAACATTGTGTTTCCTGTGAATTTGTCCACACAAAGTGACTTGAAACCACTTTGTCCATGTAGTTTATCCCATTTGCCATAGTACTGATGAAGAAATTTGTTCGTAAACACTTAGTTTAAGCCGTGGCGCTGTGATGCAGTTTTATATTAGGCTGAGAAAGTGAGAATTGAAATGCTGTTTTCTGTCTAATTGCAGACACAAAGTGACTTGAAGCCACTTTGTCCATGTAGTTTATCCCATTTGCCATAGTACTGATGAAGAAATTTGTTCAGAAACACTTAGTTTAAGCCGTGGCACTGTAATGCAGTTTTATATTAGGCTGAGAAAGTGAGAATTGAAATGCTGTTTTCTGTCTAATTGCAGACACAAAGTGACTTGAAGCCACTTTGTCCATGTAGTTTATCCCATTTGCCATAGAACTGATGAAGAAATTTGTTCGTAAACACTTAGTTTAAGCCCTGGCACTGTAATGCAGTTTTATGCTGTTTTTGAGCTTCTCTCGATGAGATAAGGCTGTTTTTGAAACATTGTGTTTCCTGTGAAATTGTCCACACAAAGTGATTTGAAACCACTTTGCCCATGTAGTGTATCCCATTTGCCAACGTTCTGAGTATGAAACTTGTTTGTAAACACTTAGTTTAAGCCGTGGCGCTGTGATGCAGTTTTACATTAGGCTGAGAAAGTGAGACTTGAAATGCTGTTTTCTGTGTAATTGCAGACACAAAGTGACTTGAAGCCACTTTGTCCATGTAGTTTATCCCATTTGCCATAGTACTGATGAAGAAATTTGTTCGTAAACACTTAGTTTTAGCCGTGGCACTGTAACGCAGTTTTATGCTGTTTTTGAGCTTCTCTCGCTGAGATAAGGCTGTTTTTGAAACATTGTGTTTCCTGTGAATTTGTCCACACAAAGTGACTTGAAACCACTTTGTCCATGTAGTTTATCCCATTTGCCATAGTACTGATGAAGAAATTTGTTCGTAAACACTTAGTTTAAGCCGTGGCGCTGTGATGCAGTTTTATATTAGGCTGAGAAAGTGAGAATTGAAATGCTGTTTTCTGTGTAATTGCAGACACAAAGTGACTTGAAGCCACTTTGTCCATGTAGTTTATCCCATTTGCCATAGTACTGATGAAGAAATTTGTTCGTAAACACTTAGTTTAAGCCGTGGCGCTGTGATGCAGTTTTAAATTAGGCTGAGAAAGTGAGAATTGAAATGCTGTTTTCTGTCTAATTGCAGACACAAAGTGACTTGAAGCCACTTTGTCCTTGTAGTTTTTCCCATTTGCCATAGTACTGATGAAGAAATTTGTTCGTAAACACTTAGTTTAAGCCGTGGCGCTGTGATGCAGTTTTATGCTGTTTTTGAGCTTCTCTCGCTGAGATAAGGCTGTTTTTGAAACATTGTGTTTCCTGTGAAATTGTCCACACAAAGTGATTTGAAACCACTTTGCCCATGTAGTGTATTCCATTTGCCAACGTTCTGAGTATGAAACTTGTTTGTAAACACTTAGTTTAAGCCGTGGCGGTGTGATGCAGTTTTACATTAGGCTGAGAAAGTGAGACTTGAAATGCTGTTTTCTGTGTAATTGCAGACACAAAGTGAAGCCACGTTAGCCATGTAGTGTATCCCATTTGCTGATGAAGAAATTTGTTCGTAAACACTTAGTTTAAGCCGTGGCACTGTAATGCAGTTTTATGCTGTATTTGAGCTTCTCTCGCTGAGATAAGGCTGTTTTTGAAACATTGTGTTTCCTGTGAAATTGTCCACACAAAGTGACTTGAAGCCACTTTGTCCTTGTAGTTTATCCCATTTGCCATAGTACTGATGAAGAAATTTGTTCGTAAACACTTAGTTTAAGCCGTGGCACTGTAATGCAATTTTACGCTGTTTTGGAGCTTCTCTCGCTGAGATAAGGCTGTTTTTGAAACATTGTGTTTCCTGTGAAATTGTCCACACAAAGTGACTTGAAGCCACTTTGTCCATGTAGTTTATCCCATTTGCCATAGTACTGATGAAGAAATTTGTTCGTAAACACTTAGTTTAAGCCGTGGCGCTGTGATGCAGTTTTAAATTAGGCTGAGAAAGTGAGAATTGAAATGCTGTTTTCTGTCTAATTGCAGACACAAAGTGACTTGAAGCCACTTTGTCCTTGTAGTTTATCCCATTTGCCATAGTACTGATGAAGAAATTTGTTCGTAAACACTTAGTTTAAGCCGTGGCGCTGTGATGCAGTTTTATGCTGTTTTTGAGCTTCTCTCGCTGAGATAAGGCTGTTTTTGAAACATTGTGTTTCCTGTGAAATTGTCCACACAAAGTGATTTGAAACCACTTTGCCCATGTAGTGTATTCCATTTGCCAACGTTCTGAGTATGAAACTTGTTTGTAAACACTTAGTTTAAGCCGTGGCGCTGTGATGCAGTTTTATGCTGTTTTTGAGCTTCTCTCGCTGAGATAAGGCTGTTTTTGAAACATTGTGTTTCCTGTGAAATTGTCCACACAAAGTGATTTGAAACCACTTTGCCCATGTAGTGTATTCCATTTGCCAACGTTCTGAGTATGAAACTTGTTTGTAAACACTTAGTTTAAGCCGTGGCGGTGTGATGCAGTTTTACATTAGGCTGAGAAAGTGAGACTTGAAATGCTGTTTTCTGTGTAATTGCAGACACAAAGTGAAGCCACGTTAGCCATGTAGTGTATCCCATTTGCTGATGAAGAAATTTGTTCGTAAACACTTAGTTTAAGCCGTGGCGCTGTGATGCAGTTTTATATTAGGCTGAGAAAGTGAGAATTGAAATGCTGTTTTCTGTGTAATTGCAGACACAAAGTGACTTGAAGCCACTTTGTCCTTGTAGTTTATCCCATTTGCCATAGTATAGATGAAGAAATTTGTTCAGAAACACTTAGTTTAAGTCGTGGCACTGTAATGCAGTTTTATGCTGTTTTTGAGCTTCTCTCGCTGAGATAAGGCTGTTTTTGAAACATTGTGTTTCCTGTGAATTTGTCCACACAAAGTGACTTGAAACCACTTTGTCCATGTAGTTTATCCCATTTGCCATAGTACTGATGAAGAAATTGTTCGTAAACACTAAGTTTAAGCCGTGGCACTGTAATGCAGTTTTACACTGTTTTTGAGCTTCTCTCGCTGAGATAAGGCTGTTTTTGAAACATTGTGTTTCCTGTGAAATTGTCCACACAAAGTGACTTGAAGCCACTTTGTCCATGTAGTTTATCCCATTTGCCATAGTACTGATGAAGAAATTTGTTCGTAAACACTTAGTTTAAGCCCTGGCACTGTAACGCAGTTTTATGCTGTTTTTGAGCTTCTCTCGCTGAGATAAGGCTGTTTTTGAAACATTGTGTTTCCTGTGAATTTGTCCACACAAAGTGACTTGAAACCACTTTGTCCATGTAGTTTATCCCATTTGCCATAGTACTGATGAAGAAATTTGTTCGTAAACACTTAGTTTAAGCCGTGGCGCTGTGATGCAGTTTTATATTAGGCTGAGAAAGTGAGAATTGAAATGCTGTTTTCTGTGTAATTGCAGACACAAAGTGACTTGAAGCCACTTTGTCCATGTAGTTTATCCCATTTGCCATAGTACTGATGAAGAAATTTGTTCGTAAACACTTAGTTTAAGCCGTGGCGCTGTGATGCAGTTTTAAATTAGGCTGAGAAAGTGAGAATTGAAATGCTGTTTTCTGTCTAATTGCAGACACAAAGTGACTTGAAGCCACTTTGTCCTTGTAGTTTATCCCATTTGCCATAGTACTGATGAAGAAATTTGTTCGTAAACACTTAGTTTAAGCCGTGGCGCTGTGATGCAGTTTTATGCTGTTTTTGAGCTTCTCTCGCTGAGATAAGGCTGTTTTTGAAACATTGTGTTTCCTGTGAAATTGTCCACACAAAGTGATTTGAAACCACTTTGCCCATGTAGTGTATTCCATTTGCCAACGTTCTGAGTATGAAACTTGTTTGTAAACACTTAGTTTAAGCCGTGGCGGTGTGATGCAGTTTTACATTAGGCTGAGAAAGTGAGACTTGAAATGCTGTTTTCTGTGTAATTGCAGACACAAAGTGAAGCCACGTTAGCCATGTAGTGTATCCCATTTGCTGATGAAGAAATTTGTTCGTAAACACTTAGTTTAAGCCGTGGCACTGTAATGCAGTTTTATGCTGTATTTGAGCTTCTCTCGCTGAGATAAGGCTGTTTTTGAAACATTGTGTTTCCTGTGAAATTGTCCACACAAAGTGACTTGAAGCCACTTTGTCCTTGTAGTTTATCCCATTTGCCATAGTACTGATGAAGAAATTTGTTCGTAAACACTTAGTTTAAGCCGTGGCACTGTAATGCAGTTTTACGCTGTTTTGGAGCTTCTCTCGCTGAGATAAGGCTGTTTTTGAAACATTGTGTTTCCTGTGAAATTGTCCACACAAAGTGACTTGAAGCCACTTTGTCCATGTAGTTTATCCCATTTGCCATAGTACTGATGAAGAAATTTGTTCGTAAACACTTAGTTTAAGCCGTGGCGCTGTGATGCAGTTTTAAATTAGGCTGAGAAAGTGAGAATTGAAATGCTGTTTTCTGTCTAATTGCAGACACAAAGTGACTTGAAGCCACTTTGTCCTTGTAGTTTATCCCATTTGCCATAGTACTGATGAAGAAATTTGTTCGTAAACACTTAGTTTAAGCCGTGGCGCTGTGATGCAGTTTTATGCTGTTTTTGAGCTTCTCTCGCTGAGATAAGGCTGTTTTTGAAACATTGTGTTTCCTGTGAAATTGTCCACACAAAGTGATTTGAAACCACTTTGCCCATGTAGTGTATTCCATTTGCCAACGTTCTGAGTATGAAACTTGTTTGTAAACACTTAGTTTAAGCCGTGGCGCTGTGATGCAGTTTTATGCTGTTTTTGAGCTTCTCTCGCTGAGATAAGGCTGTTTTTGAAACATTGTGTTTCCTGTGAAATTGTCCACACAAAGTGATTTGAAACCACTTTGCCCATGTAGTGTATTCCATTTGCCAACGTTCTGAGTATGAAACTTGTTTGTAAACACTTAGTTTAAGCCGTGGCGGTGTGATGCAGTTTTACATTAGGCTGAGAAAGTGAGACTTGAAATGCTGTTTTCTGTGTAATTGCAGACACAAAGTGAAGCCACGTTAGCCATGTAGTGTATCCCATTTGCTGATGAAGAAATTTGTTCGTAAACACTTAGTTTAAGCCGTGGCGCTGTGATGCAGTTTTATATTAGGCTGAGAAAGTGAGAATTGAAATGCTGTTTTCTGTGTAATTGCAGACACAAAGTGACTTGAAGCCACTTTGTCCTTGTAGTTTATCCCATTTGCCATAGTATTGATGAAGAAATTTGTTCAGAAACACTTAGTTTAAGTCGTGGCACTGTAATGCAGTTTTATGCTGTTTTTGAGCTTCTCTCGCTGAGATAAGGCTGTTTTTGAAACATTGTGTTTCCTGTGAATTTGTCCACACAAAGTGACTTGAAACCACTTTGTCCATGTAGTTTATCCCATTTGCCATAGTACTGATGAAGAAATTGTTCGTAAACACTAAGTTTAAGCCGTGGCACTGTAATGCAGTTTTACACTGTTTTTGAGCTTCTCTCGCTGAGATAAGGCTGTTTTTGAAACATTGTGTTTCCTGTGAAATTGTCCACACAAAGTGACTTGAAGCCACTTTGTCCATGTAGTTTATCCCATTTGCCATAGTACTGATGAAGAAATTTGTTCAGAAACACTTAGTTTAAGCCGTGGCACTGTAATGCAGTTTTATATTAGGCTGAGAAAGTGAGAATTGAAATGCTGTTTTCTGTCTAATTGCAGACACAAAGTGACTTGAAGCCACTTTGTCCATGTAGTTTATCCCATTTGCCATAGAACTGATGAAGAAATTTGTTCGTAAACACTTAGTTTAAGCCCTGGCACTGTAATGCAGTTTTATGCTGTTTTTGAGCTTCTCTCGATGAGATAAGGCTGTTTTTTAAACATTGTGTTTCCTGTGAAATTGTCCACACAAAGTGATTTGAAACCACTTTGCCCATGTAGTGTATCCCATTTGCCAACGTTCTGAGTATGAAACTTGTTTGTAAACACTTAGTTTAAGCCGTGGCGCTGTGATGCAGTTTTACATTAGGCTGAGAAAGTGAGAATTGAAATGCTGTTTTCTGTCTAATTGCAGACACAAAGTGACTTGAAACCACTTTGTCCATGTAGTTTATCGCATTTGCCATAGTACTGATGAAGAAATTGTTCGTAAACACTTAGTTTAAGCCGTGGCACTGTAATGCAGTTTTACGCTGTTTTTGAGCTTCTCTCGCTGAGATAAGGCTGTTTTTGAAACATTGTGTTTCCTGTGAATTTGTCCACACAAAGTGACTTGAAACCACTTTGTCCATGTAGTTTATTCCATTTGCCATAGTACTGATGAAGAAATTTGTTCGTAAACACTTAGTTTAAGCCGTGGCGCTGTGATGCAGTTTTATATTAGGCTGAGAAAGTGAGAATTGAAATGCTGTTTTCTGTCTAATTGCAGACACAAAGTGACTTGAAGCCACTTTGTCCATGTAGTTTATCCCATTTGCCATAGTACTGATGAAGAAATTTGTTCAGAAACACTTAGTTTAAGCCGTGGCACTGTAATGCAGTTTTATATTAGGCTGAGAAAGTGAGAATTGAAATGCTGTTTTCTGTCTAATTGCAGACACAAAGTGACTTGAAGCCACTTTGTCCATGTAGTTTATCCCATTTGCCATAGAACTGATGAAGAAATTTGTTCGTAAACACTTAGTTTAAGCCGTGGCACTGTAATGCAGTTTTATGCTGTTTTTGAGCTTCTCTCGATGAGATAAGGCTGTTTTTGAAACATTGTGTTTCCTGTGAAATTGTCCACACAAAGTGATTTGAAACCACTTTGCCCATGTAGTGTATCCCATTTGCCAACGTTCTGAGTATGAAACTTGTTTGTAAACACTTAGTTTAAGCCGTGGCGGTGTGATGCAGTTTTACATTAGGCTGAGAAAGTGAGACTTGAAATGCTGTTTTCTGTGTAATTGCAGACACAAAGTGAAGCCACGTTAGCCATGTAGTGTATCCCATTTGCTGATGAAGAAATTTGTTCGTAAACACTTAGTTTAAGCCGTGGCACTGTAATGCAGTTTTATGCTGTATTTGAGCTTCTCTCGCTGAGATAAGGCTGTTTTTGAAACATTGTGTTTCCTGTGAAATTGTCCACACAAAGTGACTTGAAGCCACTTTGTCCTTGTAGTTTATCCCATTTGCCATAGTACTGATGAAGAAATTTGTTCGTAAACACTTAGTTTAAGCCGTGGCACTGTAATGCAGTTTTACGCTGTTTTGGAGCTTCTCTCGCTGAGATAAGGCTGTTTTTGAAACATTGTGTTTCCTGTGAAATTGTCCACACAAAGTGACTTGAAGCCACTTTGTCCATGTAGTTTATCCCATTTGCCATAGTACTGATGAAGAAATTTGTTCGTAAACACTTAGTTTAAGCCGTGGCGCTGTGATGCAGTTTTAAATTAGGCTGAGAAAGTGAGAATTGAAATGCTGTTTTCTGTCTAATTGCAGACACAAAGTGACTTGAAGCCACTTTGTCCTTGTAGTTTATCCCATTTGCCATAGTACTGATGAAGAAATTTGTTCGTAAACACTTAGTTTAAGCCGTGGCGCTGTGATGCAGTTTTATGCTGTTTTTGAGCTTCTCTCGCTGAGATAAGGCTGTTTTTGAAACATTGTGTTTCCTGTGAAATTGTCCACACAAAGTGATTTGAAACCACTTTGCCCATGTAGTGTATTCCATTTGCCAACGTTCTGAGTATGAAACTTGTTTGTAAACACTTAGTTTAAGCCGTGGCGGTGTGATGCAGTTTTACATTAGGCTGAGAAAGTGAGACTTGAAATGCTGTTTTCTGTGTAATTGCAGACACAAAGTGAAGCCACGTTAGCCATGTAGTGTATCCCATTTGCTGATGAAGAAATTTGTTCGTAAACACTTAGTTTAAGCCGTGGCGCTGTGATGCAGTTTTATATTAGGCTGAGAAAGTGAGAATTGAAATGCTGTTTTCTGTGTAATTGCAGACACAAAGTGACTTGAAGCCACTTTGTCCTTGTAGTTTATCCCATTTGCCATAGTATTGATGAAGAAATTTGTTCAGAAACACTTAGTTTAAGTCGTGGCACTGTAATGCAGTTTTATGCTGTTTTTGAGCTTCTCTCGCTGAGATAAGGCTGTTTTTGAAACATTGTGTTTCCTGTGAATTTGTCCACACAAAGTGACTTGAAACCACTTTGTCCATGTAGTTTATCCCATTTGCCATAGTACTGATGAAGAAATTGTTCGTAAACACTAAGTTTAAGCCGTGGCACTGTAATGCAGTTTTACACTGTTTTTGAGCTTCTCTCGCTGAGATAAGGCTGTTTTTGAAACATTGTGTTTCCTGTGAAATTGTCCACACAAAGTGACTTGAAGCCACTTTGTCCATGTAGTTTATCCCATTTGCCATAGTACTGATGAAGAAATTTGTTCGTAAACACTTAGTTTAAGCCGTGGCGCTGTGATGCAGTTTTATATTAGGCTGAGAAAGTGAGAATTGAAATGCTGTTTTCTGTGTAATTGCAGACACAAAGTGACTTGAAGCCACTTTGTCCATGTAGTTTATCCCATTTGCCATAGTACTGATGAAGAAATTTGTTCGTAAACACTTAGTTTAAGCCGTGGCGCTGTGATGCAGTTTTATGCTGTTTTTGAGCTTCTCTCGCTGACATAAGGCTGTTTTTGAAACATTGTGTTTCCTGTGAAATTGTCCACACAAAGTGATTTGAAACCACTTTGCCCATGTAGTGTTTCCATTTGCCAACGTTCTGAGTATGAAACTTGTTTGTAAACACTTAGTTTAAGCCGTGGCGGTGTGATGCAGTTTTACATTAGGCTGAGAAAGTGAGACTTGAAATGCTGTTTTCTGTGTAATTGCAGACACAAAGTGAAGCCACGTTAGCCATGTAGTGTATCCCATTTGCTGATGAAGAAATTTGTTCGTAAACACTTAGTTTAAGCCGTGGCGCTGTGATGCAGTTTTATATTAGGCTGAGAAAGTGAGAATTGAAATGCTGTTTTCTGTGTAATTGCAGACACAAAGTGACTTGAAGCCACTTTGTCCTTGTAGTTTATCCCATTTGCCATAGTATTGATGAAGAAATTTGTTCAGAAACACTTAGTTTAAGTCGTGGCACTGTAATGCAGTTTTATGCTGTTTTTGAGCTTCTCCTCGCTGAGATAAGGCTGTTTTTGAAACATTGTGTTTCCTGTGAATTTGTCCACACAAAGTGACTTGAAACCACTTTGTCCATGTAGTTTATCCCATTTGCCATAGTACTGATGAAGAAATTGTTCGTAAACACTAAGTTTAAGCCGTGGCACTGTAATGCAGTTTTACACTGTTTTTGAGCTTCTCTCGCTGAGATAAGGCTGTTTTTGAAACATTGTGTTTCCTGTGAAATTGTCCACACAAAGTGACTTGAAGCCACTTTGTCCATGTAGTTTATCCCATTTGCCATAGTACTGATGAAGAAATTTGTTCGTAAACACTTAGTTTAAGCCCTGGCACTGTAACGCAGTTTTATGCTGTTTTTGAGCTTCTCTCGCTGAGATAAGGCTGTTTTTGAAACATTGTGTTTCCTGTGAATTTGTCCACACAAAGTGACTTGAAACCACTTTGTCCATGTAGTTTATCCCATTTGCCATAGTACTGATGAAGAAATTTGTTCGTAAACACTTAGTTTAAGCCGTGGCGCTGTGATGCAGTTTTATGCTGTTTTTGAGCTTCTCTCGCTGAGATAAGGCTGTTTTTGAAACATTGTGTTTCCTGTGAAATTGTCCACACAAAGTGATTTGAAACCACTTTGCCCATGTAGTGTATTCCATTTGCCAACGTTCTGAGTATGAAACTTGTTTGTAAACACTTAGTTTAAGCCGTGGCGCTGTGATGCAGTTTTATGCTGTTTTTGAGCTTCTCTCGCTGAGATAAGGCTGTTTTTGAAACATTGTGTTTCCTGTGAAATTGTCCACACAAAGTGATTTGAAACCACTTTGCCCCTGTAGTGTATTCCATTTGCCAACGTTCTGAGTATGAAACTTGTTTGTTAACACTTAGTTTAAGCCGTGGCGGTGTGATGCAGTTTTACATTAGGCTGAGAAAGTGAGACTTGAAATGCTGTTTTCTGTGTAATTGCAGACACAAAGTGAAGCCACGTTAGCCATGTAGTGTATCCCATTTGCTGATGAAGAAATTTGTTCGTAAACACTTAGTTTAAGCCGTGGCGCTGTGATGCAGTTTTATATTAGGCTGAGAAAGTGAGAATTGAAATGCTGTTTTCTGTGTAATTGCAGACACAAAGTGACTTGAAGCCACTTTGTCCTTGTAGTTTATCCCATTTGCCATAGTATTGATGAAGAAATTTGTTCAGAAACACTTAGTTTAAGTCGTGGCACTGTAATGCAGTTTTATGCTGTTTTTGAGCTTCTCTCGCTGAGATAAGGCTGTTTTTGAAACATTGTGTTTCCTGTGAAATTGTCCCACACAAAGTGACTTGAAGCCACTTTGTCTATGTAGTTTATCCCATTTGCCATAGTACTGATGAAGAAATTTGTTCGTAAACACTTAGTTTAAGCCGTGGCACTGTAATGCAGTTTTATGCTGTTTTTGAGCTTCTCTCGCTGAGATAAGGCTGTTTTTGAAACATTGTGTTTCCTGTGAATTTGTCCACACAAAGTGACTTGAAACCACTTTGTCCATGTAGTTTATCCCATTTGCCATAGTACTGATGAAGAAATTTGTTCGTAAACACTTAGTTTAAGCCGTGGAACTGTAATGCAGTTTTATGCTGTTTTTGAGCTTCTCTCGCTGAGATAAGGCTGTTTTTGAAACATTGTGTTTCCTGTGAATTTGTCTACACAAAGTGACTTGAAACCACTTTGTCCATGTAGTTTATCCCATTTGCCATAGTACTGATGAAGAAATTGTTCGTAAACACTTAGTTTAAGCCGTGGCACTGTAATGCAGTTTTACGCTGTTTTTGAGCTTCTCTCGCTGAGATAAGGCTGTTTTTGAAACATTGTGTTTCCTGTGAATTTGTCCACACAAAGTGACTTGAAACCACTTTGTCCATGTAGTTTATCCCATTTGCCATAGTACTGATGAAGAAATTTGTTCGTAAACACTTAGTTTAAGCCGTGGCGCTGTGATGCAGTTTTATATTAGGCTGAGAAAGTGAGAATTGAAATGCTGTTTTCTGTCTAATTGCAGACACAAAGTGACTTGAAGCCACTTTGTCCATGTAGTTTATCCCATTTGCCATAGTACTGATGAAGAAATTTGTTCAGAAACACTTAGTTTAAGCCGTGGCACTGTAATGCAGTTTTATATTAGGCTGAGAAAGTGAGAATTGAAATGCTGTTTTCTGTCTAATTGCAGACACAAAGTGACTTGAAGCCACTTTGTCCATGTAGTTTATCCCATTTGCCATAGAACTGATGAAGAAATTTGTTCGTAAACACTTAGTTTAAGCCCTGGCACTGTAATGCAGTTTTATGCTGTTTTTGAGCTTCTCTCGATGAGATAAGGCTGTTTTTTAAACATTGTGTTTCCTGTGAAATTGTCCACACAAAGTGATTTGAAACCACTTTGCCCATGTAGTGTATCCCATTTGCCAACGTTCTGAGTATGAAACTTGTTTGTAAACACTTAGTTTAAGCCGTGGCGCTGTGATGCAGTTTTACATTAGGCTGAGAAAGTGAGAATTGAAATGCTGTTTTCTGTCTAATTGCAGACACAAAGTGACTTGAAACCACTTTGTCCATGTAGTTTATCGCATTTGCCATAGTACTGATGAAGAAATTGTTCGTAAACACTTAGTTTAAGCCGTGGCACTGTAATGCAGTTTTACGCTGTTTTTGAGCTTCTCTCGCTGAGATAAGGCTGTTTTTGAAACATTGTGTTTCCTGTGAATTTGTCCACACAAAGTGACTTGAAACCACTTTGTCCATGTAGTTTATTCCATTTGCCATAGTACTGATGAAGAAATTTGTTCGTAAACACTTAGTTTAAGCCGTGGCGCTGTGATGCAGTTTTATATTAGGCTGAGAAAGTGAGAATTGAAATGCTGTTTTCTGTCTAATTGCAGACACAAAGTGACTTGAAGCCACTTTGTCCATGTAGTTTATCCCATTTGCCATAGTACTGATGAAGAAATTTGTTCAGAAACACTTAGTTTAAGCCGTGGCACTGTAATGCAGTTTTATATTAGGCTGAGAAAGTGAGAATTGAAATGCTGTTTTCTGTCTAATTGCAGACACAAAGTGACTTGAAGCCACTTTGTCCATGTAGTTTATCCCATTTGCCATAGAACTGATGAAGAAATTTGTTCGTAAACACTTAGTTTAAGCCGTGGCACTGTAATGCAGTTTTATGCTGTTTTTGAGCTTCTCTCGATGAGATAAGGCTGTTTTTGAAACATTGTGTTTCCTGTGAAATTGTCCACACAAAGTGATTTGAAACCACTTTGCCCATGTAGTGTATCCCATTTGCCAACGTTCTGAGTATGAAACTTGTTTGTAAACACTTAGTTTAAGCCGTGGCGGTGTGATGCAGTTTTACATTAGGCTGAGAAAGTGAGACTTGAAATGCTGTTTTCTGTGTAATTGCAGACACAAAGTGAAGCCACGTTAGCCATGTAGTGTATCCCATTTGCTGATGAAGAAATTTGTTCGTAAACACTTAGTTTAAGCCGTGGCACTGTAATGCAGTTTTATGCTGTATTTGAGCTTCTCTCGCTGAGATAAGGCTGTTTTTGAAACATTGTGTTTCCTGTGAAATTGTCCACACAAAGTGACTTGAAGCCACTTTGTCCTTGTAGTTTATCCCATTTGCCATAGTACTGATGAAGAAATTTGTTCGTAAACACTTAGTTTAAGCCGTGGCACTGTAATGCAGTTTTACGCTGTTTTGGAGCTTCTCTCGCTGAGATAAGGCTGTTTTTGAAACATTGTGTTTCCTGTGAAATTGTCCACACAAAGTGACTTGAAGCCACTTTGTCCATGTAGTTTATCCCATTTGCCATAGTACTGATGAAGAAATTTGTTCGTAAACACTTAGTTTAAGCCGTGGCGCTGTGATGCAGTTTTAAATTAGGCTGAGAAAGTGAGAATTGAAATGCTGTTTTCTGTCTAATTGCAGACACAAAGTGACTTGAAGCCACTTTGTCCTTGTAGTTTATCCCATTTGCCATAGTACTGATGAAGAAATTTGTTCGTAAACACTTAGTTTAAGCCGTGGCGCTGTGATGCAGTTTTATGCTGTTTTTGAGCTTCTCTCGCTGAGATAAGGCTGTTTTTGAAACATTGTGTTTCCTGTGAAATTGTCCACACAAAGTGATTTGAAACCACTTTGCCCATGTAGTGTATTCCATTTGCCAACGTTCTGAGTATGAAACTTGTTTGTAAACACTTAGTTTAAGCCGTGGCGGTGTGATGCAGTTTTACATTAGGCTGAGAAAGTGAGACTTGAAATGCTGTTTTCTGTGTAATTGCAGACACAAAGTGAAGCCACGTTAGCCATGTAGTGTATCCCATTTGCTGATGAAGAAATTTGTTCGTAAACACTTAGTTTAAGCCGTGGCGCTGTGATGCAGTTTTATATTAGGCTGAGAAAGTGAGAATTGAAATGCTGTTTTCTGTGTAATTGCAGACACAAAGTGACTTGAAGCCACTTTGTCCTTGTAGTTTATCCCATTTGCCATAGTATTGATGAAGAAATTTGTTCAGAAACACTTAGTTTAAGTCGTGGCACTGTAATGCAGTTTTATGCTGTTTTTGAGCTTCTCTCGCTGAGATAAGGCTGTTTTTGAAACATTGTGTTTCCTGTGAATTTGTCCACACAAAAGTGACTTGAAACCACTTTGTCCATGTAGTTTATCCCATTTGCCATAGTACTGATGAAGAAATTGTTCGTAAACACTAAGTTTAAGCCGTGGCACTGTAATGCAGTTTTACACTGTTTTTGAGCTTCTCTCGCTGAGATAAGGCTGTTTTTGAAACATTGTGTTTCCTGTGAAATTGTCCACACAAAGTGACTTGAAGCCACTTTGTCCATGTAGTTTATCCCATTTGCCATAGTACTGATGAAGAAATTTGTTCGTAAACACTTAGTTTAAGCCGTGGCGCTGTGATGCAGTTTTATATTAGGCTGAGAAAGTGAGAATTGAAATGCTGTTTTCTGTGTAATTGCAGACACAAAGTGACTTGAAGCCACTTTGTCCATGTAGTTTATCCCATTTGCCATAGTACTGATGAAGAAATTTGTTCGTAAACACTTAGTTTAAGCCGTGGCGCTGTGATGCAGTTTTATGCTGTTTTTGAGCTTCTCTCGCTGACATAAGGCTGTTTTTGAAACATTGTGTTTCCTGTGAAATTGTCCACACAAAGTGATTTGAAACCACTTTGCCCATGTAGTGTATTCCATTTGCCAACGTTCTGAGTATGAAACTTGTTTGTAAACACTTAGTTTAAGCCGTGGCGGTGTGATGCAGTTTTACATTAGGCTGAGAAAGTGAGACTTGAAATGCTGTTTTCTGTGTAATTGCAGACACAAAGTGAAGCCACGTTAGCCATGTAGTGTATCCCATTTGCTGATGAAGAAATTTGTTCGTAAACACTTAGTTTAAGCCGTGGCGCTGTGATGCAGTTTTATATTAGGCTGAGAAAGTGAGAATTGAAATGCTGTTTTCTGTGTAATTGCAGACACAAAGTGACTTGAAGCCACTTTGTCCTTGTAGTTTATCCCATTTGCCATAGTATTGATGAAGAAATTTGTTCAGAAACACTTAGTTTAAGTCGTGGCACTGTAATGCAGTTTTATGCTGTTTTTGAGCTTCTCTCGCTGAGATAAGGCTGTTTTTGAAACATTGTGTTTCCTGTGAATTTGTCCACACAAAGTGACTTGAAACCACTTTGTCCATGTAGTTTATCCCATTTGCCATAGTACTGATGAAGAAATTGTTCGTAAACACTAAGTTTAAGCCGTGGCACTGTAATGCAGTTTTACACTGTTTTTGAGCTTCTCTCGCTGAGATAAGGCTGTTTTTGAAACATTGTGTTTCCTGTGAAATTGTCCACACAAAGTGACTTGAAGCCACTTTGTCCATGTAGTTTATCCCATTTGCCATAGTACTGATGAAGAAATTTGTTCGTAAACACTTAGTTTAAGCCCTGGCACTGTAACGCAGTTTTATGCTGTTTTTGAGCTTCTCTCGCTGAGATAAGGCTGTTTTGAAACATTGTGTTTCCTGTGAATTTGTCCACACAAAGTGACTTGAAACCACTTTGTCCATGTAGTTTATCCCATTTGCCATAGTACTGATGAAGAAATTTGTTCGTAAACACTTAGTTTAAGCCGTGGCGCTGTGATGCAGTTTTATGCTGTTTTTGAGCTTCTCTCGCTGAGATAAGGCTGTTTTTGAAACATTGTGTTTCCTGTGAAATTGTCCACACAAAGTGATTTGAAACCACTTTGCCCATGTAGTGTATTCCATTTGCCAACGTTCTGAGTATGAAACTTGTTTGTAAACACTTAGTTTAAGCCGTGGCGCTGTGATGCAGTTTTATGCTGTTTTTGAGCTTCTCTCGCTGAGATAAGGCTGTTTTTGAAACATTGTGTTTCCTGTGAAATTGTCCACACAAAGTGATTTGAAACCACTTTGCCCCTGTAGTGTATTCCATTTGCCAACGTTCTGAGTATGAAACTTGTTTGTTAACACTTAGTTTAAGCCGTGGCGGTGTGATGCAGTTTTACATTAGGCTGAGAAAGTGAGACTTGAAATGCTGTTTTCTGTGTAATTGCAGACACAAAGTGAAGCCACGTTAGCCATGTAGTGTATCCCATTTGCTGATGAAGAAATTTGTTCGTAAACACTTAGTTTAAGCCGTGGCGCTGTGATGCAGTTTTATATTAGGCTGAGAAAGTGAGAATTGAAATGCTGTTTTCTGTGTAATTGCAGACACAAAGTGACTTGAAGCCACTTTGTCCTTGTAGTTTATCCCATTTGCCATAGTATTGATGAAGAAATTTGTTCAGAAACACTTAGTTTAAGTCGTGGCACTGTAATGCAGTTTTATGCTGTTTTTGAGCTTCTCTCGCTGAGATAAGGCTGTTTTTGAAACATTGTGTTTCCTGTGAAATTGTCCACACAAAGTGACTTGAAGCCACTTTGTCTATGTAGTTTATCCCATTTGCCATAGTACTGATGAAGAAATTTGTTCGTAAACACTTAGTTTAAGCCGTGGCACTGTAATGCAGTTTTATGCTGTTTTTGAGCTTCTCTCGCTGAGATAAGGCTGTTTTTGAAACATTGTGTTTCCTGTGAATTTGTCCACACAAAGTGACTTGAAACCACTTTGTCCATGTAGTTTATCCCATTTGCCATAGTACTGATGAAGAAATTTGTTCGTAAACACTTAGTTTAAGCCGTGGAACTGTAATGCAGTTTTATGCTGTTTTTGAGCTTCTCTCGCTGAGATAAGGCTGTTTTTGAAACATTGTGTTTCCTGTGAATTTGTCTACACAAAGTGACTTGAAACCACTTTGTCCATGTAGTTTATCCCATTTGCCATAGTACTGATGAAGAAATTGTTCGTAAACACTTAGTTTAAGCCGTGGCACTGTAATGCAGTTTTACGCTGTTTTTGAGCTTCTCTCGCTGAGATAAGGCTGTTTTTGAAACATTGTGTTTCCTGTGAATTTGTCCACACAAAGTGACTTGAAACCACTTTGTCCATGTAGTTTATCCCATTTGCCATAGTACTGATGAAGAAATTTGTTCGTAAACACTTAGTTTAAGCCGTGGCGCTGTGATGCAGTTTTATATTAGGCTGAGAAAGTGAGAATTGAAATGCTGTTTTCTGTCTAATTGCAGACACAAAGTGACTTGAAGCCACTTTGTCCATGTAGTTTATCCCATTTGCCATAGTACTGATGAAGAAATTTGTTCAGAAACACTTAGTTTAAGCCGTGGCACTGTAATGCAGTTTTATATTAGGCTGAGAAAGTGAGAATTGAAATGCTGTTTTCTGTCTAATTGCAGACACAAAGTGACTTGAAGCCACTTTGTCCATGTAGTTTATTCCCATTTGCCATAGAACTGATGAAGAAATTTGTTCGTAAACACTTAGTTTAAGCCCTGGCACTGTAATGCAGTTTTATACTGTTTTTGAGCTTCTCTCGATGAGATAAGGCTGTTTTTGAAACATTGTGTTTCCTGTGAAATTGTCCACACAAAGTGATTTGAAACCACTTTGCCCATGTAGTGTATCCCATTTGCCAACGTTCTGAGTATGAAACTTGTTTGTAAACACTTAGTTTAAGCCGTGGCGCTGTGATGCAGTTTTACATTAGGCTGAGAAAGTGAGACTTGAAATGCTGTTTTCTGTGTAATTGCAGACACAAAGTGACTTGAAGCCACTTTGTCCATGTAGTTTATCCCATTTGCCATAGTACTGATGAAGAAATTTGTTCGTAAACACTTAGTTTTAGCCGTGGCACTGTAACGCAGTTTTATGCTGTTTTTGAGCTTCTCTCGCTGAGATAAGGCTGTTTTTGAAACATTGTGTTTCCTGTGAATTTGTCCACACAAAGTGACTTGAAACCACTTTGTCCATGTAGTTTATCCCATTTGCCATAGTACTGATGAAGAAATTTGTTCGTAAACACTTAGTTTAAGCCGTGGCGCTGTGATGCAGTTTTATATTAGGCTGAGAAAGTGAGAATTGAAATGCTGTTTTCTGTGTAATTGCAGACACAAAGTGACTTGAAGCCACTTTGTCCATGTAGTTTATCCCATTTGCCATAGTACTGATGAAGAAATTTGTTCGTAAACACTTAGTTTAAGCCGTGGCGCTGTGATGCAGTTTTAAATTAGGCTGAGAAAGTGAGAATTGAAATGCTGTTTTCTGTCTAATTGCAGACACAAAGTGACTTGAAGCCACTTTGTCCTTGTAGTTTTTCCCATTTGCCATAGTACTGATGAAGAAATTTGTTCGTAAACACTTAGTTTAAGCCGTGGCGCTGTGATGCAGTTTTATGCTGTTTTTGAGCTTCTCTCGCTGAGATAAGGCTGTTTTTGAAACATTGTGTTTCCTGTGAAATTGTCCACACAAAGTGATTTGAAACCACTTTGCCCATGTAGTGTATTCCATTTGCCAACGTTCTGAGTATGAAACTTGTTTGTAAACACTTAGTTTAAGCCGTGGCGGTGTGATGCAGTTTTACATTAGGCTGAGAAAGTGAGACTTGAAATGCTGTTTTCTGTGTAATTGCAGACACAAAGTGAAGCCACGTTAGCCATGTAGTGTATCCCATTTGCTGATGAAGAAATTTGTTCGTAAACACTTAGTTTAAGCCGTGGCACTGTAATGCAGTTTTATGCTGTATTTGAGCTTCTCTCGCTGAGATAAGGCTGTTTTTGAAACATTGTGTTTCCTGTGAAATTGTCCACACAAAGTGACTTGAAGCCACTTTGTCCTTGTAGTTTATCCCATTTGCCATAGTACTGATGAAGAAATTTGTTCGTAAACACTTAGTTTAAGCCGTGGCACTGTAATGCAATTTTACGCTGTTTTGGAGCTTCTCTCGCTGAGATAAGGCTGTTTTTGAAACATTGTGTTTCCTGTGAAATTGTCCACACAAAGTGACTTGAAGCCACTTTGTCCATGTAGTTTATCCCATTTGCCATAGTACTGATGAAGAAATTTGTTCGTAAACACTTAGTTTAAGCCGTGGCGCTGTGATGCAGTTTTAAATTAGGCTGAGAAAGTGAGAATTGAAATGCTGTTTTCTGTCTAATTGCAGACACAAAGTGACTTGAAGCCACTTTGTCCTTGTAGTTTATCCCATTTGCCATAGTACTGATGAAGAAATTTGTTCGTAAACACTTAGTTTAAGCCGTGGCGCTGTGATGCAGTTTTATGCTGTTTTTGAGCTTCTCTCGCTGAGATAAGGCTGTTTTTGAAACATTGTGTTTCCTGTGAAATTGTCCACACAAAGTGATTTGAAACCACTTTGCCCATGTAGTGTATTCCATTTGCCAACGTTCTGAGTATGAAACTTGTTTGTAAACACTTAGTTTAAGCCGTGGCGCTGTGATGCAGTTTTATGCTGTTTTTGAGCTTCTCTCGCTGAGATAAGGCTGTTTTTGAAACATTGTGTTTCCTGTGAAATTGTCCACACAAAGTGATTTGAAACCACTTTGCCCATGTAGTGTATTCCATTTGCCAACGTTCTGAGTATGAAACTTGTTTGTAAACACTTAGTTTAAGCCGTGGCGGTGTGATGCAGTTTTACATTAGGCTGAGAAAGTGAGACTTGAAATGCTGTTTTCTGTGTAATTGCAGACACAAAGTGACTTGAAACCACTTTGTCCATGTAGTTTATCGCATTTGCCATAGTACTGATGAAGAAATTGTTCGTAAACACTTAGTTTAAGCCGTGGCACTGTAATGCAGTTTTACGCTGTTTTTGAGCTTCTCTCGCTGAGATAAGGCTGTTTTGAAACATTGTGTTTCCTGTGAATTTGTCCACACAAAGTGACTTGAAACCACTTTGTCCATGTAGTTTATCCCATTTGCCATAGTACTGATGAAGAAATTTGTTCGTAAACACTTAGTTTAAGCCGTGGCGCTGTGATGCAGTTTTATATTAGGCTGAGAAAGTGAGAATTGAAATGCTGTTTTCTGTCTAATTGCAGACACAAAGTGACTTGAAGCCACTTTGTCCATGTAGTTTATCCCATTTGCCATAGTACTGATGAAGAAATTTGTTCAGAAACACTTAGTTTAAGCCGTGGCACTGTAATGCAGTTTTATATTAGGCTGAGAAAGTGAGAATTGAAATGCTGTTTTCTGTCTAATTGCAGACACAAAGTGACTTGAAGCCACTTTGTCCATGTAGTTTATCCCATTTGCCATAGAACTGATGAAGAAATTTGTTCGTAAACACTTAGTTTAAGCCGTGGCACTGTAATGCAGTTTTATGCTGTTTTTGAGCTTCTCTCGATGAGATAAGGCTGTTTTTGAAACATTGTGTTTCCTGTGAAATTGTCCACACAAAGTGATTTGAAACCACTTTGCCCATGTAGTGTATCCCATTTGCCAACGTTCTGAGTATGAAACTTGTTTGTAAACACTTAGTTTAAGCCGTGGCGGTGTGATGCAGTTTTACATTAGGCTGAGAAAGTGAGACTTGAAATGCTGTTTTCTGTGTAATTGCAGACACAAAGTGAAGCCACGTTAGCCATGTAGTGTATCCCATTTGCTGATGAAGAAATTTGTTCGTAAACACTTAGTTTAAGCCGTGGCACTGTAATGCAGTTTTATGCTGTATTTGAGCTTCTCTCGCTGAGATAAGGCTGTTTTTGAAACATTGTGTTTCCTGTGAAATTGTCCACACAAAGTGACTTGAAGCCACTTTGTCCTTGTAGTTTATCCCATTTGCCATAGTACTGATGAAGAAATTTGTTCGTAAACACTTAGTTTAAGCCGTGGCACTGTAATGCAGTTTTACGCTGTTTTGGAGCTTCTCTCGCTGAGATAAGGCTGTTTTTGAAACATTGTGTTTCCTGTGAAATTGTCCACACAAAGTGACTTGAAGCCACTTTGTCCATGTAGTTTATCCCATTTGCCATAGTACTGATGAAGAAATTTGTTCGTAAACACTTAGTTTAAGCCGTGGCGCTGTGATGCAGTTTTAAATTAGGCTGAGAAAGTGAGAATTGAAATGCTGTTTTCTGTCTAATTGCAGACACAAAGTGACTTGAAGCCACTTTGTCCTTGTAGTTTATCCCATTTGCCATAGTACTGATGAAGAAATTTGTTCGTAAACACTTAGTTTAAGCCGTGGCGCTGTGATGCAGTTTTATGCTGTTTTTGAGCTTCTCTCGCTGAGATAAGGCTGTTTTTGAAACATTGTGTTTCCTGTGAAATTGTCCACACAAAGTGATTTGAAACCACTTTGCCCATGTAGTGTATTCCATTTGCCAACGTTCTGAGTATGAAACTTGTTTGTAAACACTTAGTTTAAGCCGTGGCGCTGTGATGCAGTTTTATGCTGTTTTTGAGCTTCTCTCGCTGAGATAAGGCTGTTTTTGAAACATTGTGTTTCCTGTGAAATTGTCCACACAAAGTGATTTGAAACCCACTTTGCCCATGTAGTGTATTCCATTTGCCAACGTTCTGAGTATGAAACTTGTTTGTAAACACTTAGTTTAAGCCGTGGCGGTGTGATGCAGTTTTACATTAGGCTGAGAAAGTGAGACTTGAAATGCTGTTTTCTGTGTAATTGCAGACACAAAGTGAAGCCACGTTAGCCATGTAGTGTATCCCATTTGCTGATGAAGAAATTTGTTCGTAAACACTTAGTTTAAGCCGTGGCGCTGTGATGCAGTTTTATATTAGGCTGAGAAAGTGAGAATTGAAATGCTGTTTTTCTGTGTAATTGCAGACACAAAGTGACTTGAAGCCACTTTGTCCTTGTAGTTTATCCCATTTGCCATAGTATTGATGAAGAAATTTGTTCAGAAACACTTAGTTTAAGTCGTGGCACTGTAATGCAGTTTTATGCTGTTTTTGAGCTTCTCTCGCTGAGATAAGGCTGTTTTTGAAACATTGTGTTTCCTGTGAATTTGTCCACACAAAGTGACTTGAAAACCACTTTGTCCATGTAGTTTATCCCATTTGCCATAGTACTGATGAAGAAATTGTTCGTAAACACTAAGTTTAAGCCGTGGCACTGTAATGCAGTTTTACACTGTTTTTGAGCTTCTCTCGCTGAGATAAGGCTGTTTTTGAAACATTGTGTTTCCTGTGAAATTGTCCACACAAAGTGACTTGAAGCCACTTTGTCCATGTAGTTTATCCCATTTGCCATAGTACTGATGAAGAAATTTGTTCGTAAACACTTAGTTTAAGCCCTGGCACTGTAACGCAGTTTTATGCTGTTTTTGAGCTTCTCTCGCTGAGATAAGGCTGTTTTTGAAACATTGTGTTTCCTGTGAATTTGTCCACACAAAGTGACTTGAAACCACTTTGTCCATGTAGTTTATCCCATTTGCCATAGTAACTGATGAAGAAATTTGTTCGTAAACACTTAGTTTAAGCCGTGGCGCTGTGATGCAGTTTTATATTAGGCTGAGAAAGTGAGAATTGAAATGCTGTTTTCTGTGTAATTGCAGACACAAAGTGACTTGAAGCCACTTTGTCCATGTAGTTTATCCCATTTGCCATAGTACTGATGAAGAAATTTGTTCGTAAACACTTAGTTTAAGCCGTGGCGCTGTGATGCAGTTTTATGCTGTTTTTGAGCTTCTCTCGCTGAGATAAGGCTGTTTTTGAAACATTGTGTTTCCTGTGAAATTGTCCACACAAAGTGATTTGAAACCACTTTGCCCATGTAGTGTATTCCATTTGCCAACGTTCTGAGTATGAAACTTGTTTGTAAACACTTAGTTTAAGCCGTGGCGCTGTGATGCAGTTTTATGCTGTTTTTGAGCTTCTCTCGCTGAGATAAGGCTGTTTTTGAAACATTGTGTTTCCTGTGAAATTGTCCACACAAAGTGATTTAAAACCACTTTGCCCCTGTAGTGTATTCCATTTGCCAACGTTCTGAGTATGAAACTTGTTTGTTAACACTTAGTTTAAGCCGTGGCGGTGTGATGCAGTTTTACATTAGGCTGAGAAAGTGAGACTTGAAATGCTGTTTTCTGTGTAATTGCAGACACAAAGTGAAGCCACGTTAGCCATGTAGTGTATCCCATTTGCTGATGAAGAAATTTGTTCGTAAACACTTAGTTTAAGCCGTGGCGCTGTGATGCAGTTTTATATTAGGCTGAGAAAGTGAGAATTGAAATGCTGTTTTCTGTGTAATTGCAGACACAAAGTGACTTGAAGCCACTTTGTCCTTGTAGTTTATCCCATTTGCCATAGTATTGATGAAGAAATTTGTTCAGAAACACTTAGTTTAAGTCGTGGCACTGTAATGCAGTTTTATGCTGTTTTTGAGCTTCTCTCGCTGAGATAAGGCTGTTTTTGAAACATTGTGTTTCCTGTGAATTTGTCCACACAAAGTGACTTGAAACCACTTTGTCCATGTAGTTTATCCCATTTGCCATAGTACTGATGAAGAAATTGTTCGTAAACACTAAGTTTAAGCTGTGGCACTGTAATGCAGTTTTACACTGTTTTTGAGCTTCTCTCGCTGAGATAAGGCTGTTTTTGAAACATTGTGTTTCCTGTGAAATTGTCCACACAAAGTGACTTGAAGCCACTTTGTCCATGTAGTTTATCCCATTTGCCATAGTACTGATGAAGAAATTTGTTCGTAAACACTTAGTTTAAGCCCTGGCACTGTAACGCAGTTTTATGCTGTTTTTGAGCTTCTCTCGCTGAGATAAGGCTGTTTTTGAAACATTGTGTTTCCTGTGAATTTGTCCACACAAAGTGACTTGAAACCACTTTGTCCATGTAGTTTATCCCATTTGCCATAGTACTGATGAAGAAATTTGTTCGTAAACACTTAGTTTAAGCCGTGGCGCTGTGATGCAGTTTTATATTAGGCTGAGAAAGTGAGAATTGAAATGCTGTTTTTCTGTGTAATTGCAGACACAAAGTGACTTGAAGCCACTTTGTCCATGTAGTTTATCCCATTTGCCATAGTACTGATGAAGAAATTTGTTCGTAAACACTTAGTTTAAGCCGTGGCGCTGTGATGCAGTTTTAAATTAGGCTGAGAAAGTGAGAATTGAAATGCTGTTTTCTGTCTAATTGCAGACACAAAGTGACTTGAAGCCACTTTGTCCTTGTAGTTTATCCCATTTGCCATAGTACTGATGAAGAAATTTGTTCGTAAACACTTAGTTTAAGCCGTGGCGCTGTGATGCAGTTTTATGCTGTTTTTGAGCTTCTCTCGCTGAGATAAGGCTGTTTTTGAAACATTGTGTTTCCTGTGAAATTGTCCACACAAAGTGATTTGAAACCACTTTGCCCATGTAGTGTATTCCATTTGCCAACGTTCTGAGTATGAAACTTGTTTGTAAACACTTAGTTTAAGCCGTGGCGGTGTGATGCAGTTTTTACATTAGGCTGAGAAAGTGAGACTTGAAATGCTGTTTTCTGTGTAATTGCAGACACAAAGTGAAGCCACGTTAGCCATGTAGTGTATCCCATTTGCTGATGAAGAAATTTGTTCGTAAACACTTAGTTTAAGCCGTGGCACTGTAATGCAGTTTTATGCTGTATTGAGCTTCTCTCGCTGAGATAAGGCTGTTTTTGAAACATTGTGTTTCCTGTGAAATTGTCCACACAAAGTGACTTGAAGCCACTTTGTCCTTGTAGTTTATCCCATTTGCCATAGTACTGATGAAGAAATTTGTTCGTAAACACTTAGTTTAAGCCGTGGCACTGTAATGCAGTTTTACGCTGTTTTGGAGCTTCTCTTGCTGAGATAAGGCTGTTTTTGAAACATTGTGTTTCCTGTGAAATTGTCCACACAAAGTGACTTGAAGCCACTTTGTCCATGTAGTTTATCCCATTTGCCATAGTACTGATGAAGAAATTTGTTCGTAAACACTTAGTTTAAGCCGTGGCGCTGTGATGCAGTTTTAAATTAGGCTGAGAAAGTGAGAATTGAAATGCTGTTTTCTGTCTAATTGCAGACACAAAGTGACTTGAAGCCACTTTGTCCTTGTAGTTTATCCCATTTGCCATAGTACTGATGAAGAAATTTGTTCGTAAACACTTAGTTTAAGCCGTGGCGCTGTGATGCAGTTTTATGCTGTTTTTGAGCTTCTCTCGCTGAGATAAGGCTGTTTTTGAAACATTGTGTTTCCTGTGAAATTGTCCACACAAAGTGATTTGAAACCACTTTGCCCATGTAGTGTATTCCATTTGCCAACGTTCTGAGTATGAAACTTGTTTGTAAACACTTAGTTTAAGCCGTGGCGCTGTGATGCAGTTTTATGCTGTTTTTGAGCTTCTCTCGCTGAGATAAGGCTGTTTTTGAAACATTGTGTTTCCTGTGAAATTGTCCACACAAAGTGATTTGAAACCACTTTGCCCATGTAGTGTATTCCATTTGCCAACGTTCTGAGTATGAAACTTGTTTGTTAACACTTAGTTTAAGCCGTGGCGGTGTGATGCAGTTTTACATTAGGCTGAGAAAGTGAGACTTGAAATGCTGTTTTCTGTGTAATTGCAGACACAAAGTGAAGCCACGTTAGCCATGTAGTGTATCCCATTTGCTGATGAAGAAATTTGTTCGTAAACACTTAGTTTAAGCCGTGGCGCTGTGATGCAGTTTTATATTAGGCTGAGAAAGTGAGAATTGAAATGCTGTTTTCTGTGTAATTGCAGACACAAAGTGACTTGAAGCCACTTTGTCCTTGTAGTTTATCCCATTTGCCATAGTATTGATGAAGAAATTTGTTCAGAAACACTTAGTTTAAGTCGTGGCACTGTAATGCAGTTTTATGCTGTTTTTGAGCTTCTCTCGCTGAGATAAGGCTGTTTTTGAAACATTGTGTTTCCTGTGAATTTGTCCACACAAAGTGACTTGAAACCACTTTGTCCATGTAGTTTATCCCATTTGCCATAGTACTGATGAAGAAATTGTTCGTAAACACTAAGTTTAAGCCGTGGCACTGTAATGCAGTTTTACACTGTTTTTGAGCTTCTCTCGCTGAGATAAGGCTGTTTTTGAAACATTGTGTTTCCTGTGAAATTGTCCACACAAAGTGACTTGAAGCCACTTTGTCCATGTAGTTTATCCCATTTGCCATAGTACTGATGAAGAAATTTGTTCAGAAACACTTAGTTTAAGCCGTTGGCACTGTAATGCAGTTTTATATTAGGCTGAGAAAGTGAGAATTGAAATGCTGTTTTCTGTCTAATTGCAGACACAAAGTGACTTGAAGCCACTTTGTCCATGTAGTTTATCCCATTTGCCATAGAACTGATGAAGAAATTTGTTCGTAAACACTTAGTTTAAGCCCTGGCACTGTAATGCAGTTTTATGCTGTTTTTGAGCTTCTCTCGATGAGATAAGGCTGTTTTTTAAACATTGTGTTTCCTGTGAAATTGTCCACACAAAGTGATTTGAAACCACTTTGCCCATGTAGTGTATCCCATTTGCCAACGTTCTGAGTATGAAACTTGTTTGTAAACACTTAGTTTAAGCCGTGGCGCTGTGATGCAGTTTTACATTAGGCTGAGAAAGTGAGAATTGAAATGCTGTTTTCTGTCTAATTGCAGACACAAAGTGACTTGAAACCACTTTGTCCATGTAGTTTATCCCATTTGCCATAGAACTGATGAAGAAATTTGTTCGTAAACACTTAGTTTAAGCCGTGGCACTGTAATGCAGTTTTATATTAGGCTGAGAAAGTGAGAATTGAAATGCTGTTTTCTGTCTAATTGCAGACACAAAGTGACTTGAAGCCACTTTGTCCATGTAGTTTATCCCATTTGCCATAGAACTGATGAAGAAATTTGTTCGTAAACACTTAGTTTAAGCCCTGGCACTGTAATGCAGTTTTATGCTGTTTTTGAGCTTCTCTCGATGAGATAAGGCTGTTTTTGAAACATTGTGTTTCCTGTGAAATTGTCCACACAAAGTGATTTGAAACCACTTTGCCCATGTAGTGTATTCCATTTGCCAACGTTCTGAGTATGAAACTTGTTTGTAAACACTTAGTTTAAGCCGTGGCGCTGTGATGCAATTTTATGCTGTTTTTGAGCTTCTCTCGCTGAGATAAGGCTGTTTTTGAAACATTGTGTTTCCTGTGAAATTGTCCACACAAAGTGATTTGAAACCACTTTGCCCATGTAGTGTATTCCATTTGCCAACGTTCTGAGTATGAAACTTGTTTGTAAACACTTAGTTTAAGCCGTGGCGGTGTGATGCAGTTTTACATTAGGCTGAGAAAGTGAGACTTGAAATGCTGTTTTCTGTGTAATTGCAGACACAAAGTGAAGCCACGTTAGCCATGTAGTGTATCCCATTTGCTGATGAAGAAATTTGTTCGTAAACACTTAGTTTAAGCCGTGGCGCTGTGATGCAGTTTTATATTAGGCTGAGAAAGTGAGAATTGAAATGCTGTTTTCTGTGTAATTGCAGACACAAAGTGACTTGAAGCCACTTTGTCCTTGTAGTTTATCCCATTTGCCATAGTATAGATGAAGAAATTTGTTCAGAAACACTTAGTTTAAGTCGTGGCACTGTAATGCAGTTTTATGCTGTTTTTGAGCTTCTCTCGCTGAGATAAGGCTGTTTTTGAAACATTGTGTTTCCTGTGAATTTGTCCACACAAAGTGACTTGAAACCACTTTGTCCATGTAGTTTATCCCATTTGCCATAGTACTGATGAAGAAATTGTTCGTAAACACTAAGTTTAAGCCGTGGCACTGTAATGCAGTTTTACACTGTTTTTGAGCTTCTCTCGCTGAGATAAGGCTGTTTTTGAAACATTGTGTTTCCTGTGAAATTGTCCACACAAAGTGACTTGAAGCCACTTTGTCCATGTAGTTTATCCCATTTGCCATAGTACTGATGAAGAAATTTGTTCGTAAACACTTAGTTTAAGCCCTGGCACTGTAACGCAGTTTTATGCTGTTTTTGAGCTTCTCTCGCTGAGATAAGGCTGTTTTTGAAACATTGTGTTTCCTGTGAATTTGTCCACACAAAGTGACTTGAAACCACTTTGTCCATGTAGTTTATCCCATTTGCCATAGTACTGATGAAGAAATTTGTTCGTAAACACTTAGTTTAAGCCGTGGCGCTGTGATGCAGTTTTATATTAGGCTGAGAAAGTGAGAATTGAAATGCTGTTTTCTGTGTAATTGCAGACACAAAGTGACTTGAAGCCACTTTGTCCATGTAGTTTATCCCATTTGCCATAGTACTGATGAAGAAATTTGTTCGTAAACACTTAGTTTAAGCCGTGGCGCTGTGATGCAGTTTTAAATTAGGCTGAGAAAGTGAGAATTGAAATGCTGTTTTCTGTCTAATTGCAGACACAAAGTGACTTGAAGCCACTTTGTCCTTGTAGTTTATCCCATTTGCCATAGTACTGATGAAGAAATTTGTTCGTAAACACTTAGTTTAAGCCGTGGCGCTGTGATGCAGTTTTATGCTGTTTTTGAGCTTCTCTCGCTGAGATAAGGCTGTTTTTGAAACATTGTGTTTCCTGTGAAATTGTCCACACAAAGTGATTTGAAACCACTTTGCCCATGTAGTGTATTCCATTTGCCAACGTTCTGAGTATGAAACTTGTTTGTAAACACTTAGTTTAAGCCGTGGCGGTGTGATGCAGTTTTACATTAGGCTGAGAAAGTGAGACTTGAAATGCTGTTTTCTGTGTAATTGCAGACACAAAGTGAAGCCACGTTAGCCATGTAGTGTATCCCATTTGCTGATGAAGAAATTTGTTCGTAAACACTTAGTTTAAGCCGTGGCACTGTAATGCAGTTTTATGCTGTATTTGAGCTTCTCTCGCTGAGATAAGGCTGTTTTTGAAACATTGTGTTTCCTGTGAAATTGTCCACACAAAGTGACTTGAAGCCACTTTGTCCTTGTAGTTTATCCCATTTGCCATAGTACTGATGAAGAAATTTGTTCGTAAACACTTAGTTTAAGCCGTGGCACTGTAATGCAGTTTTACGCTGTTTTGGAGCTTCTCTCGCTGAGATAAGGCTGTTTTTGAAACATTGTGTTTCCTGTGAAATTGTCCACACAAAGTGACTTGAAGCCACTTTGTCCATGTAGTTTATCCCATTTGCCATAGTACTGATGAAGAAATTTGTTCGTAAACACTTAGTTTAAGCCGTGGCGCTGTGATGCAGTTTTAAATTAGGCTGAGAAAGTGAGAATTGAAATGCTGTTTTCTGTCTAATTGCAGACACAAAGTGACTTGAAGCCACTTTGTCCTTGTAGTTTATCCCATTTGCCATAGTACTGATGAAGAAATTTGTTCGTAAACACTTAGTTTAAGCCGTGGCGCTGTGATGCAGTTTTATGCTGTTTTTGAGCTTCTCTCGCTGAGATAAGGCTGTTTTTGAAACATTGTGTTTCCTGTGAAATTGTCCACACAAAGTGATTTGAAACCACTTTGCCCATGTAGTGTATTCCATTTGCCAACGTTCTGAGTATGAAACTTGTTTGTAAACACTTAGTTTAAGCCGTGGCGCTGTGATGCAGTTTTATGCTGTTTTTGAGCTTCTCTCGCTGAGATAAGGCTGTTTTTGAAACATTGTGTTTCCTGTGAAATTGTCCACACAAAGTGATTTGAAACCACTTTGCCCATGTAGTGTATTCCATTTGCCAACGTTCTGAGTATGAAACTTGTTTGTAAACACTTAGTTTAAGCCGTGGCGGTGTGATGCAGTTTTACATTAGGCTGAGAAAGTGAGACTTGAAATGCTGTTTTCTGTGTAATTGCAGACACAAACTGAAGCCACGTTAGCCATGTAGTGTATCCCATTTGCTGATGAAGAAATTTGTTCGTAAACACTTAGTTTAAGCCGTGGCGCTGTGATGCAGTTTTATATTAGGCTGAGAAAGTGAGAATTGAAATGCTGTTTTCTGTGTAATTGCAGACACAAAGTGACTTGAAGCCACTTTGTCCTTGTAGTTTATCCCATTTGCCATAGTATTGATGAAGAAATTTGTTCAGAAACACTTAGTTTAAGTCGTGGCACTGTAATGCAGTTTTATGCTGTTTTTGAGCTTCTCTCGCTGAGATAAGGCTGTTTTTGAAACATTGTGTTTCCTGTGAATTTGTCCACACAAAGTGACTTGAAACCACTTTGTCCATGTAGTTTATCCCATTTGCCATAGTACTGATGAAGAAATTGTTCGTAAACACTAAGTTTAAGCCGTGGCACTGTAATGCAGTTTTACACTGTTTTTGAGCTTCTCTCGCTGAGATAAGGCTGTTTTTGAAACATTGTGTTTCCTGTGAAATTGTCCACACAAAGTGACTTGAAGCCACTTTGTCCATGTAGTTTATCCCATTTGCCATAGTACTGATGAAGAAATTTGTTCAGAAACACTTAGTTTAAGCCGTGGCACTGTAATGCAGTTTTATATTAGGCTGAGAAAGTGAGAATTGAAATGCTGTTTTCTGTCTAATTGCAGACACAAAGTGACTTGAAGCCACTTTGTCCATGTAGTTTATCCCATTTGCCATAGAACTGATGAAGAAATTTGTTCGTAAACACTTAGTTTAAGCCCTGGCACTGTAATGCAGTTTTATGCTGTTTTTGAGCTTCTCTCGATGAGATAAGGCTGTTTTTGAAACATTGTGTTTCCTGTGAAATTGTCCACACAAAGTGATTTGAAACCACTTTGCCCATGTAGTGTATCCCATTTGCCAACGTTCTGAGTATGAAACTTGTTTGTAAACACTTAGTTTAAGCCGTGGCGCTGTGATGCAGTTTTACATTAGGCTGAGAAAGTGAGAATTGAAATGCTGTTTTCTGTCTAATTGCAGACACAAAGTGACTTGAAACCACTTTGTCCATGTAGTTTATCGCATTTGCCATAGTACTGATGAAGAAATTGTTCGTAAACACTTAGTTTAAGCCGTGGCACTGTAATGCAGTTTTACGCTGTTTTTGAGCTTCTCTCGCTGAGATAAGGCTGTTTTTGAAACATTGTGTTTCCTGTGAATTTGTCCACACAAAGTGACTTGAAACCACTTTGTCCATGTAGTTTATCCCATTTGCCATAGTACTGATGAAGAAATTTGTTCGTAAACACTTAGTTTAAGCCGTGGCGCTGTGATGCAGTTTTATATTAGGCTGAGAAAGTGAGAATTGAAATGCTGTTTTCTGTCTAATTGCAGACACAAAGTGACTTGAAGCCACTTTGTCCATGTAGTTTATCCCATTTGCCATAGTACTGATGAAGAAATTTGTTCAGAAACACTTAGTTTAAGCCGTGGCACTGTAATGCAGTTTTATATTAGGCTGAGAAAGTGAGAATTGAAATGCTGTTTTCTGTCTAATTGCAGACACAAAGTGACTTGAAGCCACTTTGTCCATGTAGTTTATCCCATTTGCCATAGAACTGATGAAGAAATTTGTTCGTAAACACTTAGTTTAAGCCCTGGCACTGTAATGCAGTTTTATGCTGTTTTTGAGCTTCTCTCGATGAGATAAGGCTGTTTTTGAAACATTGTGTTTCCTGTGAAATTGTCCACACAAAGTGATTTGAAACCACTTTGCCCATGTAGTGTATCCCATTTGCCAACGTTCTGAGTATGAAACTTGTTTGTAAACACTTAGTTTAAGCCGTGGCGCTGTGATGCAGTTTTACATTAGGCTGAGAAAGTGAGACTTGAAATGCTGTTTTCTGTGTAATTGCAGACACAAAGTGACTTGAAGCCACTTTGTCCATGTAGTTTATCCCATTTGCCATAGTACTGATGAAGAAATTTGTTCGTAAACACTTAGTTTTAGCCGTGGCACTGTAACGCAGTTTTATGCTGTTTTTGAGCTTCTCTCGCTGAGATAAGGCTGTTTTTGAAACATTGTGTTTCCTGTGAATTTGTCCACACAAAGTGACTTGAAACCACTTTGTCCATGTAGTTTATCGCATTTGCCATAGTACTGATGAAGAAATTTTTTCGTAAACACTTAGTTTAAGCCGTGGCGCTGTGATGCAGTTTTATATTAGGCTGAGAAAGTGAGAATTGAAATGCTGTTTTCTGTGTAATTGCAGACACAAAGTGACTTGAAGCCACTTTGTCCATGTAGTTTATCCCATTTGCCATAGTACTGATGAAGAAATTTGTTCGTAAACACTTAGTTTAAGCCGTGGCGCTGTGATGCAGTTTTAAATTAGGCTGAGAAAGTGAGAATTGAAATGCTGTTTTCTGTCTAATTGCAGACACAAAGTGACTTGAAGCCACTTTGTCCTTGTAGTTTATCCCATTTGCCATAGTACTGATGAAGAAATTTGTTCGTAAACACTTAGTTTAAGCCGTGGCGCTGTGATGCAGTTTTATGCTGTTTTTGAGCTTCTCTCGCTGAGATAAGGCTGTTTTTGAAACATTGTGTTTCCTGTGAAATTGTCCACACAAAGTGATTTGAAACCACTTTGCCCATGTAGTGTATTCCATTTGCCAACGTTCTGAGTATGAAACTTGTTTGTAAACACTTAGTTTAAGCCGTGGCGGTGTGATGCAGTTTTACATTAGGCTGAGAAAGTAAGACTTGAAATGCTGTTTTCTGTGTAATTGCAGACACAAAGTGAAGCCACGTTAGCCATGTAGTGTATCCCATTTGCTGATGAAGAAATTTGTTCGTAAACACTTAGTTTAAGCCGTGGCACTGTAATGCAGTTTTATGCTGTATTTGAGCTTCTCTCGCTGAGATAAGGCTGTTTTTGAAACATTGTGTTTCCTGTGAAATTGTCCACACAAAGTGACTTGAAGCCACTTTGTCCTTGTAGTTTATCCCATTTGCCATAGTACTGATGAAGAAATTTGTTCGTAAACACTTAGTTTAAGCCGTGGCACTGTAATGCAGTTTTACGCTGTTTTGGAGCTTCTCTCGCTGAGATAAGGCTGTTTTTGAAACATTGTGTTTCCTGTGAAATTGTCCACACAAAGTGACTTGAAGCCACTTTGTCCATGTAGTTTATCCCATTTGCCATAGTACTGATGAAGAAATTTGTTCGTAAACACTTAGTTTAAGCCGTGGCGCTGTGATGCAGTTTTAAATTAGGCTGAGAAAGTGAGAATTGAAATGCTGTTTTCTGTCTAATTGCAGACACAAAGTGACTTGAAGCCACTTTGTCCTTGTAGTTTATCCCATTTGCCATAGTACTGATGAAGAAATTTGTTCGTAAACACTTAGTTTAAGCCGTGGCGCTGTGATGCAGTTTTATGCTGTTTTTGAGCTTCTCTCGCTGAGATAAGGCTGTTTTTGAAACATTGTGTTTCCTGTGAAATTGTCCACACAAAGTGATTTGAAACCACTTTGCCCATGTAGTGTATTCCATTTGCCAACGTTCTGAGTATGAAACTTGTTTGTAAACACTTAGTTTAAGCCGTGGCGGTGTGATGCAGTTTTACATTAGGCTGAGAAAGTGAGACTTGAAATGCTGTTTTCTGTGTAATTGCAGACACAAAGTGAAGCCACGTTAGCCATGTAGTGTATCCCATTTGCTGATGAAGAAATTTGTTCGTAAACACTTAGTTTAAGCCGTGGCGCTGTGATGCAGCTTTATATTAGGCTGAGAAAGTGAGAATTGAAATGCTGTTTTCTGTGTAATTGCAGACACAAAGTGACTTGAAGCCACTTTGTCCTTGTAGTTTATCCCATTTGCCATAGTATTGATGAAGAAATTTGTTCAGAAACACTTAGTTTAAGTCGTGGCACTGTAATGCAGTTTTATGCTGTTTTTGAGCTTCTCTCGCTGAGATAAGGCTGTTTTTGAAACATTGTGTTTCCTGTGAATTTGTCCACACAAAGTGACTTGAAACCACTTTGTCCATGTAGTTTATCCCATTTGCCATAGTACTGATGAAGAAATTGTTCGTAAACACTAAGTTTAAGCCGTGGCACTGTAATGCAGTTTTACACTGTTTTTGAGCTTCTCTCGCTGAGATAAGGCTGTTTTTGAAACATTGTGTTTCCTGTGAAATTGTCCACACAAAGTGATTTGAAACCACTTTGCCCATGTAGTGTATCCCATTTGCCAACGTTCTGAGTATGAAACTTGTTTGTAAACACTTAGTTTAAGCCGTGGCGCTGTGATGCAGTTTTACATTAGGCTGAGAAAGTGAGACTTGAAATGCTGTTTTCTGTGTAATTGCAGACACAAAGTGACTTGAAGCCACTTTGTCCATGTAGTTTATCCCATTTGCCATAGTACTGATGAAGAAATTTGTTCGTAAACACTTAGTTTTAGCCGTGGCACTGTAACGCAGTTTTATGCTGTTTTTGAGCTTCTCTCGCTGAGATAAGGCTGTTTTTGAAACATTGTGTTTCCTGTGAATTTGTCCACACAAAGTGACTTGAAACCACTTTGTCCATGTAGTTTATCCCATTTGCCATAGTACTGATGAAGAAATTTGTTCGTAAACACTTAGTTTAAGCCGTGGCGCTGTGATGCAGTTTTATATTAGGCTGAGAAAGTGAGAATTGAAATGCTGTTTTCTGTGTAATTGCAGACACAAAGTGACTTGAAGCCACTTTGTCCATGTAGTTTATCCCATTTGCCATAGTACTGATGAAGAAATTTGTTCGTAAACACTTAGTTTAAGCCGTGGCGCTGTGATGCAGTTTTAAATTAGGCTGAGAAAGTGAGAATTGAAATGCTGTTTTCTGTCTAATTGCAGACACAAAGTGACTTGAAGCCACTTTGTCCTTGTAGTTTATCCCATTTGCCATAGTACTGATGAAGAAATTTGTTCGTAAACACTTAGTTTAAGCCGTGGCGCTGTGATGCAGTTTTATGCTGTTTTTGAGCTTCTCTCGCTGAGATAAGGCTGTTTTTGAAACATTGTGTTTCCTGTGAAATTGTCCACACAAAGTGATTTGAAACCACTTTGCCCATGTAGTGTATTCCATTTGCCAACGTTCTGAGTATGAAACTTGTTTGTAAACACTTAGTTTAAGCCGTGGCGGTGTGATGCAGTTTTACATTAGGCTGAGAAAGTGAGACTTGAAATGCTGTTTTCTGTGTAATTGCAGACACAAAGTGAAGCCACGTTAGCCATGTAGTGTATCCCATTTGCTGATGAAGAAATTTGTTCGTAAACACTTAGTTTAAGCCGTGGCACTGTAATGCAGTTTTATGCTGTATTTGAGCTTCTCTCGCTGAGATAAGGCTGTTTTTGAAACATTGTGTTTCCTGTGAAATTGTCCACACAAAGTGACTTGAAGCCACTTTGTCCAAGTAGTTTATCTCATTTGCCATAGTACTGATGTAGAAATTTGTTCGTAAACACTTAGTTTAAGCCGTGGCACTGTAATGCAGTTTTACGCTGTTTTGGAGCTTCTCTCGCTGAGATAAGGCTGTTTTTGAAACATTGTGTTTCCTGTGAAATTGTCCACACAAAGTGACTTGAAGCCACTTTGTCCATGTAGTTTATCCCATTTGCCATAGTACTGATGAAGAAATTTGTTCATAAACACTTAGTTTAAGCCGTGGCGCTGTGATGCAGTTTTAAATTAGGCTGAGAAAGTGAGAATTGAAATGCTGTTTTCTGTCTAATTGCAGACACAAAGTGACTTGAAGCCACTTTGTCCTTGTAGTTTATCCCATTTGCCATAGTACTGATGAAGAAATTTGTTCGTAAACACTTAGTTTAAGCCGTGGCGCTGTGATGCAGTTTTATGCTGTTTTTGAGCTTCTCTCGCTGAGATAAGGCTGTTTTTGAAACATTGTGTTTCCTGTGAAATTGTCCACACAAAGTGATTTGAAACCACTTTGCCCATGTAGTGTATTCCATTTGCCAACGTTCTGAGTATGAAACTTGTTTGTAAACACTTAGTTTAAGCCGTGGCGCTGTGATGCAGTTTTATGCTGTTTTTGAGCTTCTCTCGCTGAGATAAGGCTGTTTTTGAAACATTGTGTTTCCTGTGAAATTGTCCACACAAAGTGATTTGAAACCACTTTGCCCATGTAGTGTATTCCATTTGCCAACGTTCTGAGTATGAAACTTGTTTGTAAACACTTAGTTTAAGCCGTGGCGGTGTGATGCAGTTTTACATTAGGCTGAGAAAGTGAGACTTGAAATGCTGTTTTCTGTGTAATTGCAGACACAAAGTGAAGCCACGTTAGCCATGTAGTGTATCCCATTTGCTGATGAAGAAATTTGTTCGTAAACACTTAGTTTAAGCCGTGGCGCTGTGATGCAGTTTTATATTAGGCTGAGAAAGTGAGAATTGAAATGCTGTTTTCTGTGTAATTGCAGACACAAAGTGACTTGAAGCCACTTTGTCCTTGTAGTTTATCCCATTTGCCATAGTATTGATGAAGAAATTTGTTCAGAAACACTTAGTTTAAGTCGTGGCACTGTAATGCAGTTTTATGCTGTTTTTGAGCTTCTCTCGCTGAGATAAGGCTGTTTTTGAAACATTGTGTTTCCTGTGAATTTGTCCACACAAAGTGACTTGAAACCACTTTGTCCATGTAGTTTATCCCATTTGCCATAGTACTGATGAAGAAATTGTTCGTAAACACTAAGTTTAAGCCGTGGCACTGTAATGCAGTTTTACACTGTTTTTGAGCTTCTCTCGCTGAGATAAGGCTGTTTTTGAAACATTGTGTTTCCTGTGAAATTGTCCACACAAAGTGACTTGAAGCCACTTTGTCCATGTAGTTTATCCCATTTGCCATAGTACTGATGAAGAAATTTGTTCGTAAACACTTAGTTTAAGCCGTGGCACTGTAATGCAGTTTTATGCTGTTTTTGAGCTTCTCTCGCTGAGATAAGGCTGTTTTTGAAACATTGTGTTTCCTGTGAATTTGTCCACACAAAGTGACTTGAAACCACTTTGTCCATGTAGTTTATCCCATTTGCCATAGTACTGATGAAGAAATTTGTTCGTAAACACTTAGTTTAAGCCGTGGCACTGTAATGCAGTTTTATGCTGTTTTTGAGCTTCTCTCGCTGAGATAAGGCTGTTTTTGAAACATTGTGTTTCCTGTGAATTTGTCTACACAAAGTGACTTGAAACCACTTTGTCCATGTAGTTTATCCCATTTGCCATAGTACTGATGAAGAAATTGTTCGTAAACACTTAGTTTAAGCCGTGGCACTGTAATGCAGTTTTACGCTGTTTTTGAGCTTCTCTCGCTGAGATAAGGCTGTTTTTGAAACATTGTGTTTCCTGTGAATTTGTCCACACAAAGTGACTTGAAACCACTTTGTCCATGTAGTTTATCCCATTTGCCATAGTACTGATGAAGAAATTTGTTCGTAAACACTTAGTTTAAGCCGTGGCGCTGTGATGCAGTTTTATATTAGGCTGAGAAAGTGAGAATTGAAATGCTGTTTTCTGTCTAATTGCAGACACAAAGTGACTTGAAGCCACTTTGTCCATGTAGTTTATCCCATTTGCCATAGTACTGATGAAGAAATTTGTTCAGAAACACTTAGTTTAAGCCGTGGCACTGTAATGCAGTTTTATATTAGGCTGAGAAAGTGAGAATTGAAATGCTGTTTTCTGTCTATTTGCAGACACAAAGTGACTTGAAGCCACTTTGTCCATGTAGTTTATCCCATTTGCCATAGTACTGATGAAGAAATTTGTTCGTAAACACTTAGTTTTAGCCGTGGCACTGTAACGCAGTTTTATGCTGTTTTTGAGCTTCTCTCGCTGAGATAAGGCTGTTTTTGAAACATTGTGTTTCCTGTGAATTTGTCCACACAAAGTGACTTGAAACCACTTTGTCCATGTAGTTTATCCCATTTGCCATAGAACTGATGAAGAAATTTGTTCGTAAACACTTAGTTTAAGCCCTGGCACTGTAATGCAGTTTTATGCTGTTTTTGAGCTTCTCTCGATGAGATAAGGCTGTTTTTGAAACATTGTGTTTCCTGTGAAATTGTCCACACAAAGTGATTTGAAACCACTTTGCCCATGTAGTGTATCCCATTTGCCAACGTTCTGAGTATGAAACTTGTTTGTAAACACTTAGTTTAAGCCGTGGCGCTGTGATGCAGTTTTACATTAGGCTGAGAAAGTGAGACTTGAAATGCTGTTTTCTGTGTAATTGCAGACACAAAGTGAAGCCACGTTAGCCATGTAGTGTATCCCATTTGCTGATGAAGAAATTTGTTCGTAAACACTTAGTTTAAGCCGTGGCACTGTAATGCAGTTTTATGCTGTATTTGAGCTTCTCTCGCTGAGATAAGGCTGTTTTTGAAACATTGTGTTTCCTGTGAAATTGTCCACACAAAGTGACTTGAAGCCACTTTGTCCTTGTAGTTTATCCCATTTGCCATAGTACTGATGAAGAAATTTGTTCGTAAACACTTAGTTTAAGCCGTGGCACTGTAATGCAGTTTTACGCTGTTTTGGAGCTTCTCTCGCTGAGATAAGGCTGTTTTTGAAACATTGTGTTTCCTGTGAAATTGTCCACACAAAGTGACTTGAAGCCACTTTGTCCATGTAGTTTATCCCATTTGCCATAGTACTGATGAAGAAATTTGTTCGTAAACACTTAGTTTAAGCCGTGGCGCTGTGATGCAGTTTTATGCTGTTTTTGAGCTTCTCTCGCTGAGATAAGGCTGTTTTTGAAACATTGTGTTTCCTGTGAAATTGTCCACACAAAGTGATTTGAAACCACTTTGCCCATGTAGTGTATTCCATTTGCCAACGTTCTGAGTATGAAACTTGTTTGTAAACACTTAGTTTAAGCCGTGGCGCTGTGATGCAGTTTTATGCTGTTTTTGAGCTTCTCTCGCTGAGATAAGGCTGTTTTTGAAACATTGTGTTTCCTGTGAAATTGTCCACACAAAGTGATTTGAAACCACTTTGCCCATGTAGTGTATTCCATTTGCCAACGTTCTGAGTATGAAACTTGTTTGTAAACACTAAGTTTAAGCCGTGGCGGTGTGATGCAGTTTTACATTAGGCTGAGAAAGTGAGACTTGAAATGCTGTTTTCTGTGTAATTGCAGACACAAACTGAAGCCACGTTAGCCATGTAGTGTATCCCATTTGCTGATGAAGAAATTTGTTCGTAAACACTTAGTTTAAGCCGTGGCGCTGTGATGCAGTTTTATATTAGGCTGAGAAAGTGAGAATTGAAATGCTGTTTTCTGTGTAATTGCAGACACAAAGTGACTTGAAGCCACTTTGTCCTTGTAGTTTATCCCATTTGCCATAGTATTGATGAAGAAATTTGTTCAGAAACACTTAGTTTAAGTCGTGGCACTGTAATGCAGTTTTATGCTGTTTTTGAGCTTCTCTCGCTGAGATAAGGCTGTTTTTGAAACATTGTGTTTCCTGTGAATTTGTCCACACAAAGTGACTTGAAACCACTTTGTCCATGTAGTTTATCCCATTTGCCATAGTACTGATGAAGAAATTGTTCGTAAACACTAAGTTTAAGCCGTGGCACTGTAATGCAGTTTTACACTGTTTTTGAGCTTCTCTCGCTGAGATAAGGCTGTTTTTGAAACATTGTGTTTCCTGTGAAATTGTCCACACAAAGTGACTTGAAGCCACTTTGTCCATGTAGTTTATCCCATTTGCCATAGTACTGATGAAGAAATTTGTTCAGAAACACTTAGTTTAAGCCGTGGCACTGTAATGCAGTTTTATATTAGGCTGAGAAAGTGAGAATTGAAATGCTGTTTTCTGTCTAATTGCAGACACAAAGTGACTTGAAGCCACTTTGTCCATGTAGTTTATCCCATTTGCCATAGAACTGATGAAGAAATTTGTTCGTAAACACTTAGTTTAAGCCCTGGCACTGTAATGCAGTTTTATGCTGTTTTTGAGCTTCTCTCGATGAGATAAGGCTGTTTTTGAAACATTGTGTTTCCTGTGAAATTGTCCACACAAAGTGATTTGAAACCACTTTGCCCATGTAGTGTATCCCATTTGCCAACGTTCTGAGTATGAAACTTGTTTGTAAACACTTAGTTTAAGCCGTGGCGCTGTGATGCAGTTTTACATTAGGCTGAGAAAGTGAGAATTGAAATGCTGTTTTCTGTCTAATTGCAGACACAAAGTGACTTGAAACCACTTTGTCCATGTAGTTTATCGCATTTGCCATAGTACTGATGAAGAAATTGTTCGTAAACACTTAGTTTAAGCCGTGGCACTGTAATGCAGTTTTACGCTGTTTTTGAGCTTCTCTCGCTGAGATAAGGCTGTTTTTGAAACATTGTGTTTCCTGTGAATTTGTCCACACAAAGTGACTTGAAACCACTTTGTCCATGTAGTTTATCCCATTTGCCATAGTACTGATGAAGAAATTTGTTCGTAAACACTTAGTTTAAGCCGTGGCGCTGTGATGCAGTTTTAAATTAGGCTGAGAAAGTGAGAATTGAAATGCTGTTTTCTGTCTAATTGCAGACACAAAGTGACTTGAAGCCACTTTGTCCTTGTAGTTTATCCCATTTGCCATAGTACTGATGAAGAAATTTGTTCGTAAACACTTAGTTTAAGCCGTGGCGCTGTGATGCAGTTTTATGCTGTTTTTGAGCTTCTCTCGCTGAGATAAGGCTGTTTTTGAAACATTGTGTTTCCTGTGAAATTGTCCACACAAAGTGATTTGAAACCACTTTGCCCATGTAGTGTATTCCATTTGCCAACGTTCTGAGTATGAAACTTGTTTGTAAACACTTAGTTTAAGCCGTGGCACTGTAATGCAGTTTTATGCTGTTTTTGAGCTTCTCTCGCTGAGATAAGGCTGTTTTTGAAACATTGTGTTTCCTGTGAATTTGTCTACACAAAGTGACTTGAAACCACTTTGTCCATGTAGTTTATCCCATTTGCCATAGTACTGATGAAGAAATTGTTCGTAAACACTTAGTTTAAGCCGTGGCACTGTAATGCAGTTTTACGCTGTTTTTGAGCTTCTCTCGCTGAGATAAGGCTGTTTTTGAAACATTGTGTTTCCTGTGAATTTGTCCACACAAAGTGACTTGAAACCACTTTGTCCATGTAGTTTATCCCATTTGCCATAGTACTGATGAAGAAATTTGTTCGTAAACACTTAGTTTAAGCCGTGGCGCTGTGATGCAGTTTTATATTAGGCTGAGAAAGTGAGAATTGAAATGCTGTTTTCTGTCTAATTGCAGACACAAAGTGACTTGAAGCCACTTTGTCCATGTAGTTTATCCCATTTGCCATAGTACTGATGAAGAAATTTGTTCAGAAACACTTAGTTTAAGCCGTGGCACTGTAATGCAGTTTTATATTAGGCTGAGAAAGTGAGAATTGAAATGCTGTTTTCTGTCTATTTGCAGACACAAAGTGACTTGAAGCCACTTTGTCCATGTAGTTTATCCCATTTGCCATAGAACTGATGAAGAAATTTGTTCGTAAACACTTAGTTTAAGCCCTGGCACTGTAATGCAGTTTTATGCTGTTTTTGAGCTTCTCTCGATGAGATAAGGCTGTTTTTGAAACATTGTGTTTCCTGTGAAATTGTCCACACAAAGTGATTTGAAACCACTTTGCCCATGTAGTGTATCCCATTTGCCAACGTTCTGAGTATGAAACTTGTTTGTAAACACTTAGTTTAAGCCGTGGCGCTGTGATGCAGTTTTACATTAGGCTGAGAAAGTGAGACTTGAAATGCTGTTTTCTGTGTAATTGCAGACACAAAGTGACTTGAAGCCACTTTGTCCATGTAGTTTATCCCATTTGCCATAGTACTGATGAAGAAATTTGTTCGTAAACACTTAGTTTAAGCCGTGGCGCTGTGATGCAGTTTTAAATTAGGCTGAGAAAGTGAGAATTGAAATGCTGTTTTCTGTCTAATTGCAGACACAAAGTGACTTGAAGCCACTTTGTCCTTGTAGTTTATCCCATTTGCCATAGTACTGATGAAGAAATTTGTTCGTAAACACTTAGTTTAAGCCGTGGCGCTGTGATGCAGTTTTATGCTGTTTTTGAGCTTCTCTCGCTGAGATAAGGCTGTTTTTGAAACATTGTGTTTCCTGTGAAATTGTCCACACAAAGTGATTTGAAACCACTTTGCCCATGTAGTGTATTCCATTTGCCAACGTTCTGAGTATGAAACTTGTTTGTAAACACTTAGTTTAAGCCGTGGCGGTGTGATGCAGTTTTACATTAGGCTGAGAAAGTAAGACTTGAAATGCTGTTTTCTGTGTAATTGCAGACACAAAGTGACTTGAAGCCACTTTGTCCATGTAGTTTATCCCATTTGCCATAGTACTGATGAAGAAATTTGTTCGTAAACACTTAGTTTTAGCCGTGGCACTGTAACGCAGTTTTATGCTGTTTTTGAGCTTCTCTCGCTGAGATAAGGCTGTTTTTGAAACATTGTGTTTCCTGTGAATTTGTCCACACAAAGTGACTTGAAACCACTTTGTCCATGTAGTTTATCCCATTTGCCATAGAACTGATGAAGAAATTTGTTCGTAAACACTTAGTTTAAGCCCTGGCACTGTAATGCAGTTTTATGCTGTTTTTGAGCTTCTCTCGATGAGATAAGGCTGTTTTTGAAACATTGTGTTTCCTGTGAAATTGTCCACACAAAGTGATTTGAAACCACTTTGCCCATGTAGTGTATCCCATTTGCCAACGTTCTGAGTATGAAACTTGTTTGTAAACACTTAGTTTAAGCCGTGGCGCTGTGATGCAGTTTTACATTAGGCTGAGAAAGTGAGACTTGAAATGCTGTTTTCTGTGTAATTGCAGACACAAAGTGAAGCCACGTTAGCCATGTAGTGTATCCCATTTGCTGATGAAGAAATTTGTTCGTAAACACTTAGTTTAAGCCGTGGCACTGTAATGCAGTTTTATGCTGTATTTGAGCTTCTCTCGCTGAGATAAGGCTGTTTTTGAAACATTGTGTTTCCTGTGAAATTGTCCACACAAAGTGACTTGAAGCCACTTTGTCCTTGTAGTTTATCCCATTTGCCATAGTACTGATGAAGAAATTTGTTCGTAAACACTTAGTTTAAGCCGTGGCACTGTAATGCAGTTTTACGCTGTTTTGGAGCTTCTCTCGCTGAGATAAGGCTGTTTTTGAAACATTGTGTTTCCTGTGAAATTGTCCACACAAAGTGACTTGAAGCCACTTTGTCCATGTAGTTTATCCCATTTGCCATAGTACTGATGAAGAAATTTGTTCGTAAACACTTAGTTTAAGCCGTGGCGCTGTGATGCAGTTTTAAATTAGGCTGAGAAAGTGAGAATTGAAATGCTGTTTTCTGTCTAATTGCAGACACAAAGTGACTTGAAGCCACTTTGTCCTTGTAGTTTATCCCATTTGCCATAGTACTGATGAAGAAATTTGTTCGTAAACACTTAGTTTAAGCCGTGGCGCTGTGATGCAGTTTTATGCTGTTTTTGAGCTTCTCTCGCTGAGATAAGGCTGTTTTTGAAACATTGTGTTTCCTGTGAAATTGTCCACACAAAGTGATTTGAAACCACTTTGCCCATGTAGTGTATTCTATTTGCCAACGTTCTGAGTATGAAACTTGTTTGTAAACACTTAGTTTAAGCCGTGGCGCTGTGATGCAGTTTTATGCTGTTTTTGAGCTTCTCTCGCTGAGATAAGGCTGTTTTTGAAACATTGTGTTTCCTGTGAAATTGTCCACACAAAGTGATTTGAAACCACTTTGCCCATGTAGTGTATTCCATTTGCCAACGTTCTGAGTATGAAACTTGTTTGTAAACACTTAGTTTAAGCCGTGGCGGTGTGATGCAGTTTTACATTAGGCTGAGAAAGTGAGACTTGAAATGCTGTTTTCTGTGTAATTGCAGACACAAACTGAAGCCACGTTAGCCATGTAGTGTATCCCATTTGCTGATGAAGAAATTTGTTCGTAAACACTTAGTTTAAGCCGTGGCGCTGTGATGCAGTTTTATATTAGGCTGAGAAAGTGAGAATTGAAATGCTGTTTTCTGTGTAATTGCAGACACAAAGTGACTTGAAGCCACTTTGTCCTTGTAGTTTATCCCATTTGCCATAGTATTGATGAAGAAATTTGTTCAGAAACACTTAGTTTAAGTCGTGGCACTGTAATGCAGTTTTATGCTGTTTTTGAGCTTCTCTCGCTGAGATAAGGCTGTTTTTGAAACATTGTGTTTCCTGTGAATTTGTCCACACAAAGTGACTTGAAACCACTTTGTCCATGTAGTTTATCCCATTTGCCATAGTACTGATGAAGAAATTGTTCGTAAACACTAAGTTTAAGCCGTGGCACTGTAATGCAGTTTTACACTGTTTTTGAGCTTCTCTCGCTGAGATAAGGCTGTTTTTGAAACATTGTGTTTCCTGTGAAATTGTCCACACAAAGTGACTTGAAGCCACTTTGTCCATGTAGTTTATCCCATTTGCCATAGTACTGATGAAGAAATTTGTTCAGAAACACTTAGTTTAAGCCGTGGCACTGTAATGCAGTTTTATATTAGGCTGAGAAAGTGAGAATTGAAATGCTGTTTTCTGTCTAATTGCAGACACAAAGTGACTTGAAGCCACTTTGTCCATGTAGTTTATCCCATTTGCCATAGAACTGATGAAGAAATTTGTTCGTAAACACTTAGTTTAAGCCCTGGCACTGTAATGCAGTTTTATGCTGTTTTTGAGCTTCTCTCGATGAGATAAGGCTGTTTTTGAAACATTGTGTTTCCTGTGAAATTGTCCACACAAAGTGATTTGAAACCACTTTGCCCATGTAGTGTATCCCATTTGCCAACGTTCTGAGTATGAAACTTGTTTGTAAACACTTAGTTTAAGCCGTGGCGCTGTGATGCAGTTTTACATTAGGCTGAGAAAGTGAGAATTGAAATGCTGTTTTCTGTCTAATTGCAGACACAAAGTGACTTGAAACCACTTTGTCCATGTAGTTTATCGCATTTGCCATAGTACTGATGAAGAAATTGTTCGTAAACACTTAGTTTAAGCCGTGGCACTGTAATGCAGTTTTACGCTGTTTTTGAGCTTCTCTCGCTGAGATAAGGCTGTTTTTGAAACATTGTGTTTCCTGTGAATTTGTCCACACAAAGTGACTTGAAACCACTTTGTCCATGTAGTTTATCCCATTTGCCATAGTACTGATGAAGAAATTTGTTCGTAAACACTTAGTTTAAGCCGTGGCGCTGTGATGCAGTTTTATATTAGGCTGAGAAAGTGAGAATTGAAATGCTGTTTTCTGTCTAATTGCAGACACAAAGTGACTTGAAGCCACTTTGTCCATGTAGTTTATCCCATTTGCCATAGTACTGATGAAGAAATTTGTTCAGAAACACTTAGTTTAAGCCGTGGCACTGTAATGCAGTTTTATATTAGGCTGAGAAAGTGAGAATTGAAATGCTGTTTTCTGTCTAATTGCAGACACAAAGTGACTTGAAGCCACTTTGTCCATGTAGTTTATCCCATTTGCCATAGAACTGATGAAGAAATTTGTTCGTAAACACTTAGTTTAAGCCCTGGCACTGTAATGCAGTTTTATGCTGTTTTTGAGCTTCTCTCGATGAGATAAGGCTGTTTTTGAAACATTGTGTTTCCTGTGAAATTGTCCACACAAAGTGATTTGAAACCACTTTGCCCATGTAGTGTATCCCATTTGCCAACGTTCTGAGTATGAAACTTGTTTGTAAACACTTAGTTTAAGCCGTGGCGCTGTGATGCAGTTTTACATTAGGCTGAGAAAGTGAGACTTGAAATGCTGTTTTCTGTGTAATTGCAGACACAAAGTGACTTGAAGCCACTTTGTCCATGTAGTTTATCCCATTTGCCATAGTACTGATGAAGAAATTTGTTCGTAAACACTTAGTTTAAGCCGTGGCGCTGTGATGCAGTTTTAAATTAGGCTGAGAAAGTGAGAATTGAAATGCTGTTTTCTGTCTAATTGCAGACACAAAGTGACTTGAAGCCACTTTGTCCTTGTAGTTTATCCCATTTGCCATAGTACTGATGAAGAAATTTGTTCGTAAACACTTAGTTTAAGCCGTGGCGCTGTGATGCAGTTTTATGCTGTTTTTGAGCTTCTCTCGCTGAGATAAGGCTGTTTTTGAAACATTGTGTTTCCTGTGAAATTGTCCACACAAAGTGATTTGAAACCACTTTGCCCATGTAGTGTATTCCATTTGCCAACGTTCTGAGTATGAAACTTGTTTGTAAACACTTAGTTTAAGCCGTGGCACTGTAATGCAGTTTTATGCTGTTTTTGAGCTTCTCTCGCTGAGATAAGGCTGTTTTTGAAACATTGTGTTTCCTGTGAATTTGTCTACACAAAGTGACTTGAAACCACTTTGTCCATGTAGTTTATCCCATTTGCCATAGTACTGATGAAGAAATTGTTCGTAAACACTTAGTTTAAGCCGTGGCACTGTAATGCAGTTTTACGCTGTTTTTGAGCTTCTCTCGCTGAGATAAGGCTGTTTTTGAAACATTGTGTTTCCTGTGAATTTGTCCACACAAAGTGACTTGAAACCACTTTGTCCATGTAGTTTATCCCATTTGCCATAGTACTGATGAAGAAATTTGTTCGTAAACACTTAGTTTAAGCCGTGGCGCTGTGATGCAGTTTTATATTAGGCTGAGAAAGTGAGAATTGAAATGCTGTTTTCTGTCTAATTGCAGACACAAAGTGACTTGAAGCCACTTTGTCCATGTAGTTTATCCCATTTGCCATAGTACTGATGAAGAAATTTGTTCAGAAACACTTAGTTTAAGCCGTGGCACTGTAATGCAGTTTTATATTAGGCTGAGAAAGTGAGAATTGAAATGCTGTTTTCTGTCTATTTGCAGACACAAAGTGACTTGAAGCCACTTTGTCCATGTAGTTTATCCCATTTGCCATAGAACTGATGAAGAAATTTGTTCGTAAACACTTAGTTTAAGCCCTGGCACTGTAATGCAGTTTTATGCTGTTTTTGAGCTTCTCTCGATGAGATAAGGCTGTTTTTGAAACATTGTGTTTCCTGTGAAATTGTCCACACAAAGTGATTTGAAACCACTTTGCCCATGTAGTGTATCCCATTTGCCAACGTTCTGAGTATGAAACTTGTTTGTAAACACTTAGTTTAAGCCGTGGCGCTGTGATGCAGTTTTACATTAGGCTGAGAAAGTGAGACTTGAAATGCTGTTTTCTGTGTAATTGCAGACACAAAGTGACTTGAAGCCACTTTGTCCATGTAGTTTATCCCATTTGCCATAGTACTGATGAAGAAATTTGTTCGTAAACACTTAGTTTTAGCCGTGGCACTGTAACGCAGTTTTATGCTGTTTTTGAGCTTCTCTCGCTGAGATAAGGCTGTTTTTGAAACATTGTGTTTCCTGTGAATTTGTCCACACAAAGTGACTTGAAACCACTTTGTCCATGTAGTTTATCCCATTTGCCATAGAACTGATGAAGAAATTTGTTCGTAAACACTTAGTTTAAGCCCTGGCACTGTAATGCAGTTTTATGCTGTTTTTGAGCTTCTCTCGATGAGATAAGGCTGTTTTTGAAACATTGTGTTTCCTGTGAAATTGTCCACACAAAGTGATTTGAAACCACTTTGCCCATGTAGTGTATCCCATTTGCCAACGTTCTGAGTATGAAACTTGTTTGTAAACACTTAGTTTAAGCCGTGGCGCTGTGATGCAGTTTTACATTAGGCTGAGAAAGTGAGACTTGAAATGCTGTTTTCTGTGTAATTGCAGACACAAAGTGAAGCCACGTTAGCCATGTAGTGTATCCCATTTGCTGATGAAGAAATTTGTTCGTAAACACTTAGTTTAAGCCGTGGCACTGTAATGCAGTTTTATGCTGTATTTGAGCTTCTCTCGCTGAGATAAGGCTGTTTTTGAAACATTGTGTTTCCTGTGAAATTGTCCACACAAAGTGACTTGAAGCCACTTTGTCCTTGTAGTTTATCCCATTTGCCATAGTACTGATGAAGAAATTTGTTCGTAAACACTTAGTTTAAGCCGTGGCACTGCAATGCAGTTTTACGCTGTTTTGGAGCTTCTCTCGCTGAGATAAGGCTGTTTTTGAAACATTGTGTTTCCTGTGAAATTGTCCACACAAAGTGACTTGAAGCCACTTTGTCCATGTAGTTTATCCCATTTGCCATAGTACTGATGAAGAAATTTGTTCGTAAACACTTAGTTTAAGCCGTGGCGCTGTGATGCAGTTTTAAATTAGGCTGAGAAAGTGAGAATTGAAATGCTGTTTTCTGTCTAATTGCAGACACAAAGTGACTTGAAGCCACTTTGTCCTTGTAGTTTATCCCATTTGCCATAGTACTGATGAAGAAATTTGTTCGTAAACACTTAGTTTAAGCCGTGGCGCTGTGATGCAGTTTTATGCTGTTTTTGAGCTTCTCTCGCTGAGATAAGGCTGTTTTTGAAACATTGTGTTTCCTGTGAAATTGTCCACACAAAGTGATTTGAAACCACTTTGCCCATGTAGTGTATTCCATTTGCCAACGTTCTGAGTATGAAACTTGTTTGTAAACACTTAGTTTAAGCCGTGGCGCTGTGATGCAGTTTTATGCTGTTTTTGAGCTTCTCTCGCTGAGATAAGGCTGTTTTTGAAACATTGTGTTTCCTGTGAAATTGTCCACACAAAGTGATTTGAAACCACTTTGCCCATGTAGTGTATTCCATTTGCCAACGTTCTGAGTATGAAACTTGTTTGTAAACACTTAGTTTAAGCCGTGGCGGTGTGATGCAGTTTTACATTAGGCTGAGAAAGTGAGACTTGAAATGCTGTTTTCTGTGTAATTGCAGACACAAAGTGAAGCCACGTTAGCCATGTAGTGTATCCCATTTGCTGATGAAGAAATTTGTTCGTAAACACTTAGTTTAAGCCGTGGCGCTGTGATGCAGTTTTATATTAGGCTGAGAAAGTGAGAATTGAAATGCTGTTTTCTGTGTAATTGCAGACACAAAGTGACTTGAAGCCACTTTGTCCTTGTAGTTTATCCCATTTGCCATAGTATTGATGAAGAAATTTGTTCAGAAACACTTAGTTTAAGTCGTGGCACTGTAATGCAGTTTTATGCTGTTTTTGAGCTTCTCTCGCTGAGATAAGGCTGTTTTTGAAACATTGTGTTTCCTGTGAATTTGTCCACACAAAGTGACTTGAAACCACTTTGTCCATGTAGTTTATCCCATTTGCCATAGTACTGATGAAGAAATTGTTCGTAAACACTAAGTTTAAGCCGTGGCACTGTAATGCAGTTTTACACTGTTTTTGAGCTTCTCTCGCTGAGATAAGGCTGTTTTTGAAACATTGTGTTTCCTGTGAAATTGTCCACACAAAGTGACTTGAAGCCACTTTGTCCATGTAGTTTATCCCATTTGCCATAGTACTGATGAAGAAATTTGTTCAGAAACACTTAGTTTAAGCCGTGGCACTGTAATGCAGTTTTATATTAGGCTGAGAAAGTGAGAATTGAAATGCTGTTTTCTGTCTAATTGCAGACACAAAGTGACTTGAAGCCACTTTGTCCATGTAGTTTATCCCATTTGCCATAGAACTGATGAAGAAATTTGTTCGTAAACACTTAGTTTAAGCCCTGGCACTGTAATGCAGTTTTATGCTGTTTTTGAGCTTCTCTCGATGAGATAAGGCTGTTTTTGAAACATTGTGTTTCCTGTGAAATTGTCCACACAAAGTGATTTGAAACCACTTTGCCCATGTAGTGTATCCCATTTGCCAACGTTCTGAGTATGAAACTTGTTTGTAAACACTTAGTTTAAGCCGTGGCGCTGTGATGCAGTTTTACATTAGGCTGAGAAAGTGAGAATTGAAATGCTGTTTTCTGTCTAATTGCAGACACAAAGTGACTTGAAACCACTTTGTCCATGTAGTTTATCGCATTTGCCATAGTACTGATGAAGAAATTGTTCGTAAACACTTAGTTTAAGCCGTGGCACTGTAATGCAGTTTTACGCTGTTTTTGAGCTTCTCTCGCTGAGATAAGGCTGTTTTTGAAACATTGTGTTTCCTGTGAATTTGTCCACACAAAGTAACTTGAAACCACTTTGTCCATGTAGTTTATCCCATTTGCCATAGTACTGATGAAGAAATTTGTTCGTAAACACTTAGTTTAAGCCGTGGCGCTGTGATGCAGTTTTATATTAGGCTGAGAAAGTGAGAATTGAAATGCTGTTTTCTGTCTAATTGCAGACACAAAGTGACTTGAAGCCACTTTGTCCATGTAGTTTATCCCATTTGCCATAGTACTGATGAAGAAATTTGTTCAGAAACACTTAGTTTAAGCCGTGGCACTGTAATGCAGTTTTATATTAGGCTGAGAAAGTGAGAATTGAAATGCTGTTTTCTGTCTAATTGCAGACACAAAGTGACTTGAAGCCACTTTGTCCATGTAGTTTATCCCATTTGCCATAGAACTGATGAAGAAATTTGTTCGTAAACACTTAGTTTAAGCCCTGGCACTGTAATGCAGTTTTATGCTGTTTTTGAGCTTCTCTCGATGAGATAAGGCTGTTTTTGAAACATTGTGTTTCCTGTGAAATTGTCCACACAAAGTGATTTGAAACCACTTTGCCCATGTAGTGTATCCCATTTGCCAACGTTCTGAGTATGAAACTTGTTTGTAAACACTTAGTTTAAGCCGTGGCGCTGTGATGCAGTTTTACATTAGGCTGAGAAAGTGAGACTTGAAATGCTGTTTTCTGTGTAATTGCAGACACAAAGTGACTTGAAGCCACTTTGTCCATGTAGTTTATCCCATTTGCCATAGTACTGATGAAGAAATTTGTTCGTAAACACTTAGTTTTAGCCGTGGCACTGTAACGCAGTTTTATGCTGTTTTTGAGCTTCTCTCGCTGAGATAAGGCTGTTTTTGAAACATTGTGTTTCCTGTGAATTTGTCCACACAAAGTGACTTGAAACCACTTTGTCCATGTAGTTTATCCCATTTGCCATAGTACTGATGAAGAAATTTGTTCGTAAACACTTAGTTTAAGCCGTGGCGCTGTGATGCAGTTTTATATTAGGCTGAGAAAGTGAGAATTGAAATGCTGTTTTCTGTGTAATTGCAGACACAAAGTGACTTGAAGCCACTTTGTCCATGTAGTTTATCCCATTTGCCATAGTACTGATGAAGAAATTTGTTCGTAAACACTTAGTTTAAGCCGTGGCGCTGTGATGCAGTTTTAAATTAGGCTGAGAAAGTGAGAATTGAAATGCTGTTTTCTGTCTAATTGCAGACACAAAGTGACTTGAAGCCACTTTGTCCTTGTAGTTTATCCCATTTGCCATAGTACTGATGAAGAAATTTGTTCGTAAACACTTAGTTTAAGCCGTGGCGCTGTGATGCAGTTTTATGCTGTTTTTGAGCTTCTCTCGCTGAGATAAGGCTGTTTTTGAAACATTGTGTTTCCTGTGAAATTGTCCACACAAAGTGATTTGAAACCACTTTGCCCATGTAGTGTATTCCATTTGCCAACGTTCTGAGTATGAAACTTGTTTGTAAACACTTAGTTTAAGCCGTGGCGGTGTGATGCAGTTTTACATTAGGCTGAGAAAGTAAGACTTGAAATGCTGTTTTCTGTGTAATTGCAGACACAAAGTGAAGCCACGTTAGCCATGTAGTGTATCCCATTTGCTGATGAAGAAATTTGTTCGTAAACACTTAGTTTAAGCCGTGGCACTGTAATGCAGTTTTATGCTGTATTTGAGCTTCTCTCGCTGAGATAAGGCTGTTTTTGAAACATTGTGTTTCCTGTGAAATTGTCCACACAAAGTGACTTGAAGCCACTTTGTCCTTGTAGTTTATCCCATTTGCCATAGTACTGATGAAGAAATTTGTTCGTAAACACTTAGTTTAAGCCGTGGCGCTGTGATGCAGTTTTAAATTAGGCTGAGAAAGTGAGAATTGAAATGCTGTTTTCTGTCTAATTGCAGACACAAAGTGACTTGAAGCCACTTTGTCCTTGTAGTTTATCCCATTTGCCATAGTACTGATGAAGAAATTTGTTCGTAAACACTTAGTTTAAGCCGTGGCGCTGTGATGCAGTTTTATGCTGTTTTTGAGCTTCTCTCGCTGAGATAAGGCTGTTTTTGAAACATTGTGTTTCCTGTGAAATTGTCCACACAAAGTGATTTGAAACCACTTTGCCCATGTAGTGTATTCCATTTGCCAACGTTCTGAGTATGAAACTTGTTTGTAAACACTTAGTTTAAGCCGTGGCGGTGTGATGCAGTTTTACATTAGGCTGAGAAAGTGAGACTTGAAATGCTGTTTTCTGTGTAATTGCAGACACAAAGTGAAGCCACGTTAGCCATGTAGTGTATCCCATTTGCTGATGAAGAAATTTGTTCGTAAACACTTAGTTTAAGCCGTGGCGCTGTGATGCAGTTTTATATTAGGCTGAGAAAGTGAGAATTGAAATGCTGTTTTCTGTGTAATTGCAGACACAAAGTGACTTGAAGCCACTTTGTCCTTGTAGTTTATCCCATTTGCCATAGTATTGATGAAGAAATTTGTTCAGAAACACTTAGTTTAAGTCGTGGCACTGTAATGCAGTTTTATGCTGTTTTTGAGCTTCTCTCGCTGAGATAAGGCTGTTTTTGAAACATTGTGTTTCCTGTGAATTTGTCCACACAAAGTGACTTGAAACCACTTTGTCCATGTAGTTTATCCCATTTGCCATAGTACTGATGAAGAAATTGTTCGTAAACACTAAGTTTAAGCCGTGGCACTGTAATGCAGTTTTACACTGTTTTTGAGCTTCTCTCGCTGAGATAAGGCTGTTTTTGAAACATTGTGTTTCCTGTGAAATTGTCCACACAAAGTGACTTGAAGCCACTTTGTCCATGTAGTTTATCCCATTTGCCATAGTACTGATGAAGAAATTTGTTCAGAAACACTTAGTTTAAGCCGTGGCACTGTAATGCAGTTTTATATTAGGCTGAGAAAGTGAGAATTGAAATGCTGTTTTCTGTCTAATTGCAGACACAAAGTGACTTGAAGCCACTTTGTCCATGTAGTTTATCCCATTTGCCATAGAACTGATGAAGAAATTTGTTCGTAAACACTTAGTTTAAGCCCTGGCACTGTAATGCAGTTTTATGCTGTTTTTGAGCTTCTCTCGATGAGATAAGGCTGTTTTTGAAACATTGTGTTTCCTGTGAAATTGTCCACACAAAGTGATTTGAAACCACTTTGCCCATGTAGTGTATCCCATTTGCCAACGTTCTGAGTATGAAACTTGTTTGTAAACACTTAGTTTAAGCCGTGGCGCTGTGATGCAGTTTTACATTAGGCTGAGAAAGTGAGACTTGAAATGCTGTTTTCTGTGTAATTGCAGACACAAAGTGACTTGAAGCCACTTTGTCCATGTAGTTTATCCCATTTGCCATAGTACTGATGAAGAAATTTGTTCGTAAACACTTAGTTTTAGCCGTGGCACTGTAACGCAGTTTTATGCTGTTTTTGAGCTTCTCTCGCTGAGATAAGGCTGTTTTTGAAACATTGTGTTTCCTGTGAATTTGTCCACACAAAGTGACTTGAAACCACTTTGTCCATGTAGTTTATCCCATTTGCCATAGTACTGATGAAGAAATTTGTTCGTAAACACTTAGTTTAAGCCGTGGCGCTGTGATGCAGTTTTATATTAGGCTGAGAAAGTGAGAATTGAAATGCTGTTTTCTGTGTAATTGCAGACACAAAGTGACTTGAAGCCACTTTGTCCATGTAGTTTATCCCATTTGCCATAGTACTGATGAAGAAATTTGTTCGTAAACACTTAGTTTAAGCCGTGGCGCTGTGATGCAGTTTTAAATTAGGCTGAGAAAGTGAGAATTGAAATGCTGTTTTCTGTCTAATTGCAGACACAAAGTGACTTGAAGCCACTTTGTCCTTGTAGTTTATCCCATTTGCCATAGTACTGATGAAGAAATTTGTTCGTAAACACTTAGTTTAAGCCGTGGCGCTGTGATGCAGTTTTATGCTGTTTTTGAGCTTCTCTCGCTGAGATAAGGCTGTTTTTGAAACATTGTGTTTCCTGTGAAATTGTCCACACAAAGTGACTTGAAGCCACTTTGTCCAAGTAGTTTATCTCATTTGCCATAGTACTGATGTAGAAATTTGTTCGTAAACACTTAGTTTAAGCCGTGGCACTGTAATGCAGTTTTACGCTGTTTTGGAGCTTCTCTCGCTGAGATAAGGCTGTTTTTGAAACATTGTGTTTCCTGTGAAATTGTCCACACAAAGTGACTTGAAGCCACTTTGTCCATGTAGTTTATCCCATTTGCCATAGTACTGATGAAGAAATTTGTTCGTAAACACTTAGTTTAAGCCGTGGCGCTGTGATGCAGTTTTAAATTAGGCTGAGAAAGTGAGAATTGAAATGCTGTTTTCTGTCTAATTGCAGACACAAAGTGACTTGAAGCCACTTTGTCCTTGTAGTTTATCCCATTTGCCATAGTACTGATGAAGAAATTTGTTCGTAAACACTTAGTTTAAGCCGTGGCGCTGTGATGCAGTTTTATGCTGTTTTTGAGCTTCTCTCGCTGAGATAAGGCTGTTTTTGAAACATTGTGTTTCCTGTGAAATTGTCCACACAAAGTGATTTGAAACCACTTTGCCCATGTAGTGTATTCCATTTGCCAACGTTCTGAGTATGAAACTTGTTTGTAAACACTTAGTTTAAGCCGTGGCGCTGTGATGCAGTTTTATGCTGTTTTTGAGCTTCTCTCGCTGAGATAAGGCTGTTTTTGAAACATTGTGTTTCCTGTGAAATTGTCCACACAAAGTGATTTGAAACCACTTTGCCCATGTAGTGTATTCCATTTGCCAACGTTCTGAGTATGAAACTTGTTTGTAAACACTTAGTTTAAGCCGTGGCGGTGTGATGCAGTTTTACATTAGGCTGAGAAAGTGAGACTTGAAATGCTGTTTTCTGTGTAATTGCAGACACAAAGTGAAGCCACGTTAGCCATGTAGTGTATCCCATTTGCTGATGAAGAAATTTGTTCGTAAACACTTAGTTTAAGCCGTGGCACTGTAATGCAGTTTTATGCTGTATTTGAGCTTCTCTCGCTGAGATAAGGCTGTTTTTGAAACATTGTGTTTTCTGTGAAATTGTCCACACAAAGTGACTTGAAGCCACTTTGTCCAAGTAGTTTATCTCATTTGCCATAGTACTGATGTAGAAATTTGTTCGTAAACACTTAGTTTAAGCCGTGGCACTGTAATGCAGTTTTACGCTGTTTTGGAGCTTCTCTCGCTGAGATAAGGCTGTTTTTGAAACATTGTGTTTCCTGTGAAATTGTCCACACAAAGTGACTTGAAGCCACTTTGTCCATGTAGTTTATCCCATTTGCCATAGAACTGATGAAGAAATTTGTTCGTAAATACTTAGTTTAAGCCGTGGCACTGTAATGCAGTTTTACATTAGGCTGAGAAAGTGAGACTTGAAATGCTGTTTTCTGTGTAATTGCAGACACAAAGTGAAGCCACGTTAGCCATGTAGTGTATCCCATTTGCTGATGAAGAAATTTGTTCATAAACACTTAGTTTAAGCCGTGGCACTGTAATCCAGTTTTATGCTGTTTTTGAGCTTCTCTCGCTGAGATAAGGCTGTTTTTGAAACATTGTGTTTCCTGTGAAATTGTCCACACAAAGTGACTGGAAGCCACTTTGTCCATGTAGTTTATCCCATTTGCCATAGTACTGATGAAGAAATTTGTTCGTAAACACTTAGTTTAAGCCGTGGCGCTGTGATGCAGTTTTAAATTAGGCTGAGAAAGTGAGAATTGAAATGCTGTTTTCTGTCTAATTGCAGACACAAAGTGACTTGAAGCCACTTTGTCCTTGTAGTTTATCCCATTTGCCATAGTACTGATGAAGAAATTTGTTCGTAAACACTTAGTTTAAGCCGTGGCGCTGTGATGCAGTTTTATGCTGTTTTTGAGCTTCTCTCGCTGAGATAAGGCTGTTTTTAAAACATTGTGTTTCCTGTGAAATTGTCCACACAAAGTGATTTGAAACCACTTTGCCCATGTAGTGTATTCCATTTGCCAACGTTCTGAGTATGAAACTTGTTTGTAAACACTTAGTTTAAGCCGTGGCGCTGTGATGCAGTTTTATGCTGTTTTTGAGCTTCTCTCGCTGAGATAAGGCTGTTTTTGAAACATTGTGTTTCCTGTGAAATTGTCCACACAAAGTGATTTGAAACCACTTTGCCCATGTAGTGTATTCCATTTGCCAACGTTCTGAGTATGAAACTTGTTTGTAAACACTTAGTTTAAGCCGTGGCGGTGTGATGCAGTTTTACATTAGGCTGAGAAAGTGAGACTTGAAATGCTGTTTTCTGTGTAATTGCAGACACAAAGTGAAGCCACATTAGCCATGTAGTGTATCCCATTTGCTGATGAAGAAATTTGTTCGTAAACACTTAGTTTAAGCCGTGGCACTGTAATGCAGTTTTATGCTGTATTTGAGCTTCTCTCGCTGAGAAAAGGCTGTTTTTGAAACATTGTGTTTCCTGTGAAATTGTCCACACAAAGTGATTTGAAACCACTTTGCCCATGTAGTGTATTCCATTTGCCAACGTTCTGAGTATGAAACTTGTTTGTAAACACTTAGTTTAAGCCGTGGCGCTGTGATGCAGTTTTATATTAGGCTGAGAAAGTGAGAATTGAAATGCTGTTTTCTGTGTAATTGCAGACACAAAGTGACTTGAAGCCACTTTGTCCATGTAGTTTATCCCATTTGCCATAGTACTGATGAAGAAATTTGTTCGTAAACACTTAGTTTAAGCCGTGGCGCTGTGATGCAGTCTTATATTAGGCTGAGAAAGTGAGAATTGAAATGCTGTTTTCTGTCTAATTGCAGACACAAAGTGACTTGAAGCCACTTTGTCCATGTAGTTTATCCCATTTGCCATAGAACTGATGAAGAAATTTGTTCGTAAATACTTAGTTTAAGCCGTGGCACTGTAATGCAGTTTTACATTAGGCTGAGAAAGTGAGAATTGAAATGCTGTTTTCTGTCTAATTGCAGACACAAAGTGACTTGAAGCCACTTTGTCCTTGTAGTTTATCCCATTTGCCATAGTACTGATGAAGAAATTTGTTCGTAAACACTTAGTTTAAGCCGTGGCGCTGTGATGCAGTTTTATGCTGTTTTTGAGCTTCTCTCGCTGAGATAAGGCTGTTTTTGAAACATTGTGTTTCCTGTGAAATTGTCCACACAAAGTGATTTGAAACCACTTTGCCCATGTAGTGTATTCCATTTGCCAACGTTCTGAGTATGAAACTTGTTTGTAAACACTTAGTTTAAGCCGTGGCGCTGTGATGCAGTTTTATGCTGTTTTTGAGCTTCTCTCGATGAGATAAGGCTGTTTTTGAAACATTGTGTTTCCTGTGAAATTGTCCACACAAAGTGATTTGAAACCACTTTGCCCATGTAGTGTATTCCATTTGCCAACGTTCTGAGTATGAAACTTGTTTGTAAACACTTAGTTTAAGCCGTGGCGGTGTGATGCAGTTTTACATTAGGCTGAGAAAGTGAGACTTGAAATGCTGTTTTCTGTGTAATTGCAGACACAAAGTGAAGCCACGTTAGCCATGTAGTGTATCCCATTTGCTGATGAAGAAATTTGTTCGTAAACACTTAGTTTAAGCCGTGGCACTGTAATGCAGTTTTATGCTGTATTTGAGCTTCTCTCGCTGAGATAAGGCTGTTTTTGAAACATTGTGTTTCCTGTGAAATTGTCCACACAAAGTGATTTGAAACCACTTTGCCCATGTAGTGTATTCCATTTGCCAACGTTCTGAGTATGAAACTTGTTTGTAAACACTTAGTTTAAGCCGTGGCGCTGTGATGCAGTTTTATATTAGGCTGAGAAAGTGAGAATTGAAATGCTGTTTTCTGTGTAATTGCAGACACAAAGTGACTTGAAGCCACTTTGTCCATGTAGTTTATCCCATTTGCCATAGTACTGATGAAGAAATTTGTTCGTAAACACTTAGTTTAAGCCGTGGCGCTGTGATGCAGTCTTATATTAGGCTGAGAAAGTGAGAATTGAAATGCTGTTTTCTGTCTAATTGCAGACACAAAGTGACTTGAAGCCACTTTGTCCATGTAGTTTATCCCATTTGCCATAGAACTGATGAAGAAATTTGTTCGTAAATACTTAGTTTAAGCCGTGGCACTGTAATGCAGTTTTACATTAGGCTGAGAAAGTGAGACTTGAAATGCTGTTTTCTGTGTAATTGCAGACACAAAGTGAAGCCACGTTAGCCATGTAGTGTATCCCATTTGCTGATGAAGAAATTTGTTCATAAACACTTAGTTTAAGCCGTGGCACTGTAATCCAGTTTTATGCTGTTTTTGAGCTTCTCTCGCTGAGATAAGGCTGTTTTTGAAACATTGTGTTTCCTGTGAAATTGTCCATACAAAGTGACTTGAAACCACTTTGTCCATGTAGTTTATCCCATTTGCCATAGTACTGATGAAGAAATTTGTTCGTAAACACTTAGTTTAAGCCGTGGCACTGTAATGCAGTTTTATACTGTATTTGAGCTTCTCTCGCTGATATAAGGCTGTTTTTGAAACATTGTGTTTCCTGTGAATTTGTCCACACAAAGTGACTTGAAGCCACTTTGTCCATGTAGTTTATCCCATTTGCCATAGTACTGATGAAGAAATTTGTTCGTAAACACTTAGTTTAAGCCGTGGCGCTGTGATGCAGTTTTAAATTAGGCTGAGAAAGTGAGAATTGAAATGCTGTTTTCTGTCTAATTGCAGACACAAAGTGACTTGAAGCCACTTTGTCCTTGTAGTTTATCCCATTTGCCATAGTACTGATGAAGAAATTTGTTCGTAAACACTTAGTTTAAGCCGTGGCGCTGTGATGCAGTTTTATGCTGTTTTTGAGCTTCTCTCGCTGAGATAAGGCTGTTTTTGAAACATTGTGTTTCCTGTGAAATTGTCCACACAAAGTGATTTGAAACCACTTTGCCCATGTAGTGTATTCCATTTGCCAACGTTCTGAGTATGAAACTTGTTTGTAAACACTTAGTTTAAGCCGTGGCGGTGTGATGCAGTTTTACATTAGGCTGAGAAAGTGAGACTTGAAATGCTGTTTTCTGTGTAATTGCAGACACAAAGTGAAGCCACGTTAGCCATGTAGTGTATCCCATTTGCTGATGAAGAAATTTGTTCGTAAACACTTAGTTTAAGCCGTGGCACTGTAATGCAGTTTTATGCTGTATTTGAGCTTCTCTCGCTGAGATAAGGCTGTTTTTGAAACATTGTGTTTCCTGTGAAATTGTCCACACAAAGTGATTTGAAACCACTTTGCCCATGTAGTGTATTCCATTTGCCAACGTTCTGAGTATGAAACTTGTTTGTAAACACTTAGTTTAAGCCGTGGCGCTGTGATGCAGTTTTATATTAGGCTGAGAAAGTGAGAATTGAAATGCTGTTTTCTGTGTAATTGCAGACACAAAGTGACTTGAAGCCACTTTGTCCATGTAGTTTATCCCATTTGCCATAGTACTGATGAAGAAATTTGTTCGTAAACACTTAGTTTAAGCCGTGGCGCTGTGATGCAGTCTTATATTAGGCTGAGAAAGTGAGAATTGAAATGCTGTTTTCTGTCTAATTGCAGACACAAAGTGACTTGAAGCCACTTTGTCCATGTAGTTTATCCCATTTGCCATAGAACTGATGAAGAAATTTGTTCGTAAATACTTAGTTTAAGCCGTGGCACTGTAATGCAGTTTTACATTAGGCTGAGAAAGTGAGACTTGAAATGCTGTTTTCTGTGTAATTGCAGACACAAAGTGAAGCCACGTTAGCCATGTAGTGTATCCCATTTGCTGATGAAGAAATTTGTTCATAAACACTTAGTTTAAGCCGTGGCACTGTAATCCAGTTTTATGCTGTTTTTGAGCTTCTCTCGCTGAGATAAGGCTGTTTTTGAAACATTGTGTTTCCTGTGAAATTGTCCATACAAAGTGACTTGAAACCACTTTGTCCATGTAGTTTATCCCATTTGCCATAGTACTGATGAAGAAATTTGTTCGTAAACACTTAGTTTAAGCCGTGGCACTGTAATGCAGTTTTATACTGTATTTGAGCTTCTCTCGCTGATATAAGGCTGTTTTTGAAACATTGTGTTTCCTGTGAATTTGTCCACACAAAGTGACTTGAAGCCACTTTGTCCATGTAGTTTATCCCATTTGCCATAGTACTGATGAAGAAATTTGTTCGTAAACACTTAGTTTAAGCCGTGGCGCTGTGATGCAGTTTTAAATTAGGCTGAGAAAGTGAGAATTGAAATGCTGTTTTCTGTCTAATTGCAGACACAAAGTGACTTGAAGCCACTTTGTCCTTGTAGTTTATCCCATTTGCCATAGTACTGATGAAGAAATTTGTTCGTAAACACTTAGTTTAAGCCGTGGCGCTGTGATGCAGTTTTATGCTGTTTTTGAGCTTCTCTCGCTGAGATAAGGCTGTTTTTGAAACATTGTGTTTCCTGTGAAATTGTCCACACAAAGTGATTTGAAACCACTTTGCCCATGTAGTGTATTCCATTTGCCAACGTTCTGAGTATGAAACTTGTTTGTAAACACTTAGTTTAAGCCGTGGCGCTGTGATGCAGTTTTATATTAGGCTGAGAAAGTGAGAATTGAAATGCTGTTTTCTGTGTAATTGCAGACACAAAGTGACTTGAAGCCACTTTGTCCATGTAGTTTATCCCATTTGCCATAGTACTGATGAAGAAATTTGTTCGTAAACACTTAGTTTAAGCCGTGGCGCTGTGATGCAGTCTTATATTAGGCTGAGAAAGTGAGAATTGAAATGCTGTTTTCTGTCTAATTGCAGACACAAAGTGACTTGAAGCCACTTTGTCCATGTAGTTTATCCCATTTGCCATAGAACTGATGAAGAAATTTGTTCGTAAATACTTAGTTTAAGCCGTGGCACTGTAATGCAGTTTTACATTAGGCTGAGAAAGTGAGACTTGAAATGCTGTTTTCTGTGTAATTGCAGACACAAAGTGAAGCCACGTTAGCCATGTAGTGTATCCCATTTGCTGATGAAGAAATTTGTTCATAAACACTTAGTTTAAGCCGTGGCACTGTAATCCAGTTTTATGCTGTTTTTGAGCTTCTCTCGCTGAGATAAGGCTATTTTTGAAACATTGTGTTTCCTGTGAAATTGTCCACACAAAGTGACTTGAAGCCACTTTGTCCATGTAGTTTATCCCATTTGCCATAGTACTGATGAAGAAATTTGTTCGTAAACACTTAGTTTAAGCCGTGGCGCTGTGATGCAGTTTCACATTAGGCTGAGAAAGTGAGACTTAAAATGCTGTTTTCTGTGTAATTGCAGATACAAAGTGAAGCCACATTGGCCATGTAGTGTATCCCATTTGCCAAAGTTCTGAGTATGAAACTTGTTTGTAAACACTTAGTTTAAGCCGTGGCGCTGTGATGCAGTTTTACATTAGGCTGAGAAAGTGAGACTTGAAATGCTCTTTTCTGTGTAATTGCAGATACAAAGTGAAGCCACTTTGGCCATGTAGTGTATCCCATTTGCCATAGTACTGATGAAGACATTTGTTCGTAAACACTTAGTTTAAGCCGTGGAACTGTAATGCAGTTTTACGCTGTTTTTGAGCTTCTCTCGCTGAGATAAGGCTGTTTTTGAAACATTGTGTTTCCTGTGAAATTGTCCACACAAAGTGACTTGAAGCCACTTTGTCCAAGTAGTTTATCTCATTTGCCATAGTGCTGATGTAGAAATTTGTTCGTAAACACTTAGTTTAAGCCGTGGCACTGTAATGCAGTTTTACGCTGTTTTTGAGCTTCTCTCGCTGAGATAAGGCTGTTTTTGAAACATTGTGTTTCCTGTGAAATTGTCCACACAAAGTGACTTGAAGCCACTTTGTCCATGTAGTTTATCCCATTTGCCATAGTACTGATGAAGAAATTTGTTCGTAAACACTTAGTTTAAGCCGTGGCACTGTAATGCAGTTTTACGCTGTTTTTGAGCTTCTCTCGCTGAGATAAGGCTGTTTTTGAAACATTGTGTTTCCTGTGAAATTGTCCACACAAAGTGACTTGAAGCCACTTTGTCCATGTAGTTTATCCCATTTGCCATAGTACTGATGAAGAAATTTGTTCGTAAACACTTAGTTTAAGCCGTGGCGCTGTGATGCAGTTTTATATTAGGCTGAGAAAGTGAGAATTGAAATGGTGTTTTTTGTGTAATTGCAGACACAAAGTGACTTGAAGCCACTTTGTCCATGTAGTTTATCCCATTTGCCATAGTACTGATGAAGAAATTTGTTCGTAAACACTTAGTTTAAGCCGTTGCGCTGTGATGCAGTTTTATATTAGACTGAGAAAGTGAGAATTGAAATGCTGTTTTCTGTCTAATTGCAGACACAAAGTGACTTGAAGCCACTTTGTCCTTGTAGTTTATCCCATTTGCCATAGTACTGATGAAGAAATTTGTTCAGAAACACTTAGTTTAAGCCGTGGCACTGTAATGCAGTTTTATGCTGTTTTTGAGCTTCTCTCGCTGAGATAAGGCTGTTTTTGAAACATTGTGTTTCCTGTGAATTTGTCCACACAAAGTGACTTGAAACCACTTTGTCCATGTAGTTTATCCCATTTGCCATAGTACTGATGAAGAAATTGTTCGTAAACACTTAGTTTAAGCCGTGGCACTGTAATGCAGTTTTACGCTGTTTTTGAGCTTCTCTCGGTGAGATAAGGCTGTTTTTGAAACATTGTGTTTCCTGTGAATTTGTCCACACAAAGTGACTTGAAGCCACTTTGTCCATGTAGTTTATCCCATTTGCCATAGTACTGATGAAGAAATTTGTTCAGAAACACTTAGTTTAAGCCGTGGCACTGTAATGCAGTTTTATATTAGGCTGAGAAAGTGAGAATTGAAATGCTGTTTTCTGTCTAATTGCAGACACAAAGTGACTTGAAGCCACTTTGTCCATGTAGTTTATCCCATTTGCCATAGTACTGATGAAGAAATTTGTTCGTAAACACTTAGTTTAAGCCGTGGCACTGTAATGCAGTTTTATGCTGTTTTTGAGCTTCTCTCGATGAGATAAGGCTGTTTTTGAAACATTGTGTTTCCTGTGAAATTGTCCACACAAAGTGATTTGAAACCACTTTGCCCATGTAGTGTATCCCATTTGCCAACGTTCTGAGTATGAAACTTGTTTGTAAACACTTAGTTTAAGCCGTGGCGCTGTGATGCAGTTTTACATTAGGCTGAGAAAGTGAGACTTGAAATGCTGTTTTCTGTGTAATTGCAGACACAAAGTGAAGCCACGTTAGCCATGTAGTGTATCCCATTTGCTGATGAAGAAATTTGTTCGTAAACACTTAGTTTAAGCCGTGGCACTGTAATGCAGTTTTACGCTGTTTTGGAGCTTCTCTCGCTGAGATAAGGCTGTTTTTGAAACATTGTGTTTCCTGTGAAATTGTCCACACAAAGTGACTTGAAGCCACTTTGTCCATGTAGTTTATCCCATTTGCCATAGTACTGATGAAGAAATTTGTTCGTAAACACTTAGTTTAAGCCGTGGCGCTGTGATGCAGTTTTAAATTAGGCTGAGAAAGTGAGAATTGAAATGCTGTTTTCTGTCTAATTGCAGACACAAAGTGATTGAAGCCACTTTGTCCATGTAGTTTATCCCATTTGCCATAGTACTGATGAAGAAATTTGTTCGTAAACACTTAGTTTAAGCCGTGGCGCTGTGATGCAGTTTTAAATTAGGCTGAGAAAGTGAGAATTGAAATGCTGTTTTCTGTCTAATTGCAGACACAAAGTGACTTGAAACCACTTTGTCCATGTAGTTTATCCCATTTGCCATAGTACTGATGAAGAAATTTGTTCAGAAACACTTAGTTTAAGCCGTGGCACTGTAATGCAGTTTTATATTAGGCTGAGAAAGTGAGAATTGAAATGCTGTTTTCTGTGTAATTGCAGACACAAAGTGACTTGAAGCCACTTTGTCCATGTAGTTTATCCCATTTGCCATAGTACTGATGAAGAAATTTGTTCGTAAACACTTAGTTTAAGCCGTGGCGCTGTGATGCAGTTTTATGCTGTTTTTGAGCTTCTCTCGCTGAGATAAGGCTGTTTTTGAAACATTGTGTTTCCTGTGAAATTGTCCACACAAAGTGATTTGAAACCACTTTGCCCATGTAGTGTATTCCATTTGCCAACGTTCTGAGTATGAAACTTGTTTGTAAACACTTAGTTTAAGCCGTGGCGCTGTGATGCAGTTTTATTTTAGGCTGAGAAAGTGAGAATTGAAATGCTGTTTTCTGTGTAATTGCAGACACAAAGTGACTTGAAGCCACTTTGTCCATGTAGTTTATCCCATTTGCCATAGTACTGATGAAGAAATTTGTTCGTAAACACTTAGTTTTAGCCGTGGCACTGTAACGCAGTTTTATGCTGTTTTTGAGCTTCTCTCGCTGAGATAAGGCTGTTTTTGAAACATTGTGTTTCCTGTGAATTTGTCCACACAAAGTGACTTGAAACCACTTTGTCCATGTAGTTTATCCCATTTGCCATAGTACTGATGAAGAAATTGTTCGTAAACACTTAGTTTAAGCCGTGGCACTGTAATGCAGTTTTACGCTGTTTTTGAGCTTCTCTCGCTGAGATAAGGCTGTTTTTGAAACATTGTGTTTCCTGTGAATTTGTCCACACAAAGTGACTTGAAGCCACTTTGTCCATGTAGTTTATCCCATTTGCCATAGTACTGATGAAGAAATTTGTTCGTAAACACTTAGTTTAAGCCGTGGCGCTGTGATGCAGTTTTATATTAGGCTGAGAAAGTGAGAATTGAAATGCTGTTTTCTGTCTAATTGCAGACACAAAGTGACTTGAAGCCACTTTGTCCATGTAGTTTATCCCATTTGCCATAGTACTGATGAAGAAATTTGTTCAGAAACACTTAGTTTAAGCCGTGGCACTGCAATGCAGTTTTATATTAGGCTGAGAAAGTGAGAATTGAAATGCTGTTTTCTGTCTAATTGCAGACACAAAGTGACTTGAAGCCACTTTGTCCATGTAGTTTATCCCATTTGCCATAGTACTGATGAAGAAATTTGTTCGTAAACACTTAGTTTAAGCCGTGGCACTGTAATGCAGTTTTATGCTGTTTTTGAGCTTCTCTCGATGAGATAAGGCTGTTTTTGAAACATTGTGTTTCCTGTGAAATTGTCCACACAAAGTGATTTGAAACCACTTTGCCCATGTAGTGTATTCCATTTGCCAACGTTCTGAGTATGAAACTTGTTTGTAAACACTTAGTTTAAGCCGTGGCGCTGTGATGCAGTTTTATATTAGGCTGAGAAAGTGAGAATTGAAATGCTGTTTTCTGTGTAATTGCAGACACAAAGTGACTTGAAGCCACTTTGTCCATGTAGTTTATCCCATTTGCCATAGTACTGATGAAGAAATTTGTTCGTAAACACTTAGTTTAAGCCGTGGCGCTGTGATGCAGTCTTATATTAGGCTGAGAAAGTGAGAATTGAAATGCTGTTTTCTGTCTAATTGCAGACACAAAGTGACTTGAAGCCACTTTGTCCATGTAGTTTATCCCATTTGCCATAGAACTGATGAAGAAATTTGTTCGTAAATACTTAGTTTAAGCCGTGGCACTGTAATGCAGTTTTACATTAGGCTGAGAAAGTGAGACTTGAAATGCTGTTTTCTGTGTAATTGCAGACACAAAGTGAAGCCACGTTAGCCATGTAGTGTATCCCATTTGCTGATGAAGAAATTTGTTCATAAACACTTAGTTTAAGCCGTGGCACTGTAATCCAGTTTTATGCTGTTTTTGAGCTTCTCTCGCTGAGATAAGGCTGTTTTTGAAACATTGTGTTTCCTGTGAAATTGTCCACACAAAGTGACTTGAAGCCACTTTGTCCATGTAGTTTATCCCATTTGCCATAGTACTGATGAAGAAATTTGTTCGTAAACACTTAGTTTAAGCCGTGGCGCTGTGATGCAGTTTCACATTAGGCTGAGAAAGTGAGACTTAAAATGCTGTTTTCTGTGTAATTGCAGATACAAAGTGAAGCCACATTGGCCATGTAGTGTATCCCATTTGCCAAAGTTCTGAGTATGAAACTTGTTTGTAAACACTTAGTTTAAGCCGTGGCGCTGTGATGCAGTTTTACATTAGGCTGAGAAAGTGAGACTTGAAATGCTCTTTTCTGTGTAATTGCAGATACAAAGTGAAGCCACTTTGGCCATGTAGTGTATCCCATTTGCCATAGTACTGATGAAGACATTTGTTCGTAAACACTTAGTTTAAGCCGTGGAACTGTAATGCAGTTTTACGCTGTTTTTGAGCTTCTCTCGCTGAGATAAGGCTGTTTTTGAAACATTGTGTTTCCTGTGAAATTGTCCACACAAAGTGACTTGAAGCCACTTTGTCCAAGTAGTTTATCTCATTTGCCATAGTACTGATGTAGAAATTTGTTCGTAAACACTTAGTTTAAGCCGTGGCACTGTAATGCAGTTTTACGCTGTTTTTGAGCTTCTCTCGCTGAGATAAGGCTGTTTTTGAAACATTGTGTTTCCTGTGAAATTGTCCACACAAAGTGACTTGAAGCCACTTTGTCCATGTAGTTTATCCCATTTGCCATAGTACTGATGAAGAAATTTGTTCGTAAACACTTAGTTTAAGCCGTGGCACTGTAATGCAGTTTTACGCTGTTTTTGAGCTTCTCTCGCTGAGATAAGGCTGTTTTTGAAACATTGTGTTTCCTGTGAAATTGTCCACACAAAGTGACTTGAAGCCACTTTGTCCATGTAGTTTATCCCATTTGCCATAGTACTGATGAAGAAATTTGTTCGTAAACACTTAGTTTAAGCCGTGGCGCTGTGATGCAGTTTTATATTAGGCTGAGAAAGTGAGAATTGAAATGCTGTTTTCTGTCTAATTGCAGACACAAAGTGACTTGAAGCCACTTTGTCCTTGTAGTTTATCCCATTTGCCATAGTACTGATGAAGAAATTTGTTCAGAAACACTTAGTTTAAGCCGTGGCACTGTAATGCAGTTTTATGCTGTTTTTGAGCTTCTCTCGCTGAGATAAGGCTGTTTTTGAAACATTGTGTTTCCTGTGAATTTGTCCACACAAAGTGACTTGAAACCACTTTGTCCATGTAGTTTATCCCATTTGCCATAGTACTGATGAAGAAATTGTTCGTAAACACTTAGTTTAAGCCGTGGCACTGTAATGCAGTTTTACGCTGTTTTTGAGCTTCTCTCGGTGAGATAAGGCTGTTTTTGAAACATTGTGTTTCCTGTGAATTTGTCCACACAAAGTGACTTGAAGCCACTTTGTCCATGTAGTTTATCCCATTTGCCATAGTACTGATGAAGAAATTTGTTCAGAAACACTTAGTTTAAGCCGTGGCACTGTAATGCAGTTTTATATTAGGCTGAGAAAGTGAGAATTGAAATGCTGTTTTCTGTCTAATTGCAGACACAAAGTGACTTGAAGCCACTTTGTCCATGTAGTTTATCCCATTTGCCATAGTACTGATGAAGAAATTTGTTCGTAAACACTTAGTTTAAGCCGTGGCACTGTAATGCAGTTTTATGCTGTTTTTGAGCTTCTCTCGATGAGATAAGGCTGTTTTTGAAACATTGTGTTTCCTGTGAAATTGTCCACACAAAGTGATTTGAAACCACTTTGCCCATGTAGTGTATCCCATTTGCCAACGTTCTGAGTATGAAACTTGTTTGTAAACACTTAGTTTAAGCCGTGGCGCTGTGATGCAGTTTTACATTAGGCTGAGAAAGTGAGACTTGAAATGCTGTTTTCTGTGTAATTGCAGACACAAAGTGAAGCCACGTTAGCCATGTAGTGTATCCCATTTGCTGATGAAGAAATTTGTTCGTAAACACTTAGTTTAAGCCGTGGCGCTGTGATGCAGTTTTATATTAGGCTGAGAAAGTGAGAATTGAAATGCTGTTTTCTGTCTAATTGCAGACACAAAGTGACTTGAAACCACTTTGTCCATGTAGTTTATCCCATTTGCCATAGTACTGATGAAGAAATTTGTTCAGAAACACTTAGTTTAAGCCGTGGCACTGTAATGCAGTTTTATATTAGGCTGAGAAAGTGAGAATTGAAATGCTGTTTTCTGTCTAATTGCAGACACAAAGTGACTTGAAACCACTTTGTCCATGTAGTTTATCCCATTTGCCATAGTACTGATGAAGAAATTTGTTCGTAAACACTTAGTTTAAGCCGTGGCGCTGTGATGCAGTTTTATGCTGTTTTTGAGCTTCTCTCGCTGAGATAAGGCTGTTTTTGAAACATTGTGTTTCCTGTGAAATTGTCCACACAAAGTGATTTGAAACCACTTTGCCCATGTAGTGTATTCCATTTGCCAACGTTCTGAGTATGAAACTTGTTTGTAAACACTTAGTTTAAGCCGTGGCGCTGTGATGCAGTTTTATTTTAGGCTGAGAAAGTGAGAATTGAAATGCTGTTTTCTGTCTAATTGCAGACACAAAGTGACTTGAAACCACTTTGTCCATGTAGTTTATCCCATTTGCCATAGTACTGATGAAGAAATTTGTTCAGAAACACTTAGTTTAAGCCGTGGCACTGTAATGCAGTTTTATATTAGGCTGAGAAAGTGAGAATTGAAATGCTGTTTTCTGTCTAATTGCAGACACAAAGTGACTTGAAACCACTTTGTCCATGTAGTTTATCCCATTTGCCATAGTACTGATGAAGAAATTTGTTCGTAAACACTTAGTTTAAGCCGTGGCGCTGTGATGCAGTTTTATGCTGTTTTTGAGCTTCTCTCGCTGAGATAAGGCTGTTTTTGAAACATTGTGTTTCCTGTGAAATTGTCCACACAAAGTGATTTGAAACCACTTTGCCCATGTAGTGTATTCCATTTGCCAACGTTCTGAGTATGAAACTTGTTTGTAAACACTTAGTTTAAGCCGTGGCGCTGTGATGCAGTTTTATTTTAGGCTGAGAAAGTGAGAATTGAAATGCTGTTTTCTGTGTAATTGCAGACACAAAGTGACTTGAAGCCACTTTGTCCATGTAGTTTATCCCATTTGCCATAGTACTGATGAAGAAATTTGTTCGTAAACACTTAGTTTTAGCCGTGGCACTGTAACGCAGTTTTATGCTGTTTTTGAGCTTCTCTCGCTGAGATAAGGCTGTTTTTGAAACATTGTGTTTCCTGTGAATTTGTCCACACAAAGTGACTTGAAACCACTTTGTCCATGTAGTTTATCCCATTTGCCATAGTACTGATGAAGAAATTGTTCGTAAACACTTAGTTTAAGCCGTGGCACTGTAATGCAGTTTTACGCTGTTTTTGAGCTTCTCTCGCTGAGATAAGGCTGTTTTTGAAACATTGTGTTTCCTGTGAATTTGTCCACACAAAGTGACTTGAAGCCACTTTGTCCATGTAGTTTATCCCATTTGCCATAGTACTGATGAAGAAATTTGTTCGTAAACACTTAGTTTAAGCCGTGGCGCTGTGATGCAGTTTTATATTAGGCTGAGAAAGTGAGAATTGAAATGCTGTTTTCTGTCTAATTGCAGACACAAAGTGACTTGAAGCCACTTTGTCCATGTAGTTTATCCCATTTGCCATAGTACTGATGAAGAAATTTGTTCAGAAACACTTAGTTTAAGCCGTGGCACTGTAATGCAGTTTTATATTAGGCTGAGAAAGTGAGAATTGAAATGCTGTTTTCTGTCTAATTGCAGACACAAAGTGACTTGAAGCCACTTTGTCCATGTAGTTTATCCCATTTGCCATAGTACTGATGAAGAAATTTGTTCGTAAACACTTAGTTTAAGCCGTGGCACTGTAATGCAGTTTTATGCTGTTTTTGAGCTTCTCTCGATGAGATAAGGCTGTTTTTGAAACATTGTGTTTCCTGTGAAATTGTCCACACAAAGTGATTTGAAACCACTTTGCCCATGTAGTGTATCCCATTTGCCAACGTTCTGAGTATGAAACTTGTTTGTAAACACTTAGTTTAAGCCGTGGCGCTGTGATGCAGTTTTACATTAGGCTGAGAAAGTGAGACTTGAAATGCTGTTTTCTGTGTAATTGCAGACACAAAGTGAAGCCACGTTAGCCATGTAGTGTATCCCATTTGCTGATGAAGAAATTTGTTCGTAAACACTTAGTTTAAGCCGTGGCACTGTAATGCAGTTTTACGCTGTTTTGGAGCTTCTCTCGCTGAGATAAGGCTGTTTTTGAAACATTGTGTTTCCTGTGAAATTGTCCACACAAAGTGACTTGAAGCCACTTTGTCCATGTAGTTTATCCCATTTGCCATAGTACTGATGAAGAAATTTGTTCGTAAACACTTAGTTTAAGCCGTGGCACTGTAATGCAGTTTTACGCTGTTTTTGAGCTTCTCTCGCTGAGATAAGGCTGTTTTTGAAACATTGTGTTTCCTGTGAAATTGTCCACACAAAGTGACTTGAAGCCACTTTGTCCAAGTAGTTTATCTCATTTGCCATAGTACTGATGTAGAAATTTGTTCGTAAACACTTAGTTTAAGCCGTGGCACTGTAATGCAGTTTTACGCTGTTTTTGAGCTTCTCTCGCTGAGATAAGGCTGTTTTTGAAACATTGTGTTTCCTGTGAAATTGTCCACACAAAGTGACTTGAAGCCACTTTGTCCATGTAGTTTATCCCATTTGCCATAGTACTGATGAAGAAATTTGTTCGTAAACACTTAGTTTAAGCCGTGGCACTGTAATGCAGTTTTACGCTGTTTTTGAGCTTCTCTCGCTGAGATAAGGCTGTTTTTGAAACATTGTGTTTCCTGTGAAATTGTCCACACAAAGTGACTTGAAGCCACTTTGTCCATGTAGTTTATCCCATTTGCCATAGTACTGATGAAGAAATTTGTTCGTAAACACTGAGTTTAAGCCGTGGCGCTGTGATGCAGTTTTATATTAGGCTGAGAAAGTGAGAATTGAAATGGTGTTTTTTGTGTAATTGCAGACACAAAGTGATTGAAGCCACTTTGTCCATGTAGTTTATCCCATTTGCCATAGTACTGATGAAGAAATTTGTTCGTAAACACTTAGTTTAAGCCGTGGCGCTGTGATGCAGTTTTAAATTAGGCTGAGAAAGTGAGAATTGAAATGCTGTTTTCTGTCTAATTGCAGACACAAAGTGACTTGAAGCCACTTTGTCCTTGTAGTTTATCCCATTTGCCATAGTACTGATGAAGAAATTTGTTCAGAAACACTTAGTTTAAGCCGTGGCACTGTAATGCAGTTTTATATTAGGCTGAGAAAGTGAGAATTGAAATGCTGTTTTCTGTCTAATTGCAGACACAAAGTGACTTGAAGCCACTTTGTCCATGTAGTTTATCCCATTTGCCATAGAACTGATGAAGAAATTTGTTCGTAAACACTTAGTTTAAGCCCTAGCACTGTAATGCAGTTTTATGCTGTTTTTGAGCTTCTCTCGATGAGATAAGGCTGTTTTTGAAACATTGTGTTTCCTGTGAAATTGTCCACACAAAGTGATTTGAAACCACTTTGCCCATGTAGTGTATCCCATTTGCCAACGTTCTGAGTATGAAACTTGTTTGTAAACACTTAGTTTAAGCCGTGGCGCTGTGATGCAGTTTTACATTAGGCTGAGAAAGTGAGACTTGAAATGCTGTTTTCTGTGTAATTGCAGACACAAAGTGAAGCCACGTTAGCCATGTAGTGTATCCCATTTGCTGATGAAGAAATTTGTTCGTAAACACTTAGTTTAAGCCGTGGCACTGTAATGCAGTTTTACGCTGTTTTGGAGCTTCTCTCGCTGAGATAAGGCTGTTTTTGAAACATTGTGTTTCCTGTGAAATTGTCCACACAAAGTGACTTGAAGCCACTTTGTCCATGTAGTTTATCCCATTTGCCATAGTACTGATGAAGAAATTTGTTCGTAAACACTTAGTTTAAGCCGTGGCACTGTAATGCAGTTTTACGCTGTTTTTGAGCTTCTCTCGCTGAGATAAGGCTGTTTTTGAAACATTGTGTTTCCTGTGAAATTGTCCACACAAAGTGACTTGAAGCCACTTTGTCCAAGTAGTTTATCTCATTTGCCATAGTACTGATGTAGAAATTTGTTCGTAAACACTTAGTTTAAGCCGTGGCACTGTAATGCAGTTTTACGCTGTTTTTGAGCTTCTCTCGCTGAGATAAGGCTGTTTTTGAAACATTGTGTTTCCTGTGAAATTGTCCACACAAAGTGACTTGAAGCCACTTTGTCCATGTAGTTTATCCCATTTGCCATAGTACTGATGAAGAAATTTGTTCGTAAACACTTAGTTTAAGCCGTGGCGCTGTGATGCAGTTTTATATTAGGCTGAGAAAGTGAGAATTGAAATGCTGTTTTCTGTGTAATTGCAGACACAAAGTGATTGAAGCCACTTTGTCCATGTAGTTTATCCCATTTGCCATAGTACTGATGAAGAAATTTGTTCGTAAACACTTAGTTTAAGCCGTGGCGCTGTGATGCAGTTTTAAATTAGGCTGAGAAAGTGAGAATTGAAATGCTGTTTTCTGTCTAATTGCAGACACAAAGTGACTTGAAGCCACTTTGTCCTTGTAGTTTATCCCATTTGCCATAGTACTGATGAAGAAATTTGTTCAGAAACACTTAGTTTAAGCCGTGGCACTGTAATGCAGTTTTATGCTGTTTTTGAGCTTCTCTCGCTGAGATAAGGCTGTTTTTGAAACATTGTGTTTCCTGTGAATTTGTCCACACAAAGTGACTTGAAACCACTTTGTCCATGTAGTTTATCCCATTTGCCATAGTACTGATGAAGAAATTGTTCGTAAACACTAAGTTTAAGCCGTGGCACTGTAATGCAGTTTTACACTGTTTTTGAGCTTCTCTCGCTGAGATAAGGCTGTTTTTGAAACATTGTGTTTCCTGTGAAATTGTCCACACAAAGTGACTTGAAGCCACTTTGTCCATGTAGTTTATCCCATTTGCCATAGTACTGATGAAGAAATTTGTTCGTAAACACTTAGTTTAAGCCGTGGCACTGTAATGCAGTTTTATGCTGTTTTTGAGGTTCTCTCGCTGAGATAAGGCTGTTTTTGAAACATTGTGTTTCCTGTGAATTTGTCCACACAAAGTGACTTGAAACCACTTTGTCCATGTAGTTTATCCCATTTGCCATAGTACTGATGAAGAAATTTGTTCGTAAACACTTAGTTTAAGCCGTGGCACTGTAATGCAGTTTTACGCTGTTTTTGAGCTTCTCTCGCTGAGATAAGGCTGTTTTTGAAACATTGTGTTTCCTGTGAATTTGTCCACACAAAGTGACTTGAAACCACTTTGTCCATGTAGTTTATCCCATTTGCCATAGTACTGATGAAGAAATTGTTCGTAAACACTTAGTTTAAGCCGTGGCACTGTAATGCAGTTTTACGCTGTTTTTGAGCTTCTCTCGCTGAGATAAGGCTGTTTTTGAAACATTGTGTTTCCTGTGAATTTGTCCACACAAAGTGACTTGAAACCACTTTGTCCATGTAGTTTATCCCATTTGTCATAGTACTGATGAAGAAATTTGTTCGTAAACACTTAGTTTAAGCCGTGGCGCTGTGATGCAGTTTTATATTAGGCTGAGAAAGTGAGAATTGAAATGCTGTTTTCTGTCTAATTGCAGACACAAAGTGACTTGAAGCCACTTTGTCCATGTAGTTTATCCCATTTGCCATAGAACTGATGAAGAAATTTGTTCGTAAACACTTAGTTTAAGCCGTGGCACTGTAATGCAGTTTTATGCTGTTTTTGAGCTTCTCTCGATGAGATAAGGCTGTTTTTGAAACATTGTGTTTCCTGTGAAATTGTCCACACAAAGTGATTTGAAACCACTTTGCCCATGTAGTGTATCCCATTTGCCAACGTTCTGAGTATGAAACTTGTTTGTAAACACTTAGTTTAAGCCGTGGCGCTGTGATGCAGTTTTACATTAGGCTGAGAAAGTGAGACTTGAAATGCTGTTTTCTGTGTAATTGCAGACACAAAGTGAAGCCACTTTGTCCATGTAGTTTATCCCATTTGCCATAGTACTGATGAAGAAATTTGTTCGTAAACACTTAGTTTAAGCCGTGGCGCTGTGATGCAGTTTTAAATTAGGCTGAGAAAGTGAGAATTGAAATGCTGTTTTCTGTCTAATTGCAGACACAAAGTGACTTGAAGCCACTTTGTCCTTGTAGTTTATCCCATTTGCCATAGTACTGATGAAGAAATTTGTTCAGAAACACTAAGTTTAAGCCGTGGCACTGTAATGCAGTTTTACACTGTTTTTGAGCTTCTCTCGCTGAGATAAGGCTGTTTTTGAAACATTGTGTTTCCTGTGAAATTGTCCACACAAAGTGACTTGAAGCCACTTTGTCCATGTAGTTTATCCCATTTGCCATAGTACTGATGAAGAAATTTGTTCGTAAACACTTAGTTTAAGCCGTGGCACTGTAATGCAGTTTTATGCTGTTTTTGAGGTTCTCTCGCTGAGATAAGGCTGTTTTTGAAACATTGTGTTTCCTGTGAATTTGTCCACACAAAGTGACTTGAAACCACTTTGTCCATGTAGTTTATCCCATTTGCCATAGTACTGATGAAGAAATTTGTTCGTAAACACTTAGTTTAAGCCGTGGCGCTGTGATGCAGTTTTAAATTAGGCTGAGAAAGTGAGAATTGAAATGCTGTTTTCTGTCTAATTGCAGACACAAAGTGACTTGAAGCCACTTTGTCCTTGTAGTTTATCCCATTTGCCATAGTACTGATGAAGAAATTTGTTCAGAAACACTTAGTTTAAGCCGTGGCACTGTAATGCAGTTTTATGCTGTTTTTGAGCTTCTCTCGCTGAGATAAGGCTGTTTTTGAAACATTGTGTTTCCTGTGAATTTGTCCACACAAAGTGACTTGAAACCACTTTGTCCATGTAGTTTATCCCATTTGCCATAGTACTGATGAAGAAATTGTTCGTAAACACTAAGTTTAAGCCGTGGCACTGTAATGCAGTTTTACACTGTTTTTGAGCTTCTCTCGCTGAGATAAGGCTGTTTTTGAAACATTGTGTTTCCTGTGAAATTGTCCACACAAAGTGACTTGAAGCCACTTTGTCCATGTAGTTTATCCCATTTGCCATAGTACTGATGAAGAAATTTGTTCGTAAACACTTAGTTTAAGCCGTGGCACTGTAATGCAGTTTTATGCTGTTTTTGAGGTTCTCTCGCTGAGATAAGGCTGTTTTTGAAACATTGTGTTTCCTGTGAATTTGTCCACACAAAGTGACTTGAAACCACTTTGTCCATGTAGTTTATCCCATTTGCCATAGTACTGATGAAGAAATTTGTTCGTAAACACTTAGTTTAAGCCGTGGCACTGTAATGCAGTTTTATGCTGTTTTTGAGCTTCTCTCGCTGAGATAAGGCTGTTTTTGAAACATTGTGTTTCCTGTGAATTTGTCCACACAAAGTGACTTGAAACCACTTTGTCCATGTAGTTTATCCCATTTGCCATAGTACTGATGAAGAAATTGTTCGTAAACACTTAGTTTAAGCCGTGGCACTGTAATGCAGTTTTACGCTGTTTTTGAGCTTCTCTCGCTGAGATAAGGCTGTTTTTGAAACATTGTGTTTCCTGTGAATTTGTCCACACAAAGTGACTTGAAGCCACTTTGTCCATGTAGTTTATCCCATTTGCCATAGTACTGATGAAGAAATTTGTTCGTAAACACTTAGTTTAAGCCGTGGCGCTGTGATGCAGTTTTATATTAGGCTGAGAAAGTGAGAATTGAAATGCTGTTTTCTGTCTAATTGCAGACACAAAGTGACTTGAAGCCACTTTGTCCATGTAGTTTATCCCATTTGCCATAGTACTGATGAAGAAATTTGTTCAGAAACACTTAGTTTAAGCCGTGGCACTGTAATGCAGTTTTATATTAGGCTGAGAAAGTGAGAATTGAAATGCTGTTTTCTGTCTAATTGCAGACACAAAGTGACTTGAAGCCACTTTGTCCATGTAGTTTATCCCATTTGCCATAGTACTGATGAAGAAATTTGTTCGTAAACACTTAGTTTAAGCCGTGGCACTGTAATGCAGTTTTATGCTGTTTTTGAGCTTCTCTCGATGAGATAAGGCTGTTTTTGAAACATTGTGTTTCCTGTGAAATTGTCCACACAAAGTGATTTGAAACCACTTTGCCCATGTAGTGTATCCCATTTGCCAACGTTCTGAGTATGAAACTTGTTTGTAAACACTTAGTTTAAGCCGTGGCGCTGTGATGCAGTTTTACATTAGGCTGAGAAAGTGAGAATTGAAATGCTGTTTTCTGTCTAATTGCAGACACAAAGTGACTTGAAGCCACTTTGTCCATGTAGTTTATCCCATTTGCCATAGTACTGATGTAGAAATTTGTTCGTAAACACTTAGTTTAAGCCGTGGCACTGTAATGCAGTTTTATGCTGTTTTTGAGCTTCTCTCGCTGAGATAAGGCTGTTTTTGAAACATTGTGTTTCCTGTGAAATTGTCCACACAAAGTGACTTGAAGCCACTTTGTCCATGTAGTTTATCCCATTTGCCATAGTACTGATGAAGAAATTTGTTCGTAAACACTTAGTTTAAGCCGTGGCGCTGTGATGCAGTTTTAAATTAGGCTGAGAAAGTGAGAATTGAAATGCTGTTTTCTGTCTAATTGCAGACACAAAGTGACTTGAAGCCACTTTGTCCTTGTAGTTTATCCCATTTGCCATAGTACTGATGAAGAAATTTGTTCGTAAACACTTAGTTTAAGCCGTGGCGCTGTGATGCAGTTTTATGCTGTTTTTGAGCTTCTCTCGCTGAGATAAGGCTGTTTTTGAAACATTGTGTTTCCTGTGAAATTGTCCACACAAAGTGATTTGAAACCACTTTGCCCATGTAGTGTATTCCATTTGCCAACGTTCTGAGTATGAAACTTGTTTGTAAACACTTAGTTTAAGCCGTGGCGGTGTGATGCAGTTTTACATTAGGCTGAGAAAGTGAGACTTGAAATGCTGTTTTCTGTGTAATTGCAGACACAAAGTGAAGCCACGTTAGCCATGTAGTGTATCCCATTTGCTGATGAAGAAATTTGTTCGTAAACACTTAGTTTAAGCCGTGGCACTGTAATGCAGTTTTATGCTGTATTTGAGCTTCTCTCGCTGAGATAAGGCTGTTTTTGAAACATTGTGTTTCCTGTGAAATTGTCCACACAAAGTGACTTGAAGCCACTTTGTCCATGTAGTTTATCCCATTTGCCATAGTACTGATGAAGAAATTTGTTCGTAAACACTTAGTTTTAGCCGTGGCACTGTAACGCAGTTTTATGCTGTTTTTGAGCTTCTCTCGCTGAGATAAGGCTGTTTTTGAAACATTGTGTTTCCTGTGAATTTGTCCACACAAAGTGACTTGAAACCACTTTGTCCATGTAGTTTATCCCATTTGCCATAGTACTGATGAAGAAATTGTTCGTAAACACTTAGTTTAAGCCGTGGCACTGTAATGCAGTTTTACGCTGTTTTTGAGCTTCTCTCGCTGAGAAAAGGCTGTTTTTGAAACATTGTGTTTCCTGTGAATTTGTCCACACAAAGTGACTTGAAGCCACTTTGTCCATGTAGTTTATCCCATTTGCCATAGTACTGATGAAGAAATTTGTTCAGAAACACTTAGTTTAAGCCGTGGCACTGTAATGCAGTTTTATATTAGGCTGAGAAAGTGAGAATTGAAATGCTGTTTTCTGTCTAATTGCAGACACAAAGTGACTTGAAGCCACTTTGTCCATGTAGTTTATCCCATTTGCCATAGTACTGATGTAGAAATTTGTTCGTAAACACTTAGTTTAAGCCGTGGCACTGTAATGCAGTTTTATGCTGTTTTTGAGCTTCTCTCGCTGAGATAAGGCTGTTTTTGAAACATTGTGTTTCCTGTGAAATTGTCCACACAAAGTGACTTGAAGCCACTTTGTCCATGTAGTTTATCCCATTTGCCATAGTACTGATGAAGAAATTTGTTCGTAAACACTTAGTTTAAGCCGTGGCGCTGTGATGCAGTTTTAAATTAGGCTGAGAAAGTGAGAATTGAAATGCTGTTTTCTGTCTAATTGCAGACACAAAGTGACTTGAAGCCACTTTGTCCTTGTAGTTTATCCCATTTGCCATAGTACTGATGAAGAAATTTGTTCGTAAACACTTAGTTTAAGCCGTGGCGCTGTGATGCAGTTTTATGCTGTTTTTGAGCTTCTCTCGCTGAGATAAGGCTGTTTTTGAAACATTGTGTTTCCTGTGAAATTGTCCACACAAAGTGATTTGAAACCACTTTGCCCATGTAGTGTATTCCATTTGCCAACGTTCTGAGTATGAAACTTGTTTGTAAACACTTAGTTTAAGCCGTGGCGCTGTGATGCAGTTTTATGCTGTTTTTGAGCTTCTCTCGCTGAGATAAGGCTGTTTTTGAAACATTGTGTTTCCTGTGAAATTGTCCACACAAAGTGATTTGAAACCACTTTGCCCATGTAGTGTATTCCATTTGCCAACGTTCTGAGTATGAAACTTGTTTGTAAACACTTAGTTTAAGCCGTGGCGGTGTGATGCAGTTTTACATTAGGCTGAGAAAGTGAGACTTGAAATGCTGTTTTCTGTGTAATTGCAGACACAAAGTGAAGCCACGTTAGCCATGTAGTGTATCCCATTTGCTGATGAAGAAATTTGTTCGTAAACACTTAGTTTAAGCCGTGGCACTGTAATGCAGTTTTATGCTGTATTTGAGCTTCTCTCGCTGAGATAAGGCTGTTTTTGAAACATTGTGTTTCCTGTGAAATTGTCCACACAAAGTGACTTGAAGCCACTTTGTCCATGTAGTTTATCCCATTTGCCATAGTACTGATGAAGAAATTTGTTCGTAAACACTTAGTTTTAGCCGTGGCACTGTAACGCAGTTTTATGCTGTTTTTGAGCTTCTCTCGCTGAGATAAGGCTGTTTTTGAAACATTGTGTTTCCTGTGAATTTGTCCACACAAAGTGACTTGAAACCACTTTGTCCATGTAGTTTATCCCATTTGCCATAGTACTGATGAAGAAATTGTTCGTAAACACTTAGTTTAAGCCGTGGCACTGTAATGCAGTTTTACGCTGTTTTTGAGCTTCTCTCGCTGAGAAAAGGCTGTTTTTGAAACATTGTGTTTCCTGTGAATTTGTCCACACAAAGTGACTTGAAGCCACTTTGTCCATGTAGTTTATCCCATTTGCCATAGTACTGATGAAGAAATTTGTTCAGAAACACTTAGTTTAAGCCGTGGCACTGTAATGCAGTTTTATATTAGGCTGAGAAAGTGAGAATTGAAATGCTGTTTTCTGTCTAATTGCAGACACAAAGTGACTTGAAGCCACTTTGTCCATGTAGTTTATCCCATTTGCCATAGTACTGATGTAGAAATTTGTTCGTAAACACTTAGTTTAAGCCGTGGCACTGTAATGCAGTTTTATGCTGTTTTTGAGCTTCTCTCGCTGAGATAAGGCTGTTTTTGAAACATTGTGTTTCCTGTGAAATTGTCCACACAAAGTGACTTGAAGCCACTTTGTCCATGTAGTTTATCCCATTTGCCATAGTACTGATGAAGAAATTTGTTCGTAAACACTTAGTTTAAGCCGTGGCGCTGTGATGCAGTTTTAAATTAGGCTGAGAAAGTGAGAATTGAAATGCTGTTTTCTGTCTAATTGCAGACACAAAGTGACTTGAAGCCACTTTGTCCTTGTAGTTTATCCCATTTGCCATAGTACTGATGAAGAAATTTGTTCGTAAACACTTAGTTTAAGCCGTGGCGCTGTGATGCAGTCTTATATTAGGCTGAGAAAGTGAGAATTGAAATGCTGTTTTCTGTCTAATTGCAGACACAAAGTGACTTGAAGCCACTTTGTCCATGTAGTTTATCCCATTTGCCATAGAACTGATGAAGAAATTTGTTCGTAAATACTTAGTTTAAGCCGTGGCACTGTAATGCAGTTTTACATTAGGCTGAGAAAGTGAGACTTGAAATGCTGTTTTCTGTGTAATTGCAGACACAAAGTGAAGCCACGTTAGCCATGTAGTGTATCCCATTTGCTGATGAAGAAATTTGTTCATAAACACTTAGTTTAAGCCGTGGCACTGTAATCCAGTTTTATGCTGTTTTTGAGCTTCTCTCGCTGAGATAAGGCTGTTTTTGAAACATTGTGTTTCCTGTGAAATTGTCCATACAAAGTGACTTGAAACCACTTTGTCCATGTAGTTTATCCCATTTGCCATAGTACTGATGAAGAAATTTGTTCGTAAACACTTAGTTTAAGCCGTGGCGCTGTGATGCAGTTTTATATTAGGCTGAGAAAGTGAGAATTGAAATGCTGTTTTCTGTGTAATTGCAGACACAAAGTGAAGCCACGTTAGCCATGTAGTGTATCCCATTTGCTGATGAAGAAATTTGTTCATAAACACTTAGTTTAAGCCGTGGCACTGTAATCCAGTTTTATGCTGTTTTTGAGCTTCTCTCGCTGAGATAAGGCTGTTTTTGAAACATTGTGTTTCCTGTGAAATTGTCCATACAAAGTGACTTGAAGCCACTTTGTCCATGTAGTTTATCCCATTTGCCATAGAACTGATGAAGAAATTTGTTCGTAAATACTTAGTTTAAGCCGTGGCACTGTAATGCAGTTTTACATTAGGCTGAGAAAGTGAGACTTGAAATGCTGTTTTCTGTGTAATTGCAGACACAAAGTGAAGCCACGTTAGCCATGTAGTGTATCCCATTTGCTGATGAAGAAATTTGTTCATAAACACTTAGTTTAAGCCGTGGCACTGTAATCCAGTTTTATGCTGTTTTTGAGCTTCTCTCGCTGAGATAAGGCTGTTTTTGAAACATTGTGTTTCCTGTGAAATTGTCCATACAAAGTGACTTGAAACCACTTTGTCCATGTAGTTTATCCCATTTGCCATAGTACTGATGAAGAAATTTGTTCGTAAACACTTAGTTTAAGCCGTGGCGCTGTGATGCAGTCTTATATTAGGCTGAGAAAGTGAGAATTGAAATGCTGTTTTCTGTCTAATTGCAGACACAAAGTGACTTGAAGCCACTTTGTCCATGTAGTTTATCCCATTTGCCATAGAACTGATGAAGAAATTTGTTCGTAAATACTTAGTTTAAGCCGTGGCACTGTAATGCAGTTTTACATTAGGCTGAGAAAGTGAGACTTGAAATGCTGTTTTCTGTGTAATTGCAGACACAAAGTGAAGCCACGTTAGCCATGTAGTGTATCCCATTTGCTGATGAAGAAATTTGTTCATAAACACTTAGTTTAAGCCGTGGCACTGTGATGCAGTTTTATATTAGGCTGAGAAAGTGAGAATTGAAATGCTGTTTTCTGTGTAATTGCAGACACAAAGTGACTTGAAGCCACTTTGTCCTTGTAGTTTATCCCATTTGCCATAGTATTGATGAAGAAATTTGTTCAGAAACACTTAGTTTAAGTCGTGGCACTGTAATGCAGTTTTATGCTGTTTTTGAGCTTCTCTCGCTGAGATAAGGCTGTTTTTGAAACATTGTGTTTCCTGTGAATTTGTCCACACAAAGTGACTTGAAACCACTTTGTCCATGTAGTTTATCCCATTTGCCATAGTACTGATGAAGAAATTGTTCGTAAACACTAAGTTTAAGCCGTGGCACTGTAATGCAGTTTTACACTGTTTTTGAGCTTCTCTCGCTGAGATAAGGCTGTTTTTGAAACATTGTGTTTCCTGTGAAATTGTCCACACAAAGTGACTTGAAGCCACTTTGTCCATGTAGTTTATCCCATTTGCCATAGTACTGATGAAGAAATTTGTTCGTAAACACTTAGTTTAAGCCGTGGCGCTGTGATGCAGTTTTAAATTAGGCTGAGAAAGTGAGAATTGAAATGCTGTTTTCTGTCTAATTGCAGACACAAAGTGACTTGAAGCCACTTTGTCCTTGTAGTTTATCCCATTTGCCATAGTACTGATGAAGAAATTTGTTCGTAAACACTTAGTTTAAGCCGTGGCGCTGTGATGCAGTTTTATGCTGTTTTTGAGCTTCTCTCGCTGAGATAAGGCTGTTTTTGAAACATTGTGTTTCCTGTGAAATTGTCCACACAAAGTGATTTGAAACCACTTTGCCCATGTAGTGTATTCCATTTGCCAACGTTCTGAGTATGAAACTTGTTTGTAAACACTTAGTTTAAGCCGTGGCGGTGTGATGCAGTTTTACATTAGGCTGAGAAAGTGAGACTTGAAATGCTGTTTTCTGTGTAATTGCAGACACAAAGTGAAGCCACGTTAGCCATGTAGTGTATCCCATTTGCTGATGAAGAAATTTGTTCGTAAACACTTAGTTTAAGCCGTGGCACTGTAATGCAGTTTTATGCTGTATTTGAGCTTCTCTCGCTGAGATAAGGCTGTTTTTGAAACATTGTGTTTCCTGTGAAATTGTCCACACAAAGTGACTTGAAGCCACTTTGTCCATGTAGTTTATCCCATTTGCCATAGTACTGATGAAGAAATTTGTTCGTAAACACTTAGTTTTAGCCGTGGCACTGTAACGCAGTTTTATGCTGTTTTTGAGCTTCTCTCGCTGAGATAAGGCTGTTTTTGAAACATTGTGTTTCCTGTGAATTTGTCCACACAAAGTGACTTGAAACCACTTTGTCCATGTAGTTTATCCCATTTGCCATAGTACTGATGAAGAAATTGTTCGTAAACACTTAGTTTAAGCCGTGGCACTGTAATGCAGTTTTACGCTGTTTTTGAGCTTCTCTCGCTGAGAAAAGGCTGTTTTTGAAACATTGTGTTTCCTGTGAATTTGTCCACACAAAGTGACTTGAAGCCACTTTGTCCATGTAGTTTATCCCATTTGCCATAGTACTGATGAAGAAATTTGTTCAGAAACACTTAGTTTAAGCCGTGGCACTGTAATGCAGTTTTATATTAGGCTGAGAAAGTGAGAATTGAAATGCTGTTTTCTGTCTAATTGCAGACACAAAGTGACTTGAAGCCACTTTGTCCATGTAGTTTATCCCATTTGCCATAGTACTGATGTAGAAATTTGTTCGTAAACACTTAGTTTAAGCCGTGGCACTGTAATGCAGTTTTATGCTGTTTTTGAGCTTCTCTCGCTGAGATAAGGCTGTTTTTGAAACATTGTGTTTCCTGTGAAATTGTCCACACAAAGTGACTTGAAGCCACTTTGTCCATGTAGTTTATCCCATTTGCCATAGTACTGATGAAGAAATTTGTTCGTAAACACTTAGTTTAAGCCGTGGCGCTGTGATGCAGTTTTAAATTAGGCTGAGAAAGTGAGAATTGAAATGCTGTTTTCTGTCTAATTGCAGACACAAAGTGACTTGAAGCCACTTTGTCCTTGTAGTTTATCCCATTTGCCATAGTACTGATGAAGAAATTTGTTCGTAAACACTTAGTTTAAGCCGTGGCGCTGTGATGCAGTTTTATGCTGTTTTTGAGCTTCTCTCGCTGAGATAAGGCTGTTTTTGAAACATTGTGTTTCCTGTGAAATTGTCCACACAAAGTGATTTGAAACCACTTTGCCCATGTAGTGTATTCCATTTGCCAACGTTCTGAGTATGAAACTTGTTTGTAAACACTTAGTTTAAGCCGTGGCGCTGTGATGCAGTTTTATGCTGTTTTTGAGCTTCTCTCGCTGAGATAAGGCTGTTTTTGAAACATTGTGTTTCCTGTGAAATTGTCCACACAAAGTGATTTGAAACCACTTTGCCCATGTAGTGTATTCCATTTGCCAACGTTCTGAGTATGAAACTTGTTTGTAAACACTTAGTTTAAGCCGTGGCGGTGTGATGCAGTTTTACATTAGGCTGAGAAAGTGAGACTTCAAATGCTGTTTTCTGTGTAATTGCAGACACAAAGTGAAGCCACGTTAGCCATGTAGTGTATCCCATTTGCTGATGAAGAAATTTGTTCGTAAACACTTAGTTTAAGCCGTGGCACTGTAATGCAGTTTTATGCTGTATTTGAGCTTCTCTCGCTGAGATAAGGCTGTTTTTGAAACATTGTGTTTCCTGTGAAATTGTCCACACAAAGTGACTTGAAGCCACTTTGTCCATGTAGTTTATCCCATTTGCCATAGTACTGATGAAGAAATTTGTTCGTAAACACTTAGTTTAAGCCGTGGCACTGTAATGCAGTTTTATACTGTATTTGAGCTTCTCTCGCTGATATAAGGCTGTTTTTGAAACATTGTGTTTCCTGTGAAATTGTCCACACAAAGTGACTTGAAGCCATTTTGTCCATGTAGTTTATCCCATTTGCCATAGTACTGATGAAGAAATTTGTTCGTAAACACTTAGTTTAAGCCGTGGCGCTGTGATGCAGTTTTATATTAGGCTGAGAAAGTGAGAATTGAAATGCTGTTTTCTGTGTAATTGCAGACACAAAGTGACTTGAAGCCACTTTGTCCTTGTAGTTTATCCCATTTGCCATAGTATTGATGAAGAAATTTGTTCGGAAACACTTAGTTTAAGTCGTGGCACTGTAATGCAGTTTTATGCTGTTTTTGAGCTTCTCTCGCTGAGATAAGGCTGTTTTTGAAACATTGTGTTTCCTGTGAATTTGTCCACACAAAGTGACTTGAAACCACTTTGTCCATGTAGTTTATCCCATTTGCCATAGTACTGATGAAGAAATTGTTCGTAAACACTTAGTTTAAGCCGTGGCACTGTAATGCAGTTTTACGCTGTTTTTGAGCTTCTCTCGCTGAGATAAGGCTGTTTTTGAAACATTGTGTTTCCTGTGAATTTGTCCACACAAAGTGACTTGAAGCCACTTTGTCCATGTAGTTTATCCCATTTGCCATAGTACTGATGAAGAAATTTGTTCGTAAACACTTAGTTTAAGCCGTGGCGCTGTGATGCAGTTTTATATTAGGCTGAGAAAGTGAGAATTGAAATGCTGTTTTCTGTCTAATTGCAGACACAAAGTGACTTGAAGCCACTTTGTCCATGTAGTTTATCCCATTTGCCATAGTACTGATGAAGAAATTTGTTCAGAAACACTTAGTTTAAGCCGTGGCACTGTAATGCAGTTTTATGCTGTTTTTGAGCTTCTCTCGCTGAGATAAGGCTGTTTTTGAAACATTGTGTTTCCTGTGAATTTGTCCACACAAAGTGACTTGAAACCACTTTGTCCATGTAGTTTATCCCATTTGCCATAGTACTGATGAAGAAATTGTTCGTAAACACTTAGTTTAAGCCGTGGCGCTGTGATGCAGTTTTATATTAGGCTGAGAAAGTGAGAATTGAAATGCTCTTTTCTGTCTAATTGCAGACACAAAGTGACTTGAAGCCACTTTGTCCATGTAGTTTATCCCATTTGCCATAGTACTGATGAAGAAATTTGTTCAGAAACACTTAGTTTAAGCCGTGGCACTGTAATGCAGTTTTATATTAGGCTGAGAAAGTGAGAATTGAAATGCTGTTTTCTGTCTAATTGCAGACACAAAGTGACTTGAAGCCACTTTGCCCATGTAGTTTATCCCATTTGCCATAGAACTGATGAAGAAATTTGTTCGTAAACAGTTAGTTTAAGCCGTGGCACTGTAATGCAGTTTTATGCTGTTTTTGAGCTTCTCTCGATGAGATAAGGCTGTTTTTGAAACATTGTGTTTCCTGTGAAATTGTCCACACAAAGTGATTTGAAACCACTTTGCCCATGTAGTGTATCCCATTTGCCAACGTTCTGAGTATGAAACTTGTTTGTAAACACTTAGTTTAAGCCGTGGCGCTGTGATGCAGTTTTACATTAGGCTGAGAAAGTGAGACTTGAAATGCTGTTTTCTGTGTAATTGCAGACACAAAGTGAAGCCACGTTAGCCATGTAGTGTATCCCATTTGCTGATGAAGAAATTTGTTCGTAAACACTTAGTTTTAGCCGTGGCACTGTAATGCAGTTTTATGCTGTATTTGAGCTTCTCTCGCTGAGATAAGGCTGTTTTTGAAACATTGTGTTTCCTGTGAATTTGTCCACACAAAGTGACTTGAAACCACTTTGTCCATGTAGTTTATCCCATTTGCCATAGTACTGATGAAGAAATTGTTCGTAAACACTTAGTTTAAGCCGTGGCACTGTAAAGCAGTTTTACGCTGTTTTTGAGCTTCTCTCGCTGAGATAAGGCTGTTTTTGAAACATTGTGTTTCCTGTGAATTTGCCCACCAAAGTGACTTGAAGCCACTTTGTCCATGTAGTTTATCCCATTTGCCATAGTACTGATGAAGAAATTTGTTCGTAAACACTTAGTTTAAGCCGTGGCGCTGTGATGCAGTTTTATATTAGGCTGAGAAAGTGAGAATTGAAATGCTCTTTTCTGTCTAATTGCAGACACAAAGTGACTTGAAGCCACTTTGTCCATGTAGTTTATCCCATTTGCCATAGTACTGATGAAGAAATTTGTTCAGAAACACTTAGTTTACGCCGTGGCACTGTAATGCAGTTTTATATTAGGCTGAGAAAGTGAGAATTGAAATGCTGTTTTCTGTCTAATTGCAGACACAAAGTGACTTGAAGCCACTTTGTCCATGTAGTTTATCCCATTTGCCATAGAACTGATGAAGAAATTTGTTCGTAAACACTTAGTTTAAGCCGTGGCACTGTAATGCAGTTTTATGCTGTTTTTGAGCTTCTCTCGATGAGATAAGGCTGTTTTTGAAACATTGTGTTTCCTGTGAAATTGTCCACTCAAAGTGATTTGAAACCACTTTGCCCATGTAGTGTATCCCATTTGCCAACGTTCTGAGTATGAAACTTGTTTGTAAATACTTAGTTTAAGCCGTGGCGCTGTGATGCAGTTTTACATTAGGCTGAGAAAGTGAGACTTGAAATGCTGTTTTCTGTGTAATTGCAGACACAAAGTGAAGCCACGTTAGCCATGTAGTGTATCCCATTTGCTGATGAAGAAATTTGTTCGTAAACACTTAGTTTAAGCCGTGGCACTGTAATGCAGTTTTATGCTGTATTTGAGCTTCTCTCGCTGAGATAAGGCTGTTTTTGAAACATTGTGTTCCCTGTGAAATTGTCCACACAAAGTGACTTGAAGCCACTTTGTCCAAGTAGTTTATCTCATTTGCCATAGTACTGATGTAGAAATTTGTTCGTAAACACTTAGTTTAAGCCGTGGCACTGTAATGCAGTTTTACGCTGTTTTGGAGCTTCTCTCGCTGAGATAAGGCTGTTTTTGAAACATTGTGTTTCCTGTGAAATTGTCCACACAAAGTGACTTGAAGCCACTTTGTCCATGTAGTTTATCCCATTTGCCATAGTACTGATGAAGAAATTTGTTCGTAAACACTTAGTTTAAGCCGTGGCGCTGTGATGCAGTTTTATATTAGGCTGAGAAAGTGAGAATTGAAATGCTGTTTTCTGTCTAATTGCAGACACAAAGTGACTTGAAGCCACTTTGTCCATGTAGTTTATCCCATTTGCCATAGTACTGATGAAGAAATTTGTTCGTAAACACTTAGTTTAAGCCGTGGCGATGTGATGCAGTTTTAAATTAGGCTGAGAAAGTGAGAATTGAAATGCTGTTTTCTGTCTAATTGCAGACACAAAGTGACTTGAAGCCACTTTGTCCTTGTAGTTTATCCCATTTGCCATAGTACTGATGAAGAAATTTGTTCAGAAACACTTAGTTTAAGCCGTGGCACTGTAATGCAGTTTTATGCTATTTTTGAGCTTCTCTCGCTGAGATAAGGCTGTTTTTGAAACATTGTGTTTCCTGTGAATTTGTCCACACAAAGTGACTTGAAACCACTTTGTCCATGTAGTTTATCCCATTTGCCATAGTACTGATGAAGAAATTGTTCGTAAACACTTAGTTTAAGCCGTGGCACTGTAATGCAGTTTTACACTGTTTTTGAGCTTCTCTCGCTGAGATAAGGCTGTTTTTGAAACATTGTGTTTCCTGTGAAATTGTCCACACAAAGTGACTTGAAGCCACTTTGTCCATGTAGTTTATCCCATTTGCCATAGTACTGATGAAGAAATTTGTTCGTAAACACTTAGTTTAAGCCGTGGCGCTGTGATGCAGTTTTATATTAGGCTGAGAAAGTGAGAATTGAAATGCTGTTTTCTGTCTAATTGCAGACACAAAGTGACTTGAAGCCACTTTGTCCATGTAGTTTATCCCATTTGCCATAGTACTGATGAAGAAATTTGTTCAGAAACACTTAGTTTAAGCCGTGGCACTGTAATGCAGTTTTATATTAGGCTGAGAAAGTGAGAATTGAAATGCTGTTTTCTGTCTAATTGCAGACACAAAGTGACTTGAAGCCACTTTGTCCATGTAGTTTATCCCATTTGCCATAGAACTGATGAAGAAATTTGTTCGTAAACACTTAGTTTAAGCCGTGGCACTGTAATGCAGTTTTATGCTGTTTTTGAGCTTCTCTCGATGAGATAAGGCTGTTTTTGAAACATTGTGTTTCCTGTGAAATTGTCCACACAAAGTGATTTGAAACCACTTTGCCCATGTAGTGTATCCCATTTGCCAACGTTCTGAGTATGAAACTTGTTTGTAAACACTTAGTTTAAGCCGTGGCGCTGTGATGCAGTTTTACATTAGGCTGAGAAAGTGAGACTTGAAATGCTGTTTTCTGTGTAATTGCAGACACAAAGTGAAGCCACGTTAGCCATGTAGTGTATCCCATTTGCTGATGAAGAAATTTGTTCGTAAACACTTAGTTTAAGCCGTGGCACTGTAATGCAGTTTTATGCTGTATTTGAGCTTCTCTCGCTGAGATAAGGCTGTTTTTGAAACATTGTGTTCCCTGTGAAATTGTCCACACAAAGTGACTTGAAGCCACTTTGTCCAAGTAGTTTATCTCATTTGCCATAGTACTGATGTAGAAATTTGTTCGTAAACACTTAGTTTAAGCCGTGGCACTGTAATGCAGTTTTACGCTGTTTTGGAGCTTCTCTCGCTGAGATAAGGCTGTTTTTGAAACATTGTGTTTCCTGTGAAATTGTCCACACAAAGTGACTTGAAGCCACTTTGTCCATGTAGTTTATCCCATTTGCCATAGTACTGATGAAGAAATTTGTTCGTAAACACTTAGTTTAAGCCGTGGCGCTGTGATGCAGTTTTATATTAGGCTGAGAAAGTGAGAATTGAAATGCTGTTTTCTGTCTAATTGCAGACACAAAGTGACTTGAAGCCACTTTGTCCATGTAGTTTATCCCATTTGCCATAGTGCTGATGAAGAAATTTGTTCGTAAACACTTAGTTTAAGCCGTGGCACTGTGATGCAGTTTTAAATTAGGCTGAGAAAGTGAGAATTGAAATGCTGTTTTCTGTCTAATTGCAGACACAAAGTGACTTGAAGCCACTTTGTCCATGTAGTTTATCCCATTTGCCATAGTACTGATGAAGAAATTTGTTCGTAAACACTTAGTTTAAGCCGTGGCGATGTGATGCAGTTTTAAATTAGGCTGAGAAAGTGAGAATTGAAATGCTGTTTTCTGTCTAATTGCAGACACAAAGTGACTTGAAGCCACTTTGTCCTTGTAGTTTATCCCATTTGCCATAGTACTGATGAAGAAATTTGTTCAGAAACACTTAGTTTAAGCCGTGGCACTGTAATGCAGTTTTATGCTATTTTTGAGCTTCTCTCGCTGAGATAAGGCTGTTTTTGAAACATTGTGTTTCCTGTGAATTTGTCCACACAAAGTGACTTGAAACCACTTTGTCCATGTAGTTTATCCCATTTGCCATAGTACTGATGAAGAAATTGTTCGTAAACACTTAGTTTAAGCCGTGGCACTGTAATGCAGTTTTACACTGTTTTTGAGCTTCTCTCGCTGAGATAAGGCTGTTTTTGAAACATTGTGTTTCCTGTGAAATTGTCCACACAAAGTGACTTGAAGCCACTTTGTCCATGTAGTTTATCCCATTTGCCATAGTACTGATGAAGAAATTTGTTCGTAAACACTTAGTTTAAGCCGTGGCGCTGTGATGCAGTTTTATATTAGGCTGAGAAAGTGAGAATTGAAATGCTCTTTTCTGTCTAATTGCAGACACAAAGTGACTTGAAGCCACTTTGTCCATGTAGTTTATCCCATTTGCCATAGTACTGATGAAGAAATTTGTTCAGAAACACTTAGTTTAAGCCGTGGCACTGTAATGCAGTTTTATATTAGGCTGAGAAAGTGAGAATTGAAATGCTGTTTTCTGTCTAATTGCAGACACAAAGTGACTTGAAGCCACTTTGTCCATGTAGTTTATCCCATTTGCCATAGAACTGATGAAGAAATTTGTTCGTAAACACTTAGTTTAAGCCGTGGCACTGTAATGCAGTTTTATGCTGTTTTTGAGCTTCTCTCGATGAGATAAGGCTGTTTTTGAAACATTGTGTTTCCTGTGAAATTGTCCACACAAAGTGATTTGAAACCACTTTGCCCATGTAGTGTATCCCATTTGCCAACGTTCTGAGTATGAAACTTGTTTGTAAACACTTAGTTTAAGCCGTGGCGCTGTGATGCAGTTTTACATTAGGCTGAGAAAGTGAGACTTGAAATGCTGTTTTCTGTGTAATTGCAGACACAAAGTGAAGCCACGTTAGCCATGTAGTGTATCCCATTTGCTGATGAAGAAATTTGTTCGTAAACACTTAGTTTAAGCCGTGGCACTGTAATGCAGTTTTATGCTGTATTTGAGCTTCTCTCGCTGAGATAAGGCTGTTTTTGAAACATTGTGTTCCCTGTGAAATTGTCCACACAAAGTGACTTGAAGCCACTTTGTCCAAGTAGTTTATCTCATTTGCCATAGTACTGATGTAGAAATTTGTTCGTAAACACTTAGTTTAAGCCGTGGCACTGTAATGCAGTTTTACGCTGTTTTGGAGCTTCTCTCGCTGAGATAAGGCTGTTTTTGAAACATTGTGTTTCCTGTGAAATTGTCCACACAAAGTGACTTGAAGCCACTTTGTCCATGTAGTTTATCCCATTTGCCATAGTACTGATGAAGAAATTTGTTCGTAAACACTTAGTTTAAGCCGTGGCGCTGTGATGCAGTTTTATATTAGGCTGAGAAAGTGAGAATTGAAATGCTGTTTTCTGTCTAATTGCAGACACAAAGTGACTTGAAGCCACTTTGTCCATGTAGTTTATCCCATTTGCCATAGTGCTGATGAAGAAATTTGTTCGTAAACACTTAGTTTAAGCCGTGGCGCTGTGATGCAGTTTTAAATTAGGCTGAGAAAGTGAGAATTGAAATGCTGTTTTCTGTCTAATTGCAGACACAAAGTGACTTGAAGCCACTTTGTCCATGTAGTTTATCCCATTTGCCATAGTACTGATGAAGAAATTTGTTCGTAAACACTTAGTTTAAGCCGTGGCGATGTGATGCAGTTTTAAATTAGGCTGAGAAAGTGAGAATTGAAATGCTGTTTTCTGTCTAATTGCAGACACAAAGTGACTTGAAGCCACTTTGTCCTTGTAGTTTATCCCATTTGCCATAGTACTGATGAAGAAATTTGTTCAGAAACACTTAGTTTAAGCCGTGGCACTGTAATGCAGTTTTATGCTATTTTTGAGCTTCTCTCGCTGAGATAAGGCTGTTTTTGAAACATTGTGTTTCCTGTGAATTTGTCCACACAAAGTGACTTGAAACCACTTTGTCCATGTAGTTTATCCCATTTGCCATAGTACTGATGAAGAAATTGTTCGTAAACACTTAGTTTAAGCCGTGGCACTGTAATGCAGTTTTACACTGTTTTTGAGCTTCTCTCGCTGAGATAAGGCTGTTTTTGAAACATTGTGTTTCCTGTGAAATTGTCCACACAAAGTGACTTGAAGCCACTTTGTCCATGTAGTTTATCCCATTTGCCATAGTACTGATGAAGAAATTTGTTCGTAAACACTTAGTTTAAGCCGTGGCGCTGTGATGCAGTTTTATATTAGGCTGAGAAAGTGAGAATTGAAATGCTCTTTTCTGTCTAATTGCAGACACAAAGTGACTTGAAGCCACTTTGTCCATGTAGTTTATCCCATTTGCCATAGAACTGATGAAGAAATTTGTTCGTAAACACTTAGTTTAAGCCGTGGCACTGTAATGCAGTTTTATGCTGTTTTTGAGCTTCTCTCGATGAGATAAGGCTGTTTTTGAAACATTGTGTTTCCTGTGAAATTGTCCACACAAAGTGATTTGAAACCACTTTGCCCATGTAGTGTATCCCATTTGCCAACGTTCTGAGTATGAAACTTGTTTGTAAACACTTAGTTTAAGCCGTGGCGCTGTGATGCAGTTTTACATTAGGCTGAGAAAGTGAGACTTGAAATGCTGTTTTCTGTGTAATTGCAGACACAAAGTGAAGCCACGTTAGCCATGTAGTGTATCCCATTTGCTGATGAAGAAATTTGTTCGTAAACACTTAGTTTAAGCCGTGGCACTGTAATGCAGTTTTATGCTGTATTTGAGCTTCTCTCGCTGAGATAAGGCTGTTTTTGAAACATTGTGTTCCCTGTGAAATTGTCCACACAAAGTGACTTGAAGCCACTTTGTCCAAGTAGTTTATCTCATTTGCCATAGTACTGATGTAGAAATTTGTTCGTAAACACTTAGTTTAAGCCGTGGCACTGTAATGCAGTTTTACGCTGTTTTGGAGCTTCTCTCGCTGAGATAAGGCTGTTTTTGAAACATTGTGTTTCCTGTGAAATTGTCCACACAAAGTGACTTGAAGCCACTTTGTCCATGTAGTTTATCCCATTTGCCATAGTACTGATGAAGAAATTTGTTCGTAAACACTTAGTTTAAGCCGTGGCGCTGTGATGCAGTTTTATATTAGGCTGAGAAAGTGAGAATTGAAATGCTGTTTTCTGTCTAATTGCAGACACAAAGTGACTTGAAGCCACTTTGTCCATGTAGTTTATCCCATTTGCCATAGTGCTGATGAAGAAATTTGTTCGTAAACACTTAGTTTAAGCCGTGGCGCTGTGATGCAGTTTTAAATTAGGCTGAGAAAGTGAGAATTGAAATGCTGTTTTCTGTCTAATTGCAGACACAAAGTGACTTGAAGCCACTTTGTCCATGTAGTTTATCCCATTTGCCATAGTACTGATGAAGAAATTTGTTCGTAAACACTTAGTTTAAGCCGTGGCGATGTGATGCAGTTTTAAATTAGGCTGAGAAAGTGAGAATTGAAATGCTGTTTTCTGTCTAATTGCAGACACAAAGTGACTTGAAGCCACTTTGTCCTTGTAGTTTATCCCATTTGCCATAGTACTGATGAAGAAATTTGTTCGTAAACACTTAGTTTAAGCCGTGGCACTGTAATGCAGTTTTATGCTGTATTTGAGCTTCTCTCGCTGAGATAAGGCTGTTTTTGAAACATTGTGTTCCCTGTGAAATTGTCCACACAAAGTGACTTGAAGCCACTTTGTCCAAGTAGTTTATCTCATTTGCCATAGTACTGATGTAGAAATTTGTTCGTAAACACTTAGTTTAAGCCGTGGCACTGTAATGCAGTTTTACGCTGTTTTGGAGCTTCTCTCGCTGAGATAAGGCTGTTTTTGAAACATTGTGTTTCCTGTGAAATTGTCCACACAAAGTGACTTGAAGCCACTTTGTCCATGTAGTTTATCCCATTTGCCATAGTACTGATGAAGAAATTTGTTCGTAAACACTTAGTTTAAGCCGTGGCGCTGTGATGCAGTTTTATATTAGGCTGAGAAAGTGAGAATTGAAATGCTGTTTTCTGTCTAATTGCAGACACAAAGTGACTTGAAGCCACTTTGTCCATGTAGTTTATCCCATTTGCCATAGTGCTGATGAAGAAATTTGTTCGTAAACACTTAGTTTAAGCCGTGGCGCTGTGATGCAGTTTTAAATTAGGCTGAGAAAGTGAGAATTGAAATGCTGTTTTCTGTCTAATTGCAGACACAAAGTGACTTGAAGCCACTTTGTCCATGTAGTTTATCCCATTTGCCATAGTACTGATGAAGAAATTTGTTCGTAAACACTTAGTTTAAGCCGTGGCGATGTGATGCAGTTTTAAATTAGGCTGAGAAAGTGAGAATTGAAATGCTGTTTTCTGTCTAATTGCAGACACAAAGTGACTTGAAGCCACTTTGTCCTTGTAGTTTATCCCATTTGCCATAGTACTGATGAAGAAATTTGTTCAGAAACACTTAGTTTAAGCCGTGGCACTGTAATGCAGTTTTATGCTATTTTTGAGCTTCTCTCGCTGAGATAAGGCTGTTTTTGAAACATTGTGTTTCCTGTGAATTTGTCCACACAAAGTGACTTGAAACCACTTTGTCCATGTAGTTTATCCCATTTGCCATAGTACTGATGAAGAAATTGTTCGTAAACACTTAGTTTAAGCCGTGGCACTGTAATGCAGTTTTACACTGTTTTTGAGCTTCTCTCGCTGAGATAAGGCTGTTTTTGAAACATTGTGTTTCCTGTGAAATTGTCCACACAAAGTGACTTGAAGCCACTTTGTCCATGTAGTTTATCCCATTTGCCATAGTACTGATGAAGAAATTTGTTCGTAAACACTTAGTTTAAGCCGTGGCGCTGTGATGCAGTTTTATATTAGGCTGAGAAAGTGAGAATTGAAATGCTCTTTTCTGTCTAATTGCAGACACAAAGTGACTTGAAGCCACTTTGTCCATGTAGTTTATCCCATTTGCCATAGTACTGATGAAGAAATTTGTTCAGAAACACTTAGTTTAAGCCGTGGCACTGTAATGCAGTTTTATATTAGGCTGAGAAAGTGAGAATTGAAATGCTGTTTTCTGTCTAATTGCAGACACAAAGTGACTTGAAGCCACTTTGTCCATGTAGTTTATCCCATTTGCCATAGAACTGATGAAGAAATTTGTTCGTAAACACTTAGTTTAAGCCGTGGCACTGTAATGCAGTTTTATGCTGTTTTTGAGCTTCTCTCGATGAGATAAGGCTGTTTTTGAAACATTGTGTTTCCTGTGAAATTGTCCACACAAAGTGATTTGAAACCACTTTGCCCATGTAGTGTATCCCATTTGCCAACGTTCTGAGTATGAAACTTGTTTGTAAACACTTAGTTTAAGCCGTGGCGCTGTGATGCAGTTTTACATTAGGCTGAGAAAGTGAGACTTGAAATGCTGTTTTCTGTGTAATTGCAGACACAAAGTGAAGCCACGTTAGCCATGTAGTGTATCCCATTTGCTGATGAAGAAATTTGTTCGTAAACACTTAGTTTAAGCCGTGGCACTGTAATGCAGTTTTATGCTGTATTTGAGCTTCTCTCGCTGAGATAAGGCTGTTTTTGAAACATTGTGTTCCCTGTGAAATTGTCCACACAAAGTGACTTGAAGCCACTTTGTCCAAGTAGTTTATCTCATTTGCCATAGTACTGATGTAGAAATTTGTTCGTAAACACTTAGTTTAAGCCGTGGCACTGTAATGCAGTTTTACGCTGTTTTGGAGCTTCTCTCGCTGAGATAAGGCTGTTTTTGAAACATTGTGTTTCCTGTGAAATTGTCCACACAAAGTGACTTGAAGCCACTTTGTCCATGTAGTTTATCCCATTTGCCATAGTACTGATGAAGAAATTTGTTCGTAAACACTTAGTTTAAGCCGTGGCGCTGTGATGCAGTTTTATATTAGGCTGAGAAAGTGAGAATTGAAATGCTGTTTTCTGTCTAATTGCAGACACAAAGTGACTTGAAGCCACTTTGTCCATGTAGTTTATCCCATTTGCCATAGTGCTGATGAAGAAATTTGTTCGTAAACACTTAGTTTAAGCCGTGGCGCTGTGATGCAGTTTTAAATTAGGCTGAGAAAGTGAGAATTGAAATGCTGTTTTCTGTCTAATTGCAGACACAAAGTGACTTGAAGCCACTTTGTCCATGTAGTTTATCCCATTTGCCATAGTACTGATGAAGAAATTTGTTCGTAAACACTTAGTTTAAGCCGTGGCGATGTGATGCAGTTTTAAATTAGGCTGAGAAAGTGAGAATTGAAATGCTGTTTTCTGTCTAATTGCAGACACAAAGTGACTTGAAGCCACTTTGTCCTTGTAGTTTATCCCATTTGCCATAGTACTGATGAAGAAATTTGTTCAGAAACACTTAGTTTAAGCCGTGGCACTGTAATGCAGTTTTATGCTATTTTTGAGCTTCTCTCGCTGAGATAAGGCTGTTTTTGAAACATTGTGTTTCCTGTGAATTTGTCCACACAAAGTGACTTGAAACCACTTTGTCCATGTAGTTTATCCCATTTGCCATAGTACTGATGAAGAAATTGTTCGTAAACACTTAGTTTAAGCCGTGGCACTGTAATGCAGTTTTACACTGTTTTTGAGCTTCTCTCGCTGAGATAAGGCTGTTTTTGAAACATTGTGTTTTCTGTCTAATTGCAGACACAAAGTGACTTGAAGCCACTTTGTCCATGTAGTTTATCCCATTTGCCATAGTACTGATGAAGAAATTTGTTCGTAAACACTTAGTTTAAGCCGTGGCGCTGTGATGCAGTTTTATATTAGGCTGAGAAAGTGAGAATTGAAATGCTGTTTTCTGTCTAATTGCAGACACAAAGTGACTTGAAGCCACTTTGTCCATGTAGTTTATCCCATTTGCCATAGTACTGATGAAGAAATTTGTTCAGAAACACATAGTTTAAGCCGTGGCACTGTAATGCAGTTTTATGCTGTTTTTGAGCTTCTCTCGCTGAGATAAGGCTGTTTTTGAAACATTGTGTTTCCTGTGAATTTGTCCACACAAAGTGACTTGAAACCACTTTGTCCATGTAGTTTATCCCATTTGCCATAGTACTGATGAAGAAATTGTTCGTAAACACTTAGTTTAAGCCGTGGCACTGTAATGCAGTTTTACGCTGTTTTTGAGCTTCTCTCGCTGAGATAAGGCTGTTTTTGAAACATTGTGTTTCCTGTGAATTTGTCCACACAAAGTGACTTGAAGCCACTTTGTCCATGTAGTTTATCCCATTTGCCATAGTACTGATGAAGAAATTTGTTCGTAAACACTTAGTTTAAGCCGTGGCGCTGTGATGCAGTTTTATATTAGGCTGAGAAAGTGAGAATTGAAATGCTCTTTTTTGTCTAATTGCAGACACAAAGTGACTTGAAGCCACTTTGTCCATGTAGTTTATCCCATTTGCCATAGTACTGATGAAGAAATTTGTTCAGAAACACTTAGTTTAAGCCGTGGCACTGTAATGCAGTTTTATATTAGGCTGAGAAAGTGAGAATTGAAATGCTGTTTTCTGTCTAATTGCAGACACAAAGTGACTTGAAGCCACTTTGTCCATGTAGTTTATCCCATTTGCCATAGAACTGATGAAGAAATTTGTTCGTAAACACTTAGTTTAAGCCGTGGCACTGTAATGCAGTTTTATGCTGTTTTTGAGCTTCTCTCGATGAGATAAGGCTGTTTTTGAAACATTGTGTTTCCTGTGAAATTGTCCACACAAAGTGATTTGAAACCACTTTGCCCATGTAGTGTATCCCATTTGCCAACGTTCTGAGTATGAAACTTGTTTGTAAACACTTAGTTTAAGCCGTGGCGCTGTGATGCAGTTTTACATTAGGCTGAGAAAGTGAGACTTGAAATGCTGTTTTCTGTGTAATTGCAGACACAAAGTGAAGCCACGTTAGCCATGTAGTGTATCCCATTTGCTGATGAAGAAATTTGTTCGTAAACACTTAGTTTAAGCCGTGGCACTGTAATGCAGTTTTATGCTGTATTTGAGCTTCTCTCGCTGAGATAAGGCTGTTTTTGAAACATTGTGTTCCCTGTGAAATTGTCCACACAAAGTGACTTGAAGCCACTTTGTCCAAGTAGTTTATCTCATTTGCCATAGTACTGATGTAGAAATTTGTTCGTAAACACTTAGTTTAAGCCGTGGCACTGTAATGCAGTTTTACGCTGTTTTGGAGCTTCTCTCGCTGAGATAAGGCTGTTTTTGAAACATTGTGTTTCCTGTGAAATTGTCCACACAAAGTGACTTGAAGCCACTTTGTCCATGTAGTTTATCCCATTTGCCATAGTACTGATGAAGAAATTTGTTCGTAAACACTTAGTTTAAGCCGTGGCGCTGTGATGCAGTTTTATATTAGGCTGAGAAAGTGAGAATTGAAATGCTGTTTTCTGTCTAATTGCAGACACAAAGTGACTTGAAGCCACTTTGTCCATGTAGTTTATCCCATTTGCCATAGTGCTGATGAAGAAATTTGTTCGTAAACACTTAGTTTAAGCCGTGGCGCTGTGATGCAGTTTTAAATTAGGCTGAGAAAGTGAGAATTGAAATGCTGTTTTCTGTCTAATTGCAGACACAAAGTGACTTGAAGCCACTTTGTCCATGTAGTTTATCCCATTTGCCATAGTACTGATGAAGAAATTTGTTCGTAAACACTTAGTTTAAGCCGTGGCGATGTGATGCAGTTTTAAATTAGGCTGAGAAAGTGAGAATTGAAATGCTGTTTTCTGTCTAATTGCAGACACAAAGTGACTTGAAGCCACTTTGTCCTTGTAGTTTATCCCATTTGCCATAGTACTGATGAAGAAATTTGTTCAGAAACACTTAGTTTAAGCCGTGGCACTGTAATGCAGTTTTATGCTATTTTTGAGCTTCTCTCGCTGAGATAAGGCTGTTTTTGAAACATTGTGTTTCCTGTGAATTTGTCCACACAAAGTGACTTGAAACCACTTTGTCCATGTAGTTTATCCCATTTGCCATAGTACTGATGAAGAAATTGTTCGTAAACACTTAGTTTAAGCCGTGGCACTGTAATGCAGTTTTACACTGTTTTTGAGCTTCTCTCGCTGAGATAAGGCTGTTTTTGAAACATTGTGTTTCCTGTGAAATTGTCCACACAAAGTGACTTGAAGCCACTTTGTCCATGTAGTTTATCCCATTTGCCATAGTACTGATGAAGAAATTTGTTCGTAAACACTTAGTTTAAGCCGTGGCACTGTAATGCAGTTTTATGCTGTTTTTGAGCTTCTCTCGCTGAGATAAGGCTGTTTTTGAAACATTGTGTTTCCTGTGAATTTGTCCACACAAAGTGACTTGAAACCACTTTGTCCATGTAGTTTATCCCATTTGCCATAGTACTGATGAAGAAATTGTTCGTAAACACTTAGTTTAAGCCGTGGCACTGTAATACAGTTTTACGCTGTTTTTGAGCTTCTCTCGCTGAGATAAGGCTGTTTTTGAAACATTGTGTTTCCTGTGAATTTGACCACACAAAGTGACTTGAAGCCACTTTGTCCATGTAGTTTATCCCATTTGCCATACTACTGATGAAGAAATTTGTTCGTAAACACTTAGTTTAAGCCGTGGCGCTGTGATGCAGTTTTATATTAGGCTGAGAAAGTGAGAATTGAAATGCTGTTTTCTGTCTAATTGCAGACACAAAGTGACTTGAAGCCACTTTGTCCATGTAGTTTATCCCATTTGCCATAGAACTGATGAAGAAATTTGTTCGTAAACACTTAGTTTAAGCCGTGGCACTGTAATGCAGTTTTATGCTGTTTTTGAGCTTCTCTCGATGAGATAAGGCTGTTTTTGAAACATTGTGTTTCCTGTGAAATTGTCTACACATAGTGATTTGAAACCACTTTGCCCATGTAGTGTATCCCATTTGCCAACGTTCTGAGTATGAAACTTGTTTGTAAACACTTAGTTTAAGCCGTGGCGCTGTGATGCAGTTTTACATTAGGCTGAGAAAGTGAGACTTGAAATGCTGTTTTCTGTGTAATTGCAGACACAAAGTGAAGCCACGTTAGCCATGTAGTGTATCCCATTTGCTGATGAAGAAATTTGTTCGTAAACACTTAGTTTAAGCCGTGGCACTGTAATGCAGTTTTATGCTGTATTTGAGCTTCTCTCGCTGAGATAAGGCTGTTTTTGAAACATTGTGTTCCCTGTGAAATTGTCCACACAAAGTGACTTGAAGCCACTTTGTCCATGTAGTTTATCCCATTTGCCATAGTACTGATGAAGAAATTTGTTCGTAAACACTTAGTTTAAGCCGTGGCGCTGTGATGCAGTTTTATATTAGGCTGAGAAAGTGAGAATTGAAATGCTGTTTTCTGTCTAATTGCAGACACAAAGTGACTTGAAGCCACTTTGTCCATGTAGTTTATCCCATTTGCCATAGTACTGATGAAGAAATTTGTTCGTAAACACTTAGTTTAAGCCGTGGCGCTGTGATGCAGTTTTAAATTAGGCTGAGAAAGTGAGAATTGAAATGCTGTTTTCTGTCTAATTGCAGACACAAAGTGACTTGAAGCCACTTTGTCCATGTAGTTTATCCCATTTGCCATACTACTGATGAAGAAATTTGTTCGTAAACACTTAGTTTAAGCCGTGGCACTGTAATGCAGTTTTATGCTGTTTTTGAGCTTCTCTCGCTGAGATAAGGCTGTTTTTGAAACATTGTGTTTCCTGTGAAATTGTCCACACAAAGTGATTTGAAACCACTTTGCCCATGTAGTGTATTCCATTTGCCAACGTTCTGAGTATGAAACTTCTTTGTAAACACTTAGTTTAAGCCGTGGCGCTGTGATGCAGTTTTATATTAGGCTGAGAAAGTGAGAATTGAAATGCTGTTTTCTGTGTAATTGCAGACACAAAGTGACTTGAAGCCACTTTGTCCATGTAGTTTATCCCATTTGCCATAGAACTGATGAAGAAATTTGTTCGTAAACACTTAGTTTAAGCCGTGGCACTGTAATGCAGTTTTATGCTGTTTTTGAGCTTCTCTCGCTGAGATAAGGCTGTTTTTGAAACATTGTGTTTCCTGTGAAATTGTCCACACAAAGTGATTTGAAACCACTTTGCCCATGTAGTGTATCACATTTGCCAACGTTCTGAGTATGAAACTTGTTTGTAAACACTTAGTTTAAGCCGTGGCGCTGTGATGCAGTTTTACATTAGGCTGAGAAAGTGAGACTTGAAATGCTGTTTTCTGTGTAATTGCAGACACAAAGTGAAGCCACGTTAGCCATGTAGTGTATCCCATTTGCTGATGAAGAAATTTGTTCATAAACACTTAGTTTAAGCCGTGGCACTGTAATCCAGTTTTATGCTGTTTTTGAGCTTCTCTCGCTGAGATAAGGCTGTTTTTGAAACATTGTGTTTCCTGTGAAATTGTCCATACAAAGTGACTTGAAACCACTTTGTCCATGTAGTTTATCCCATTTGCCATAGTACTGATGAAGAAATTTGTTCGTAAACACTTAGTTTAAGCCGTGGCACTGTAATGCAGTTTTATGCTGTATTTGAGCTTCTCTCGCTGATATAAGGCTGTTTTTGAAACATTGTGTTTCCTGTGAAATTGTCCACACAAAGTGACTTGAAGCCACTTTGTCCATGTAGTTTATCCCATTTGCCATAGTACTGATGAAGAAATTTGTTCGTAAACACTTAGTTTAAGCCGTGGCCCTGTGATGCAGTTTTATATTAGGCTGAGAAAGTGAGAATTGAAATGCTGTTTTCTGTCTAATTGCAGACACAAAGTGACTTGAAGCCACTTTGTCCATGTAGTTTATCCCATTTGCCATAATACTGATGAAGAAATTTGTTCGTAAACACTTAGTTTAAGCCGTGGCACTGTAATGCAGTTTTATGCTGTATTTGAGCTTCTCTCGCTGATATAAGGCTGTTTTTGAAACATTGTGTTTCCTGTGAAATTGTCCACACAAAGTGACTTGAAGCCACTTTGTCCATGTAGTTTATCCCATTTGCCATAGTACTGATGAAGAAATTTGTTCGTAAACACTTAGTTTAAGCCGTGGCCCTGTGATGCAGTTTTATATTAGGCTGAGAAAGTGAGAATTGAAATGCTGTTTTCTGTCTAATTGCAGACACAAAGTGACTTGAAGCCACTTTGTCCATGTAGTTTATCCCATTTGCCATAATACTGATGAAGAAATTTGTTCGTAAACACTTAGTTTAAGCCGTGGCACTGTAATGCAGTTTTATGCTGTTTTTGAGCTTCTCTCGCTGAGATAAGGCTGTTTTTGAAACATTGTGTTTCCTGTGAAATTGTCCACACAAAGTGATTTGAAACCACTTTGCCCATGTAGTGTATTCCATTTGCCAACGTTCTGAGTATGAAACTTGTTTGTAAACACTTAGTTTAAGCCGTGGCGCTGTGATGCAGTTTTATATTAGTCTGAGAAAGTGAGAATTGAAATGCTGTTTTCTGTGTAATTGCAGACACAAAGTGACTTGAAGCCACTTTGTCCATGTAGTTTATCCCATTTGCCATAGTACTGATGAAGAAATTTGTTCGTAAACACTTAGTTTAAGCCGTGGCGCTGTGATGCAGTCTTATATTAGGCTGAGAAAGTGAGAATTGAAATGCTGTTTTCTGTCTAATTGCAGACACAAAGTGACTTGAAGCCACTTTGTCCTTGTAGTTTATCCCATTTGCCATAGTACTGATGAAGAAATTTGTTCAGAAACACTTAGTTTAAGCCGTGGCACTGTAATGCAGTTTTATGCTGTTTTTGAGCTTCTCTCGCTGAGATAAGGCTGTTTTTGAAACATTGTGTTTCCTGTGAATTTGTCCACACAAAGTGACTTGAAACCACTTTGTCCATGTAGTTTATCCCATTTGCCATAGTACTGATGAAGAAATTGTTCGTAAACACTTAGTTTAAGCCGTGGCACTGTAATGCAGTTTTATGCTGTTTTTGAGCTTCTCTCGCTGAGATAAGGCTGTTTTTGAAACATTGTGTTTCCTGTGAAATTGTCCACACAAAGTGATTTGAAACCACTTTGCCCATGTAGTGTATCCCATTTGCCAAAGTTCTGAGTATGAAACTTGTTTGTAAACACTTAGGTTAAGCCGTGGCGCTGTGATGCAGTTTTACATTAGGCTGAGAAAGTGAGACTTGAAATGCTGTTTTCTGTGTAATTGCAGACACAAAGTGAAGCCACGTTAGCCATGTAGTGTATCCCATTTGCTGATGAAGAAATTTGTTCATAAACACTTAGTTTAAGCCGTGGCACTGTAATGCAGTTTTATGCTGTATTTGAGCTTCTCTCGCTGATATAAGGCTGTTTTTGAAACATTGTGTTTCCTGTGAAATTGTCCACACAAAGTGACTTGAAGCCACTTTGTCCATGTAGTTTATCCCATTTGCCATAGTACTGATGAAGAAATTTGTTCGTAAACACTTAGTTTAAGCCGTGGCGCTGTGATGCAGTTTTAAATTAGGCTGAGAAAGTGAGAATTGAAATGCTGTTTTCTGTCTAATTGCAGACACAAAGTGACTTGAAGCCACTTTGTCCATGTAGTTTATCCCATTTGCCATAGTACTGATGAAGAAATTTGTTCGTAAACACTTAGTTTAAGCCGTGGCACTGTAATGCAGTTTTATGCTGTTTTTGAGCTTCTCTCGCTGAGATAAGGCTGTTTTTGAAACATTGTGTTTCCTGTGAAATTGTCCACACAAAGTGATTTGAAACCACTTTGCCCATGTAGTGTATTCCATTTGCCAACGTTCTGAGTATGAAACTTGTTTGTAAACACTTAGTTTAAGCCGTGGCGCTGTGATGCAGTTTTATATTAGTCTGAGAAAGTGAGAATTGAAATGCTGTTTTCTGTGTAATTGCAGACACAAAGTGACTTGAAGCCACTTTGTCCATGTAGTTTATCCCATTTGCCATAGTACTGATGAAGAAATTTGTTCGTAAACACTTAGTTTAAGCCGTGGCACTGTAATGCAGTTTTATGCTGTATTTGAGCTTCTCTCGCTGATATAAGGCTGTTTTTGAAACATTGTGTTTCCTGTGAAATTGTCCACACAAAGTGACTTGAAGCCACTTTGTCCATGTAGTTTATCCCTTTTGCCATAGTACTGATGAAGAAATTTGTTCGTAAACACTTAGTTTAAGCCGTGGCGCTGTGATGCAGTTTTAAATTAGGCTGAGAAAGTGAGAATTGAAATGCTGTTTTCTGTGTAATTGCAGACACAAAGTGACTTGAAGCCACTTTGTCCATGTAGTTTATCCCATTTGCCATAGTACTGATGAAGAAATTTGTTCGTAAACACTTAGTTTAAGCCGTGGCGCTGTGATGCAGTCTTATATTAGGCTGAGAAAGTGAGAATTGAAATGCTGTTTTCTGTCTAATTGCAGACACAAAGTGACTTGAAGCCACTTTGTCCTTGTAGTTTATCCCATTTGCCATAGTACTGATGAAGAAATTTGTTCAGAAACACTTAGTTTAAGCCGTGGCACTGTAATGCAGTTTTATGCTGTTTTTGAGCTTCTCTCGCTGAGATAAGGCTGTTTTTGAAACATTGTGTTTCCTGTGAATTTGTCCACACAAAGTGACTTGAAACCACTTTGTCCATGTAGTTTATCCCATTTGCCATAGTACTGATGAAGAAATTGTTCGTAAACACTTAGTTTAAGCCGTGGCACTGTAATGCAGTTTTATGCTGTTTTTGAGCTTCTCTCGCTGAGATAAGGCTGTTTTTGAAACATTGTGTTTCCTGTGAAATTGTCCACACAAAGTGATTTGAAACCACTTTGCCCATGTAGTGTATCCCATTTGCCAAAGTTCTGAGTATGAAACTTGTTTGTAAACACTTAGGTTAAGCCGTGGCGCTGTGATGCAGTTTTACATTAGGCTGAGAAAGTGAGACTTGAAATGCTGTTTTCTGTGTAATTGCAGACACAAAGTGAAGCCAAGTTAGCCATGTAGTGTATCCCATTTGCTGATGAAGAAATTTGTTCATAAACACTTAGTTTAAGCCGTGGCACTGTAATGCAGTTTTATGCTGTATTTGAGCTTCTCTCGCTGATATAAGGCTGTTTTTGAAACATTGTGTTTCCTGTGAAATTGTCCACACAAAGTGACTTGAAGCCACTTTGTCCATGTAGTTTATCCCATTTGCCATAGTACTGATGAAGAAATTTGTTCGTAAACACTTAGTTTAAGCCGTGGCGCTGTGATGCAGTTTTAAATTAGGCTGAGAAAGTGAGAATTGAAATGCTGTTTTCTGTCTAATTGCAGACACAAAGTGACTTGAAGCCACTTTGTCCATGTAGTTTATCCCATTTGCCATAGTACTGATGAAGAAATTTGTTCGTAAACACTTAGTTTAAGCCGTGGCACTGTAATGCAGTTTTATGCTGTTTTTGAGCTTCTCTCGCTGAGATAAGGCTGTTTTTGAAACATTGTGTTTCCTGTGAAATTGTCCACACAAAGTGATTTGAAACCACTTTGCCCATGTAGTGTATTCCATTTGCCAACGTTCTGAGTATGAAACTTGTTTGTAAACACTTAGTTTAAGCCGTGGCGCTGTGATGCAGTTTTATATTAGTCTGAGAAAGTGAGAATTGAAATGCTGTTTTCTGTGTAATTGCAGACACAAAGTGACTTGAATCCACTTTGTCCATGTAGTTTATCCCATTTGCCATAGTACTGATGAAGAAATTTGTTCGTAAACACTTAGTTTAAGCCGTGGCACTGTAATGCAGTTTTATGCTGTTTTTGAGCTTCTCTCGCTGAGATAAGGCTGTTTTTGAAACATTGTGTTTCCTGTGAATTTGTCCACACAAAGTGACTTGAAGCCACTTTGTCCATGTAGTTTATCCCATTTGCCATAGTACTGATGAAGAAATTGTTCGTAAACACTTAGTTTAAGCCGTGGCACTGTAATGCAGTTTTACGCTGTTTTTGAGCTTCTCTCGCTGAGATAAGGCTGTTTTTGAAACATTGTGTTTCCTGTGAAATTGTCCACACAAAGTGATTTGAAACCACTTTGCCCATGTAGTGTATCCCATTTGCCAACGTTCTGAGTATGAAACTTGTTTGTAAACACTTAGTTTAAGCCGTGGCGCTGTGATGCAGTTTTACATTAGGCTGAGAAAGTGAGACTTGAAATGCTGTTTTCTGTGTAATTGCAGACACAAAGTGAAGCCACGTTAGCCATGTAGTGTATCCCATTTGCTGATGAAGAAATTTGTTCATAAACACTTAGTTTAAGCCGTGGCACTGTAATGCAGTTTTATGCTGTTTTTGAGCTTCTCTCGCTGAGATAAGGCTGTTTTTGAAACATTGTGTTTCCTGTGAAATTGTCCATACAAAGTGACTTGAAACCACTTTGTCCATGTAGTTTATCCCATTTGCCATAGTACTGATGAAGAAATTTGTTCGTAAACACTTAGTTTAAGCCGTTGCGCTGTGATGCAGTTTTATGTTAGACTGAGAAAGTGAGAATTGAAATGGTGTTTTCTGTCTAATTGCAGACACAGAGTGACTTGAAGCCACTTTGTCCTTGTAGTTTATCCCATTTGCCATAGTACTGATGAAGAAATTTGTTCAGAAACACTTAGTTTAAGCCGTGGCACTGTAATGCCGTTTTATGCTGTTTTTGAGCTTCTCTCGCTGAGATAAGGCTGTTTTTGAAACATTGTGTTTCCTGTGAATTTGTCCACACAAAGTGACTTGAAACCACTTTGTCCATGTAGTTTATCCCATTTGCCATAGTTCTGATGAAGAAATTGTTCGTAAACACTTAGTTTAAGCCGTGGCACTGTAATGCAGTTTTATGCTGTTTTTGAGCTTCTCTCGCTGAGATAAGGCTGTTTTTGAAACATTGTGTTTCCTGTGAAATTGTCCACACAAAGTGACTTGAAGCCACTTTGTCCATGTAGTTTATCCCATTTGCCATAGTACTGATGAAGAAATTTGTTCGTAAACACTTAGTTTAAGCCGTGGCGCTGTGATGCAGTTTTACATTAGGCTGAGAAAGTGAGACTTGAAATGCTGTTTTCTGTGTAATTGCAGACACAAAGTGAAGCCACGTTAGCCATGTAGTGTATCCCATTTGCTGATGAAGAAATTTGTTCATAAACACTTAGTTTAAGCCGTGGCACTGTAATGCAGTTTTATGCTGTTTTTGAGCTTCTCTCGCTGAGATAAGGCTGTTTTTGAAACATTGTGTTTCCTGAGAAATTGTCCATACAAAGTGACTTGAAACCACTTTGTCCATGTAGTTTATCCCATTTGCCATAGTACTGATGAAGAAATTTGTTCGTAAACACTTAGTTTAAGCCGTGGCACTGTAATGCAGTTTTATGCTGTATTTGAGCTTCTCTCGCTGAGATAAGGCTGTTTTTGAAACATTGTGTTTCCTGTGAAATTGTCCACACAAAGTGACTTGAAGCCACTTTGTCCATGTAGTTTATCCCATTTGCCATAGTACTGATGAAGAAATTTGTTCGTAAACACTTCGTATAAGCCGTGGCGCTGTGATGCAGTTTTATATTAGGCTGAGAAAGTGAGAATTGAAATGCTGTTTTCTGTGTAATTGCAGACACAAAGTGACTTGAAGCCACTTTGTCCATGTAGTTTATCCCATTTGCCATAGTACTGATGAAGACATTTGTTCGTAAACACTTAGTTTAAGCCGTGGAACTGTAATGCAGTTTTACGCTGTTTTTGAGCTTCTCTCGCTGAGATAAGGCTGTTTTTGAAACATTGTGTTTCCTGTGAAATTGTCCACACAAAGTGACTTGAAGCCACTTTGTCCATGTAGTTTATCCCATTTGCCATAGTACTGATGAAGAAATTTGTTCGTAAACACTTAGTTTAAGCCGTGGCGCTGTGATGCAGTTTTATATTAGGCTGAGAAAGTGAGAATTGAAATGCTGTTTTCTGTGTAATTGCAGACACAAAGTGACTTGAAGCCACTTTGTCCATGTAGTTTATCCCATTTGCCATAGTACTGATGAAGAAATTTGTTCAGAAACACTTAGTTTAAGCCGTGGAACTGTAATGCAGTTTTACGCTGTTTTTGAGCTTCTCTCGCTGAGATAAGGCTGTTTTTGAAACATTGTGTTTCCTGTGAAATTGTCCACACAAAGTGATTTGAAACCACTTTGCCCATGTAGTGTATCCCATTTGCCAACGTTCTGAGTATGAAACTTGTTTGTAAACACTTAGTTTAAGCCGTGGCGCTGTGATGCAGTTTTACATTAGGCTGAGAAAGTGAGACTTGAAATGCTGTTTTCTGTGTAATTGCAGACACAAAGTGAAGCCACGTTAGCCATGTAGTGTATCCCATTTGCTGATGAAGAAATTTGTTCATAAACACTTAGTTTAAGCCGTGGCACTGTAATGCAGTTTTATGCTGTTTTTGAGCTTCTCTCGCTGAGATAAGGCTGTTTTTGAAACATTGTGTTTCCTGTGAAATTGTCCACACAAAGTGACTTGAAGCCACTTTGTCCATGTAGTTTATCCCATGTGCCATAGTACTGATGAAGAAATTTGTTCGTAAACACTTAGTTTAAGCCGTGGCGCTGTGATGCAGTTTTATATTAGGCTGAGAAAGTGAGAATTGAAATGCTGTTTTCTGTGTAATTGCAGACACAAAGTGACTTGAAGCCACTTTGTCCATGTAGTGTATCCCATTTGCCATAGTACTGATGAAGAAATTTGTTCGTAAACACTTAGTTTAAGCCGTGGCGCTGTGATGCAGTTTTATATTAGGCTGAGAAAGTGAGAATTGAAATGCTGTTTTCTGTCTAATTGCAGACACAAAGTGACTTGAAGCCACTTTGTCCTTGTAGTTTATCCCATTTGCCATAGTACTGATGAAGAAATTTGTTCAGAAACACTTAGTTTAAGCCGTGGCACTGTAATGCAGTTTTATGCTGTTTTTGAGCTTCTCTCGCTGAGATAAGGCTGTTTTTGAAACATTGTGTTTCCTGTGAATTTGTCCACACAAAGTGACTTGAAACCACTTTGTCCATGTAGTTTATCCCATTTGCCATAGTTCTGATGAAGAAATTGTTCGTAAACACTTAGTTTAAGCCGTGGCACTGTAATGCAGTTTTACGCTGTTTTTGAGCTTCTCTCGCTGAGATAAGGCTGTTTTTGAAACATTGTGTTTCCTGTGAATTTGTCCACACAAAGTGACTTGAAGCCACTTTGTCCAAGTAGTTTATCTCATTTGCCATAGTACTGATGTAGAAATTTGTTCGTAAACACTTAGTTTAAGCCATGGCACTGTGATGCAGTTTTATATTAGGCTGAGAAAGTGAGAATTGAAATGCTGTTTTCTGTCTAATTGCAGACACAAAGTGACTTGAAGCCACTTTGTCCTTGTAGTTTATCCCATTTGCCATAGTATTGATGAAGAAATTTGTTCAGAAACACTTAGTTTAAGCCGTGGCACTGTAATGCAGTTTTATGCTGTTTTTGAGCTTCTCTCGCTGAGATAAGGCTGTTTTTGAAACATTGTGTTTCCTGTGAATTTGTCCACACAAAGTGACTTGAATCCACTTTGTCCATGTAGTTTATCCCATTTACCATAGTACTGATGAAGAAATTGTTCGTAAACACTTAGTTTAAGCCGTGGCACTGTAATGCAGTTTTATGCTGTATTTGAGCTTCTCTCGCTGAGATAAGGCTGTTTTTGAAACATTGTGTTTCCTGTGAAATTGTCCACACAAAGTGACTTGAAGCCACTTTGTCCATGTAGTTTATCCCATTTGCCATAGTACTGATGAAGAAATTTGTTCGTAAACACTTCGTATAAGCCGTGGCGCTGTGATGCAGTTTTATATTAGGCTGAGAAAGTGAGAATTGAAATGCTGTTTTCTGTGTAATTGCAGACACAAAGTGACTTGAAGCCACTTTGTCCATGTAGTTTATCCCATTTGCCATAGTACTGATGAAGACATTTGTTCGTAAACACTTAGTTTAAGCCGTGGAACTGTAATGCAGTTTTACGCTGTTTTTGAGCTTCTCTCGCTGAGATAAGGCTGTTTTTGAAACATTGTGTTTCCTGTGAAATTGTCCACACAAAGTGACTTGAAGCCACTTTGTCCAAGTAGTTTATCTCATTTGCCATAGTACTGATGTAGAAATTTGTTCGTAAACACTTAGTTTAAGCCGTGGCACTGTAATGCAGTTTTACGCTGTTTTTGAGCTTCTCTCGCTGAGATAAGGCTGTTTTTGAAACATTGTGTTTCCTGTGAAATTGTCCACACAAAGTGACTTGAAGCCACTTTGTCCATGTAGTTTATCCCATTTGCCATAGTACTGATGAAGAAATTTGTTCGTAAACACTTAGTTTAAGCCGTGGCGCTGTGATGCAGTTTTATATTAGGCTGAGAAAGTGAGAATTGAAATGCTGTTTTCTGTGTAATTGCAGACACAAAGTGACTTGAAGCCACTTTGTCCATGTAGTTTATCCCATTTGCCATAGTACTGATGAAGAAATTTGTTCAGAAACACTTAGTTTAAGCCGTGGAACTGTAATGCAGTTTTACGCTGTTTTTGAGCTTCTCTCGCTGAGATAAGGCTGTTTTTGAAACATTGTGTTTCCTGTGAAATTGTCCACACAAAGTGATTTGAAACCACTTTGCCCATGTAGTGTATCCCATTTGCCAACGTTCTGAGTATGAAACTTGTTTGTAAACACTTAGTTTAAGCCGTGGCGCTGTGATGCAGTTTTACATTAGGCTGAGAAAGTGAGACTTGAAATGCTGTTTTCTGTGTAATTGCAGACACAAAGTGAAGCCACGTTAGCCATGTAGTGTATCCCATTTGCTGATGAAGAAATTTGTTCATAAACACTTAGTTTAAGCCGTGGCACTGTAATGCAGTTTTATGCTGTTTTTGAGCTTCTCTCGCTGAGATAAGGCTGTTTTTGAAACATTGTGTTTCCTGTGAAATTGTCCACACAAAGTGACTTGAAGCCACTTTGTCCATGTAGTTTATCCCATGTGCCATAGTACTGATGAAGAAATTTGTTCGTAAACACTTAGTTTAAGCCGTGGCGCTGTGATGCAGTTTTATATTAGGCTGAGAAAGTGAGAATTGAAATGCTGTTTTCTGTGTAATTGCAGACACAAAGTGACTTGAAGCCACTTTGTCCATGTAGTGTATCCCATTTGCCATAGTACTGATGAAGAAATTTGTTCGTAAACACTTAGTTTAAGCCGTGGCGCTGTGATGCAGTTTTATATTAGGCTGAGAAAGTGAGAATTGAAATGCTGTTTTCTGTCTAATTGCAGACACAAAGTGACTTGAAGCCACTTTGTCCTTGTAGTTTATCCCATTTGCCATAGTACTGATGAAGAAATTTGTTCAGAAACACTTAGTTTAAGCCGTGGCACTGTAATGCAGTTTTATGCTGTTTTTGAGCTTCTCTCGCTGAGATAAGGCTGTTTTTGAAACATTGTGTTTCCTGTGAATTTGTCCACACAAAGTGACTTGAAACCACTTTGTCCATGTAGTTTATCCCATTTGCCATAGTTCTGATGAAGAAATTGTTCGTAAACACTTAGTTTAAGCCGTGGCACTGTAATGCAGTTTTACGCTGTTTTTGAGCTTCTCTCGCTGAGATAAGGCTGTTTTTGAAACATTGTGTTTCCTGTGAATTTGTCCACACAAAGTGACTTGAAGCCACTTTGTCCAAGTAGTTTATCTCATTTGCCATAGTACTGATGTAGAAATTTGTTCGTAAACACTTAGTTTAAGCCATGGCACTGTGATGCAGTTTTATATTAGGCTGAGAAAGTGAGAATTGAAATGCTGTTTTCTGTCTAATTGCAGACACAAAGTGACTTGAAGCCACTTTGTCCTTGTAGTTTATCCCATTTGCCATAGTATTGATGAAGAAATTTGTTCAGAAACACTTAGTTTAAGCCGTGGCACTGTAATGCAGTTTTATGCTGTTTTTGAGCTTCTCTCGCTGAGATAAGGCTGTTTTTGAAACATTGTGTTTCCTGTGAATTTGTCCACACAAAGTGACTTGAATCCACTTTGTCCATGTAGTTTATCCCATTTACCATAGTACTGATGAAGAAATTGTTCGTAAACACTTAGTTTAAGCCGTGGCACTGTAATGCAGTTTTACGCTGTTTTTGAGTTTCTCTCGCTGAGATAAGGCTGTTTTTGAAACATTGTGTTTCCTGTGAAATTGTCCACACAAAGTGACTTGAAGCCACTTTGTCCATGTAGTTTATCCCATTTGCCATAGTTCTGATGAAGAAATTGTTCGTAAACACTTAGTTTAAGCCGTGGCACTGTAATGCCGTTTTATGCTGTTTTTGAGCTTCTCTCGCTGAGATAAGGCTGTTTTTGAAACATTGTGTTTCCTGTGAAATTGTCCATACAAAGTGACTTGAAACCACTTTGTCCATGTAGTTTATCCCATTTGCCATAGTTCTGATGAAGAAATTGTTCGTAAACACTTAGTTTAAGCCGTGGCACTGTAATGCAGTTTTATGCTGTTTTTGAGCTTCTCTCGCTGAGATAAGGCTGTTTTTGAAACATTGTGTTTCCTGTGAAATTGTCCACACAAAGTGACTTGAAGCCACTTTGTCCATGTAGTTTATCCCATTTGCCATAGTACTGATGAAGAAATTTGTTCGTAAACACTTAGTTTAAGCCGTGGCGCTGTGATGCAGTTTTACATTAGGCTGAGAAAGTGAGACTTGAAATGCTGTTTTCTGTGTAATTGCAGACACAAAGTGAAGCCACGTTAGCCATGTAGTGTATCCCATTTGCTGATGAAGAAATTTGTTCATAAACACTTAGTTTAAGCCGTGGCACTGTAATGCAGTTTTATGCTGTTTTTGAGCTTCTCTCGCTGAGATAAGGCTGTTTTTGAAACATTGTGTTTCCTGAAAAATTGTCCATACAAAGTGACTTGAAACCACTTTGTCCATGTAGTTTATCCCATTTGCCATAGTACTGATGAAGAAATTTGTTCGTAAACACTTAGTTTAAGCCGTGGCACTGTAATGCAGTTTTATGCTGTATTTGAGCTTCTCTCGCTGAGATAAGGCTGTTTTTGAAACATTGTGTTTCCTGTGAAATTGTCCACACAAAGTGACTTGAAGCCACTTTGTCCATGTAGTTTATCCCATTTGCCATAGTACTGATGAAGAAATTTGTTCGTAAACACTTCGTTTAAGCCGTGGCGCTGTGATGCAGTTTTATATTAGGCTGAGAAAGTGAGAATTGAAATGCTGTTTTCTGTGTAATTGCAGACACAAAGTGACTTGAAGCCACTTTGTCCATGTAGTTTATCCCATTTGCCATAGTACTGATGAAGACATTTGTTCGTAAACACTTAGTTTAAGCCGTGGAACTGTAATGCAGTTTTACGCTGTTTTTGAGCTTCTCTCGCTGAGATAAGGCTGTTTTTGAAACATTGTGTTTCCTGTGAAATTGTCCACACAAAGTGACTTGAAGCCACTTTGTCCATGTAGTTTATCCCATTTGCCATAGTACTGATGAAGAAATTTGTTCGTAAACACTTAGTTTAAGCCGTGGCGCTGTGATGCAGTTTTACATTAGGCTGAGAAAGTGAGACTTGAAATGCTGTTTTCTGTGTAATTGCAGACACAAAGTGAAGCCACGTTAGCCATGTAGTGTATCCCATTTGCTGATGAAGAAATTTGTTCATAAACACTTAGTTTAAGCCGTGGCACTGTAATGCAGTTTTATGCTGTTTTTGAGCTTCTCTCGCTGAGATAAGGCTGTTTTTGAAACATTGTGTTTCCTGAAAAATTGTCCATACAAAGTGACTTGAAACCACTTTGTCCATGTAGTTTATCCCATTTGCCATAGTACTGATGAAGAAATTTGTTCGTAAACACTTCGTTTAAGCCGTGGCGCTGTGATGCAGTTTTATATTAGGCTGAGAAAGTGAGAATTGAAATGCTGTTTTCTGTGTAATTGCAGACACAAAGTGACTTGAAGCCACTTTGTCCATGTAGTTTATCCCATTTGCCATAGTACTGATGAAGACATTTGTTCGTAAACACTTAGTTTAAGCCGTGGAACTGTAATGCAGTTTTACGCTGTTTTTGAGCTTCTCTCGCTGAGATAAGGCTGTTTTTGAAACATTGTGTTTCCTGTGAAATTGTCCACACAAAGTGACTTGAAGCCACTTTGTCCATGTAGTTTATCCCATTTGCCATAGTACTGATGAAGAAATTTGTTCATAAACACTTAGTTTAAGCCGTGGCACTGTAATGCAGTTTTATGCTGTTTTTGAGCTTCTCTCGCTGAGATAAGGCTGTTTTTGAAACATTGTGTTTCCTGAGAAATTGTCCATACAAAGTGACTTGAAACCACTTTGTCCATGTAGTTTATCCCATTTGCCATATTACTGATGAAGAAATTTGTTCGTAAACACTTAGTTTAAGCCGTGGCACTGTAATGCAGTTTTATGCTGTATTTGAGCTTCTCTCGCTGAGATAAGGCTGTTTTTGAAACATTGTGTTTCCTGTGAAATTGTCCACACAAAGTGACTTGAAGCCACTTTGTCCATGTAGTTTATCCCATTTGCCATAGTACTGATGAAGAAATTTGTTCGTAAACACTTCGTTTAAGCCGTGGCGCTGTGATGCAGTTTTATATTAGGCTGAGAAAGTGAGAATTGAAATGCTGTTTTCTGTGTAATTGCAGACACAAAGTGACTTGAAGCCACTTTGTCCATGTAGTTTATCCCATTTGCCATAGTACTGATGAAGACATTTGTTCGTAAACACTTAGTTTAAGCCGTGGAACTGTAATGCAGTTTTACGCTGTTTTTGAGCTTCTCTCGCTGAGATAAGGCTGTTTTTGAAACATTGTGTTTCCTGTGAAATTGTCCACACAAAGTGACTTGAAGCCACTTTGTCCAAGTAGTTTATCTCATTTGCCATAGTACTGATGTAGAAATTTGTTCGTAAACACTTAGTTTAAGCCGTGGCACTGTAATGCAGTTTTACGCTGTTTTTGAGCTTCTCTCGCTGAGATAAGGCTGTTTTTGAAACATTGTGTTTCCTGTGAAATTGTCCACACAAAGTGACTTGAAGCCACTTTGTCCATGTAGTTTATCCCATTTGCCATAGTACTGATGAAGAAATTTGTTCGTAAACACTTAGTTTAAGCCGTGGCGCTGTGATGCAGTTTTATATTAGGCTGAGAAAGTGAGAATTGAAATGCTGTTTTCTGTGTAATTGCAGACACAAAGTGACTTGAAGCCACTTTGTCCATGTAGTTTATCCCATTTGCCATAGTACTGATGAAGAAATTTGTTCAGAAACACTTAGTTTAAGCCGTGGAACTGTAATGCAGTTTTACGCTGTTTTTGAGCTTCTCTCGCTGAGATAAGGCTGTTTTTGAAACATTGTGTTTCCTGTGAAATTGTCCACACAAAGTGATTTGAAACCACTTTGCCCATGTAGTGTATCCCATTTGCCAACGTTCTGAGTATGAAACTTGTTTGTAAACACTTAGTTTAAGCCATGGCGCTGTGATGCAGTTTTACATTAGGCTGAGAAAGTGAGACTTGAAATGCTGTTTTCTGTGTAATTGCAGACACAAAGTGAAGCCACGTTAGCCATGTAGTGTATCCCATTTGCTGATGAAGAAATTTGTTCATAAACACTTAGTTTAAGCCGTGGCACTGTAATGCAGTTTTATGCTGTTTTTGAGCTTCTCTCGCTGAGATAAGGCTGTTTTTGAAACATTGTGTTTCCTTTGAAATTGTCCACACAAAGTGATTTGAAACCACTTTGCCCATGTAGTGTATTCCATTTGCCAACGTTCTGAGTATGAAACTTGTTTGTAAACACTTAGTTTAAGCCGTGGCGCTGTGATGCAGTTTTATATTAGGCTGAGAAAGTGAGAATTGAAATGCTGTTTTCTGTGTAATTGCAGACACAAAGTGACTTGAAGCCACTTTGTCCATGTAGTGTATCCCATTTGCCATAGTACTGATGAAGAAATTTGTTCGTAAACACTTAGTTTAAGCCGTGGCGCTGTGATGCAGTTTTATGTTAGACTGAGAAAGTGAGAATTGAAATGCTGTTTTCTGTCTAATTGCAGACACAAAGTGACTTGAAGCCACTTTGTCCTTGTAGTTTATCCCATTTGCCATAGTACAGATGAAGAAATTTGTTCAGAAACACTTAGTTTAAGCCGTGGCACTGTAATGCCGTTTTATGCTGTTTTTGAGCTTCTCTCGCTGAGATAAGGCTGTTTTTGAAACATTGTGTTTCCTGTGAATTTGTCCACACAAAGTGACTTGAAACCACTTTGTCCATGTAGTTTATCCCATTTGCCATAGTTCTGATGAAGAAATTGTTCGTAAACACTTAGTTTAAGCCGTGGCACTGTAATGCAGTTTTATGCTGTTTTTGAGCTTCTCTCGCTGAGATAAGGCTGTTTTTGAAACATTGTGTTTCCTGTGAATTTGTCCACACAAAGTGACTTGAAACCACTTTGTCCATGTAGTTTATCCCATTTGCCATAGTTCTGATGAAGAAATTGTTCGTAAACACTTAGTTTAAGCCGTGGCACTGTAATGCAGTTTTATGCTGTTTTTGAGCTTCTCTCGCTGAGATAAGGCTGTTTTTGAAACATTGTGTTTCCTGTGAAATTGTCCACACAAAGTGACTTGAAGCCACTTTGTCCATGTAGTTTATCCCATTTGCCATAGTACTGATGAAGAAATTTGTTCGTAAACACTTAGTTTAAGCCGTGGCGCTGTGATGCAGTTTTATATTAGGCTGAGAAAGTGAGAATTGAAATGCTGTTTTCTGTGTAATTGCAGACACAAAGTGACTTGAAGCCACTTTGTCCATGTAGTGTATCCCATTTGCCATAGTACTGATGAAGAAATTTGTTCGTAAACACTTAGTTTAAGCCGTGGCGCTGTGATGCAGTTTTATGTTAGACTGAGAAAGTGAGAATTGAAATGCTGTTTTCTGTCTAATTGCAGACACAAAGTGACTTGAAGCCACTTTGTCCTTGTAGTTTATCCCATTTGCCATAGTACAGATGAAGAAATTTGTTCAGAAACACTTAGTTTAAGCCGTGGCACTGTAATGCCGTTTTATGCTGTTTTTGAGCTTCTCTCGCTGAGATAAGGCTGTTTTTGAAACATTGTGTTTCCTGTGAATTTGTCCACACAAAGTGACTTGAAACCACTTTGTCCATGTAGTTTATCCCATTTGCCATAGTTCTGATGAAGAAATTGTTCGTAAACACTTAGTTTAAGCCGTGGCACTGTAATGCAGTTTTATGCTGTTTTTGAGCTTCTCTCGCTGAGATAAGGCTGTTTTTGAAACATTGTGTTTCCTGTGAAATTGTCCACACAAAGAGACTTGAAGCCACTTTGTCCATGTAGTTTATCCCATTTGCCATAGTACTGATGAAGAAATTTGTTCGTAAACACTTAGTTTAAGCCGTGGCGCTGTGATGCAGTTTTATATTAGGCTGAGAAAGTGAGAATTGAAATGCTGTTTTCTGTGTAATTGCAGACACAAAGTGACTTGAAGCCACTTTGTCCATGTAGTGTATCCCATTTGCCATAGTACTGATGAAGAAATTTGTTCGTAAACATTTAGTTTAAGCCGTGGCGCTGTGATGCAGTTTTATATTAGGCTGAGAAAGTGAGAATTGAAATGCTGTTTTCTGTCTAATTGCAGACACAAAGTGACTTGAAGCCACTTTGTCCTTGTAGTTTATCCCATTTGCCATAGTACTGATGAAGAAATTTGTTCAGAAACACTTAGTTTAAGCCGTGGCACTGTAATGCAGTTTTATGCTGTTTTTGAGCTTCTCTCGCTGAGATAAGGCTGTTTTTGAAACATTGTGTTTCCTGTGAATTTGTCCACACAAAGTGACTTGAAACCACTTTGTCCATGTAGTTTATCCCATTTGCCATAGTTCTGATGAAGAAATTGTTCGTAAACACTTAGTTTAAGCCGTGGCACTGTAATGCAGTTTTACGCTGTTTTTGAGCTTCTCTCGCTGAGATAAGGCTGTTTTTGAAACATTGTGTTTCCTGTGAATTTGTCCACACAAAGTGACTTGAAGCCACTTTGTCCAAGTAGTTTATCTCATTTGCCATAGTACTGATGTAGAAATTTGTTCGTAAACACTTAGTTTAAGCCATGGCACTGTGATGCAGTTTTATATTAGGCTGAGAAAGTGAGAATTGAAATGCTGTTTTCTGTCTAATTGCAGACACAAAGTGACTTGAAGCCACTTTGTCCTTGTAGTTTATCCCATTTGCCATAGTATTGATGAAGAAATTTGTTCAGAAACACTTAGTTTAAGCCGTGGCACTGTAATGCAGTTTTATGCTGTTTTTGAGCTTCTCTCGCTGAGATAAGGCTGTTTTTGAAACATTGTGTTTCCTGTGAATTTGTCCACACAAAGTGACTTGAAACCACTTTGTCCATGTAGTTTATCCCATTTACCATAGTACTGATGAAGAAATTGTTCGTAAACACTTAGTTTAAGCCGTGGCACTGTAATGCAGTTTTACGCTGTTTTTGAGTTTCTCTCGCTGAGATAAGGCTGTTTTTGAAACATTGTGTTTCCTGTGAAATTGTCCACACAAAGTGACTTGAAGCCACTTTGTCCATGTAGTTTATCCCATTTGCCATAGTACTGATGAAGAAATTTGTTCGTAAACACTTAGTTTAAGCCGTGGCGCTGTGATGCAGTTTTATATTAGGCTGAGAAAGTGAGAATTGAAATGCTGTTTTCTGTCTAATTGCAGACACAAAGTGACTTGAAGCCACTTTGTCCTTGTAGTTTATCCCATTTGCCATAGTACTGATGAAGAAATTTGTTCAGAAACACTTAGTTTAAGCCGTGGCACTGTAATGCAGTTTTATGCTGTTTTTGAGCTTCTCTCGCTGAGATAAGGCTGTTTTTGAAACATTGTGTTTCCTGTGAATTTGTCCACACAAAGTGACTTGAAACCACTTTGTCCATGTAGTTTATCCCATTTGCCATAGTTCTGATGAAGAAATTGTTCGTAAACACTTAGTTTAAGCCGTGGCACTGTAATGCAGTTTTATGCTGTTTTTGAGCTTCTCTCGCTGAGATAAGGCTGTTTTTGAAACATTGTGTTTCCTGTGAAATTGTCCACACAAAGTGATTTGAAACCACTTTGCCCATGTAGTGTATCCCATTTGCCAACGTTCTGAGTATGAAACTTGTTTGTAAACACTTAGTTTAAGCCGTGGCGCTGTGATGCAGTTTTACATTAGGCTGAGAAAGTGAGACTTGAAATGCTGTTTTCTGTGTAATTGCAGACACAAAGTGAAGCCACTTTGTCCATGTAGTTTATCCCATTTGCCATAGTACTGATGAAGAAATTTGTTCGTAAACACTTAGTTTAAGCCGTGGCGCTGTGATGCAGTTTTATATTAGGCTGAGAAAGTGAGAATTGAAATGCTGTTTTCTGTGTAATTGCAGACACAAAGTGACTTGAAGCCACTTTGTCCATGTAGTGTATCCCATTTGCCATAGTACTGATGAAGAAATTTGTTCGTAAACACTTAGTTTAAGCCGTGGCGCTGTGATGCAGTTTTATGTTAGACTGAGAAAGTGAGAATTGAAATGCTGTTTTCTGTCTAATTGCAGACACAAAGTGACTTGAAGCCACTTTGTCCTTGTAGTTTATCCCATTTGCCATAGTACAGATGAAGAAATTTGTTCAGAAACACTTAGTTTAAGCCGTGGCACTGTAATGCCGTTTTATGCTGTTTTTGAGCTTCTCTCGCTGAGATAAGGCTGTTTTTGAAACATTGTGTTTCCTGTGAATTTGTCCACACAAAGTGACTTGAAACCACTTTGTCCATGTAGTTTATCCCATTTGCCATAGTTCTGATGAAGAAATTGTTCGTAAACACTTAGTTTAAGCCGTGGCACTGTAATGCAGTTTTATGCTGTTTTTGAGCTTCTCTCGCTGAGATAAGGCTGTTTTTGAAACATTGTGTTTCCTGTGAAATTGTCCACACAAAGTGACTTGAAGCCACTTTGTCCATGTAGTTTATCCCATTTGCCATAGTACTGATGAAGAAATTTGTTCGTAAACACTTAGTTTAAGCCGTGGCGCTGTGATGCAGTTTTATATTAGGCTGAGAAAGTGAGAATTGAAATGCTGTTTTCTGTGTAATTGCATACACAAAGTGACTTGAAGCCACTTTGTCCATGTAGTGTATCCCATTTGCCATAGTACTGATGAAGAAATTTGTTCAGAAACACTTAGTTTAAGCCGTGGCACTGTAATGCAGTTTTATGCTGTTTTTGAGCTTCTCTCGCTGAGATAAGGCTGTTTTTGAAACATTGTGTTTCCTGTGAATTTGTCCACACAAAGTGACTTGAAACCACTTTGTCCATGTAGTTTATCCCATTTACCATAGTATTGATGAAGAAATTGTTCGTAAACACTTAGTTTAAGCCGTGGCACTGTAATGCAGTTTTACGCTGTTTTTGAGTTTCTCTCGCTGAGATAAGGCTGTTTTTGAAACATTGTGTTTCCTGTGAAATTGTCCACACAAAGTGACTTGAAGCCACTTTGTCCATGTAGTTTATCCCATTTGCCATAGTACTGATGAAGAAATTTGTTCGTAAACACTTAGTTTAAGCCGTGGCGCTGTGATGCAGTTTTATATTAGGCTGAGAAAGTGAGAATTGAAATGCTGTTTTCTGTCTAATTGCAGACACAAAGTGACTTGAAGCCACTTTGTCCTTGTAGTTTATCCCATTTGCCATAGTACTGATGAAGAAATTTGTTCAGAAACACTTAGTTTAAGCCGTGGCACTGTAATGCAGTTTTATGCTGTTTTTGAGCTTCTCTCGCTGAGATAAGGCTGTTTTTGAAACATTGTGTTTCCTGTGAATTTGTCCACACAAAGTGACTTGAAACCACTTTGTCCATGTAGTTTATCCCATTTGCCGTAGTTCTGATGAAGAAATTGTTCGTAAACACTTAGTTTAAGCCGTGGCACTGTAATGCAGTTTTATGCTGTTTTTGAGCTTCTCTCGCTGAGATAAGGATGTTTTTGAAACATTGTGTTTCCTGTGAAATTGTCCACACAAAGTGATTTGAAACCACTTTGCCCATGTAGTGTATCCCATTTGCCAACGTTCTGAGTATGAAACTTGTTTGTAAACACTTAGTTTAAGCCGTGGCGCTGTGATGCAGTTTTACATTAGGCTGAGAAAGTGAGACTTGAAATGCTGTTTTCTGTGTAATTGCAGACACAAAGTGAAGCCACGTTAGCCATGTAGTGTATCCCATTTGCTGATGAAGAAATTTGTTCATAAACACTTAGTTTAAGCCGTGGCACTGTAATCCAGTTTTATGCTGTTTTTGAGCTTCTCTCGCTGAGATAAGGCTGTTTTTGAAACATTGTGTTTCCTGTGAAATTGTCCATACAAAGTGACTTGAAACCACTTTGTCCATGTAGTTTATCCCATTTGCCATAGTACTGATGAAGAAATTTGTTCGTAAACACTTAGTTTAAGCCGTTGCGCTGTGATGCAGTTTTATGTTAGACTGAGAAAGTGAGAATTGAAATGCTGTTTTCTGTCTAATTGCAGACACAAAGTGACTTGAAGCCACTTTGTCCTTGTAGTTTATCCCATTTGCCATAGTACTGATGAAGAAATTTGTTCAGAAACACTTAGTTTAAGCCATGGCACTGTAATGCAGTTTTATGCTGTTTTTGAGCTTCTCTCGCTGAGATAAGGCTGTTTTTGAAACATTGTGTTTCCTGTGAAATTGTCCACACAAAGTGACTTGAAGCCACTTTGTCCATATAGTTTATCCCATTTGCCATAGTACTGATGAAGAAATTTGTTCGTAAACACTTAGTTTAAGCCGTGGCGCTGTGATGCAGTTTTATATTAGGCTGAGAAAGTGAGAATTGAAATGCTGTTTTCTGTGTAATTGCAGACACAAAGTGACTTGAAGCCACTTTGTCCATGTAGTGTATCCCATTTGCCAACGTTCTGAGTATGAAACTTGTTTGTAAACACTTAGTTTAAGCCGTGGCGCTGTGATGCAGTTTTACATTAGGCTGAGAAAGTGAGACTTGAAATGCTGTTTTCTGTGTAATTGCAGACACAAAGTGAAGCCACGTTAGCCATGTAGTGTATCCCATTTGCTGATGAAGAAATTTGTTCATAAACACTTAGTTTAAGCCGTGGCACTGTAATGCAGTTTTATGCTGTTTTTGAGCTTCTCTCGCTGAGATAAGGCTGTTTTTGAAACATTGTGTTTCCTGTGAATTTGTCCACACAAAGTGACTTGAAACCACTTTGTCCATGTAGTTTATCCCATTTACCATAGTACTGATGAAGAAATTGTTCGTAAACACTTAGTTTAAGCCGTGGCACTGTAATGCAGTTTTACGCTGTTTTTGAGCTTCTCTCGCTGAGATAAGGCTGTTTTTGAAACATTGTGTTTCCTGTGAAATTGTCCACACAAAGTGACTTGAAGCCACTTTGTCCATGTAGTTTATCCCATTTGCCATAGTACTGATGAAGAAATTTGTTCGTAAATACTTAGTTTAAGCCGTGGCGCTGTGATGCAGTTTTATATTAGGCTGAGAAAGTGAGAATTGAAATGCTGTTTTCTGTGTAATTGCAGACACAAAGTGACTTGAAGCCACTTTGTCCATGTAGTTTATCCCATTTGCCATAGTACTGATGAAGAAATTTGTTCGTAAACACTTAGTTTAAGCCGTGGCGCTGTGATGCAGTTTTATATTAGGCTGAGAAAGTGAGAATTGAAATGCTGTTTTCTGTCTAATTGCAGACACAAAGTGACTTGAAGCCACTTTGTCCATGTAGTTTATCCCATTTGCCATAGTACTGATGAAGAAATTTGTTCAGAAACACTTAGTTTAAGCCGTGGCACTGTAATGCAGTTTTATGCTGTTTTTGAGCTTCTCTCGCTGAGATAAGGCTGTTTTTGAAACATTGTGTTTCCTGTGAATTGGTCCACACAAAGTGAATTGAAACCACTTTGTCCATGTAGTTTATCCCATTTGCCATAGTACTGATGAAGAAATTGTTCGTAAACACTTAGTTTAAGCCGTGGCACTGTAATGCAGTTTTATGCTGTTTTTGAGCTTCTCTCGCTGAGATAAGGCTGTTTTTGAAACATTGTGTTTCCTGTGAAATTGTCCACACAAAGTGATTTGAAACCACTTTGCCCATGTAGTGTATTCCATTTGCCAACGTTCTGAGTATGAAACTTGTTTGTAAACACTTAGTTTAAGCCGTGGCGCTGTGATGCAGTTTTACATTAGGCTGAGAAAGTGAGACTTGAAATGCTGTTTTCTGTGTAATTGCAGACACAAAGTGAAGCCACGTCAGCCATGTAGTGTATCCCATTTGCTGATGAAGAAATTTGTTCATAAACACTTAGTTTAAGCCGTGGCACTGTAATGCAGTTTTATGCTGTTTTTGAGCTTCTCTCGCTGAGATAAGGCTGTTTTTGAAACATTGTGTTTCCTGTGAATTTGTCCACACAAAGTGACTTGAAACCACTTTGTCCATGTAGTTTATCCCATTTACCATAGTACTGATGAAGAAATTGTTCGTAAACACTTAGTTTAAGCCGTGGCACTGTAATGCAGTTTTACGCTGTTTTTGAGCTTCTCTCGCTGAGATAAGGCTGTTTTTGAAACATTGTGTTTCCTGTGAAATTGTCCACACAAAGTGACTTGAAGCCACTTTGTCCATGTAGTTTATCCCATTTGCCATAGTACTGATGAAGAAATTTGTTCGTAAACACTTAGTTTAAGCCGTTGCGCTGTGATGCAGTTTTATGTTAGACTGAGAAAGTGAGAATTGAAATGCTGTTTTCTGTCTAATTGCAGACACAAAGTGACTTGAAGCCACTTTGTCCTTGTAGTTTATCCCATTTGCCATAGTACTGATGAAGAAATTTGTTCAGAAACACTTAGTTTAAGCCATGGCACTGTAATGCAGTTTTATGCTGTTTTTGAGCTTCTCTCGCTGAGATAAGGCTGTTTTTGAAACATTGTGTTTCCTGTGAAATTGTCCACACAAAGTGACTTGAAGCCACTTTGTCCATATAGTTTATCCCATTTGCCATAGTACTGATGAAGAAATTTGTTCGTAAACACTTAGTTTAAGCCGTGGCGCTGTGATGCAGTTTTATATTAGGCTGAGAAAGTGAGAATTGAAATGCTGTTTTCTGTGTAATTGCAGACACAAAGTGACTTGAAGCCACTTTGTCCATGTAGTGTATCCCATTTGCCAACGTTCTGAGTATGAAACTTGTTTGTAAACACTTAGTTTAAGCCGTGGCGCTGTGATGCAGTTTTACATTAGGCTGAGAAAGTGAGACTTGAAATGCTGTTTTCTGTGTAATTGCAGACACAAAGTGAAGCCACGTTAGCCATGTAGTGTATCCCATTTGCTGATGAAGAAATTTGTTCATAAACACTTAGTTTAAGCCGTGGCACTGTAATGCAGTTTTATGCTGTTTTTGAGCTTCTCTCGCTGAGATAAGGCTGTTTTTGAAACATTGTGTTTCCTGTGAATTTGTCCACACAAAGTGACTTGAAACCACTTTGTCCATGTAGTTTATCCCATTTACCATAGTACTGATGAAGAAATTGTTCGTAAACACTTAGTTTAAGCCGTGGCACTGTAATGCAGTTTTACGCTGTTTTTGAGCTTCTCTCGCTGAGATAAGGCTGTTTTTGAAACATTGTGTTTCCTGTGAAATTGTCCACACAAAGTGACTTGAAGCCACTTTGTCCATGTAGTTTATCCCATTTGCCATAGTACTGATGAAGAAATTTGTTCGTAAATACTTAGTTTAAGCCGTGGCGCTGTGATGCAGTTTTATATTAGGCTGAGAAAGTGAGAATTGAAATGCTGTTTTCTGTGTAATTGCAGACACAAAGTGACTTGAAGCCACTTTGTCCATGTAGTTTATCCCATTTGCCATAGTACTGATGAAGAAATTTGTTCGTAAACACTTAGTTTAAGCCGTGGCGCTGTGATGCAGTTTTATATTAGGCTGAGAAAGTGAGAATTGAAATGCTGTTTTCTGTCTAATTGCAGACACAAAGTGACTTGAAGCCACTTTGTCCATGTAGTTTATCCCATTTGCCATAGTACTGATGAAGAAATTTGTTCAGAAACACTTAGTTTAAGCCGTGGCACTGTAATGCAGTTTTATGCTGTTTTTGAGCTTCTCTCGCTGAGATAAGGCTGTTTTTGAAACATTGTGTTTCCTGTGAATTGGTCCACACAAAGTGAATTGAAACCACTTTGTCCATGTAGTTTATCCCATTTGCCATAGTACTGATGAAGAAATTGTTCGTAAACACTTAGTTTAAGCCGTGGCACTGTAATGCAGTTTTATGCTGTTTTTGAGCTTCTCTCGCTGAGATAAGGCTGTTTTTGAAACATTGTGTTTCCTGTGAAATTGTCCACACAAAGTGATTTGAAACCACTTTGCCCATGTAGTGTATTCCATTTGCCAACGTTCTGAGTATGAAACTTGTTTGTAAACACTTAGTTTAAGCCGTGGCGCTGTGATGCAGTTTTACATTAGGCTGAGAAAGTGAGACTTGAAATGCTGTTTTCTGTGTAATTGCAGACACAAAGTGAAGCCACGTCAGCCATGTAGTGTATCCCATTTGCTGATGAAGAAATTTGTTCATAAACACTTAGTTTAAGCCGTGGCACTGTAATGCAGTTTTATGCTGTTTTTGAGCTTCTCTCGCTGAGATAAGGCTGTTTTTGAAACATTGTGTTTCCTGTGAATTTGTCCACACAAAGTGACTTGAAACCACTTTGTCCATGTAGTTTATCCCATTTACCATAGTACTGATGAAGAAATTGTTCGTAAACACTTAGTTTAAGCCGTGGCACTGTAATGCAGTTTTACGCTGTTTTTGAGCTTCTCTCGCTGAGATAAGGCTGTTTTTGAAACATTGTGTTTCCTGTGAAATTGTCCACACAAAGTGACTTGAAGCCACTTTGTCCATGTAGTTTATCCCATTTGCCATAGTACTGATGAAGAAATTTGTTCGTAAACACTTAGTTTAAGCCGTGGCGCTGTGATGCAGTTTTATATTAGGCTGAGAAAGTGAGAATTGAAATGCTGTTTTCTGTGTAATTGCAGACACAAAGTGACTTGAAGCCACTTTGTCCATGTAGTTTATCCCATTTGCCATAGTACTGATGAAGAAATTTGTTCGTAAACACTTAGTTTAAGCCGTGGCGCTGTGATGCAGTTTTATATTAGGCTGAGAAAGTGAAAATTGAAATGCTGTTTTCTGTCTAATTGCAGACACAAAGTGACTTGAAGCCACTTTGTCCTTGTAGTTTATCCCATTTGCCATAGTACTGATGAAGAAATTTGTTCAGAAACACTTAGTTTAAGCCGTGGCACTGTAATGCAGTTTTATGCTGTTTTTGAGCTTCTCTCGCTGAGATAAGGCTGTTTTTGAAACATTGTGTTTCCTGTGAATTTGTCCACACAAAGTGACTTGAAACCACTTTGTCCATGTAGTTTATCCCATTTGCCATAGTACTGATGAAGAAATTGTTCGTAAACACTTAGTTTAAGCCGTGGCACTGTAATGCAGTTTTATGCTGTTTTTGAGCTTCTCTCGCTGAGATAAGGCTGTTTTTGAAACATTGTGTTTCCTGTGAAATTGTCCACACAAAGTGATTTGAAACCACTTTGCCCATGTAGTGTATCCCATTTGCCAACGTTCTGAGTATGAAACTTGTTTGTAAACACTTAGTTTAAGCCGTGGCGCTGTGATGCAGTTTTACATTAGGCTGAGAAAGTGAGACTTGAAATGCTGTTTTCTGTGTAATTGCAGACACAAAGTGAAGCCACGTTAGCCATGTAGTGTATCCCATTTGCTGATGAAGAAATTTGTTCATAAACACTTAGTTTAAGCCGTGGCACTGTAATGCAGTTTTATGCTGTTTTTGAGCTTCTCTCGCTGAGATAAGGCTGTTTTTGAAACATTGTGTTTCCTGAGAAATTGTCCATACAAAGTGACTTGAAACCAGTTTGTCCATGTAGTTTATCCCATTTGCCATAGTACTGATGAAGAAATTTGTTCGTAAACACTTAGTTTAAGCCGTGGCGCTGTGATGCAGTTTTATATTAGGCTGAGAAAGTGAGAATTGAAATGCTGTTTTCTGTGTAATTGCAGACACAAAGTGACTTGAAGCCACTTTGTCCATGTAGTTTATCCCATTTGCCATAGTACTGATGAAGACATTTGTTCGTAAACACTTAGTTTAAGCCGTGGAACTGTAATGCAGTTTTACGCTGTTTTTGAGCTTCTCTCGCTGAGATAAGGCTGTTTTTGAAACATTGTGTTTCCTGTGAAATTGTCCACACAAAGTGACTTGAAGCCACTTTGTCCAAGTAGTTTATCTCATTTGCCATAGTACTGATGTAGAAATTTGTTCGTAAACACTTAATTTAAGCCGTGGCACTGTAATGCAGTTTTACGCTGTTTTTGAGCTTCTCTCGCTGAGATAAGGCTGTTTTTGAAACATTGTGTTTCCTGTGAAATTGTCCACACAAAGTGACTTGAAGCCACTTTGTCCATGTAGTTTATCCCATTTGCCATAGTACTGATGAAGAAATTTGTTCGTAAACACTTAGTTTAAGCCGTGGCGCTGTGATGCAGTTTTATATTAGGCTGAGAAAGTGAGAATTGAAATGCTGTTTTCTGTGTAATTGCAGACACAAAGTGACTTGAAGCCACATTGTCCATGTAGTTTATCCCATTTGCCATAGTACTGATGAAGACATTTGTTCGTAAACACTTAGTTTAAGCCGTGGAACTGTAATGCAGTTTTACGCTGTTTTTGAGCTTCTCTCGCTGAGATAAGGCTGTTTTTGAAACATTGTGTTTCCTGTGAAATTGTCCACACAAAGTGACTTGAAGCCACTTTGTCCAAGTAGTTTATCTCATTTGCCATAGTACTGATGTAGAAATTTGTTCGTAAACACTTAGTTTAAGCCGTGGCACTGTAATGCAGTTTTACGCTGTTTTTGAGCTTCTCTGGCTGAGATAAGGCTGTTTTTGAAACATTGTGTTTCCTGTGAAATTGTCCACACAATGTGACTTGAAGCCACTTTGTCCATGTAGTTTATCCCATTTGCCATAGTACTGATGAAGAAATTTGTTCGTAAACACTTAGTTTAAGCCGTGGCGCTGTGATGCAGTTTTATATTAGGCTGAGAAAGTGAGAATTGAAATGCTGTTTTCTGTGTAATTGCAGACACAAAGTGACTTGAAGCCACTTTGTCCATGTAGTTTATCCCATTTGCCATAGTACTGATGAAGAAATTTGTTCGTAAACACTTAGTTTAAGCCGTGGCGCTGTGATGCAGTTTTATATTAGGCTGAGAAAGTGAGAATTGAAATGCTGTTTTCTGTCTAATTGCAGACACAAAGTGACTTGAAGCCACTTTGTCCTTGTAGTTTATCCCATTTGCCATAGTACTGATGAAGAAATTTGTTCAGAAACACTTAGTTTAAGCCGTGGCACTGTAATGCAGTTTTATGCTGTTTTTGAGCTTCTCTCGCTGAGATAAGGCTGTTTTTGAAACATTGTGTTTCCTGTGAATTTGTCCACACAAAGTGACTTGAAACCACTTTGTCCATGTAGTGTATCCCATTTGCCAACGTTCTGAGTATGAAACTTGTTTGTAAACACTTAGTTTAAGCCGTGGCGCTGTGATGCAGTTTTACATTAGGCTGAGAAAGTGAGACTTGAAATGCTGTTTTCTGTGTAATTGCAGACACAAAGTGAAGCCACGTTAGCCATGTAGTGTATCCCATTTGCTGATGAAGAAATTTGTTCATAAACACTTAGTTTAAGCCGTGGCACTGTAATGCAGTTTTATGCTGTTTTTGAGCTTCTCTCGCTGAGATAAGGCTGTTTTTGAAACATTGTGTTTCCTGAGAAATTGTCCATACAAAGTGTCTTGAAACCACTTTCTCCATGTAGTTTATCCCATTTGCCATAGTACTGATGAAGAAATTTGTTCGTAAACACTTAGTTTAAGCCGTGGCACTGTAATGCAGTTTTATGCTGTATTTGAGCTTCTCTCGCTGAGATAAGGCTGTTTTTGAAACGTTGTGTTTCCTGTGAAATTGTCCACACAAAGTGACTTGAAGCCACTTTGTCCATGTAGTTTATCCCATTTGCCATAGTACTGATGAAGAAATTTGTTCGTAAACACTTAGTTTAAGCCGTGGCGCTGTGATGCAGTTTTATATTAGGCTGAGAAAGTGAGAATTGAAATGCTGTTTTCTGTGTAATTGCAGACACAAAGTGACTTGAAGCCACTTTGTCCATGTAGTTTATCCCATTTGCCATAGTACTGATGAAGACATTTGTTCGTAAACACTTAGTTTAAGCCGTGGAACTGTAATGCAGTTTTACGCTGTTTTTGAGCTTCTCTCGCTGAGATAAGGCTGTTTTTGAAACATTGTGTTTCCTGTGAAATTGTCCACACAAAGTGACTTGAAGCCACTTTGTCCAAGTAGTTTATCTCATTTGCCATAGTACTGATGTAGAAATTTGTTCGTAAACACTTAGTTTAAGCCGTGGCACTGTAATGCAGTTTTACGCTGTTTTTGAGCTTCTCTCGCTGAGATAAGGCTGTTTTTGAAACATTGTGTTTCCTGTGAAATTGTCCACACAAAGTGACTTGAAGCCACTTTGTCCATGTAGTTTATCCCATTTGCCATAGTACTGATGAAGAAATTTGTTCGTAAACACTTAGTTTAAGCCGTGGCGCTGTGATGCAGTTTTATATTAGGCTGAGAAAGTGAGAATTGAAATGCTGTTTTCTGTGTAATTGCAGACACAAAGTGACTTGAAGCCACTTTGTCCATGTAGTTTATCCCATTTGCCATAGTACTGATGAAGAAATTTGTTCGTAAACACTTAGTTTAAGCCGTTGCGCTGTGATGCAGTTTTATATTAGACTGAGAAAGTGAGAATTGAAATGCTGTTTTCTGTCTAATTGCAGACACAAAGTGACTTGAAGCCACTTTGTCCTTGTAGTTTATCCCATTTGCCATAGTACTGATGAAGAAATTTGTTCAGAAACACTTAGTTTAAGCCGTGGCACTGTAATGCAGTTTTATGCTGTTTTTGAGCTTCTCTCGCTGAGATAAGGCTGTTTTTGAAACATTGTGTTTCCTGTGAATTTGTCCACACAAAGTGACTTGAAACCACTTTGTCCATGTAGTTTATCCCATTTGCCATAGTACTGATGAAGAAATTGTTCGTAAACACTTAGTTTAAGCCGTGGCACTGTAATGCAGTTTTATGCTGTTTTTGAGCTTCTCTCGCTGAGATAAGGCTGTTTTTGAAACATTGTGTTTCCTGTGAAATTGTCCACACAAAGTGATTTGAAACCACTTTGCCCATGTAGTGTATCCCATTTGCCAACGTTCTGAGTATGAAACTTGTTTGTAAACACTTAGTTTAAGCCGTGGCGCTGTGATGCAGTTTTACATTAGGCTGAGAAAGTGAGACTTGAAATGCTGTTTTCTGTGTAATTGCAGACACAAAGTGAAGCCACTTTAGCCATGTAGTGTATCCCATTTGCTGATGAAGAAATTTGTTCATAAACACTTAGTTTAAGCCGTGGCACTGTAATGCAGTTTTATGCTGTGTTTGAGCTTCTCTCGCTGAGATAAGGCTGTTTTTGAAACATTGTGTTTCCTGAGAAATTGTCCATACAAAGTGACTTGAAACCAGTTTGTCCATGTAGTTTATCCCATTTGCCATAGTACTGATGAAGAAATTTGTTCGTAAACACTTAGTTTAAGCCGTGGCGCTGTGATGCAGTTTTATATTAGGCTGAGAAAGTGAGAATTGAAATGCTGTTTTCTGTGTAATTGCAGACACAAAGTGACTTGAAGCCACTTTGTCCATGTAGTTTATCCCATTTGCCATAGTACTGATGAAGACATTTGTTCGTAAACACTTAGTTTAAGCCGTGGAACTGTAATGCAGTTTTACGCTGTTTTTGAGCTTCTCTCGCTGAGATAAGGCTGTTTTTGAAACATTGTGTTTCCTGTGAAATTGTCCACACAAAGTGACTTGAAGCCACTTTGTCCAAGTAGTTTATCTCATTTGCCATAGTACTGATGTAGAAATTTGTTCGTAAACACTTAATTTAAGCCGTGGCACTGTAATGCAGTTTTACGCTGTTTTTGAGCTTCTCTCGCTGAGATAAGGCTGTTTTTGAAACATTGTGTTTCCTGTGAAATTGTCCACACAAAGTGACTTGAAGCCACTTTGTCCATGTAGTTTATCCCATTTGCCATAGTACTGATGAAGAAATTTGTTCGTAAACACTTAGTTTAAGCCGTGGCACTGTAATGCAGTTTTACGCTGTTTTTGAGCTTCTCTCGCTGAGATAAGGCTGTTTTTGAAACATTGTGTTTCCTGTGAAATTGTCCACACAAAGTGACTTGAAGCCACTTTGTCCATGTAGTTTATCCCATTTGCCATAGTACTGATGAAGAAATTTGTTCGTAAACACTTAGTTTAAGCCGTGGCGCTGTGATGCAGTTTTATATTAGGCTGAGAAAGTGAGAATTGAAATGCTGTTTTCTGTCTAATTGCAGACACAAAGTGACTTGAAGCCACTTTGTCCTTGTAGTTTATCCCATTTGCCATAGTACTGATGAAGAAATTTGTTCAGAAACACTTAGTTTAAGCCGTGGCACTGTAATGCAGTTTTATGCTGTTTTTGAGCTTCTCTCGCTGAGATAAGGCTGTTTTTGAAACATTGTGTTTCCTGTGAAATTGTCCACACAAAGTGATTTGAAACCACTTTGCCCATGTAGTGTATCCCATTTGCCAACGTTCTGAGTATGAAACTTGTTTGTAAACACTTAGTTTAAGCCGTGGCGCTGTGATGCAGTTTTACATTAGGCTGAGAAAGTGAGACTTGAAATGCTGTTTTCTGTGTAATTGCAGACACAAAGTGAAGCCACTTTAGCCATGTAGTGTATCCCATTTGCTGATGAAGAAATTTGTTCATAAACACTTAGTTTAAGCCGTGGCACTGTAATGCAGTTTTATGCTGTGTTTGAGCTTCTCTCGCTGAGATAAGGCTGTTTTTGAAACATTGTGTTTCCTGAGAAATTGTCCATACAAAGTGACTTGAAACCAGTTTGTCCATGTAGTTTATCCCATTTGCCATAGTACTGATGAAGAAATTTGTTCGTAAACACTTAGTTTAAGCCGTGGCGCTGTGATGCAGTTTTATATTAGGCTGAGAAAGTGAGAATTGAAATGCTGTTTTCTGTGTAATTGCAGACACAAAGTGACTTGAAGCCACTTTGTCCATGTAGTTTATCCCATTTGCCATAGTACTGATGAAGACATTTGTTCGTAAACACTTAGTTTAAGCCGTGGAACTGTAATGCAGTTTTACGCTGTTTTTGAGCTTCTCTCGCTGAGATAAGGCTGTTTTTGAAACATTGTGTTTCCTGTGAAATTGTCCACACAAAGTGACTTGAAGCCACTTTGTCCAAGTAGTTTATCTCATTTGCCATAGTACTGATGTAGAAATTTGTTCGTAAACACTTAATTTAAGCCGTGGCACTGTAATGCAGTTTTACGCTGTTTTTGAGCTTCTCTCGCTGAGATAAGGCTGTTTTTGAAACATTGTGTTTCCTGTGAAATTGTCCACACAAAGTGACTTGAAGCCACTTTGTCCATGTAGTTTATCCCATTTGCCATAGTACTGATGAAGAAATTTGTTCGTAAACACTTAGTTTAAGCCGTGGCACTGTAATGCAGTTTTACGCTGTTTTTGAGCTTCTCTCGCTGAGATAAGGCTGTTTTTGAAACATTGTGTTTCCTGTGAAATTGTCCACACAAAGTGACTTGAAGCCACTTTGTCCATGTAGTTTATCCCATTTGCCATAGTACTGATGAAGAAATTTGTTCGTAAACACTTAGTTTAAGCCGTGGCGCTGTGATGCAGTTTTATATTAGGCTGAGAAAGTGAGAATTGAAATGCTGTTTTCTGTCTAATTGCAGACACAAAGTGACTTGAAGCCACTTTGTCCTTGTAGTTTATCCCATTTGCCATAGTACTGATGAAGAAATTTGTTCAGAAACACTTAGTTTAAGCCGTGGCACTGTAATGCAGTTTTATGCTGTTTTTGAGCTTCTCTCGCTGAGATAAGGCTGTTTTTGAAACATTGTGTTTCCTGTGAATTTGTCCACACAAAGTGACTTGAAACCACTTTGTCCATGTAGTTTATCCCATTTGCCATAGTACTGATGAAGAAATTGTTCGTAAACACTTAGTTTAAGCCGTGGCACTGTAATGCAGTTTTATGCTGTTTTTGAGCTTCTCTCGCTGAGATAAGGCTGTTTTTGAAACATTGTGTTTCCTGTGAAATTGTCCACACAAAGTGATTTGAAACCACTTTGCCCATGTAGTGTATCCCATTTGCCAACGTTCTGAGTATGAAACTTGTTTGTAAACACTTAGTTTAAGCCGTGGCGCTGTGATGCAGTTTTACATTAGGCTGAGAAAGTGAGACTTGAAATGCTGTTTTCTGTGTAATTGCAGACACAAAGTGAAGCCACTTTAGCCATGTAGTGTATCCCATTTGCTGATGAAGAAATTTGTTCATAAACACTTAGTTTAAGCCGTGGCACTGTAATGCAGTTTTATGCTGTGTTTGAGCTTCTCTCGCTGAGATAAGGCTGTTTTTGAAACATTGTGTTTCCTGAGAAATTGTCCATACAAAGTGACTTGAAACCAGTTTGTCCATGTAGTTTATCCCATTTGCCATAGTACTGATGAAGAAATTTGTTCGTAAACACTTAGTTTAAGCCGTGGCGCTGTGATGCAGTTTTATATTAGGCTGAGAAAGTGAGAATTGAAATGCTGTTTTCTGTGTAATTGCAGACACAAAGTGACTTGAAGCCACTTTGTCCATGTAGTTTATCCCATTTGCCATAGTACTGATGAAGACATTTGTTCGTAAACACTTAGTTTAAGCCGTGGAACTGTAATGCAGTTTTACGCTGTTTTTGAGCTTCTCTCGCTGAGATAAGGCTGTTTTTGAAACATTGTGTTTCCTGTGAAATTGTCCACACAAAGTGACTTGAAGCCACTTTGTCCAAGTAGTTTATCTCATTTGCCATAGTACTGATGTAGAAATTTGTTCGTAAACACTTAATTTAAGCCGTGGCACTGTAATGCAGTTTTACGCTGTTTTTGAGCTTCTCTCGCTGAGATAAGGCTGTTTTTGAAACATTGTGTTTCCTGTGAAATTGTCCACACAAAGTGACTTGAAGCCACTTTGTCCATGTAGTTTATCCCATTTGCCATAGTACTGATGAAGAAATTTGTTCGTAAACACTTAGTTTAAGCCGTGGCACTGTAATGCAGTTTTACGCTGTTTTTGAGCTTCTCTCGCTGAGATAAGGCTGTTTTTGAAACATTGTGTTTCCTGTGAAATTGTCCACACAAAGTGACTTGAAGCCACTTTGTCCATGTAGTTTATCCCATTTGCCATAGTACTGATGAAGAAATTTGTTCGTAAACACTTAGTTTAAGCCGTGGCGCTGTGATGCAGTTTTATATTAGGCTGAGAAAGTGAGAATTGAAATGCTGTTTTCTGTCTAATTGCAGACACAAAGTGACTTGAAGCCACTTTGTCCTTGTAGTTTATCCCATTTGCCATAGTACTGATGAAGAAATTTGTTCAGAAACACTTAGTTTAAGCCGTGGCACTGTAATGCAGTTTTATGCTGTTTTTGAGCTTCTCTCGCTGAGATAAGGCTGTTTTTGAAACATTGTGTTTCCTGTGAATTTGTCCACACAAAGTGACTTGAAACCACTTTGTCCATGTAGTTTATCCCATTTGCCATAGTACTGATGAAGAAATTGTTCGTAAACACTTAGTTTAAGCCGTGGCACTGTAATGCAGTTTTATGCTGTTTTTGAGCTTCTCTCGCTGAGATAAGGCTGTTTTTGAAACATTGTGTTTCCTGTGAAATTGTCCACACAAAGTGATTTGAAACCACTTTGCCCATGTACTGTATCCCATTTGCCAACGTTCTGAGTATGAAACTTGTTTGTAAACACTTAGTTTAAGCCGTGGCGCTGTGATGCAGTTTTACATTAGGCTGAGAAAGTGAGACTTGAAATGCTGTTTTCTGTGTAATTGCAGACACAAAGTGAAGCCACGTTAGCCATGTAGTGTATCCCATTTGCTGATGAAGAAATTTGTTCATAAACACTTAGTTTAAGCCGTGGCACTGTAATGCAGTTTTATGCTGTTTTTGAGCTTCTCTCGCTGAGATAAGGCTGTTTTTGAAACATTGTGTTTCCTGTGAAATTGTCCACACAAAGTGACTTGAAGCCACTTTGTCCAAGTAGTTTATCTCATTTGCCATAGTACTGATGTAGAAATTTGTTCGTAAACACTTAATTTAAGCCGTGGCACTGTAATGCAGTTTTACGCTGTTTTTGAGCTTCTCTCGCTGAGATAAGGCTGTTTTTGAAACATTGTGTTTCCTGTGAAATTGTCCACACAAAGTGACTTGAAGCCACTTTGTCCATGTAGTTTATCCCATTTGCCATAGTACTGATGAAGAAATTTGTTCGTAAACACTTAGTTTAAGCCGTGGCACTGTAATGCAGTTTTACGCTGTTTTTGAGCTTCTCTCGCTGAGATAAGGCTGTTTTTGAAACATTGTGTTTCCTGTGAAATTGTCCACACAAAGTGACTTGAAGCCACTTTGTCCATGTAGTTTATCCCATTTGCCATGGTACTGATGAAGAAATTTGTTCGTAAACACTTAGTTTAAGCCGTGGCGCTGTGATGCAGTTTTATATTAGGCTGAGAAAGTGAGAATTGAAATGCTGTTTTCTGTGTAATTGCAGACACAAAGTGACTTGAAGCCACTTTGTCCATGTAGTTTATCCCATTTGCCATAGTACTGATGAAGAAATTTGTTCGTAAACACTTAGTTTAAGCCGTTGCGCTGTGATGCAGTTTTATATTAGACTGAGAAAGTGAGAATTGAAATGCTGTTTTCTGTCTAATTGCAGACACAAAGTGACTTGAAGCCACTTTGTCCTTGTAGTTTATCCCATTTGCCATAGTACTGATGAAGAAATTTGTTCAGAAACACTTAGTTTAAGCCGTGGCACTGTAATGCAGTTTTATGCTGTTTTTGAGCTTCTCTCGCTGAGATAAGGCTGTTTTTGAAACATTGTGTTTCCTGTGAATTTGTCCACACAAAGTGACTTGAAACCACTTTGTCCATGTAGTTTATCCCATTTGCCATAGTACTGATGAAGAAATTGTTCGTAAACACTTAGTTTAAGCCGTGGCACTGTAATGCAGTTTTATGCTGTTTTTGAGCTTCTCTCGCTGAGATAAGGCTGTTTTTGAAACATTGTGTTTCCTGTGAAATTGTCCACACAAAGTGATTTGAAACCACTTTGCCCATGTAGTGTATCCCATTTGCCAACGTTCTGAGTATGAAACTTGTTTGTAAACACTTAGTTTAAGCCGTGGCGCTGTGATGCAGTTTTACATTAGGCTGAGAAAGTGAGACTTGAAATGCTGTTTTCTGTGTAATTGCAGACACAAAGTGAAGCCACGTTAGCCATGTAGTGTATCCCATTTGCTGATGAAGAAATTTGTTCATAAACACTTAGTTTAAGCCGTGGCACTGTAATGCAGTTTTATGCTGTTTTTGAGCTTCTCTCGCTGAGATAAGGCTGTTTTTGAAACATTGTGTTTCCTGAGAAATTGTCCATACAAAGTGTCTTGAAACCACTTTGTCCATGTAGTTTATCCCATTTGCCATAGTACTGATGAAGAAATTTGTTCGTAAACACTTAGTTTAAGCCGTGGCACTGTAATGCAGTTTTATGCTGTATTTGAGCTTCTCTCGCTGAGATAAGGCTGTTTTTGAAACGTTGTGTTTCCTGTGAAATTGTCCACACAAAGTGACTTGAAGCCACTTTGTCCATGTAGTTTATCCCATTTGCCATAGTACTGATGAAGAAATTTGTTCGTAAACACTTAGTTTAAGCCGTGGCGCTGTGATGCAGTTTTATATTAGGCTGAGAAAGTGAGAATTGAAATGCTGTTTTCTGTGTAATTGCAGACACAAAGTGACTTGAAGCCACTTTGTCCATGTAGTTTATCCCATTTGCCATAGTACTGATGAAGACATTTGTTCGTAAACACTTAGTTTAAGCCGTGGAACTGTAATGCAGTTTTACGCTGTTTTTGAGCTTCTCTCGCTGAGATAAGGCTGTTTTTGAAACATTGTGTTTCCTGTGAAATTGTCCACACAAAGTGACTTGAAGCCACTTTGTCCAAGTAGTTTATCTCATTTGCCATAGTACTGATGTAGAAATTTGTTCGTAAACACTTAGTTTAAGCCGTGGCACTGTAATGCAGTTTTACGCTGTTTTTGAGCTTCTCTCGCTGAGATAAGGCTGTTTTTGAAACATTGTGTTTCCTGTGAAATTGTCCACACAAAGTGACTTGAAGCCACTTTGTCCATGTAGTTTATCCCATTTGCCATAGTACTGATGAAGAAATTTGTTCGTAAACACTTAGTTTAAGCCGTGGCACTGTAATGCAGTTTTACGCTGTTTTTGAGCTTCTCTGGCTGAGATAAGGCTGTTTTTGAAACATTGTGTTTCCTGTGAAATTGTCCACACAAAGTGACTTGAAGCCACTTTGTCCATGTAGTTTATCCCATTTGCCATAGTGCTGATGAAGAAATTTGTTCGTAAACACTTAGTTTAAGCCGTGGCGCTGTGATGCAGTTTTATATTAGGCTGAGAAAGTGAGAATTGAAATGCTGTTTTCTGTGTAATTGCAGACACAAAGTGACTTGAAGCCACTTTGTCCATGTAGTTTATCCCATTTGCCATAGTACTGATGAAGAAATTTGTTCGTAAACACTTAGTTTAAGCCGTTGCGCTGTGATGCAGTTTTATATTAGACTGAGAAAGTGAGAATTGAAATGCTGTTTTCTGTCTAATTGCAGACACAAAGTGACTTGAAGCCACTTTGTCCTTGTAGTTTATCCCATTTGCCATAGTACTGATGAAGAAATTTGTTCAGAAACACTTAGTTTAAGCCGTGGCACTGTAATGCAGTTTTATGCTGTTTTTGAGCTTCTCTCGCTGAGATAAGGCTGTTTTTGAAACATTGTGTTTCCTGTGAATTTGTCCACACAAAGTGACTTGAAACCACTTTGTCCATGTAGTTTATCCCATTTGCCATAGTACTGATGAAGAAATTGTTCGTAAACACTTAGTTTAAGCCGTGGCACTGTAATGCAGTTTTATGCTGTTTTTGAGCTTCTCTCGCTGAGATAAGGCTGTTTTTGAAACATTGTGTTTCCTGTGAAATTGTCCACACAAAGTGATTTGAAACCACTTTGCCCATGTAGTGTATCCCATTTGCCAACGTTCTGAGTATGAAACTTGTTTGTAAACACTTAGTTTAAGCCGTGGCGCTGTGATGCAGTTTTACATTAGGCTGAGAAAGTGAGACTTGAAATGCTGTTTTCTGTGTAATTGCAGACACAAAGTGAAGCCACGTTAGCCATGTAGTGTATCCCATTTGCTGATGAAGAAATTTGTTCATAAACACTTAGTTTAAGCCGTGGCACTGTAATGCAGTTTTATGCTGTTTTTGAGCTTCTCTCGCTGAGATAAGGCTGTTTTTGAAACATTGTGTTTCCTGAGAAATTGTCCATACAAAGTGTCTTGAAACCACTTTGTCCATGTAGTTTATCCCATTTGCCATAGTACTGATGAAGAAATTTGTTCGTAAACACTTAGTTTAAGCCGTGGCACTGTAATGCAGTTTTATGCTGTATTTGAGCTTCTCTCGCTGAGATAAGGCTGTTTTTGAAACGTTGTGTTTCCTGTGAAATTGTCCACACAAAGTGACTTGAAGCCACTTTGTCCATGTAGTTTATCCCATTTGCCATAGTACTGATGAAGAAATTTGTTCGTAAACACTTAGTTTAAGCCGTGGCGCTGTGATGCAGTTTTATATTAGGCTGAGAAAGTGAGAATTGAAATGCTGTTTTCTGTGTAATTGCAGACACAAAGTGACTTGAAGCCACTTTGTCCATGTAGTTTATCCCATTTGCCATAGTACTGATGAAGACATTTGTTCGTAAACACTTAGTTTAAGCCGTGGAACTGTAATGCAGTTTTACGCTGTTTTTGAGCTTCTCTCGCTGAGATAAGGCTGTTTTTGAAACATTGTGTTTCCTGTGAAATTGTCCACACAAAGTGACTTGAAGCCACTTTGTCCAAGTAGTTTATCTCATTTGCCATAGTACTGATGTAGAAATTTGTTCGTAAACACTTAGTTTAAGCCGTGGCACTGTAATGCAGTTTTACGCTGTTTTTGAGCTTCTCTCGCTGAGATAAGGCTGTTTTTGAAACATTGTGTTTCCTGTGAAATTGTCCACACAAAGTGACTTGAAGCCACTTTGTCCATGTAGTTTATCCCATTTGCCATAGTACTGATGAAGAAATTTGTTCGTAAACACTTAGTTTAAGCCGTGGCACTGTAATGCAGTTTTACGCTGTTTTTGAGCTTCTCTGGCTGAGATAAGGCTGTTTTTGAAACATTGTGTTTCCTGTGAAATTGTCCACACAAAGTGACTTGAAGCCACTTTGTCCATGTAGTTTATCCCATTTGCCATAGTGCTGATGAAGAAATTTGTTCGTAAACACTTAGTTTAAGCCGTGGCGCTGTGATGCAGTTTTATATTAGGCTGAGAAAGTGAGAATTGAAATGCTGTTTTCTGTGTAATTGCAGACACAAAGTGACTTGAAGCCACTTTGTCCATGTAGTTTATCCCATTTGCCATAGTACTGATGAAGAAATTTGTTCGTAAACACTTAGTTTAAGCCGTTGCGCTGTGATGCAGTTTTATATTAGACTGAGAAAGTGAGAATTGAAATGCTGTTTTCTGTCTAATTGCAGACACAAAGTGACTTGAAGCCACTTTGTCCTTGTAGTTTATCCCATTTGCCATAGTACTGATGAAGAAATTTGTTCAGAAACACTTAGTTTAAGCCGTGGCACTGTAATGCAGTTTTATGCTGTTTTTGAGCTTCTCTCGCTGAGATAAGGCTGTTTTTGAAACATTGTGTTTCCTGTGAATTTGTCCACACAAAGTGACTTGAAACCACTTTGTCCATGTAGTTTATCCCATTTGCCATAGTACTGATGAAGAAATTGTTCGTAAACACTTAGTTTAAGCCGTGGCACTGTAATGCAGTTTTATGCTGTTTTTGAGCTTCTCTCGCTGAGATAAGGCTGTTTTTGAAACATTGTGTTTCCTGTGAAATTGTCCACACAAAGTGATTTGAAACCACTTTGCCCATGTAGTGTATCCCATTTGCCAACGTTCTGAGTATGAAACTTGTTTGTAAACACTTAGTTTAAGCCATGGCGCTGTGATGCAGTTTTACATTAGGCTGAGAAAGTGAGAGTTGAAATGCTGTTTTCTGTGTAATTGCAGACACAAAGTGAAGCCACTTTAGCCATGTAGTGTATCCCATTTGCTGATGAAGAAATTTGTTCATAAACACTTAGTTTAAGCCGTGGCACTGTAATGCAGTTTTATGCTGTTTTTGAGCTTCTCTCGCTGAGATAAGGCTGTTTTTGAAACATTGTGTTTCCTGTGAATTTGTCCACACAAAGTGACTTGAAACCACTTTGTCCATGTAGTTTATCCCATTTGCCATAGTACTGATGAAGAAATTGTTCGTAAACACTTAGTTTAAGCCGTGGCACTGTAATGCAGTTTTATGCTGTTTTTGAGCTTCTCTCGCTGAGATAAGGCTGTTTTTGAAACATTGTGTTTCCTGTGAAATTGTCCACACAAAGTGATTTGAAACCACTTTGCCCATGTAGTGTATCCCATTTGCCAACGTTCTGAGTATGAAACTTGTTTGTAAACACTTAGTTTAAGCCGTGGCGCTGTGATGCAGTTTTACATTAGGCTGAGAAAGTGAGACTTGAAATGCTGTTTTCTGTGTAATTGCAGACACAAAGTGAAGCCACTTTAGCCATGTAGTGTATCCCATTTGCTGATGAAGAAATTTGTTCATAAACACTTAGTTTAAGCCGTGGCACTGTAATGCAGTTTTATGCTGTTTTTGAGCTTCTCTCGCTGAGATAAGGCTGTTTTTGAAACATTGTGTTTCCTGAGAAATTGTCCATACAAAGTGACTTGAAACCACTTTGTCCATGTAGTTTATCCCATTTGCCATAGTACTGATGAAGAAATTTGTTCGTAAACACTTAGTTTAAGCCGTGGCGCTGTGATGCAGTTTTATATTAGGCTGAGAAAGTGAGAATTGAAATGCTGTTTTCTGTGTAATTGCAGACACAAAGTGACTTGAAGCCACTTTGTCCATGTAGTTTATCCCATTTGCCATAGTACTGATGAAGACATTTGTTCGTAAACACTTAGTTTAAGCCGTGGAACTGTAATGCAGTTTTACGCTGTTTTTGAGCTTCTCTCGCTGAGATAAGGCTGTTTTTGAAACATTGTGTTTCCTGTGAAATTGTCCACACAAAGTGACTTGAAGCCACTTTGTCCAAGTAGTTTATCTCATTTGCCATAGTACTGATGTAGAAATTTGTTCGTAAACACTTAATTTAAGCCGTGGCACTGTAATGCAGTTTTACGCTGTTTTTGAGCTTCTCTCGCTGAGATAAGGCTGTTTTTGAAACATTGTGTTTCCTGTGAAATTGTCCACACAAAGTGACTTGAAGCCACTTTGTCCATGTAGTTTATCCCATTTGCCATAGTACTGATGAAGAAATTTGTTCGTAAACACTTAGTTTAAGCCGTGGCACTGTAATGCAGTTTTACGCTGTTTTTGAGCTTCTCTCGCTGAGATAAGGCTGTTTTTGAAACATTGTGTTTCCTGTGAAATTGTCCACACAAAGTGACTTGAAGCCACTTTGTCCATGTAGTTTATCCCATTTGCCATAGTACTGATGAAGAAATTTGTTCGTAAACACTTAGTTTAAGCCGTGGCGCTGTGATGCAGTTTTATATTAGGCTGAGAAAGTGAGAATTGAAATGCTGTTTTCTGTCTAATTGCAGACACAAAGTGACTTGAAGCCACTTTGTCCTTGTAGTTTATCCCATTTGCCATAGTACTGATGAAGAAATTTGTTCAGAAACACTTAGTTTAAGCCGTGGCACTGTAATGCAGTTTTATGCTGTTTTTGAGCTTCTCTCGCTGAGATAAGGCTGTTTTTTAAACATTGTGTTTCCTGTGAATTTGTCCACACAAAGTGACTTGAAACCACTTTGTCCATGTAGTTTATCCCATTTGCCATAGTACTGATGAAGAAATTGTTCGTAAACACTTAGTTTAAGCCGTGGCACTGTAATGCAGTTTTATGCTGTTTTTGAGCTTCTCTCGCTGAGATAAGGCTGTTTTTGAAACATTGTGTTTCCTGTGAAATTGTCCACACAAAGTGATTTGAAACCACTTTGCCCATGTAGTGTATCCCATTTGCCAACGTTCTGAGTATGAAACTTGTTTGTAAACACTTAGTTTAAGCCGTGGCGCTGTGATGCAGTTTTACATTAGGCTGAGAAAGTGAGACTTGAAATGCTGTTTTCTGTGTAATTGCAGACACAAAGTGAAGCCACGTTAGCCATGTAGTGTATCCCATTTGCTGATGAAGAAATTTGTTCATAAACACTTAGTTTAAGCCGTGGCACTGTAATGCAGTTTTATGCTGTTTTTGAGCTTCTCTCGCTGAGATAAGGCTGTTTTTGAAACATTGTGTTTCCTGTGAAATTGTCCACACAAAGTGACTTGAAGCCACTTTGTCCATGTAGTTTATCCCATTTGCCATAGTACTGATGAAGAAATTTGTTCGTAAACACTTAGTTTAAGCCGTGGCGCTGTGATGCAGTTTTATATTAGGCTGAGAAAGTGAGAATTGAAATGCTGTTTTCTGTGTAATTGCAGACACAAAGTGACTTGAAGCCACTTTGTCCATGTAGTTTATCCCATTTGCCATAGTACTGATGAAGACATTTGTTCGTAAACACTTAGTTTAAGCCGTGGAACTGTAATGCAGTTTTACGCTGTTTTTGAGCTTCTCTCGCTGAGATAAGGCTGTTTTTGAAACATTGTGTTTCCTGTGAAATTGTCCACACAAAGTGACTTGAAGCCACTTTGTCCATGTAGTTTATCCCATTTGCCATAGTACTGATGAAGAAATTTGTTCGTAAACACTTAGTTTAAGCCGTGGCGCTGTGATGCAGTTTTATATTAGGCTGAGAAAGTGAGAATTGAAATGCTGTTTTCTGTGTAATTGCAGACACAAAGTGACTTGAAGCCACTTTGTCCATGTAGTTTATCCCATTTGCCATAGTACTGATGAAGAAATTTGTTCGTAAACACTTAGTTTAAGCCGTTGCGCTGTGATGCAGTTTTATATTAGACTGAGAAAGTGAGAATTGAAATGCTGTTTTCTGTCTAATTGCAGACACAAAGTGACTTGAAGCCACTTTGTCCTTGTAGTTTATCCCATTTGCCATAGTACTGATGAAGAAATTTGTTCAGAAACACTTAGTTTAAGCCGTGGCACTGTAATGCAGTTTTATGCTGTATTTGAGCTTCTCTCGCTGAGATAAGGCTGTTTTTGAAACATTGTGTTTCCTGTGAAATTGTCCACACAAAGTGACTTGAAGCCACTTTGCCCATGTAGTGTATCCCATTTGCCAACGTTCTGAGTATGAAACTTGTTTGTAAACACTTAGTTTAAGCCGTGGCGCTGTGATGCAGTTTTACATTAGGCTGAGAAAGTGAGACTTGAAATGCTGTTTTCTGTGTAATTGCAGACACAAAGTGAAGCCACTTTAGCCATGTAGTGTATCCCATTTGCTGATGAAGAAATTTGTTCATAAACACTTAGTTTAAGCCGTGGCACTGTAATGCAGTTTTATGCTGTTTTTGAGCTTCTCTCGCTGAGATAAGGCTGTTTTTGAAACATTGTGTTTCCTGAGAAATTGTCCATACAAAGTGACTTGAAACCACTTTGTCCATGTAGTTTATCCCATTTGCCATAGTACTGATGAAGAAATTTGTTCGTAAACACTTAGTTTAAGCCGTGGCACTGTAATGCAGTTTTATGCTGTATTTGAGCTTCTCTCGCTGAGATAAGGCTGTTTTTGAAACATTGTGTTTCCTGTGAAATTGTCCACACAAAGTGACTTGAAGCCACTTTGTCCATGTAGTTTATCCCATTTGCAATAGTACTGATGAAGAAATTTGTTCGTAAACACTTAGTTTAAGCCGTGGCGCTGTGATGCAGTTTTATATTAGGCTGAGAAAGTGAGAATTGAAATGCTGTTTTCTGTGTAATTGCAGACACAAAGTGACTTGAAGCCACTTTGTCCATGTAGTTTATCCCATTTGCCATAGTACTGATGAAGACATTTGTTCGTAAACACTTAATTTAAGCCGTGGCACTGTAATGCAGTTTTACGCTGTTTTTGAGCTTCTCTCGCTGAGATAAGGCTGTTTTTGAAACATTGTGTTTCCTGTGAAATTGTCCACACAAAGTGACTTGAAGCCACTTTGTCCATGTAGTTTATCCCATTTGCCATAGTACTGATGAAGAAATTTGTTCGTAAACACTTAGTTTAAGCCGTGGCACTGTAATGCAGTTTTACGCTGTTTTTGAGCTTCTCTCGCTGAGATAAGGCTGTTTTTGAAACATTGTGTTTCCTGTGAAATTGTCCACACAAAGTGACTTGAAGCCACTTTGTCCATGTAGTTTATCCCATTTGCCATAGTACTGATGAAGAAATTTGTTCGTAAACACTTAGTTTAAGCCGTGGCGCTGTGATGCAGTTTTATATTAGGCTGAGAAAGTGAGAATTGAAATGCTGTTTTCTGTCTAATTGCAGACACAAAGTGACTTGAAGCCACTTTGTCCTTGTAGTTTATCCCATTTGCCATAGTACTGATGAAGAAATTTGTTCAGAAACACTTAGTTTAAGCCGTGGCACTGTAATGCAGTTTTATGCTGTTTTTGAGCTTCTCTCGCTGAGATAAGGCTGTTTTTGAAACATTGTGTTTCCTGTGAATTTGTCCACACAAAGTGACTTGAAACCACTTTGTCCATGTAGTTTATCCCATTTGCCATAGTACTGATGAAGAAATTGTTCGTAAACACTTAGTTTAAGCCGTGGCACTGTAATGCAGTTTTATGCTGTTTTTGAGCTTCTCTCGCTGAGATAAGGCTGTTTTTGAAACATTGTGTTTCCTGTGAAATTGTCCACACAAAGTGATTTGAAACCACTTTGCCCATGTAGTGTATCCCATTTGCCAACGTTCTGAGTATGAAACTTGTTTGTAAACACTTAGTTTAAGCCGTGGCGCTGTGATGCAGTTTTACATTAGGCTGAGAAAGTGAGACTTGAAATGCTGTTTTCTGTGTAATTGCAGACACAAAGTGAAGCCACGTTAGCCATGTAGTGTATCCCATTTGCTGATGAAGAAATTTGTTCATAAACACTTAGTTTAAGCCGTGGCACTGTAATGCAGTTTTATGCTGTTTTTGAGCTTCTCTCGCTGAGATAAGGCTGTTTTTGAAACATTGTGTTTCCTGTGAAATTGTCCACACAAAGTGACTTGAAGCCACTTTGTCCATGTAGTTTATCCCATTTGCCATAGTACTGATGAAGAAATTTGTTCGTAAACACTTAGTTTAAGCCGTGGCGCTGTGATGCAGTTTTATATTAGGCTGAGAAAGTGAGAATTGAAATGCTGTTTTCTGTGTAATTGCAGACACAAAGTGACTTGAAGCCACTTTGTCCATGTAGTTTATCCCATTTGCCATAGTACTGATGAAGACATTTGTTCGTAAACACTTAGTTTAAGCCGTGGAACTGTAATGCAGTTTTACGCTGTTTTTGAGCTTCTCTCGCTGAGATAAGGCTGTTTTTGAAACATTGTGTTTCCTGTGAAATTGTCCACACAAAGTGACTTGAAGCCACTTTGTCCATGTAGTTTATCCCATTTGCCATAGTACTGATGAAGAAATTTGTTCGTAAACACTTAGTTTAAGCCGTGGCGCTGTGATGCAGTTTTATATTAGGCTGAGAAAGTGAGAATTGAAATGCTGTTTTCTGTGTAATTGCAGACACAAAGTGACTTGAAGCCACTTTGTCCATGTAGTTTATCCCATTTGCCATAGTACTGATGAAGAAATTTGTTCGTAAACACTTAGTTTAAGCCGTTGCGCTGTGATGCAGTTTTATATTAGACTGAGAAAGTGAGAATTGAAATGCTGTTTTCTGTCTAATTGCAGACACAAAGTGACTTGAAGCCACTTTGTCCTTGTAGTTTATCCCATTTGCCATAGTACTGATGAAGAAATTTGTTCAGAAACACTTAGTTTAAGCCGTGGCACTGTAATGCAGTTTTATGCTGTATTTGAGCTTCTCTCGCTGAGATAAGGCTGTTTTTGAAACATTGTGTTTCCTGTGAAATTGTCCACACAAAGTGACTTGAAGCCACTTTGCCCATGTAGTGTATCCCATTTGCCAACGTTCTGAGTATGAAACTTGTTTGTAAACACTTAGTTTAAGCCGTGGCGCTGTGATGCAGTTTTACATTAGGCTGAGAAAGTGAGACTTGAAATGCTGTTTTCTGTGTAATTGCAGACACAAAGTGAAGCCACTTTAGCCATGTAGTGTATCCCATTTGCTGATGAAGAAATTTGTTCATAAACACTTAGTTTAAGCCGTGGCACTGTAATGCAGTTTTATGCTGTTTTTGAGCTTCTCTCGCTGAGATAAGGCTGTTTTTGAAACATTGTGTTTCCTGTGAAATTGTCCACACAAAGTGACTTGAAGCCACTTTGTCCAAGTAGTTTATCTCATTTGCCATAGTACTGATGTAGAAATTTGTTCGTAAACACTTAATTTAAGCCGTGGCACTGTAATGCAGTTTTACGCTGTTTTTGAGCTTCTCTCGCTGAGATAAGGCTGTTTTTGAAACATTGTGTTTCCTGTGAAATTGTCCACACAAAGTGACTTGAAGCCACTTTGTCCATGTAGTTTATCCCATTTGCCATAGTACTGATGAAGAAATTTGTTCGTAAACACTTAGTTTAAGCCGTGGCACTGTAATGCAGTTTTACGCTGTTTTTGAGCTTCTCTCGCTGAGATAAGGCTGTTTTTGAAACATTGTGTTTCCTGTGAAATTGTCCACACAAAGTGACTTGAAGCCACTTTGTCCATGTAGTTTATCCCATTTGCCATAGTACTGATGAAGAAATTTGTTCGTAAACACTTAGTTTAAGCCGTGGCGCTGTGATGCAGTTTTATATTAGGCTGAGAAAGTGAGAATTGAAATGCTGTTTTCTGTGTAATTGCAGACACAAAGTGACTTGAAGCCACTTTGTCCATGTAGTTTATCCCATTTGCCATAGTACTGATGAAGAAATTTGTTCGTAAACACTTAGTTTAAGCCGTGGCGCTGTGATGCAGTTTTATATTAGGCTGAGAAAGTGAGAATTGAAATGCTGTTTTCTGTGTAATTGCAGACACAAAGTGACTTGAAGCCACTTTGTCCATGTAGTTTATCCCATTTGCCATAGTACTGATGAAGACATTTGTTCGTAAACACTTAGTTTAAGCCGTGGAACTGTAATGCAGTTTTACGCTGTTTTTGAGCTTCTCTCGCTGAGATAAGGCTGTTTTTGAAACATTGTGTTTCCTGTGAAATTGTCCACACAAAGTGACTTGAAGCCACTTTGTCCAAGTAGTTTATCTCATTTGCCATAGTACTGATGTAGAAATTTGTTCGTAAACACTTAATTTAAGCCGTGGCACTGTAATGCAGTTTTACGCTGTTTTTGAGCTTCTCTCGCTGAGATAAGGCTGTTTTTGAAACATTGTGTTTCCTGTGAAATTGTCCACACAAAGTGACTTGAAGCCACTTTGTCCATGTAGTTTATCCCATTTGCCATAGTACTGATGAAGAAATTTGTTCGTAAACACTTAGTTTAAGCCGTGGCACTGTAATGCAGTTTTACGCTGTTTTTGAGCTTCTCTCGCTGAGATAAGGCTGTTTTTGAAACATTGTGTTTCCTGTGAAATTGTCCACACAAAGTGACTTGAAGCCACTTTGTCCATGTAGTTTATCCCATTTGCCATAGTACTGATGAAGAAATTTGTTCGTAAACACTTAGTTTAAGCCGTGGCGCTGTGATGCAGTTTTATATTAGGCTGAGAAAGTGAGAATTGAAATGCTGTTTTCTGTGTAATTGCAGACACAAAGTGACTTGAAGCCACTTTGTCCATGTAGTTTATCCCATTTGCCATAGTACTGATGAAGAAATTTGTTCGTAAACACTTAGTTTAAGCCGTGGCGCTGTGATGCAGTTTTATATTAGGCTGAGAAAGTGAGAATTGAAATGCTGTTTTCTGTGTAATTGCAGACACAAAGTGACTTGAAGCCACTTTGTCCATGTAGTTTATCCCATTTGCCATAGTACTGATGAAGACATTTGTTCGTAAACACTTAGTTTAAGCCGTGGAACTGTAATGCAGTTTTACGCTGTTTTTGAGCTTCTCTTGCTGAGATAAGGCTGTTTTTGAAACATTGTGTTTCCTGTGAAATTGTCCACACAAAGTGACTTGAAGCCACTTTGTCCAAGTAGTTTATCTCATTTGCCATAGTACTGATGTAGAAATTTGTTCGTAAACACTTAGTTTAAGCCGTGGCACTGTAATGCAGTTTTACGCTGTTTTTGAGCTTCTCTCGCTGAGATAAGGCTGTTTTTGAAACATTGTGTTTCCTGTGAAATTGTCCACACAAAGTGACTTGAAGCCACTTTGTCCATGTAGTTTATCCCATTTGCCATAGTACTGATGAAGAAATTTGTTCGTAAACACTTAGTTTAAGCCGTGGCACTGTAATGCAGTTTTACGCTGTTTTTGAGCTTCTCTGGCTGAGATAAGGCTGTTTTTGAAACATTGTGTTTCCTGTGAAATTGTCCACACAAAGTGACTTGAAGCCACTTTGTCCATGTAGTTTATCCCATTTGCCATAGTGCTGATGAAGAAATTTGTTCGTAAACACTTAGTTTAAGCCGTGGCGCTGTGATGCAGTTTTATATTAGGCTGAGAAAGTGAGAATTGAAATGCTGTTTTCTGTGTAATTGCAGACACAAAGTGACTTGAAGCCACTTTGTCCATGTAGTTTATCCCATTTGCCATAGTACTGATGAAGAAATTTGTTCGTAAACACTTAGTTTAAGCCGTTGCGCTGTGATGCAGTTTTATATTAGACTGAGAAAGTGAGAATTGAAATGCTGTTTTCTGTCTAATTGCAGACACAAAGTGACTTGAAGCCACTTTGTCCTTGTAGTTTATCCCATTTGCCATAGTACTGATGAAGAAATTTGTTCAGAAACACTTAGTTTAAGCCGTGGCACTGTAATGCAGTTTTATGCTGTTTTTGAGCTTCTCTCGCTGAGATAAGGCTGTTTTTGAAACATTGTGTTTCCTGTGAATTTGTCCACACAAAGTGACTTGAAACCACTTTGTCCATGTAGTTTATCCCATTTGCCATAGTACTGATGAAGAAATTGTTCGTAAACACTTAGTTTAAGCCGTGGCACTGTAATGCAGTTTTATGCTGTTTTTGAGCTTCTCTCGCTGAGATAAGGCTGTTTTTGAAACATTGTGTTTCCTGTGAAATTGTCCACACAAAGTGATTTGAAACCACTTTGCCCATGTAGTGTATCCCATTTGCCAACGTTCTGAGTATGAAACTTGTTTGTAAACACTTAGTTTAAGCCGTGGCGCTGTGATGCAGTTTTACATTAGGCTGAGAAAGTGAGACTTGAAATGCTGTTTTCTGTGTAATTGCAGACACAAAGTGAAGCCACGTTAGCCATGTAGTGTATCCCATTTGCTGATGAAGAAATTTGTTCATAAACACTTAGTTTAAGCCGTGGCACTGTAATGCAGTTTTATGCTGTTTTTGAGCTTCTCTCGCTGAGATAAGGCTGTTTTTGAAACATTGTGTTTCCTGAGAAATTGTCCATACAAAGTGTCTTGAAACCACTTTGTCCATGTAGTTTATCCCATTTGCCATAGTACTGATGAAGAAATTTGTTCGTAAACACTTAGTTTAAGCCGTGGCACTGTAATGCAGTTTTATGCTGTATTTGAGCTTCTCTCGCTGAGATAAGGCTGTTTTTGAAACGTTGTGTTTCCTGTGAAATTGTCCACACAAAGTGACTTGAAGCCACTTTGTCCATGTAGTTTATCCCATTTGCCATAGTACTGATGAAGAAATTTGTTCGTAAACACTTAGTTTAAGCCGTGGCGCTGTGATGCAGTTTTATATTAGGCTGAGAAAGTGAGAATTGAAATGCTGTTTTCTGTGTAATTGCAGACACAAAGTGACTTGAAGCCACTTTGTCCATGTAGTTTATCCCATTTGCCATAGTACTGATGAAGACATTTGTTCGTAAACACTTAGTTTAAGCCGTGGAACTGTAATGCAGTTTTACGCTGTTTTTGAGCTTCTCTCGCTGAGATAAGGCTGTTTTTGAAACATTGTGTTTCCTGTGAAATTGTCCACACAAAGTGACTTGAAGCCACTTTGTCCAAGTAGTTTATCTCATTTGCCATAGTACTGATGTAGAAATTTGTTCGTAAACACTTAGTTTAAGCCGTGGCACTGTAATGCAGTTTTACGCTGTTTTTGAGCTTCTCTCGCTGAGATAAGGCTGTTTTTGAAACATTGTGTTTCCTGTGAAATTGTCCACACAAAGTGACTTGAAGCCACTTTGTCCATGTAGTTTATCCCATTTGCCATAGTACTGATGAAGAAATTTGTTCGTAAACACTTAGTTTAAGCCGTGGCACTGTAATGCAGTTTTACGCTGTTTTTGAGCTTCTCTGGCTGAGATAAGGCTGTTTTTGAAACATTGTGTTTCCTGTGAAATTGTCCACACAAAGTGACTTGAAGCCACTTTGTCCATGTAGTTTATCCCATTTGCCATAGTGCTGATGAAGAAATTTGTTCGTAAACACTTAGTTTAAGCCGTGGCGCTGTGATGCAGTTTTATATTAGGCTGAGAAAGTGAGAATTGAAATGCTGTTTTCTGTGTAATTGCAGACACAAAGTGACTTGAAGCCACTTTGTCCATGTAGTTTATCCCATTTGCCATAGTACTGATGAAGACATTTGTTCGTAAACACTTAGTTTAAGCCGTGGAACTGTAATGCAGTTTTACGCTGTTTTTGAGCTTCTCTCGCTGAGATAAGGCTGTTTTTGAAACATTGTGTTTCCTGTGAAATTGTCCACACAAAGTGACTTGAAGCCACTTTGTCCATGTAGTTTATCCCATTTGCCATAGTACTGATGAAGAAATTTGTTCGTAAACACTTAGTTTAAGCCGTGGCGCTGTGATGCAGTTTTATATTAGGCTGAGAAAGTGAGAATTGAAATGCTGTTTTCTGTGTAATTGCAGACACAAAGTGACTTGAAGCCACTTTGTCCATGTAGTTTATCCCATTTGCCATAGTACTGATGAAGAAATTTGTTCGTAAACACTTAGTTTAAGCCGTTGCGCTGTGATGCAGTTTTATATTAGACTGAGAAAGTGAGAATTGAAATGCTGTTTTCTGTCTAATTGCAGACACAAAGTGACTTGAAGCCACTTTGTCCTTGTAGTTTATCCCATTTGCCATAGTACTGATGAAGAAATTTGTTCAGAAACACTTAGTTTAAGCCGTGGCACTGTAATGCAGTTTTATGCTGTATTTGAGCTTCTCTCGCTGAGATAAGGCTGTTTTTGAAACATTGTGTTTCCTGTGAAATTGTCCACACAAAGTGACTTGAAGCCACTTTGCCCATGTAGTGTATCCCATTTGCCAACGTTCTGAGTATGAAACTTGTTTGTAAACACTTAGTTTAAGCCGTGGCGCTGTGATGCAGTTTTACATTAGGCTGAGAAAGTGAGACTTGAAATGCTGTTTTCTGTGTAATTGCAGACACAAAGTGAAGCCACTTTAGCCATGTAGTGTATCCCATTTGCTGATGAAGAAATTTGTTCATAAACACTTAGTTTAAGCCGTGGCACTGTAATGCAGTTTTATGCTGTTTTTGAGCTTCTCTCGCTGAGATAAGGCTGTTTTTGAAACATTGTGTTTCCTGTGAAATTGTCCACACAAAGTGACTTGAAGCCACTTTGTCCAAGTAGTTTATCTCATTTGCCATAGTACTGATGAAGAAATTTGTTCGTAAACACTTAGTTTAAGCCGTGGCACTGTAATGCAGTTTTACGCTGTTTTTGAGCTTCTCTCGCTGAGATAAGGCTGTTTTTGAAACATTGTGTTTCCTGTGAAATTGTCCACACAAAGTGACTTGAAGCCACTTTGTCCATGTAGTTTATCCCATTTGCCATAGTACTGATGAAGAAATTTGTTCGTAAACACTTAGTTTAAGCCGTGGCGCTGTGATGCAGTTTTATATTAGGCTGAGAAAGTGAGAATTGAAATGCTGTTTTCTGTGTAATTGCAGACACAAAGTGACTTGAAGCCACTTTGTCCATGTAGTTTATCCCATTTGCCATAGTACTGATGAAGAAATTTGTTCGTAAACACTTAGTTTAAGCCGTGGCGCTGTGATGCAGTTTTATATTAGGCTGAGAAAGTGAGAATTGAAATGCTGTTTTCTGTGTAATTGCAGACACAAAGTGACTTGAAGCCACTTTGTCCATGTAGTTTATCCCATTTGCCATAGTACTGATGAAGACATTTGTTCGTAAACACTTAGTTTAAGCCGTGGAACTGTAATGCAGTTTTACGCTGTTTTTGAGCTTCTCTCGCTGAGATAAGGCTGTTTTTGAAACATTGTGTTTCCTGTGAAATTGTCCACACAAAGTGACTTGAAGCCACTTTGTCCAAGTAGTTTATCTCATTTGCCATAGTACTGATGTAGAAATTTGTTCGTAAACACTTAATTTAAGCCGTGGCACTGTAATGCAGTTTTACGCTGTTTTTGAGCTTCTCTCGCTGAGATAAGGCTGTTTTTGAAACATTGTGTTTCCTGTGAAATTGTCCACACAAAGTGACTTGAAGCCACTTTGTCCATGTAGTTTATCCCATTTGCCATAGTACTGATGAAGAAATTTGTTCGTAAACACTTAGTTTAAGCCGTGGCACTGTAATGCAGTTTTACGCTGTTTTTGAGCTTCTCTCGCTGAGATAAGGCTGTTTTTGAAACATTGTGTTTCCTGTGAAATTGTCCACACAAAGTGACTTGAAGCCACTTTGTCCATGTAGTTTATCCCATTTGCCATAGTACTGATGAAGAAATTTGTTCGTAAACACTTAGTTTAAGCCGTGGCGCTGTGATGCAGTTTTATATTAGGCTGAGAAAGTGAGAATTGAAATGCTGTTTTCTGTGTAATTGCAGACACAAAGTGACTTGAAGCCACTTTGTCCATGTAGTTTATCCCATTTGCCATAGTACTGATGAAGAAATTTGTTCGTAAACACTTAGTTTAAGCCGTGGCGCTGTGATGCAGTTTTATATTAGGCTGAGAAAGTGAGAATTGAAATGCTGTTTTCTGTGTAATTGCAGACACAAAGTGACTTGAAGCCACTTTGTCCATGTAGTTTATCCCATTTGCCATAGTACTGATGAAGACATTTGTTCGTAAACACTTAGTTTAAGCCGTGGAACTGTAATGCAGTTTTACGCTGTTTTTGAGCTTCTCTTGCTGAGATAAGGCTGTTTTTGAAACATTGTGTTTCCTGTGAAATTGTCCACACAAAGTGATTTGAAACCACTTTGCCCATGTAGTGTATCCCATTTGCCAACGTTCTGAGTATGAAACTTGTTTGTAAACACTTAGTTTAAGCCGTGGCGCTGTGATGCAGTTTTACATTAGGCTGAGAAAGTGAGACTTGAAATGCTGTTTTCTGTGTAATTGCAGACACAAAGTGAAGCCACGTTAGCCATGTAGTGTATCCCATTTGCTGATGAAGAAATTTGTTCATAAACACTTAGTTTAAGCCGTGGCACTGTAATGCAGTTTTATGCTGTTTTTGAGCTTCTCTCGCTGAGATAAGGCTGTTTTTGAAACATTGTGTTTCCTGTGAAATTGTCCACACAAAGTGACTTGAAGCCACTTTGTCCATGTAGTTTATCCCATTTGCCATAGTACTGATGAAGAAATTTGTTCGTAAACACTTAGTTTAAGCCGTGGCGCTGTGATGCAGTTTTATATTAGGCTGAGAAAGTGAGAATTGAAATGCTGTTTTCTGTGTAATTGCAGACACAAAGTGACTTGAAGCCACTTTGTCCATGTAGTTTATCCCATTTGCCATAGTACTGATGAAGACATTTGTTCGTAAACACTTAGTTTAAGCCGTGGAACTGTAATGCAGTTTTACGCTGTTTTTGAGCTTCTCTCGCTGAGATAAGGCTGTTTTTGAAACATTGTGTTTCCTGTGAAATTGTCCACACAAAGTGACTTGAAGCCACTTTGTCCATGTAGTTTATCCCATTTGCCATAGTACTGATGAAGAAATTTGTTCGTAAACACTTAGTTTAAGCCGTGGCGCTGTGATGCAGTTTTATATTAGGCTGAGAAAGTGAGAATTGAAATGCTGTTTTCTGTGTAATTGCAGACACAAAGTGACTTGAAGCCACTTTGTCCATGTAGTTTATCCCATTTGCCATAGTACTGATGAAGAAATTTGTTCGTAAACACTTAGTTTAAGCCGTGGCACTGTAATGCAGTTTTATGCTGTATTTGAGCTTCTCTCGCTGAGATAAGGCTGTTTTTGAAACATTGTGTTTCCTGTGAAATTGTCCACACAAAGTGACTTGAAGCCACTTTGTCCATGTAGTTTATCCCATTTGCCATAGTACTGATGAAGAAATTTGTTCGTAAACACTTAGTTTAAGCCGTGGCGCTGTGATGCAGTTTTATATTAGGCTGAGAAAGTGAGAATTGAAATGCTGTTTTCTGTGTAATTGCAGACACAAAGTGACTTGAAGCCACTTTGTCCATGTAGTTTATCCCATTTGCCATAGTACTGATGAAGACATTTGTTCGTAAACACTTAGTTTAAGCCGTGGAACTGTAATGCAGTTTTACGCTGTTTTTGAGCTTCTCTCGCTGAGATAAGGCTGTTTTTGAAACATTGTGTTTCCTGTGAAATTGTCCACACAAAGTGACTTGAAGCCACTTTGTCCATGTAGTTTATCCCATTTGCCATAGTACTGATGAAGAAATTTGTTCGTAAACACTTAGTTTAAGCCGTGGCGCTGTGATGCAGTTTTATATTAGGCTGAGAAAGTGAGAATTGAAATGCTGTTTTCTGTGTAATTGCAGACACAAAGTGACTTGAAGCCACTTTGTCCATGTAGTTTATCCCATTTGCCATAGTACTGATGAAGAAATTTGTTCGTAAACACTTAGTTTAAGCCGTGGCACTGTAATGCAGTTTTATGCTGTATTTGAGCTTCTCTCGCTGAGATAAGGCTGTTTTTGAAACATTGTGTTTCCTGTGAAATTGTCCACACAAAGTGACTTGAAGCCACTTTGCCCATGTAGTGTATCCCATTTGCCAACGTTCTGAGTATGAAACTTGTTTGTAAACACTTAGTTTAAGCCGTGGCGCTGTGATGCAGTTTTACATTAGGCTGAGAAAGTGAGACTTGAAATGCTGTTTTCTGTGTAATTGCAGACACAAAGTGAAGCCACTTTAGCCATGTAGTGTATCCCATTTGCTGATGAAGAAATTTGTTCATAAACACTTAGTTTAAGCCGTGGCACTGTAATGCAGTTTTATGCTGTTTTTGAGCTTCTCTCGCTGAGATAAGGCTGTTTTTGAAACATTGTGTTTCCTGTGAAATTGTCCACACAAAGTGACTTGAAGCCACTTTGTCCAAGTAGTTTATCTCATTTGCCATAGTACTGATGTAGAAATTTGTTCGTAAACACTTAATTTAAGCCGTGGCACTGTAATGCAGTTTTACGCTGTTTTTGAGCTTCTCTCGCTGAGATAAGGCTGTTTTTGAAACATTGTGTTTCCTGTGAAATTGTCCACACAAAGTGACTTGAAGCCACTTTGTCCATGTAGTTTATCCCATTTGCCATAGTACTGATGAAGAAATTTGTTCGTAAACACTTAGTTTAAGCCGTGGCACTGTAATGCAGTTTTACGCTGTTTTTGAGCTTCTCTCGCTGAGATAAGGCTGTTTTTGAAACATTGTGTTTCCTGTGAAATTGTCCACACAAAGTGACTTGAAGCCACTTTGTCCATGTAGTTTATCCCATTTGCCATAGTACTGATGAAGAAATTTGTTCGTAAACACTTAGTTTAAGCCGTGGCGCTGTGATGCAGTTTTATATTAGGCTGAGAAAGTGAGAATTGAAATGCTGTTTTCTGTGTAATTGCAGACACAAAGTGACTTGAAGCCACTTTGTCCATGTAGTTTATCCCATTTGCCATAGTACTGATGAAGAAATTTGTTCGTAAACACTTAGTTTAAGCCGTGGCGCTGTGATGCAGTTTTATATTAGGCTGAGAAAGTGAGAATTGAAATGCTGTTTTCTGTGTAATTGCAGACACAAAGTGACTTGAAGCCACTTTGTCCATGTAGTTTATCCCATTTGCCATAGTACTGATGAAGACATTTGTTCGTAAACACTTAGTTTAAGCCGTGGAACTGTAATGCAGTTTTACGCTGTTTTTGAGCTTCTCTCGCTGAGATAAGGCTGTTTTTGAAACATTGTGTTTCCTGTGAAATTGTCCACACAAAGTGACTTGAAGCCACTTTGTCCAAGTAGTTTATCTCATTTGCCATAGTACTGATGTAGAAATTTGTTCGTAAACACTTAATTTAAGCCGTGGCACTGTAATGCAGTTTTACGCTGTTTTTGAGCTTCTCTCGCTGAGATAAGGCTGTTTTTGAAACATTGTGTTTCCTGTGAAATTGTCCACACAAAGTGACTTGAAGCCACTTTGTCCATGTAGTTTATCCCATTTGCCATAGTACTGATGAAGAAATTTGTTCGTAAACACTTAGTTTAAGCCGTGGCACTGTAATGCAGTTTTACGCTGTTTTTGAGCTTCTCTCGCTGAGATAAGGCTGTTTTTGAAACATTGTGTTTCCTGTGAAATTGTCCACACAAAGTGACTTGAAGCCACTTTGTCCATGTAGTTTATCCCATTTGCCATAGTACTGATGAAGAAATTTGTTCGTAAACACTTAGTTTAAGCCGTGGCGCTGTGATGCAGTTTTATATTAGGCTGAGAAAGTGAGAATTGAAATGCTGTTTTCTGTGTAATTGCAGACACAAAGTGACTTGAAGCCACTTTGTCCATGTAGTTTATCCCATTTGCCATAGTACTGATGAAGAAATTTGTTCGTAAACACTTAGTTTAAGCCGTGGCGCTGTGATGCAGTTTTATATTAGGCTGAGAAAGTGAGAATTGAAATGCTGTTTTCTGTGTAATTGCAGACACAAAGTGACTTGAAGCCACTTTGTCCATGTAGTTTATCCCATTTGCCATAGTACTGATGAAGACATTTGTTCGTAAACACTTAGTTTAAGCCGTGGAACTGTAATGCAGTTTTACGCTGTTTTTGAGCTTCTCTTGCTGAGATAAGGCTGTTTTTGAAACATTGTGTTTCCTGTGAAATTGTCCACACAAAGTGACTTGAAGCCACTTTGTCCAAGTAGTTTATCTCATTTGCCATAGTACTGATGTAGAAATTTGTTCGTAAACACTTAGTTTAAGCCGTGGCACTGTAATGCAGTTTTACGCTGTTTTTGAGCTTCTCTCGCTGAGATAAGGCTGTTTTTGAAACATTGTGTTTCCTGTGAAATTGTCCACACAAAGTGACTTGAAGCCACTTTGTCCATGTAGTTTATCCCATTTGCCATAGTACTGATGAAGAAATTTGTTCGTAAACACTTAGTTTAAGCCGTGGCACTGTAATGCAGTTTTACGCTGTTTTTGAGCTTCTCTGGCTGAGATAAGGCTGTTTTTGAAACATTGTGTTTCCTGTGAAATTGTCCACACAAAGTGACTTGAAGCCACTTTGTCCATGTAGTTTATCCCATTTGCCATAGTGCTGATGAAGAAATTTGTTCGTAAACACTTAGTTTAAGCCGTGGCGCTGTGATGCAGTTTTATATTAGGCTGAGAAAGTGAGAATTGAAATGCTGTTTTCTGTGTAATTGCAGACACAAAGTGACTTGAAGCCACTTTGTCCATGTAGTTTATCCCATTTGCCATAGTACTGATGAAGAAATTTGTTCGTAAACACTTAGTTTAAGCCGTTGCGCTGTGATGCAGTTTTATATTAGACTGAGAAAGTGAGAATTGAAATGCTGTTTTCTGTCTAATTGCAGACACAAAGTGACTTGAAGCCACTTTGTCCTTGTAGTTTATCCCATTTGCCATAGTACTGATGAAGAAATTTGTTCAGAAACACTTAGTTTAAGCCGTGGCACTGTAATGCAGTTTTATGCTGTTTTTGAGCTTCTCTCGCTGAGATAAGGCTGTTTTTGAAACATTGTGTTTCCTGTGAATTTGTCCACACAAAGTGACTTGAAACCACTTTGTCCATGTAGTTTATCCCATTTGCCATAGTACTGATGAAGAAATTGTTCGTAAACACTTAGTTTAAGCCGTGGCACTGTAATGCAGTTTTATGCTGTTTTTGAGCTTCTCTCGCTGAGATAAGGCTGTTTTTGAAACATTGTGTTTCCTGTGAAATTGTCCACACAAAGTGATTTGAAACCACTTTGCCCATGTAGTGTATCCCATTTGCCAACGTTCTGAGTATGAAACTTGTTTGTAAACACTTAGTTTAAGCCGTGGCGCTGTGATGCAGTTTTACATTAGGCTGAGAAAGTGAGACTTGAAATGCTGTTTTCTGTGTAATTGCAGACACAAAGTGAAGCCACGTTAGCCATGTAGTGTATCCCATTTGCTGATGAAGAAATTTGTTCATAAACACTTAGTTTAAGCCGTGGCACTGTAATGCAGTTTTATGCTGTTTTTGAGCTTCTCTCGCTGAGATAAGGCTGTTTTTGAAACATTGTGTTTCCTGAGAAATTGTCCATACAAAGTGTCTTGAAACCACTTTGTCCATGTAGTTTATCCCATTTGCCATAGTACTGATGAAGAAATTTGTTCGTAAACACTTAGTTTAAGCCGTGGCACTGTAATGCAGTTTTATGCTGTATTTGAGCTTCTCTCGCTGAGATAAGGCTGTTTTTGAAACGTTGTGTTTCCTGTGAAATTGTCCACACAAAGTGACTTGAAGCCACTTTGTCCATGTAGTTTATCCCATTTGCCATAGTACTGATGAAGAAATTTGTTCGTAAACACTTAGTTTAAGCCGTGGCGCTGTGATGCAGTTTTATATTAGGCTGAGAAAGTGAGAATTGAAATGCTGTTTTCTGTGTAATTGCAGACACAAAGTGACTTGAAGCCACTTTGTCCATGTAGTTTATCCCATTTGCCATAGTACTGATGAAGACATTTGTTCGTAAACACTTAGTTTAAGCCGTGGAACTGTAATGCAGTTTTACGCTGTTTTTGAGCTTCTCTCGCTGAGATAAGGCTGTTTTTGAAACATTGTGTTTCCTGTGAAATTGTCCACACAAAGTGACTTGAAGCCACTTTGTCCAAGTAGTTTATCTCATTTGCCATAGTACTGATGTAGAAATTTGTTCGTAAACACTTAGTTTAAGCCGTGGCACTGTAATGCAGTTTTACGCTGTTTTTGAGCTTCTCTCGCTGAGATAAGGCTGTTTTTGAAACATTGTGTTTCCTGTGAAATTGTCCACACAAAGTGACTTGAAGCCACTTTGTCCATGTAGTTTATCCCATTTGCCATAGTACTGATGAAGAAATTTGTTCGTAAACACTTAGTTTAAGCCGTGGCACTGTAATGCAGTTTTACGCTGTTTTTGAGCTTCTCTGGCTGAGATAAGGCTGTTTTTGAAACATTGTGTTTCCTGTGAAATTGTCCACACAAAGTGACTTGAAGCCACTTTGTCCATGTAGTTTATCCCATTTGCCATAGTGCTGATGAAGAAATTTGTTCGTAAACACTTAGTTTAAGCCGTGGCGCTGTGATGCAGTTTTATATTAGGCTGAGAAAGTGAGAATTGAAATGCTGTTTTCTGTGTAATTGCAGACACAAAGTGACTTGAAGCCACTTTGTCCATGTAGTTTATCCCATTTGCCATAGTACTGATGAAGACATTTGTTCGTAAACACTTAGTTTAAGCCGTGGAACTGTAATGCAGTTTTACGCTGTTTTTGAGCTTCTCTCGCTGAGATAAGGCTGTTTTTGAAACATTGTGTTTCCTGTGAAATTGTCCACACAAAGTGACTTGAAGCCACTTTGTCCATGTAGTTTATCCCATTTGCCATAGTACTGATGAAGAAATTTGTTCGTAAACACTTAGTTTAAGCCGTGGCGCTGTGATGCAGTTTTATATTAGGCTGAGAAAGTGAGAATTGAAATGCTGTTTTCTGTGTAATTGCAGACACAAAGTGACTTGAAGCCACTTTGTCCATGTAGTTTATCCCATTTGCCATAGTACTGATGAAGAAATTTGTTCGTAAACACTTAGTTTAAGCCGTTGCGCTGTGATGCAGTTTTATATTAGACTGAGAAAGTGAGAATTGAAATGCTGTTTTCTGTCTAATTGCAGACACAAAGTGACTTGAAGCCACTTTGTCCTTGTAGTTTATCCCATTTGCCATAGTACTGATGAAGAAATTTGTTCAGAAACACTTAGTTTAAGCCGTGGCACTGTAATGCAGTTTTATGCTGTATTTGAGCTTCTCTCGCTGAGATAAGGCTGTTTTTGAAACATTGTGTTTCCTGTGAAATTGTCCACACAAAGTGACTTGAAGCCACTTTGCCCATGTAGTGTATCCCATTTGCCAACGTTCTGAGTATGAAACTTGTTTGTAAACACTTAGTTTAAGCCGTGGCGCTGTGATGCAGTTTTACATTAGGCTGAGAAAGTGAGACTTGAAATGCTGTTTTCTGTGTAATTGCAGACACAAAGTGAAGCCACTTTAGCCATGTAGTGTATCCCATTTGCTGATGAAGAAATTTGTTCATAAACACTTAGTTTAAGCCGTGGCACTGTAATGCAGTTTTATGCTGTTTTTGAGCTTCTCTCGCTGAGATAAGGCTGTTTTTGAAACATTGTGTTTCCTGTGAAATTGTCCACACAAAGTGACTTGAAGCCACTTTGTCCAAGTAGTTTATCTCATTTGCCATAGTACTGATGAAGAAATTTGTTCGTAAACACTTAGTTTAAGCCGTGGCACTGTAATGCAGTTTTACGCTGTTTTTGAGCTTCTCTCGCTGAGATAAGGCTGTTTTTGAAACATTGTGTTTCCTGTGAAATTGTCCACACAAAGTGACTTGAAGCCACTTTGTCCATGTAGTTTATCCCATTTGCCATAGTACTGATGAAGAAATTTGTTCGTAAACACTTAGTTTAAGCCGTGGCGCTGTGATGCAGTTTTATATTAGGCTGAGAAAGTGAGAATTGAAATGCTGTTTTCTGTGTAATTGCAGACACAAAGTGACTTGAAGCCACTTTGTCCATGTAGTTTATCCCATTTGCCATAGTACTGATGAAGAAATTTGTTCGTAAACACTTAGTTTAAGCCGTGGCGCTGTGATGCAGTTTTATATTAGGCTGAGAAAGTGAGAATTGAAATGCTGTTTTCTGTGTAATTGCAGACACAAAGTGACTTGAAGCCACTTTGTCCATGTAGTTTATCCCATTTGCCATAGTACTGATGAAGACATTTGTTCGTAAACACTTAGTTTAAGCCGTGGAACTGTAATGCAGTTTTACGCTGTTTTTGAGCTTCTCTCGCTGAGATAAGGCTGTTTTTGAAACATTGTGTTTCCTGTGAAATTGTCCACACAAAGTGACTTGAAGCCACTTTGTCCAAGTAGTTTATCTCATTTGCCATAGTACTGATGTAGAAATTTGTTCGTAAACACTTAATTTAAGCCGTGGCACTGTAATGCAGTTTTACGCTGTTTTTGAGCTTCTCTCGCTGAGATAAGGCTGTTTTTGAAACATTGTGTTTCCTGTGAAATTGTCCACACAAAGTGACTTGAAGCCACTTTGTCCATGTAGTTTATCCCATTTGCCATAGTACTGATGAAGAAATTTGTTCGTAAACACTTAGTTTAAGCCGTGGCACTGTAATGCAGTTTTACGCTGTTTTTGAGCTTCTCTCGCTGAGATAAGGCTGTTTTTGAAACATTGTGTTTCCTGTGAAATTGTCCACACAAAGTGACTTGAAGCCACTTTGTCCATGTAGTTTATCCCATTTGCCATAGTACTGATGAAGAAATTTGTTCGTAAACACTTAGTTTAAGCCGTGGCGCTGTGATGCAGTTTTATATTAGGCTGAGAAAGTGAGAATTGAAATGCTGTTTTCTGTGTAATTGCAGACACAAAGTGACTTGAAGCCACTTTGTCCATGTAGTTTATCCCATTTGCCATAGTACTGATGAAGAAATTTGTTCGTAAACACTTAGTTTAAGCCGTGGCGCTGTGATGCAGTTTTATATTAGGCTGAGAAAGTGAGAATTGAAATGCTGTTTTCTGTGTAATTGCAGACACAAAGTGACTTGAAGCCACTTTGTCCATGTAGTTTATCCCATTTGCCATAGTACTGATGAAGACATTTGTTCGTAAACACTTAGTTTAAGCCGTGGAACTGTAATGCAGTTTTACGCTGTTTTTGAGCTTCTCTTGCTGAGATAAGGCTGTTTTTGAAACATTGTGTTTCCTGTGAAATTGTCCACACAAAGTGACTTGAAGCCACTTTGTCCAAGTAGTTTATCTCATTTGCCATAGTACTGATGTAGAAATTTGTTCGTAAACACTTAGTTTAAGCCGTGGCACTGTAATGCAGTTTTACGCTGTTTTTGAGCTTCTCTCGCTGAGATAAGGCTGTTTTTGAAACATTGTGTTTCCTGTGAAATTGTCCACACAAAGTGACTTGAAGCCACTTTGTCCATGTAGTTTATCCCATTTGCCATAGTACTGATGAAGAAATTTGTTCGTAAACACTTAGTTTAAGCCGTGGCACTGTAATGCAGTTTTACGCTGTTTTTGAGCTTCTCTCGCTGAGATAAGGCTGTTTTTGAAACATTGTGTTTCCTGTGAAATTGTCCACACAAAGTGACTTGAAGCCACTTTGTCCATGTAGTTTATCCCATTTGCCATAGTACTGATGAAGAAATTTGTTCGTAAACACTTAGTTTAAGCCGTGGCGCTGTGATGCAGTTTTATATTAGGCTGAGAAAGTGAGAATTGAAATGCTGTTTTCTGTGTAATTGCAGACACAAAGTGACTTGAAGCCACTTTGTCCATGTAGTTTATCCCATTTACCATAGTACTGATGAAGAAATTTGTTCGTAAACACTTAGTTTAAGCCGTGGCGCTGTGATGCAGTTTTATATTAGGCTGAGAAAGTGAGAATTGAAATGCTGTTTTCTGTGTAATTGCAGACACAAAGTGACTTGAAGCCACTTTGTCCATGTAGTTTATCCCATTTGCCATAGTACTGATGAAGACATTTGTTCGTAAACACTTAGTTTAAGCCGTGGAACTGTAATGCAGTTTTACGCTGTTTTTGAGCTTCTCTTGCTGAGATAAGGCTGTTTTTGAAACATTGTGTTTCCTGTGAAATTGTCCACACAAAGTGACTTGAAGCCACTTTGTCCAAGTAGTTTATCTCATTTGCCATAGTACTGATGTAGAAATTTGTTCGTAAACACTTAGTTTAAGCCGTGGCACTGTAATGCAGTTTTACGCTGTTTTTGAGCTTCTCTCGCTGAGATAAGGCTGTTTTTGAAACATTGTGTTTCCTGTGAAATTGTCCACACAAAGTGACTTGAAGCCACTTTGTCCATGTAGTTTATCCCATTTGCCATAGTACTGATGAAGAAATTTGTTCGTAAACACTTAGTTTAAGCCGTGGCACTGTAATGCAGTTTTACGCTGTTTTTGAGCTTCTCTGGCTGAGATAAGGCTGTTTTTGAAACATTGTGTTTCCTGTGAAATTGTCCACACAAAGTGACTTGAAGCCACTTTGTCCATGTAGTTTATCCCATTTGCCATAGTGCTGATGAAGAAATTTGTTCGTAAACACTTAGTTTAAGCCGTGGCGCTGTGATGCAGTTTTATATTAGGCTGAGAAAGTGAGAATTGAAATGCTGTTTTCTGTGTAATTGCAGACACAAAGTGACTTGAAGCCACTTTGTCCATGTAGTTTATCCCATTTGCCATAGTACTGATGAAGAAATTTGTTCGTAAACACTTAGTTTAAGCCGTTGCGCTGTGATGCAGTTTTATATTAGACTGAGAAAGTGAGAATTGAAATGCTGTTTTCTGTCTAATTGCAGACACAAAGTGACTTGAAGCCACTTTGTCCTTGTAGTTTATCCCATTTGCCATAGTACTGATGAAGAAATTTGTTCAGAAACACTTAGTTTAAGCCGTGGCACTGTAATGCAGTTTTATGCTGTTTTTGAGCTTCTCTCGCTGAGATAAGGCTGTTTTTGAAACATTGTGTTTCCTGTGAATTTGTCCACACAAAGTGACTTGAAACCACTTTGTCCATGTAGTTTATCCCATTTGCCATAGTACTGATGAAGAAATTGTTCGTAAACACTTAGTTTAAGCCGTGGCACTGTAATGCAGTTTTATGCTGTTTTTGAGCTTCTCTCGCTGAGATAAGGCTGTTTTTGAAACATTGTGTTTCCTGTGAAATTGTCCACACAAAGTGATTTGAAACCACTTTGCCCATGTAGTGTATCCCATTTGCCAACGTTCTGAGTATGAAACTTGTTTGTAAACACTTAGTTTAAGCCGTGGCGCTGTGATGCAGTTTTACATTAGGCTGAGAAAGTGAGACTTGAAATGCTGTTTTCTGTGTAATTGCAGACACAAAGTGAAGCCACGTTAGCCATGTAGTGTATCCCATTTGCTGATGAAGAAATTTGTTCATAAACACTTAGTTTAAGCCGTGGCACTGTAATGCAGTTTTATGCTGTTTTTGAGCTTCTCTCGCTGAGATAAGGCTGTTTTTGAAACATTGTGTTTCCTGAGAAATTGTCCATACAAAGTGTCTTGAAACCACTTTGTCCATGTAGTTTATCCCATTTGCCATAGTACTGATGAAGAAATTTGTTCGTAAACACTTAGTTTAAGCCGTGGCACTGTAATGCAGTTTTATGCTGTATTTGAGCTTCTCTCGCTGAGATAAGGCTGTTTTTGAAACGTTGTGTTTCCTGTGAAATTGTCCACACAAAGTGACTTGAAGCCACTTTGTCCATGTAGTTTATCCCATTTGCCATAGTACTGATGAAGAAATTTGTTCGTAAACACTTAGTTTAAGCCGTGGCGCTGTGATGCAGTTTTATATTAGGCTGAGAAAGTGAGAATTGAAATGCTGTTTTCTGTGTAATTGCAGACACAAAGTGACTTGAAGCCACTTTGTCCATGTAGTTTATCCCATTTGCCATAGTACTGATGAAGACATTTGTTCGTAAACACTTAGTTTAAGCCGTGGAACTGTAATGCAGTTTTACGCTGTTTTTGAGCTTCTCTCGCTGAGATAAGGCTGTTTTTGAAACATTGTGTTTCCTGTGAAATTGTCCACACAAAGTGACTTGAAGCCACTTTGTCCAAGTAGTTTATCTCATTTGCCATAGTACTGATGTAGAAATTTGTTCGTAAACACTTAGTTTAAGCCGTGGCACTGTAATGCAGTTTTACGCTGTTTTTGAGCTTCTCTCGCTGAGATAAGGCTGTTTTTGAAACATTGTGTTTCCTGTGAAATTGTCCACACAAAGTGACTTGAAGCCACTTTGTCCATGTAGTTTATCCCATTTGCCATAGTACTGATGAAGAAATTTGTTCGTAAACACTTAGTTTAAGCCGTGGCACTGTAATGCAGTTTTACGCTGTTTTTGAGCTTCTCTGGCTGAGATAAGGCTGTTTTTGAAACATTGTGTTTCCTGTGAAATTGTCCACACAAAGTGACTTGAAGCCACTTTGTCCATGTAGTTTATCCCATTTGCCATAGTGCTGATGAAGAAATTTGTTCGTAAACACTTAGTTTAAGCCGTGGCGCTGTGATGCAGTTTTATATTAGGCTGAGAAAGTGAGAATTGAAATGCTGTTTTCTGTGTAATTGCAGACACAAAGTGACTTGAAGCCACTTTGTCCATGTAGTTTATCCCATTTGCCATAGTACTGATGAAGAAATTTGTTCGTAAACACTTAGTTTAAGCCGTTGCGCTGTGATGCAGTTTTATATTAGACTGAGAAAGTGAGAATTGAAATGCTGTTTTCTGTCTAATTGCAGACACAAAGTGACTTGAAGCCACTTTGTCCTTGTAGTTTATCCCATTTGCCATAGTACTGATGAAGAAATTTGTTCAGAAACACTTAGTTTAAGCCGTGGCACTGTAATGCAGTTTTATGCTGTTTTTGAGCTTCTCTCGCTGAGATAAGGCTGTTTTTGAAACATTGTGTTTCCTGTGAATTTGTCCACACAAAGTGACTTGAAACCACTTTGTCCATGTAGTTTATCCCATTTGCCATAGTACTGATGAAGAAATTGTTCGTAAACACTTAGTTTAAGCCGTGGCACTGTAATGCAGTTTTATGCTGTTTTTGAGCTTCTCTCGCTGAGATAAGGCTGTTTTTGAAACATTGTGTTTCCTGTGAAATTGTTCACACAAAGTGATTTGAAACCACTTTGCCCATGTAGTGTATCCCATTTGCCAACGTTCTGAGTATGAAACTTGTTTGTAAACACTTAGTTTAAGCCGTGGCGCTGTGATGCAGTTTTACATTAGGCTGAGAAAGTGAGACTTGAAATGCTGTTTTCTGTGTAATTGCAGACACAAAGTGAAGCCACTTAAGCCATGTAGTGTATCCCATTTGCTGATGAAGAAATTTGTTCATAAACACTTAGCTTAAGCCGTGGCACTGTAATGCAGTTTTATGCTGTTTTTGAGCTTCTCTCGCTGAGATAAGGCTGTTTTTGAAACATTGTGTTTCCTGTGAATTTGTCCACACAAAGTGACTTGAAACCACTTTGTCCATGTAGTTTATCCCATTTGCCATAGTACTGATGAAGAAATTGTTCGTAAACACTTAGTTTAAGCCGTGGCACTGTAATGCAGTTTTATGCTGTTTTTGAGCTTCTCTCGCTGAGATAAGGCTGTTTTTGAAACATTGTGTTTCCTGTGAAATTGTCCACACAAAGTGATTTGAAACCACTTTGCCCATGTAGTGTATCCCATTTGCCAACGTTCTGAGTATGAAACTTGTTTGTAAACACTTAGTTTAAGCCGTGGCGCTGTGATGCAGTTTTACATTAGGCTGAGAAAGTGAGACTTGAAATGCTGTTTTCTGTGTAATTGCAGACACAAAGTGAAGCCACGTTAGCCATGTAGTGTATCCCATTTGCTGATGAAGAAATTTGTTCATAAACACTTAGTTTAAGCCGTGGCACTGTAAAGCAGTTTTACGCTGTTTTTGAGCTTCTCTCGCTGAGATAAGTCTGTTTTTGAAACATTGTGTTTCCTGTGAAATTGTCCACACAAAGTGACTTGAAGCCACTTTGTCCATGTAGTTTATCCCATTTGCCATAGTACTGATGAAGAAATTTGTTCGTAAACACTTAGTTTAAGCCGTGGCACTGTAATGCAGTTTTACGCTGTTTTTGAGCTTCTCTGGCTGAGATAAGGCTGTTTTTGAAACATTGTGTTTCCTGTGAAATTGTCCACACAAAGTGACTTGAAGCCACTTTGTCCATGTAGTTTATCCCATTTGCCATAGTACTGATGAAGAAATTTGTTCGTAAACACTTAGTTTAAGCCGTGGCGCTGTGATGCAGTTTTATATTAGGCTGAGAAAGTGAGAATTGAAATGCTGTTTTCTGTGTAATTGCAGACACAAAGTGACTTGAAGCCACTTTGTCCATGTAGTTTATCCCATTTGCCATAGTACTGATGAAGAAATTTGTTCGTAAACACTTAGTTTAAGCCGTTGCGCTGTGATGCAGTTTTATATTAGACTGAGAAAGTGAGAATTGAAATGCTGTTTTCTGTCTAATTGCAGACACAAAGTGACTTGAAGCCACTTTGTCCTTGTAGTTTATCCCATTTGCCATAGTACTGATGAAGAAATTTGTTCAGAAACACTTAGTTTAAGCCGTGGCACTGTAATGCAGTTTTATGCTGTTTTTGAGCTTCTCTCGCTGAGATAAGGCTGTTTTTGAAACATTGTGTTTCCTGTGAATTTGTCCACACAAAGTGACTTGAAACCACTTTGTCCATGTAGTTTATCCCATTTGCCATAGTACTGATGAAGAAATTGTTCGTAAACACTTAGTTTAAGCCGTGGCACTGTAATGCAGTTTTATGCTGTTTTTGAGCTTCTCTCGCTGAGATAAGGCTGTTTTTGAAACATTGTGTTTCCTGTGAAATTGTCCACACAAAGTGATTTGAAACCACTTTGCCCATGTAGTGTATCCCATTTGCCAACGTTCTGAGTATGAAACTGTTTGTAAACACTTAGTTTAAGCCGTGGCGCTGTGATGCAGTTTTACATTAGGCTGAGAAAGTGAGACTTGAAATGCTGTTTTCTGTGTAATTGCAGACACAAAGTGAAGCCACTTTAGCCATGTAGTGTATCCCAATTGCTGATGAAGAAATTTGTTCATAAACACTTAGTTTAAGCCGTGGCACTGTAATGCAGTTTTATGCTGTTTTTGAGCTTCTCTCGCTGAGATAAGGCTGTTTTTGAAACATTGTGTTTCCTGAGAAATTGTCCATACAAAGTGACTTGAAACCACTTTGTCCATGTAGTTTATCCCATTTGCCATAGTACTGATGAAGAAATTTGTTCGTAAACACTTAGTTTAAGCCGTGGCACTGTAATGCAGTTTTATGCTGTATTTGAGCTTCTCTCGCTGAGATAAGGCTGTTTTTGAAACATTGTGCTTCCTGTGAAATTGTCCACACAAAGTGACTTGAAGCCACTTTGTCCATGTAGTTTATCCCATTTGCCATAGTACTGATGAAGAAATTTGTTCGTAAACACTTAGTTTAAGCCGTGGCGCTGTGATGCAGTTTTATATTAGGCTGAGAAAGTGAGAATTGAAATGCTGTTTTCTGTGTAATTGCAGACACAAAGTGACTTGAAGCCACTTTGTCCATGTAGTTTATCCCATTTGCCATAGTACTGATGAAGACATTTGTTCGTAAACACTTAGTTTAAGCCGTGGAACTGTAATGCAGTTTTACGCTGTTTTTGAGCTTCTCTCGCTGAGATAAGGCTGTTTTTGAAACATTGTGTTTCCTGTGAAATTGTCCACACAAAGTGACTTGAAGCCACTTTGTCCAAGTAGTTTATCTCATTTGCCATAGTACTGATGTAGAAATTTGTTCGTAAACACTTAATTTAAGCCGTGGCACTGTAATGCAGTTTTACGCTGTTTTTGAGCTTCTCTCGCTGAGATAAGGCTGTTTTTGAAACATTGTGTTTCCTGTGAAATTGTCCACACAAAGTGACTTGAAGCCACTTTGTCCATGTAGTTTATCCCATTTGCCATAGTACTGATGAAGAAATTTGTTCGTAAACACTTAGTTTAAGCCGTGGCACTGTAATGCAGTTTTACGCTGTTTTTGAGCTTCTCTCGCTGAGATAAGGCTGTTTTTGAAACATTGTGTTTCCTGTGAAATTGTCCACACAAAGTGACTTGAAGCCACTTTGTCCATGTAGTTTATCCCATTTGCCATAGTACTGATGAAGAAATTTGTTCGTAAACACTTAGTTTAAGCCGTGGCGCTGTGATGCAGTTTTATATTAGGCTGAGAAAGTGAGAATTGAAATGCTGTTTTCTGTGTAATTGCAGACACAAAGTGACTTGAAGCCACTTTGTCCATGTAGTTTATCCCATTTGCCATAGTACTGATGAAGAAATTTGTTCGTAAACACTTAGTTTAAGCCGTTGCGCTGTGATGCAGTTTTATATTAGACTGAGAAAGTGAGAATTGAAATGCTGTTTTCTGCCTAATTGCAGACACAAAGTGACTTGAAGCCACTTTGTCCTTGTAGTTTATCCCATTTGCCATAGTACTGATGAAGAAATTTGTTCAGAAACACTTAGTTTAAGCCGTGGCACTGTAATGCAGTTTTATGCTGTTTTTGAGCTTCTCTCGCTGAGATAAGGCTGTTTTTGAAACATTGTGTTTCCTGTGAATTTGTCCACACAAAGTGACTTGAAACCACTTTGTCCATGTAGTTTATCCCATTTGCCATAGTACTGATGAAGAAATTGTTCGTAAACACTTAGTTTAAGCCGTGGCACTGTAATGCAGTTTTATGCTGTTTTTGAGCTTCTCTCGCTGAGATAAGGCTGTTTTTGAAACATTGTGTTTCCTGTGAAATTGTCCACACAAAGTGATTTGAAACCACTTTGCCCATGTAGTGTATCCCATTTGCCAACGTTCTGAGTATGAAACTTGTTTGTAAACACTTAGTTTAAGCCGTGGCGCTGTGATGCAGTTTTACATTAGGCTGAGAAAGTGAGACTTGAAATGCTGTTTTCTGTGTAATTGCAGACACAAAGTGAAGCCACTTTAGTCATGTAGTGTATCCCATTTGCTGATGAAGAAATTTGTTCATAAACACTTAGTTTAAGCCGTGGCACTGTAATGCAGTTTTATGCTGTTTTTGAGCTTCTCTCGCTGAGATAAGGCTGTTTTTGAAACATTGTGTTTCCTGAGAAATTGTCCATACAAAGTGACTTGAAACCACTTTGTCCATGTAGTTTATCCCATTTGCCATAGTACTGATGAAGAAATTTGTTCGTAAACACTTAGTTTAAGCCGTGGCACTGTAATGCAGTTTTATGCTGTATTTGAGCTTCTCTCGCTGAGATAAGGCTGTTTTTGAATCATTGTGTTTCCTGTGAAATTGTCCACACAAAGTGACTTGAAGCCACTTTGTCCATGTAGTTTATCCCATTTGCCATAGTACTGATGAAGAAATTTGTTCGTAAACACTTAGTTTAAGCCGTGGCGCTGTGATGCAGTTTTATATTAGGCTGAGAAAGTGAGAATTGAAATGCTGTTTTCTGTGTAATTGCAGACACAAAGTGACTTGAAGCCACTTTGTCCATGTAGTTTATCCCATTTGCCATAGTACTGATGAAGACATTTGTTCGTAAACACTTAGTTTAAGCCGTGGAACTGTAATGCAGTTTTACGCTGTTTTTGAGCTTCTCTCGCTGAGATAAGGCTGTTTTTGAAACATTGTGTTTCCTGTGAAATTGTCCACACAAAGTGACTTGAAGCCACTTTGTCCAAGTAGTTTATCTCATTTGCCATAGTACTGATGTAGAAATTTGTTCGTAAACACTTAATTTAAGCCGTGGCACTGTAATGCAGTTTTACGCTGTTTTTGAGCTTCTCTCGCTGAGATAAGGCTGTTTTTGAAACATTGTGTTTCCTGTGAAATTGTCCACACAAAGTGACTTGAAGCCACTTTGTCCATGTAGTTTATCCCATTTGCCATAGTACTGATGAAGAAATTTGTTCGTAAACACTTAGTTTAAGCCGTGGTACTGTAATGCAGTTTTACGCTGTTTTTGAGCTTCTCTCGCTGAGATAAGGCTGTTTTTGAAACATTGTGTTTCCTGTGAAATTGTCCACACAAAGTGATTTGAAGCCACTTTGTCCATGTAGTTTATCCCATTTGCCATAGTACTGATGAAGAAATTTGTTCGTAAACACTTAGTTTAAGCCGTGGCGCTGTGATGCAGTTTTATATTAGGCTGAGAAAGTGAGAATTGAAATGCTGTTTTCTGTGTAATTGCAGACACAAAGTGACTTGAAGTCACTTTGTCCATGTAGTTTATCCCATTTGCCATAGTACTGATGAAGAAATTTGTTCGTAAACACTTAGTTTAAGCCGTGGCGCTGTGATGCAGTTTTATATTAGGCTGAGAAAGTGAGAATTGAAATGCTGTTTTCTGTCTAATTGCAGACACAAAGTGACTTGAAGCCACTTTGTCCTAGTAGTTTATCCCATTTGCCATAGTACTGATGAAGAAATTTGTTCAGAAACACTTAGTTTAAGCCGTGGCACTGTAATGCAGTTTTATGCTGTTTTTGAGCTTCTCTCGCTGAGATAAGGCTGTTTTTGAAACATTGTGTTTCCTGTGAATTTGTCCACACAAAGTGACTTGAAACCACTTTGTCCATGTAGTTTATCCCATTTGCCATAGTACTGATGAAGAAATTGTTCGTAAACACTTAGTTTAAGCCGTGGCACTGTAATGCAGTTTTATGCTGTTTTTGAGCTTCTCTCGCTGAGATAAGGCTGTTTTTGAAACATTGTGTTTCCTGTGAAATTGTCCACACAAAGTGATTTGAAACCACTTTGCCCATGTAGTGTATCCCATTTGCCAACGTTCTGAGTATGAAACTTGTTTGTAAACACTTAGTTTAAGCCGTGGCGCTGTGATGCAGTTTTACATTAGGCTGAGAAAGTGAGACTTGAAATGCTGTTTTCTGTGTAATTGCAGACACAAAGTGAAGCCACGTTAGCCATGTAGTGTATCCCATTTGCTGATGAAGAAATTTGTTCATAAACACTTAGTTTAAGCCGTGGCACTGTAATGCAGTTTTATGCTGTTTTTGAGCTTCTCTCGCTGAGATAAGGCTGTTTTTGAAACATTGTGTTTCCTGAGAAATTGTCCATACAAAGTGTCTTGAAACCACTTTGTCCATGTAGTTTATCCCATTTGCCATAGTACTGATGAAGAAATTTGTTCGTAAACACTTAGTTTAAGCCGTGGCACTGTAATGCAGTTTTATGCTGTATTTGAGCTTCTCTCGCTGAGATAAGGCTGTTTTTGAAACGTTGTGTTTCCTGTGAAATTGTCCACACAAAGTGACTTGAAGCCACTTTGTCCATGTAGTTTATCCCATTTGCCATAGTACTGATGAAGAAATTTGTTCGTAAACACTTAGTTTAAGCCGTGGCGCTGTGATGCAGTTTTATATTAGGCTGAGAAAGTGAGAATTGAAATGCTGTTTTCTGTGTAATTGCAGACACAAAGTGACTTGAAGCCACTTTGTCCATGTAGTTTATCCCATTTGCCATAGTACTGATGAAGACATTTGTTCGTAAACACTTAGTTTAAGCCGTGGAACTGTAATGCAGTTTTACGCTGTTTTTGAGCTTCTCTCGCTGAGATAAGGCTGTTTTTGAAACATTGTGTTTCCTGTGAAATTGTCCACACAAAGTGACTTGAAGCCACTTTGTCCAAGTAGTTTATCTCATTTGCCATAGTACTGATGTAGAAATTTGTTCGTAAACACTTAGTTTAAGCCGTGGCACTGTAATGCAGTTTTACGCTGTTTTTGAGCTTCTCTCGCTGAGATAAGGCTGTTTTTGAAACATTGTGTTTCCTGTGAAATTGTCCACACAAAGTGACTTGAAGCCACTTTGTCCATGTAGTTTATCCCATTTGCCATAGTACTGATGAAGAAATTTGTTCGTAAACACTTAGTTTAAGCCGTGGCACTGTAATGCAGTTTTACGCTGTTTTTGAGCTTCTCTGGCTGAGATAAGGCTGTTTTTGAAACATTGTGTTTCCTGTGAAATTGTCCACACAAAGTGACTTGAAGCCACTTTGTCCATGTAGTTTATCCCATTTGCCATAGTACTGATGAAGAAATTTGTTCGTAAACACTTAGTTTAAGCCGTGGCGCTGTGATGCAGTTTTATATTAGACTGAGAAAGTGAGAATTGAAATGCTGTTTTCTGTCTAATTGCAGACACAAAGTGACTTGAAGCCACTTTGTCCTTGTAGTTTATCCCATTTGCCATAGTACTGATGAAGAAATTTGTTCAGAAACACTTAGTTTAAGCCGTGGCACTGTAATGCAGTTTTATGCTGTTTTTGAGCTTCTCTCGCTGAGATAAGGCTGTTTTTGAAACATTGTGTTTCCTGTGAATTTGTCCACACAAAGTGACTTGAAACCACTTTGTCCATGTAGTTTATCCCATTTGCCATAGTACTGATGAAGAAATTGTTCGTAAACACTTAGTTTAAGCCGTGGCACTGTAATGCAGTTTTATGCTGTTTTTGAGCTTCTCTCGCTGAGATAAGGCTGTTTTTGAAACATTGTGTTTCCTGTGAAATTGTCCACACAAAGTGATTTGAAACCACTTTGCCCATGTAGTGTATCCCATTTGCCAACGTTCTGAGTATGAAACTTGTTTGTAAACACTTAGTTTAAGCCGTGGCGCTGTGATGCAGTTTTACATTAGGCTGAGAAAGTGAGACTTGAAATGCTGTTTTCTGTGTAATTGCAGACACAAAGTGAAGCCACTTTAGCCATGTAGTGTATCCCATTTGCTGATGAAGAAATTTGTTCATAAACACTTAGTTTAAGCCGTGGCACTGTAATGCAGTTTTATGCTGTTTTTGAGCTTCTCTCGCTGAGATAAGGCTGTTTTTGAAACATTGTGTTTCCTGAGAAATTGTCCATACAAAGTGACGTGAAACCACTTTGTCCATGTAGTTTATCCCATTTGCCATAGTACTGATGAAGAAATTTGTTCGTAAACACTTAGTTTAAGCCGTGGCACTGTAATGCAGTTTTATGCTGTTTTTGAGCTACTCTCGCTGAGATAAGGCTGTTTTTGAAACATTGTGTTTCCTGTGAATTTGTCCACACAAAGTGACTTGAAACCACTTTGTCCATGTAGTTTATCCCATTTGCCATAGTTCTGATGAAGAAATTGTTCGTAAACACTTAGTTTAAGCCGTGGCACTGTAATGCAGTTTTATGCTGTTTTTGAGCTTCTCTCGCTGAGATAAGGCTGTTTTTGAAACATTGTGTTTCCTGTGAAATTGTCCACACAAAGTGACTTGAAGCCACTTTGTCCATGTAGTTTATCCCATTTACCATAGTACTGATGAAGAAATTTGTTCGTAAACACTTAGTTTAAGCCGTGGCGCTGTGATGCAGTTTTATATTAGGCTGAGAAAGTGAGAATTGAAATGCTGTTTTCTGTGTAATTGCAGACACAAAGTGACTTGAAGCCACTTTGTCCATGTAGTTTATCCCATTTGCCATAGTACTGATGAAGAAATTTGTTCGTAAACACTTAGTTTAAGCCGTGGCGCTGTGATGCAGTTTTATATTAGGCTGAGAAAGTGAGAATTGAAATGCTGTTTTCTGTCTAATTGCAGACACAAAGTGACTTGAAGCCACTTTGTCCTAGTAGTTTATCCCATTTGCCATAGTACTGATGAAGAAATTTGTTCAGAAACACTTAGTTTAAGCCGTGGCACTGTAATGCAGTTTTATGCTGTTTTTGAGCTTCTCTCGCTGAGATAAGGCTGTTTTTGAAACATTGTGTTTCCTGTGAATTTGTCCACACAAAGTGACTTGAAACCACTTTGTCCATGTAGTTTATCCCATTTGCCATAGTACTGATGAAGAAATTGTTCGTAAACACTTAGTTTAAGCCGTGGCACTGTAATGCAGTTTTATGCTGTTTTTGAGCTTCTCTCGCTGAGATAAGGCTGTTTTTGAAACATTGTGTTTCCTGTGAAATTGTCCACACAAAGTGATTTGAAACCACTTTGCCCATGTAGTGTATCCCATTTGCCAACGTTCTGAGTATGAAACTTGTTTGTAAACACTTAGTTTAAGCCGTGGCGCTGTGATGCAGTTTTACATTAGGCTGAGAAAGTGAGACTTGAAATGCTGTTTTCTGTGTAATTGCAGACACAAAGTGAAGCCACGTTAGCCATGTAGTGTATCCCATTTGCTGATGAAGAAATTTGTTCATAAACACTTAGTTTAAGCCGTGGCACTGTAATGCAGTTTTATGCTGTTTTTGAGCTTCTCTCGCTGAGATAAGGCTGTTTTTGAAACATTGTGTTTCCTGAGAAATTGTCCATACAAAGTGTCTTGAAACCACTTTGTCCATGTAGTTTATCCCATTTGCCATAGTACTGATGAAGAAATTTGTTCGTAAACACTTAGTTTAAGCCGTGGCACTGTAATGCAGTTTTATGCTGTATTTGAGCTTCTCTCGCTGAGATAAGGCTGTTTTTGAAACGTTGTGTTTCCTGTGAAATTGTCCACACAAAGTGACTTGAAGCCACTTTGTCCATGTAGTTTATCCCATTTGCCATAGTACTGATGAAGAAATTTGTTCGTAAACACTTAGTTTAAGCCGTGGCGCTGTGATGCAGTTTTATATTAGGCTGAGAAAGTGAGAATTGAAATGCTGTTTTCTGTGTAATTGCAGACACAAAGTGACTTGAAGCCACTTTGTCCATGTAGTTTATCCCATTTGCCATAGTACTGATGAAGACATTTGTTCGTAAACACTTAGTTTAAGCCGTGGAACTGTAATGCAGTTTTACGCTGTTTTTGAGCTTCTCTCGCTGAGATAAGGCTGTTTTTGAAACATTGTGTTTCCTGTGAAATTGTCCACACAAAGTGACTTGAAGCCACTTTGTCCAAGTAGTTTATCTCATTTGCCATAGTACTGATGTAGAAATTTGTTCGTAAACACTTAGTTTAAGCCGTGGCACTGTAATGCAGTTTTACGCTGTTTTTGAGCTTCTCTCGCTGAGATAAGGCTGTTTTTGAAACATTGTGTTTCCTGTGAAATTGTCCACACAAAGTGACTTGAAGCCACTTTGTCCATGTAGTTTATCCCATTTGCCATAGTACTGATGAAGAAATTTGTTCGTAAACACTTAGTTTAAGCCGTGGCACTGTAATGCAGTTTTACGCTGTTTTTGAGCTTCTCTGGCTGAGATAAGGCTGTTTTTGAAACATTGTGTTTCCTGTGAAATTGTCCACACAAAGTGACTTGAAGCCACTTTGTCCATGTAGTTTATCCCATTTGCCATAGTACTGATGAAGAAATTTGTTCGTAAACACTTAGTTTAAGCCGTGGCGCTGTGATGCAGTTTTATATTAGACTGAGAAAGTGAGAATTGAAATGCTGTTTTCTGTCTAATTGCAGACACAAAGTGACTTGAAGCCACTTTGTCCTTGTAGTTTATCCCATTTGCCATAGTACTGATGAAGAAATTTGTTCAGAAACACTTAGTTTAAGCCGTGGCACTGTAATGCAGTTTTATGCTGTTTTTGAGCTTCTCTCGCTGAGATAAGGCTGTTTTTGAAACATTGTGTTTCCTGTGAATTTGTCCACACAAAGTGACTTGAAACCACTTTGTCCATGTAGTTTATCCCATTTGCCATAGTACTGATGAAGAAATTGTTCGTAAACACTTAGTTTAAGCCGTGGCACTGTAATGCAGTTTTATGCTGTTTTTGAGCTTCTCTCGCTGAGATAAGGCTGTTTTTGAAACATTGTGTTTCCTGTGAAATTGTCCACACAAAGTGATTTGAAACCACTTTGCCCATGTAGTGTATCCCATTTGCCAACGTTCTGAGTATGAAACTTGTTTGTAAACACTTAGTTTAAGCCGTGGCGCTGTGATGCAGTTTTACATTAGGCTGAGAAAGTGAGACTTGAAATGCTGTTTTCTGTGTAATTGCAGACACAAAGTGAAGCCACTTTAGCCATGTAGTGTATCCCATTTGCTGATGAAGAAATTTGTTCATAAACACTTAGTTTAAGCCGTGGCACTGTAATGCAGTTTTATGCTGTTTTTGAGCTTCTCTCGCTGAGATAAGGCTGTTTTTGAAACATTGTGTTTCCTGAGAAATTGTCCATACAAAGTGACGTGAAACCACTTTGTCCATGTAGTTTATCCCATTTGCCATAGTACTGATGAAGAAATTTGTTCGTAAACACTTAGTTTAAGCCGTGGCACTGTAATGCAGTTTTATGCTGTTTTTGAGCTACTCTCGCTGAGATAAGGCTGTTTTTGAAACATTGTGTTTCCTGTGAATTTGTCCACACAAAGTGACTTGAAACCACTTTGTCCATGTAGTTTATCCCATTTGCCATAGTTCTGATGAAGAAATTGTTCGTAAACACTTAGTTTAAGCCGTGGCACTGTAATGCAGTTTTATGCTGTTTTTGAGCTTCTCTCGCTGAGATAAGGCTGTTTTTGAAACATTGTGTTTCCTGTGAAATTGTCCACACAAAGTGACTTGAAGCCACTTTGTCCATGTAGTTTATCCCATTTACCATAGTACTGATGAAGAAATTTGTTCGTAAACACTTAGTTTAAGCCGTGGCGCTGTGATGCAGTTTTATATTAGGCTGAGAAAGTGAGAATTGAAATGCTGTTTTCTGTGTAATTGCAGACACAAAGTGACTTGAAGCCACTTTGTCCATGTAGTTTATCCCATTTGCCATAGTACTGATGAAGAAATTTGTTCGTAAACACTTAGTTTAAGCCGTGGCGCTGTGATGCAGTTTTATATTAGGCTGAGAAAGTGAGAATTGAAATGCTGTTTTCTGTCTAATTGCAGACACAAAGTGACTTGAAGCCACTTTGTCCTTGTAGTTTATCCCATTTGCCATAGTACTGATGAAGAAATTTGTTCAGAAACACTTAGTTTAAGCCGTGGCGCTGTGATGCAGTTTTATATTAGGCTGAGAAAGTGAGAATTGAAATGCTGTTTTCTGTCTAATTGCAGACACAAAGTGACTTGAAGCCACTTTGTCCTTGTAGTTTATCCCATTTGCCATAGTACTGATGAAGAAATTTGTTCAGAAACACTTAGTTTAAGCCGTGGCACTGTAATGCAGTTTTATGCTGTTTTTGAGCTTCTCTCGCTGAGATAAGGCTGTTTTTGAAACATTGTGTTTCCTGTGAATTTGTCCACACAAAGTGACTTGAAACCACTTTGTCCATGTAGTTTATCCCATTTGCCATAGTACTGATGAAGAAATTGTTCGTAAACACTTAGTTTAAGCCGTGGCACTGTAATGCAGTTTTATGCTGTTTTTGAGCTTCTCTCGCTGAGATAAGGCTGTTTTTGAAACATTGTGTTTCCTGTGAAATTGTCCACACAAAGTGATTTGAAACCACTTTGCCCATGTAGTGTATCCCATTTGCCAACGTTCTGAGTATGAAACTTGTTTGTAAACACTTAGTTTAAGCCGTGGCGCTGTGATGCAGTTTTACATTAGGCTGAGAAAGTGAGACTTGAAATGCTGTTTTCTGTGTCATTGCAGACACAAAGTGAAGCCACGTTAGCCATGTAGTGTATCCCATTTGCTGATGAAGAAATTTGTTCATAAACACTTAGTTTAAGCCGTGGCACTGTAATGCAGTTTTATGCTGTTTTTGAGCTTCTCTCGCTGAGATAAGGCCGTTTTTGAAACATTGTGTTTCCTGAGAAATTGTCCATACAAAGTGACTTGAAACCACTTTGTCCATGTAGTTTATCCCATTTGCCATAGTACTGATGAAGAAATTTGTTCGTAAACACTTAGTTTAAGCCGTGGCACTGTAATGCAGTTTTATGCTGTATTTGAGCTTCTCTCGCTGAGATAAGGCTGTTTTTGAAACATTGTGTTTCCTGTGAAATTGTCCACACAAAGTGACTTGAAGCCACTTCGTCCATGTAGTTTATCCCATTTGCCATAGTACTGATGAAGAAATTTGTTCGTAAACACTTAGTTTAAGCCGTGGCGCTGTGATGCAGTTTTATATTAGGCTGAGAAAGTGAGAATTGAAATGCTGTTTTCTGTGTAATTGCAGACACAAAGTGACTTGAAGCCACTTTGTCCATGTAGTTTATCCCATTTGCCATAGTACTGATGAAGACATTTGTTCGTAAACACTTAGTTTAAGCCGTGGAACTGTAATGCAGTTTTACGCTGTTTTTGAGCTTCTCTCGCTGAGATAAGGCTGTTTTTGAAACATTGTGTTTCCTGTGAAATTGTCCACACAAAGTTACTTGAAGCCACTTTGTCCATGTAGTTTATCCCATTTGCCATAGTTCTGATGAAGAAATTGTTCGTAAACACTTAGTTTAAGCCGTGGCACTGTAATGCAGTTTTATGCTGTTTTTGAGCTTCTCTCGCTGAGATAAGGCTGTTTTTGAAACATTGTGTTTCCTGTGAAATTGTCCACACAAAGTGACTTGAAGCCACTTTGTCCATGTAGTTTATCCCATTTACCATAGTACTGATGAAGAAATTTGTTCGTAAACACTTAGTTTAAGCCGTGGCGCTGTGATGCAGTTTTATATTAGGCTGAGAAAGTGAGAATTGAAATGCTGTTTTCTGTGTAATTGCAGACACAAAGTGACTTGAAGCCACTTTGTCCATGTAGTTTATCCCATTTGCCATAGTACTGATGAAGAAATTTGTTCGTAAACACTTAGTTTAAGCCGTGGCGCTGTGATGCAGTTTTATATTAGGCTGAGAAAGTGAGAATTGAAATGCTGTTTTCTGTCTAATTGCAGACACAAAGTGACTTGAAGCCACTTTGTCCTTGTAGTTTATCCCATTTGCCATAGTACTGATGAAGAAATTTGTTCAGAAACACTTAGTTTAAGCCGTGGCGCTGTGATGCAGTTTTATATTAGGCTGAGAAAGTGAGAATTGAAATGCTGTTTTCTGTCTAATTGCAGACACAAAGTGACTTGAAGCCACTTTGTCCTTGTAGTTTATCCCATTTGCCATAGTACTGATGAAGAAATTTGTTCAGAAACACTTAGTTTAAGCCGTGGCACTGTAATGCAGTTTTATGCTGTTTTTGAGCTTCTCTCGCTGAGATAAGGCTGTTTTTGAAACATTGTGTTTCCTGTGAATTTGTCCACACAAAGTGACTTGAAACCACTTTGTCCATGTAGTTTATCCCATTTGCCATAGTACTGATGAAGAAATTGTTCGTAAACACTTAGTTTAAGCCGTGGCACTGTAATGCAGTTTTATGCTGTTTTTGAGCTTCTCTCGCTGAGATAAGGCTGTTTTTGAAACATTGTGTTTCCTGTGAAATTGTCCACACAAAGTGATTTGAAACCACTTTGCCCATGTAGTGTATCCCATTTGCCAACGTTCTGAGTATGAAACTTGTTTGTAAACACTTAGTTTAAGCCGTGGCGCTGTGATGCAGTTTTACATTAGGCTGAGAAAGTGAGACTTGAAATGCTGTTTTCTGTGTCATTGCAGACACAAAGTGAAGCCACGTTAGCCATGTAGTGTATCCCATTTGCTGATGAAGAAATTTGTTCATAAACACTTAGTTTAAGCCGTGGCACTGTAATGCAGTTTTATGCTGTTTTTGAGCTTCTCTCGCTGAGATAAGGCCGTTTTTGAAACATTGTGTTTCCTGAGAAATTGTCCATACAAAGTGACTTGAAACCACTTTGTCCATGTAGTTTATCCCATTTGCCATAGTACTGATGAAGAAATTTGTTCGTAAACACTTAGTTTAAGCCGTGGCACTGTAATGCAGTTTTATGCTGTATTTGAGCTTCTCTCGCTGAGATAAGGCTGTTTTTGAAACATTGTGTTTCCTGTGAAATTGTCCACACAAAGTGACTTGAAGCCACTTTGTCCATGTAGTTTATCCCATTTGCCATAGTACTGATGAAGAAATTTGTTCGTAAACACTTAGTTTAAGCCGTGGCGCTGTGATGCAGTTTTATATTAGGCTGAGAAAGTGAGAATTGAAATGCTGTTTTCTGTGTAATTGCAGACACAAAGTGACTTGAAGCCACTTTGTCCATGTAGTTTATCCCATTTGCCATAGTACTGATGAAGACATTTGTTCGTAAACACTTAGTTTAAGCCGTGGAACTGTAATGCAGTTTTACGCTGTTTTTGAGCTTCTCTCGCTGAGATAAGGCTGTTTTTGAAACATTGTGTTTCCTGTGAAATTGTCCACACAAAGTTACTTGAAGCCACTTTGTCCATGTAGTTTATCCCATTTGCCATAGTTCTGATGAAGAAATTGTTCGTAAACACTTAGTTTAAGCCGTGGCACTGTAATGCAGTTTTATGCTGTTTTTGAGCTTCTCTCGCTGAGATAAGGCTGTTTTTGAAACATTGTGTTTCCTGTGAAATTGTCCACACAAAGTGACTTGAAGCCACTTTGTCCATGTAGTTTATCCCATTTACCATAGTACTGATGAAGAAATTTGTTCGTAAACACTTAGTTTAAGCCGTGGCGCTGTGATGCAGTTTTATATTAGGCTGAGAAAGTGAGAATTGAAATGCTGTTTTCTGTGTAATTGCAGACACAAAGTGACTTGAAGCCACTTTGTCCATGTAGTTTATCCCATTTGCCATAGTACTGATGAAGAAATTTGTTCGTAAACACTTAGTTTAAGCCGTGGCGCTGTGATGCAGTTTTATATTAGGCTGAGAAAGTGAGAATTGAAATGCTGTTTTCTGTCTAATTGCAGACACAAAGTGACTTGAAGCCACTTTGTCCTTGTAGTTTATCCCATTTGCCATAGTACTGATGAAGAAATTTGTTCAGAAACACTTAGTTTAAGCCGTGGCGCTGTGATGCAGTTTTATATTAGGCTGAGAAAGTGAGAATTGAAATGCTGTTTTCTGTCTAATTGCAGACACAAAGTGACTTGAAGCCACTTTGTCCTTGTAGTTTATCCCATTTGCCATAGTACTGATGAAGAAATTTGTTCAGAAACACTTAGTTTAAGCCGTGGCACTGTAATGCAGTTTTATGCTGTTTTTGAGCTTCTCTCGCTGAGATAAGGCTGTTTTTGAAACATTGTGTTTCCTGTGAATTTGTCCACACAAAGTGACTTGAAACCACTTTGTCCATGTAGTTTATCCCATTTGCCATAGTACTGATGAAGAAATTGTTCGTAAACACTTAGTTTAAGCCGTGGCACTGTAATGCAGTTTTATGCTGTTTTTGAGCTTCTCTCGCTGAGATAAGGCTGTTTTTGAAACATTGTGTTTCCTGTGAAATTGTCCACACAAAGTGATTTGAAACCACTTTGCCCATGTAGTGTATCCCATTTGCCAACGTTCTGAGTATGAAACTTGTTTGTAAACACTTAGTTTAAGCCGTGGCGCTGTGATGCAGTTTTACATTAGGCTGAGAAAGTGAGACTTGAAATGCTGTTTTCTGTGTAATTGCAGACACAAAGTGAAGCCACGTTAGCCATGTAGTGTATCCCATTTGCTGATGAAGAAATTTGTTCATAAACACTTAGTTTAAGCCGTGGCACTGTAATGCAGTTTTATGCTGTTTTTGAGCTTCTCTCGCTGAGATAAGGCCGTTTTTGAAACATTGTGTTTCCTGAGAAATTGTCCATACAAAGTGACTTGAAACCACTTTGTCCATGTAGTTTATCCCATTTGCCATAGTACTGATGAAGAAATTTGTTCGTAAACACTTAGTTTAAGCCGTGGCACTGTAATGCAGTTTTATGCTGTATTTGAGCTTCTCTCGCTGAGATAAGGCTGTTTTTGAAACATTGTGTTTCCTGTGAAATTGTCCACACAAAGTGACTTGAAGCCACTTTGTCCATGTAGTTTATCCCATTTGCCATAGTACTGATGAAGAAATTTGTTCGTAAACACTTAGTTTAAGCCGTGGCGCTGTGATGCAGTTTTATATTAGGCTGAGAAAGTGAGAATTGAAATGCTGTTTTCTGTGTAATTGCAGACACAAAGTGACTTGAAGCCACTTTGTCCATGTAGTTTATCCCATTTGCCATAGTACTGATGAAGACATTTGTTCGTAAACACTTAGTTTAAGCCGTGGAACTGTAATGCAGTTTTACGCTGTTTTTGAGCTTCTCTCGCTGAGATAAGGCTGTTTTTGAAACATTGTGTTTCCTGTGAAATTGTCCACACAAAGTTACTTGAAGCCACTTTGTCCATGTAGTTTATCCCATTTGCCATAGTTCTGATGAAGAAATTGTTCGTAAACACTTAGTTTAAGCCGTGGCACTGTAATGCAGTTTTATGCTGTTTTTGAGCTTCTCTCGCTGAGATAAGGCTGTTTTTGAAACATTGTGTTTCCTGTGAAATTGTCCACACAAAGTGACTTGAAGCCACTTTGTCCATGTAGTTTATCCCATTTACCATAGTACTGATGAAGAAATTTGTTCGTAAACACTTAGTTTAAGCCGTGGCGCTGTGATGCAGTTTTATATTAGGCTGAGAAAGTGAGAATTGAAATGCTGTTTTCTGTGTAATTGCAGACACAAAGTGACTTGAAGCCACTTTGTCCATGTAGTTTATCCCATTTGCCATAGTACTGATGAAGAAATTTGTTCGTAAACACTTAGTTTAAGCCGTGGCGCTGTGATGCAGTTTTATATTAGGCTGAGAAAGTGAGAATTGAAATGCTGTTTTCTGTCTAATTGCAGACACAAAGTGACTTGAAGCCACTTTGTCCTTGTAGTTTATCCCATTTGCCATAGTACTGATGAAGAAATTTGTTCAGAAACACTTAGTTTAAGCCGTGGCGCTGTGATGCAGTTTTATATTAGGCTGAGAAAGTGAGAATTGAAATGCTGTTTTCTGTCTAATTGCAGACACAAAGTGACTTGAAGCCACTTTGTCCTTGTAGTTTATCCCATTTGCCATAGTACTGATGAAGAAATTTGTTCAGAAACACTTAGTTTAAGCCGTGGCACTGTAATGCAGTTTTATGCTGTTTTTGAGCTTCTCTCGCTGAGATAAGGCTGTTTTTGAAACATTGTGTTTCCTGTGAATTTGTCCACACAAAGTGACTTGAAACCACTTTGTCCATGTAGTTTATCCCATTTGCCATAGTACTGATGAAGAAATTGTTCGTAAACACTTAGTTTAAGCCGTGGCACTGTAATGCAGTTTTATGCTGTTTTTGAGCTTCTCTCGCTGAGATAAGGCTGTTTTTGAAACATTGTGTTTCCTGTGAAATTGTCCACACAAAGTGATTTGAAACCACTTTGCCCATGTAGTGTATCCCATTTGCCAACGTTCTGAGTATGAAACTTGTTTGTAAACACTTAGTTTAAGCCGTGGCGCTGTGATGCAGTTTTACATTAGGCTGAGAAAGTGAGACTTGAAATGCTGTTTTCTGTGTAATTGCAGACACAAAGTGAAGCCACGTTAGCCATGTAGTGTATCCCATTTGCTGATGAAGAAATTTGTTCATAAACACTTAGTTTAAGCCGTGGCACTGTAATGCAGTTTTATGCTGTTTTTGAGCTTCTCTCGCTGAGATAAGGCCGTTTTTGAAACATTGTGTTTCCTGAGAAATTGTCCATACAAAGTGACTTGAAACCACTTTGTCCATGTAGTTTATCCCATTTGCCATAGTACTGATGAAGAAATTTGTTCGTAAACACTTAGTTTAAGCCGTGGCACTGTAATGCAGTTTTATGCTGTATTTGAGCTTCTCTCGCTGAGATAAGGCTGTTTTTGAAACATTGTGTTTCCTGTGAAATTGTCCACACAAAGTGACTTGAAGCCACTTTGTCCATGTAGTTTATCCCATTTGCCATAGTACTGATGAAGAAATTTGTTCGTAAACACTTAGTTTAAGCCGTGGCGCTGTGATGCAGTTTTATATTAGGCTGAGAAAGTGAGAATTGAAATGCTGTTTTCTGTGTAATTGCAGACACAAAGTGACTTGAAGCCACTTTGTCCATGTAGTTTATCCCATTTGCCATAGTACTGATGAAGACATTTGTTCGTAAACACTTAGTTTAAGCCGTGGAACTGTAATGCAGTTTTACGCTGTTTTTGAGCTTCTCTCGCTGAGATAAGGCTGTTTTTGAAACATTGTGTTTCCTGTGAAATTGTCCACACAAAGTGACTTGAAGCCACTTTGTCCAAGTAGTTTATCTCATTTGCCATAGTACTGATGTAGAAATTTGTTCGTAAACACTTAGTTTAAGCCGTGGCACTGTAATGCAGTTTTACGCTGTTTTTGAGCTTCTCTCGCTGAGATAAGGCTGTTTTTGAAACATTGTGTTTCCTGTGAAATTGTCCACACAAAGTGACTTGAAGCCACTTTGTCCATGTAGTTTATCCCATTTGCCATAGTACTGATGAAGAAATTTGTTCGTAAACACTTAGTTTAAGCCGTGGCGCTGTGATGCAGTTTTATATTAGGCTGAGAAAGTGAGAATTGAAATGCTGTTTTCTGTGTAATTGCAGACACAAAGTGACTTGAAGCCACTTTGTCCATGTAGTTTATCCCATTTGCCATAGTACTGATGAAGAAATTTGTTCGTAAACACTTAGTTTAAGCCGTTGCGCTGTGATGCAGTTTTATATTAGACTGAGAAAGTGAGAATTGAAATGCTGTTTTCTGTCTAATTGCAGACACAAAGTGACTTGAAGCCACTTTGTCCTTGTAGTTTATCCCATTTGCCATAGTACTGATGAAGAAATTTGTTCAGAAACACTTAGTTTAAGCCGTGGCACTGTAATGCAGTTTTATGCTGTTTTTGAGCTTCTCTCGCTGAGATAAGGCTGTTTTTGAAACATTGTGTTTCCTGTGAATTTGTCCACACAAAGTGACTTGAAACCACTTTGTCCATGTAGTTTATCCCATTTGCCATAGTACTGATGAAGAAATTGTTCGTAAACACTTAGTTTAAGCCGTGGCACTGTAATGCAGTTTTATGCTGTTTTTGAGCTTCTCTCGCTGAGATAAGGCTGTTTTTGAAACATTGTGTTTCCTGTGAAATTGTCCACACAAAGTGATTTGAAACCACTTTGCCCATGTAGTGTATCCCATTTGCCAACGTTCTGAGTATGAAACTTGTTTGTAAACACTTAGTTTAAGCCGTGGCGCTGTGATGCAGTTTTACATTAGGCTGAGAAAGTGAGACTTGAAATGCTGTTTTCTGTGTAATTGCAGCCACAAAGTGAAGCCACTTTAGCCATGTATTGTATCCCATTTGCTGATGAAGAAATTTGTTCATAAACACTTAGTTTAAGCCGTGGCACTGTAATGCAGTTTTATGCTGTTTTTGAGCTTCTCTCGCTGAGATAAGGCTGTTTTTGAAACATTGTGTTTCCTGAGAAATTGTCCATACAAAGTGACTTGAAAACACTTTGTCCATGTAGTTTATCCCATTTGCCATAGTACTGATGAAGAAATTTGTTCGTAAACACTTAGTTTAAGCCGTGGCGCTGTGATGCAGTTTTATATTAGGCTGAGAAAGTGAGAATTGAAATGCTGTTTTCTGTGTAATTGCAGACACAAAGTGACTTGAAGCCACTTTGTCCATGTAGTTTATCCCATTTGCCATAGTACTGATGAAGACATTTGTTCGTAAACACTTAGTTTAAGCCGTGGAACTGTAATGCAGTTTTACGCTGTTTTTGAGCTTCTCTCGCTGAGATAAGGCTGTTTTTGAAACTTTGTGTTTCCTGTGAAATTGTCCACACAAAGTGACTTGAAGCCACTTTGTCCAAGTAGTTTATCTCATTTGCCATAGTACTGATGTAGAAATTTGTTCGTAAACACTTAGTTTAAGCCGTGGCACTGTAATGCAGTTTTACGCTGTTTTTGAGCTTCTCTCGCTGAGATAAGGCTGTTTTTGAAACATTGTGTTTCCTGTGAAATTGTCCACACAAAGTGACTTGAAGCCACTTTGTCCATGTAGTTTATCCCATTTGCCATAGTACTGATGAAGAAATTTGTTCGTAAACACTTAGTTTAAGCCGTGGCGCTGTGATGCAGTTTTATATTAGGCTGAGAAAGTGAGAATTGAAATGCTGTTTTCTGTGTAATTGCAGACACAAAGTGACTTGAAGCCACTTTGTCCATGTAGTTTATCCCATTTGCCATAGTACTGATGAAGAAATTTGTTCGTAAACACTTAGTTTAAGCCGTTGCGCTGTGATGCAGTTTTATATTAGACTGAGAAAGTGAGAATTGAAATGCTGTTTTCTGTCTAATTGCAGACACAAAGTGACTTGAAGCCACTTTGTCCTTGTAGTTTATCCCATTTGCCATAGTACTAATGAAGAAATTTGTTCAGAAACACTTAGTTTAAGCCGTGGCACTGTAATGCAGTTTTATGCTGTTTTTGAGCTTCTCTCGCTGAGATAAGGCTGTTTTTGAAACATTGTGTTTCCTGTGAATTTGTCCACACAAAGTGACTTGAAACCACTTTGTCCATGTAGTTTATCCCATTTGCCATAGTTCTGATGAAGAAATTGTTCGTAAACACTTAGTTTAAGCCGTGGCACTGTAATGCAGTTTTATGCTGTTTTTGAGCTTCTCTCGCTGAGATAAGGCTGTTTTTGAAACATTGTGTTTCCTGTGAAATTGTCCACACAAAGTGACTTGAAGCCACTTTGTCCATGTAGTTTATCCCATTTGCCATAGTACTGATGAAGAAATTTGTTCGTAAACACTTAGTTTAAGCCGTGGCGCTGTGATGCAGTTTTATATTAGGCTGAGAAAGTGAGAATTGAAATGCTGTTTTCTGTGTAATTGCAGACACAAAGTGACTTGAAGCCACTTTGTCCATGTAGTTTATCCCATTTGCCATAGTACTGATGAAGAAATTTGTTCGTAAACACTTAGTTTAAGCCGTGGCGCTGTGATGCAGTTTTATATTAGGCTGAGAAAGTGAGAATTGAAATGCTGTTTTCTGTCTAATTGCAGACACAAAGTGACTTGAAGCCACTTTGTCCTTGTAGTTTATCCCATTTGCCATAGTACTGATGAAGAAATTTGTTCAGAAACACTTAGTTTAAGCCGTGGCGCTGTGATGCAGTTTTACATTCGGCTGAGAAAGTGAGACTTGAAATGCTGTTTTCTGTGTAATTGCAGACACAAAGTGAAGCCACGTTAGCCATGTAGTGTATCCCATTTGCTGATGAAGAAATTTGTTCATAAACACTTAGTTTAAGCCGTGGCACTGTAATGCAGTTTTATGCTGTTTTTGAGCTTCTCTCGCTGAGATAAGGCTGTTTTTGAAACATTGTGTTTCCTGTGAATTTGTCCACACAAAGTGACTTGAAACCACTTTGTCCATGTAGTTTATCCCATTTACCATAGTACTGATGAAGAAATTGTTCGTAAACACTTAGTTTAAGCCGTGGCACTGTAATGCAGTTTTACGCTGTTTTTGAGCTTCTCTCGCTGAGATAAGGCTGTTTTTGAAACATTGTGTTTCCTGTGAAATTGTCCACACAAAGTGACTTGAAGCCACTTTGTCCATGTAGTTTATCCCATTTGCCATAGTACTGATGAAGAAATTTGTTCGTAAACACTTAGTTTAAGCCGTGGCGCTGTGATGCAGTTTTATATTAGGCTGAGAAAGTGAGAATTGAAATGCTGTTTTCTGTCTAATTGCAGACACAAAGTGACTTGAAGCCACTTTGTCCTTGTAGTTTATCCCATTTGCCATAGTACTGATGAAGAAATTTGTTCAGAAACACTTAGTTTAAGCCGTGGCACTGTAATGCAGTTTTATGCTGTTTTTGAGCTTCTCTCGCTGAGATAAGGCTGTTTTTGAAACATTGTGTTTCCTGTGAATTTGTCCACACAAAGTGACTTGAAACCACTTTGTCCATGTAGTTTATCCCATTTGCCATAGTACTGATGAAGAAATTGTTCGTAAACACTTAGTTTAAGCCGTGGCACTGTAATGCAGTTTTATGCTGTTTTTGAGCTTCTCTCGCTGAGATAAGGCTGTTTTTGAAACATTGTGTTTCCTGTGAAATTGTCCACACAAAGTGATTTGAAACCACTTTGCCCATGTAGTGTATCCCATTTGCCAACGTTCTGAGTATGAAACTTGTTTGTAAACACTTAGTTTAAGCCGTGGCGCTGTGATGCAGTTTTACATTAGGCTGAGAAAGTGAGACTTGAAATGCTGTTTTCTGTGTAATTGCAGACACAAAGTGAAGCCACGTTAGCCATGTAGTGTATCCCATTTGCTGATGAAGAAATTTGTTCATAAACACTTAGTTTAAGCCGTGGCACTGTAATGCAGTTTTATGCTGTTTTTGAGCTTCTCTCGCTGAGATAAGGCTGTTTTTGAAACATTGTGTTTCCTGTGAATTTGTCCACACAAAGTGACTTGAAGCCACTTTGTCCATGTAGTTTATCCCATTTGCCATAGTACTGATGAAGAAATTTGTTCGTAAACACTTAGTTTAAGCCGTGGCGCTGTGATGCAGTTTTATATTAGGCTGAGAAAGTGAGAATTGAAATGCTGTTTTCTGTGTAATTGCAGACACAAAGTGACTTGAAGCCACTTTGTCCATGTAGTTTATCCCATTTGCCATAGTACTGATGAAGAAATTTGTTCGTAAACACTTAGTTTAAGCCGTGGCGCTGTGATGCAGTTTTATATTAGGCTGAGAAAGTATGAATTGAAATGCTGTTTTCTGTCTAATTGCAGACACAAAGTGACTTGAAGCCACTTTGTCCTTGTAGTTTATCCCATTTGCCATAGTACTGATGAAGAAATTTGTTCAGAAACACTTAGTTTAAGCCGTGGCACTGTAATGCAGTTTTATGCTGTTTTTGAGCTTCTCTCGCTGAGATAAGGCTGTTTTTGAAACATTGTGTTTCCTGTGAATTTGTCCACACAAAGTGACTTGAAACCACTTTGTCCATGTAGTTTATCCCATTTGCCATAGTACTGATGAAGAAATTGTTCGTAAACACTTAGTTTAAGCCGTGGCACTGTAATGCAGTTTTATGCTGTTTTTGTGCTTCTCTCGCTGAGATAAGGCTGTTTTTGAAACATTGTGTTTCCTGTGAAATTGTCCACACAAAGTGATTTGAAACCACTTTGCCCATGTAGTGTATCCCATTTGCCAACGTTCTGAGTATGAAACTTGTTTGTAAACACTTAGTTTAAGCCGTGGCGCTGTGATGCAGTTTTACATTAGGCTGAGAAAGTGAGACTTGAAATGCTGTTTTCTGTGTAATTGCAGACACAAAGTGAAGCCACGTTAGCCATGTAGTTTATCCCATTTGCCATAGTTCTGATGAAGAAATTGTTCGTAAACACTTAGTTTAAGCCGTGGCACTGTAATGCAGTTTTATGCTGTTTTTGAGCTTCTCTCGCTGAGATAAGGCTGTTTTTGAAACATTGTGTTTCCTGTGAAATTGTCCACACAAAGTGACTTGAAGCCACTTTGTCCATGTAGTTTATCCCATTTGCCATAGTACTGATGAAGAAATTTGTTCGTAAACACTTAGTTTAAGCCGTGGCGCTGTGATGCAGTTTTATATTAGGCTGAGAAAGTGAGAATTGAAATGCTGTTTTCTGTGTAATTGCAGACACAAAGTGACTTGAAGCCACTTTGTCCATGTAGTTTATCCCATTTGCCATAGTACTGATGAAGAAATTGTTCGTAAACACTTAGTTTAAGCCGTGGCACTGTAATGCAGTTTTATGCTGTTTTTGTGCTTCTCTCGCTGAGATAAGGCTGTTTTTGAAACATTGTGTTTCCTGTGAAATTGTCCACACAAAGTTATTTGAAACCACTTTGCCCATGTAGTGTATCCCATTTGCCAACGTTCTGAGTATGAAACTTGTTTGTAAACACTTAGTTTAAGCCGTGGCGCTGTGATGCAGTTTTACATTAGGCTGAGAAAGTGAGACTTGAAATGCTGTTTTCTGTGTAATTGCAGACACAAAGTGAAGCCACGTTAGCCATGTAGTTTATCCCATTTGCCATAGTTCTGATGAAGAAATTGTTCGTAAACACTTAGTTTAAGCCGTGGCACTGTAATGCAGTTTTATGCTGTTTTTGAGCTTCTCTCGCTGAGATAAGGCTGTTTTTGAAACATTGTGTTTCCTGTGAAATTGTCCACACAAAGTGACTTGAAGCCACTTTGTCCATGTAGTTTATCCCATTTGCCATAGTACTGATGAAGAAATTTGTTCGTAAACACTTAGTTTAAGCCGTGGCGCTGTGATGCAGTTTTATATTAGGCTGAGAAAGTGAGAATTGAAATGCTGTTTTCTGTGTAATTGCAGACACAAAGTGACTTGAAGCCACTTTGTCCATGTAGTTTATCCCATTTGCCATAGTACTGATGAAGAAATTTGTTCGTAAACACTTAGTTTAAGCCGTGGCGCTGTGATGCAGTTTTATATTAGGCTGAGAAAGTGAGAATTGAAATGCTGTTTTCTGTCTAATTGCAGACACAAAGTGACTTGAAGCCACTTTGTCCTTGTAGTTTATCCCATTTGCCATAGTACTGATGAAGAAATTTGTTCAGAAACACTTAGTTTAAGCCGTGGCACTGTAATGCAGTTTTATGCTGTTTTTGAGCTTCTCTCGCTGAGATAAGGCTGTTTTTGAAACATTGTGTTTCCTGTGAAATTGTCCACACAAAGTGACTTGAAGCCACTTTGTCCATGTAATTTATCCCATTTGCCATAGTACTGATGAAGAAATTTGTTCGTAAACACTTAGTTTAAGCCGTGGCGCTGTGATGCAGTTTTATATTAGGCTGAGAAAGTGAGAATTGAAATGCTGTTTTCTGTGTAATTGCAGACACAAAGTGACTTGAAGCCACTTTGTCCATGTAGTTTATCCCATTTGCCATAGTACTGATGAAGACATTTGTTCGTAAACACTTAGTTTAAGCCGTGGAACTGTAATGCAGTTTTACGCTGTTTTTGAGCTTCTCTCGCTGAGATAAGGCTGTTTTTGAAACATTGTGTTTCCTGTGAAATTGTCCACACAAAGTGACTTGAAGCCACTTTGTCCAAGTAGTTTATCTCATTTGCCATAGTACTGATGTAGAAATTTGTTCGTAAACACTTAGTTTAAGCCGTGGCACTGTAATGCAGTTTTACGCTGTTTTTGAGCTTCTCTCGCTGAGATAAGGCTGTTTTTGAAACATTGTGTTTCCTGTGAAATTGTCCACACAAAGTGACTTGAAGCCACTTTGTCCATGTAGTTTATCCCATTTGCCATAGTACTGATGAAGAAATTTGTTCGTAAACACTTAGTTTAAGCCGTGGCACTGTAATGCAGTTTTACGCTGTTTTTGAGCTTCTCTCGCTGAGATAAGGCTGTTTTTGAAACATTGTGTTTCCTGTGAAATTGTCCACACAAAGTGACTTGAAGCCACTTTGTCCATGTAGTTTATCCCATTTGCCATAGTACTGATGAAGAAATTTGTTCGTAAACACTTAGTTTAAGCCGTGGCGCTGTGATGCAGTTTTATATTAGGCTGAGAAAGTGAGAATTGAAATGCTGTTTTCTGTGTAATTGCAGACACAAAGTGACTTGAAGCCACTTTGTCCATGTAGTTTATCCCATTTGCCATAGTACTGATGAAGAAATTTGTTCGTAAACACTTAGTTTAAGCCGTTGCGCTGTGATGCAGTTTTATATTAGACTGAGAAAGTGAGAATTGAAATGCTGTTTTCTGTCTAATTGCAGACACAAAGTGACTTGAAGCCACTTTGTCCTTGTAGTTTATCCCATTTGCCATAGTACTGATGAAGAAATTTGTTCAGAAACACTTAGTTTAAGCCGTGGCACTGTAATGCAGTTTTATGCTGTTTTTGAGCTTCTCTCGCTGAGATAAGGCTGTTTTTGAAACATTGTGTTTCCTGTGAAATTGTCCACACAAAGTGACTTGAAGCCACTTTGTCCATGTAATTTATCCCATTTGCCATAGTACTGATGAAGAAATTTGTTCGTAAACACTTAGTTTAAGCCGTGGCGCTGTGATGCAGTTTTATATTAGGCTGAGAAAGTGAGAATTGAAATGCTGTTTTCTGTGTAATTGCAGACACAAAGTGACTTGAAGCCACTTTGTCCATGTAGTTTATCCCATTTGCCATAGTACTGATGAAGACATTTGTTCGTAAACACTTAGTTTAAGCCGTGGAACTGTAATGCAGTTTTACGCTGTTTTTGAGCTTCTCTCGCTGAGATAAGGCTGTTTTTGAAACATTGTGTTTCCTGTGAAATTGTCCACACAAAGTGACTTGAAGCCACTTTGTCCAAGTAGTTTATCTCATTTGCCATAGTACTGATGTAGAAATTTGTTCGTAAACACTTAGTTTAAGCCGTGGCACTGTAATGCAGTTTTACGCTGTTTTTGAGCTTCTCTCGCTGAGATAAGGCTGTTTTTGAAACATTGTGTTTCCTGTGAAATTGTCCACACAAAGTGACTTGAAGCCACTTTGTCCATGTAGTTTATCCCATTTGCCATAGTACTGATGAAGAAATTTGTTCGTAAACACTTAGTTTAAGCCGTGGCACTGTAATGCAGTTTTACGCTGTTTTTGAGCTTCTCTCGCTGAGATAAGGCTGTTTTTGAAACATTGTGTTTCCTGTGAAATTGTCCACACAAAGTGACTTGAAGCCACTTTGTCCATGTAGTTTATCCCATTTGCCATAGTACTGATGAAGAAATTTGTTCGTAAACACTTAGTTTAAGCCGTGGCGCTGTGATGCAGTTTTATATTAGGCTGAGAAAGTGAGAATTGAAATGCTGTTTTCTGTGTAATTGCAGACACAAAGTGACTTGAAGCCACTTTGTCCATGTAGTTTATCCCATTTGCCATAGTACTGATGAAGAAATTTGTTCGTAAACACTTAGTTTAAGCCGTTGCGCTGTGATGCAGTTTTATATTAGACTGAGAAAGTGAGAATTGAAATGCTGTTTTCTGTCTAATTGCAGACACAAAGTGACTTGAAGCCAAATTGTCCTTGTAGTTTATCCCATTTGCCATAGTACTGATGAAGAAATTTGTTCAGAAACACTTAGTTTAAGCCGTGGCACTGTAATGCAGTTTTATGCTGTTTTTGAGCTTCTCTCGCTGAGATAAGGCTGTTTTTGAAACATTGTGTTTCCTGTGAATTTGTCCACACAAAGTGACTTGAAACCACTTTGTCCATGTAGTTTATCCCATTTGCCATAGTTCTGATGAAGAAATTGTTCGTAAACACTTAGTTTAAGCCGTGGCACTGTAATGCAGTTTTATGCTGTTTTTGAGCTTCTCTCGCTGAGATAAGGCTGTTTTTGAAACATTGTGTTTCCTGTGAAATTGTCCACACAAAGTGACTTGAAGCTACTTTGTCCATGTAGTTGATCCCATTTGCCATAGTACTGATGAAGAAATTGTTCGTAAACACTTAGTTTAAGCCGTGGCGCTGTGATGCAGTTTTATATTAGGCTGAGAAAGTGAGAATTGAAATGCTGTTTTCTGTGTAATTGCAGACACAAAGTGACTTGAAGCCACTTTGTCCATGTAGTTTATCCCATTTGCCATAGTACTGATGAAGAAATTTGTTCGTAAACACTTAGTTTAAGCCGTGGCGCTGTGATGCAGTTTTATATTAGGCTGAGAAAGTGAGAATTGAAATGCTGTTTTCTGTCTAATTGCAGACACAAAGTGACTTGAAGCCACTTTGTCCTTGTAGTTTATCCCATTTGCCATAGTACTGATGAAGAAATTTGTTCAGAAACACTTAGTTTAAGCCGTGGCGCTGTGATGCAGTTTTATATTAGGCTGAGAAAGTGAGAATTGAAATGCTGTTTTCTGTGTAATTGCAGACACAAAGTGACTTGAAGCCACTTTGTCCATGTAGTTTATCCCATTTCCATAGTACTGATGAAGAAATTTGTTCGTAAACACTTAGTTTAAGCCGTGGCGCTGTGATGCAGTTTTATATTAGGCTGAGAAAGTGAGAATTGAAATGCTGTTTTCTGTCTAATTGCAGACACAAAGTGACTTGAAGCCACTTTGTCCTTGTAGTTTATCCCATTTGCCATAGTACTGATGAAGAAATTTGTTCAGAAACACTTAGTTTAAGCCGTGGCACTGTAATGCAGTTTTATGCTGTTTTTGAGCTTCTCTCGCTGAGATAAGGCTGTTTTTGAAACATTGTGTTTCCTGTGAATTTGTCCACACAAAGTGACTTGAAACCACTTTGTCCATGTAGTTTATCCCATTTACCATAGTACTGATGAAGAAATTGTTCGTAAACACTTAGTTTAAGCCGTGGCACTGTAATGCAGTTTTACGCTGTTTTTGAGCTTCTCTCGCTGAGATAAGGCTGTTTTTGAAACATTGTGTTTCCTGTGAAATTGTCCACACAAAGTGACTTGAAGCCACTTTGTCCATGTAGTTTATCCCATTTGCCATAGTACTGATGAAGAAATTTGTTCGTAAACACTTAGTTTAAGCCGTGGCGCTGTGATGCAGTTTCATATTAGGCTGAGAAAGTGAGAATTGAAATGCTGTTTTCTGTGTAATTGCAGACACAAAGTGACTTGAAGCCACTTTGTCCATGTAGTTTATCCCATTTGCCATAGGTCTGAGTATGAAACTTGTTTGTAAACACTTAGTTTAAGCCGTGGCGCTGTGATGCACTTTCATGCTGTATTTGAGCTTCTCTCGCTGAGATAAGGCTGTTTTTGAAACATTGTGTTTCCTGTGAAATTGTCCACACAAAGTGACTTGAAACCACTTTGTCCATGTAGTCTATCCCATTTGCCATAGGTCTGAGTATGAAACTTGTTTGTAAACACTTAGTTTAAGCCGTGGCGCTGTGATGCACTTTCATGCTGTATTTGAGCTTCTCTCGCTGAGATAAGGCTGTTTTTGAAACATCGTGTTTCCTGTGAAATTGTCCACACAAAGTGACTTGAAACCACTTTGTCCATGTACTTTATCCCATTTGCCATAGTACTGATGAAGAAATTTGTTCGTAAACACTTAATTTAAGCCGTGGCACTATAATGCAGTTTTATGCTGTTTTTGAGCTTCTCTCGCTGAGATAAGGCTGTTTTTGAAACATTGTGTTTACTGTGAAATTGTCCACACAAAGTGACTTGAAGCCACTTTGTCCATGTACTTTATCTCATTTGCCATAGTACTGATGAAGAAATTTGTTCGTAAACACTTAATTTAAGCCGTGGCACTATAATGCAGTTTTATGCTGTTTTTGAGCTTCTCTCGCTGAGATAAGGCTGATTTTGAAACATTGTGTTTACTGTGAAATTGTCCACACAAAGTGACTTGAAGCCACTTTGTCCATGTACTTTATCTCATTTGCCATAGTACTGATGAAGAAATTTGTTTGTAAACACTTAGTTTAAGCCGTGACGCTGTGATGCAGTTTTACTGTGAAATTGCAGACACAAAGTGACTTGAAACCACTTTGGCCATGTAGTGTATCCCATGTGCCATAGTTCTGAATATGAAACTTTTTCGTGAACACTTAGTTTAAGCCGTGGCACTGTAATGCAGTTTTATGCTGTATTTGAGCTTCACTCGCTGAGATAAGGCTGTTTATGAAAGATTGTGTTTGCTGTGAAATTGTCCACACAAAGTGACTTGAAACCACTTTGGCCATGTAGTGTATCCCATGTGCCATAGTTCTGAATATGAAACTTTTTCGTGAACACTTAGTTTAAGCCGTGGCACTGTGATGCAGTTTTACATGAAGCTGAGAAAGTGAGACTTGAAATGCAGTTTTCTGTGAAATTGCAGACACAAAGTGACTTGAAACCCCTTTGGCCATGTAGTGTATCCCATGTGCCATAGTTATGATTATGAAACTTGTTTGTAAACACTTACTTTAAGCCGTGACGCTTTGATGCAGTTTTACATGAGGCCGAGAAAGTGAGAATGGAAATGCAGTTTTCTGTGAAATTGCAGACACAAAGTGACTTGAAGCCACTTTGGCCATGAAGTTCATCCCATTTGCCATAGTACTAATGAAAAAATTTGTTTGTAAACACTTAGTTTAAGCCGTGGCGCTGTGATGCAGTTTTACTGTGAAATTGCAGACACAAAGTGGCTTGAAACCACTTTGGCCATGTAGTTCATCCCATTTGATACTAATGAAAAAATGTGTTCGTAAACACTTAGTTTAAGCCGTGGCGCTGTGATGCAGTTTTACATGAGGCTGAGAAAGTGAGACTTGAAATGCTATTTTCTGTGAAATTGCAGACACAAAGCGACTTGAAGCCTCTTTGTCCATGTAGTTCATCCCATTTGCCATAGTACTGATGAAGAAATTTGTTCGTAAACACTTAGTTTAAGCCATGGCACTGTAATGCAGTTTTAAGCTGTATTTGAGCTTCTCTCGCTGAGATAACGCTGTTTTTGAAGCATTGTGTTTTCTGTGAAATTGCAGACACAAAGTGACTTGAAGCCACTTTGGCCATGTAGTTCATCCCATTTGCCATAGTTCTGAGTATGAAATTTGTTCGTAAACACTTAGTTTAAGCCGTGGCACTATAATGCAGTTTTATGCTGTATTTGAGCTTCTCTCGCTGAGATAAGGCTGTTTTTGAAACATTGTGTTTCCTGTGAAATTGTCCACACAAAGTGACTTGAAACCACTTTGGCCATGTAGTTCATCCCATTTGCCATAGTACTGATGAAGAAATTTGTTCGTAAACACTTAGTTTAAGCTGTGGCACTGTAATGCAGTTTTATGCTGTATTTGAGCTTCTCTCGCTGAGATAAGGCTGTTTTTGAAACATTGTGTTTCCTGTGAAATTGTCCACACAAAGTGACTCGAAGCCACTTTGGCCATGTAGTGTATCCCATTTGCCATCGTTCTGAGTATGAAACTTTTTTGTAAACACTTAGTTTAAGCCTTGGCGCTGTGATGCATGAGGCTGAGAAAGAGAGCTTTGAAATGCAGTTTTCTATGAAATCGCAGACACAAAGTGACTTGAAGCCACTTTGGCCATGTAGTTCATCCCATTTGCCATAGTACTGATGAAGAAATTTGTTCGTAAACAACTTTGTTGTTTGCGTAATGTTAACATTAATTTTGGCAAAAAAAAAACATACTGTTGTGAGGTGAAGTTGGACTGGACCCAAACGCAGACACAGACTTGGGTCAAAGTTCAAAAACATTTTTTAGTGTACACAGTGGTGGTCAGGTACCTAATGTCTTTTCCCCCCGGTCTCCCTCTTCCTCCTCGAGTCAGGATGGAAACGCCACCGACTTCTCACCGGAGAGGGTGGAACCAGCTGGTGCGGACACACACAGGTCCGGGCAATGTGTTGGAGCCGTAGACACTGCAGTCAGGCTGGCAGGAAGGTAGGTAAAATTGTTGCGACATACATTTGTATATGCTAGCTGTGGCACCAAGTATAAAACAGAAAACAACTGACTGATGCTGTAAAGCAAGCCTTGACAAGCATCAGTGGAGACATCGTTGTACATTAATTGCTATATTCGATAGATGTCATTACATGCCCCCACAGACATGCACAATGAAAAGCCTCTTGTCATGAAGCTACAGTCCAATCTACAATCTAGTGACTCTTAAAGTGCCATAAATCTGATAGTGAATTTCAAAAGCCATTCCATAACCACAAGGCCACACCTCCTACTGATCCCTCTGATCTTGTGTTTCTTTAAAAATATGCTGATAGAGAGAATGTTAGTCATTAATGGCCTGGTGTAGTTTGAGGGAGATCCATTGGAAAGTTGAAATTAGTCCCCATTAACTCTCCAGTGTCCATTCCAGTCTTATGGCAGCAATCACTCATTGTATCTTAGTCTAGAATACCCCTCAGATTTATTGCACCTCTTTGTCCTCCTAATCTCTAACCAAATGCTGTGCTCTGTGTTGGAGGGTTCACAGCTGTGATGTGTATGTCTTAAGTGGATAGATATTTGTATGTGTGAGTTAGTTTTCTACTAAGAGGTCTTCATGCACCTGTCAGTGTTCACATGAACTCAGGCGTCTTAGAGCCAATCCAACAATTCTCTTCCTGTTCACTGTGAACCTCAGTATAAATCCATCCCTAAATCGTGATGACAACTGAGCAAGCTGGTTGAGAGCCCCAGAAAAAGCTTGCGCAGAAGTGGACCTTGATTTACAAATATTTTTTCAAATGCTACAAATTGTTAATAGATGTGTAAGTAATGTGGTTGTTATTTAGTTCACCCTGCACTTGGAAACAATATTTTTGTATTCGCTAGAGAGCCGCACATAAACTAATTATACATAAATTAATGCATAAATCCTTCAAAGTAACATTACATGTTGCTACTGAAAATTCACACCAATACTGATAAAAGCTGGCTCTGGTTCTTGTTGTTAACAATCAAAAATGTTTTCAAATGGTTAAGAAGCAGCAGGATATGTATGACATTCAAAAGCCAGTGGCCATTAGTGCGAAGGTGATCTTCAAGTAAATAAATAAATAATAAAATAAATAAATAAAGTAAATAAGGTCATTTCAGGCATCGATGGGATAAACACAATGAAACTGAAAGAGAACAAAATCTGGCAATTTCAACATTATCAGTAAACTGTCAGTATTTATTTTACTGCTTTAAAGTTGTGCGTACAAGGGTTGTAACAAACTGATGACAGATGTAGACCAAAGACTATAGACAGGAATATAAATTATTCATCTTAGAAAATGACCTTAGATGATGTACCCTACAAAGGTCTTTTGTCAGTTGATTGTAGCATAAAAAAAAGAATGTGAATGTCAGAGTTCATGATATGTCAACTTACATCTAAATCCTTTGGAAGCTCATCAAAAACAAAAATACTGAAAGAGCAAAAAACAAATTTGTATTGATGAGCATTAAAAGGGTTTGAGAATGCAGGACCAAAGCTGCTGGTGCAAAACACTATTTGAAATGTATCTTTTTAGGGCAATACAAACTTTAACATTGCTAAAAACTCTGTAATACAGTTAACATAAATTGATATTAAGCAAATGATTTCTTTTGCATCCTAAAGTCACTGTAAACTACACAGAAGATAAAATAAACAACTGTCAAATTTGTTAAATGAAAAGTTCATGCAGTTATTAACAACTACATAAAGCTTGGAGTTTTTCCTTTACTACCTTAAGTGGGAATTGTTGAATTGTTGGGTTTCTCTGTATAATGTTCTGTTGTAAAGGACTTTAATGTGTTAAGTGCCATGAAATAACCTGTTTTGTGATTTGACGCTATATAAATAAGATTGAATTGTATTGAATTGAATAAACTATTGTAATCTTTATTTTTTTTTCTCAAATTTTGTTTTTAGTTCTCCCAAACCAAAACTTGAATCATCATGTTATCAGTCACAACCAAGTAATAGTTATTCCACAAGCTTGACATAGCTGGCACTATTGATCTACAAGAAGCTGCAAAGGGCACAGTAGTGAACATCTATACATGTCACTTCTAGGTTTTGCCCTTAATTGATTAGTAATGTGTGCCATAAAAATTAACTTCCACTTGAGTAGATAGTCAATCAGCAGGACCCTTGCTATCCTCATGTTTTCTCGAATGCATCATGCCACCAATGGAAGTGCACAAACAGCTGGTGCTAAGCCAGCTTGCTGAATCATGATTATCTTATTAGGGTTCAAGTCCCATAGAGACAGAACCCTCTTGTTTTTGCTTTGGAAACTTAACAGAAAAAATAACTAGATGATGTGATTACCTTCTTAACCAAGATGACCCAAATCGGCCATATGTTGGTGCTATAATCAAGGCCCAAAACTTCCATTTTTGAAAGGCCACGCCCCTCACAGCGTAAGTCAGATTGACATGAAACTTGACACACAGGTTCAGCTTAATGTGCTCTACAAAAAAGTCTTGTGGACCACCATGATGGATTTTCGGCCATTTTGAATTTTGTGACACAAACAATTTTGACAACTAGGGGGGAGCCACAACTGTAAAAAGTTTACATCTTGTATTTGGCAGCACGGATTCTCGCAAAATTGGGGCTGTTCAATCTAAGGTCAGTAGCTAGTTGATGCATAACATTTGGTAATTATGGATGAACGTGGGTGTGGCCTATCACAAGAAATTTACATTTCACATTCCAAACTTCAGAAAGTAGAAAGAAATCCCCTGTACATCCTACACAGCTGAAATAATTTCAGCACATCCACTAAATTGTGATAAAACTGTGCCTCACTGCAAATTATGGTCAATTAAGAAGTCGATCACAATATATTTTTTTAAAATACACAAAATCAAATCACATCTTTATCTCCAGTCTTCATTCAAATGCTACCAAAATCAACACAGGCATTTGGATACTAGATATCACATGTTTTTAATGGGGTTCAGTTAGTCAAACGGTGAATCCGCAGCAATATTCAATATATTGCTGTGATTTCTTCTGTATGCACAAGATTTTTTACTTTGCCAAATGTTTCATCAAATTTCACCAAAATATTGGACGATACACCCGACATCATCAAAACGATGTATGATTTTTTTTTCAGAATTTTATCACCAACATTTTCACTGTTGTAAGCATTTTAAGTTGAAGGAAACAATTGATTGGTGCATGAGGGCGTGGCCTATTCATCGTCATATTCCATTTTATGCCTTTGCTCAATTTTGATGTGCAAGTAATATAATTATAACTGGCTAGATAGTGATGCTACAATTAGCATTTAAAAGTAAAAAAAACAAAAAACTTGGTAGATATTTATTGTTCAACCAACTCTTTGCTACTTACGGCTTTATTTTTAGCAAAATGAGCTGCTTCCTTCTGTTGAGTGCAAAAGGGTTTGAACCTATAAATTGGCGCTTGTAGCCATTTTATATTTGTTTAGGTTCAAAAGTTTTGTAAGTAATAAGCTTCAATAGAATCATCAATCCTCAGAAACCTTGCCCTCATAATACTATTAGACAGTCATTGTTTAGCCATGACAGAGCTTGATCTCAGACTTCAGATACTTTTATGTATATCATATTCTGTATTTTTCTGCCACATTCAAAACAATAACAGTAGATATAATGTCACCACTGTTTGTCCCCTCATTATTGCAGAAGGGACCAAACAGCAATACAAAAGTTGATACAGGCTGGCACAGAGGAAAATAGACTTCCATTAATTATGAGGATTTAAAAACTTTAAGTCACTGTTAATGATGTTTATGGTCACTGGCTTCTAAGAGTGTATGTTAAGTGTTTACTAACCAGAATATTTTACTCAGGGGCCTGAAATGTCACAACAACAATAACATAATAATAATAATAATAATAATAATAATAATAATAATAATAATAATAATAATAATAATAACAACAATAATAGCAATCAATCAATATGCTTATTTAAGCCCAAGTTTTAAGGAAGGTCCAAAACAAAATTGGTTGAAGAATTTCTCTTCAATAAATAAATTCTGTAAATAAGACATATCAGTTTAAATAAATAAATATATTAATAAATAAATATACTTATGTACACTAAAGAGATGCTGAACAACATCTAAAATGAGTCCTACTGAAACAAAAACACAGACCAACTAAAAACATGCTTAGCCTGCCCTGTCCATACAGTAGCCTATTTAGTCCATTTCATTGCAGTCAGTGAGGCAAACAGCCACATTTTATGTGCTGCTGCAGATGTATTTGGCACCGCCTAATACGTCCCCTCTGTTGGCAGTCAGCACATCTAAGGACACACAAGGCAAAATGCTGGACAGTGGCACACCATTTCGCTCATCCATTTTCTTGTAATGTTACGATAGTGAGAAAAAAACACAACTACTGGCTTGAAAGTTCTTTGGTTTATGGGACACTTCACTATTTTTCCTTCTTACAGTCAAGACACTTTGACATGCTTGTATTAGTTTAGCAATAGAAAGGCATTTTAATCCAATTTTTTATTTTTTAAAAATCTTTTTGTTATGTTTAAATTTTGTTGTGGGGACATTGCAGCTTTCCCAGATCTCTGCAATTAACTTCATGGTTGCAGTGGTATTATGATGTAAAGAACCAATAGACAGAGGTGCAAAAGAGAAGGCAATTTGTTGATTTAGGTATCACACAAACTCATCCACAGTTTGCATTGATATTAGGAAAATCATCCTGTAAATCACAACTAAAATATATTATGTAATGCTATTGACTTCAATTGGTTGAGCTGCAATAGACTGAAATCTTTTTTAAACATGATTTCAAACATAACCATACGTTTCTCTGACTCGTCAGAAAATTTGTAAACTTCCCAAAAACTAAATCATCTTCAAAAAACTGCCATTATAGAAGAGCCCTGAACACCTGCTCATTTCTAACCCTTTCTTGTAGTGGACACTGTAAAAGTTGCTCATATTATATGCTAAAATCACTTAGCCTTAATTTTAACCTTTGAAATAACCTGGCTTTAGAAAATTGCATCACACAATGTATTAGCAGCTTCTTAGCCACAATTCAAATTCCAATGTGTTTCTATCATAAGCAGAAAAGAAAAGTTTGGACAAAATGTCCTTACCAACAAAGACATCACTTGCAAAATCCCTTTGCTAAGTCATCACCATCTGTCAAAGCCCCACAGTAGATACGTTAGTAATTCATGATTTTGTTGTATTCATTTGACAGGTTTTTTTTTTTACCTTAGCAGGCGCTCTCCAGCTCTTCAGTCAGATTCTTTCTGCACACTTTGTGCAAATGCTTTCCATTTGATTGACTGCTTGATCATATTGCACTGTCTCAACAACATTTTTCCCCACAACAATCACCATTTACAACAGTTTGTTCTGTAGATATCTGTAAATTAAATACTATGTGTACAAAAACTGAAGACACCACAAACAAATTAAACAATATTCAATCAAGTCAATTGAGCGTGCAACTCCCAAATTAAAAGCCAATTTGTAAACAGTTGGGTTTTTTTTCAAATTTTCTTCTTTGTTGTCCTCTTTTTTTTTCTTCTGATAAGACACAGAATGGGGAATGGTGGTGGTATCCCAAAAAGATGGGAAGCTGCGAATCCATGGCACACTTCACACACTAAAGAAGGGAGGAAAAGGTAGAGAGAAATATTCCATTCATGTCATCCACTTCCTGAACTGCACCTTTAGCTCTGGATGATTACTGTTTCTCCAGCTGGTGTATGTCTCTAAACAAAAGAAAACTGAACCATTGATACTTTTTGATAAAAGAATGAAACAGTTATACTATACAGAGTGCTGGAAGTCAATCAGTATGTCTTGAGGACTCACATTTGCTTCAATTACCATATACAGTATGTTTAAGAATATGTTTACAGTGTATGAGTGCATGTGTGAGTTTCCAACTGCTAAAGTACAACTGTTTATCTCCATTTATTCTATTTTCTCTATGCTGCATCTGGATCTGCAGCTCACTCCCTCAGTATCTATTCCGTAAAAAAAAAAAAAATCATCAAAGTCTTTTGTTGATTGTGAAAATAAACTTGCTGTCAGACAAGACGTCTCACCAAACTCTTCACTCCAGCATCTTCTTACATGAAGCTCGATCAACATACCATTATCACCTGGGTCTGGAATGTACCAGTATCTGCTTTCCTGCATCTCTTTCCGCCTGTTGGTCTGTCTACTCAATGGGTGTGGAGGAAGACGGGCAGGGTAGAGGGTTAAATAATGAGATAGATTGTGTTACAGTAGGAGCAGTTCAGTATCCTGGGTAACATTTAAGAGAAGAGTGCAGAAGGTTAAAGAGAAGAAAGGTTGAAGTATGGTGGTCTGTAGGTGGTGGACTGGGTCAGTGGTCTTATTCGATGACCATGCAATGGGGCAGATGCTGGGAGTAGTATTTGAAGAGCTCAGCAGTGGCTCCTGGGCAGTTGGTCAGCTCCAGCTCCTCCAGCTCATGCAGCTGGATGAGGCCTGACAAACCGGTGGTGGTCAGTAGGGGGCATCCTGGGGAAAGATACCAGAAGAACAATATTCAGCTATGGACTGGGTAAAGAAGTATATCATAAAAAGGTTACAAAGACATATCTCTAGTATATCTGCTGCAATATTTTTTTTTTTTTTATTATTTTTTGTTGTTGTTGTAATTGTCAATCCTTATTGCATTTCTATCTACCTATTAATTATTTATCAACTGATTTTTCTTTGGTTCTGGTTCTTTTTTTGTGACACGAACAGTAAAAACCTAAATATATTCATCTATTAATACATACTACAACAGATAAACATAAGTAGGAAATCTTTACAATTTAGGAGCTGGAATTAGGAAAGGTGTGGCACTTAATTGGAATGAATTGATTTTAAAATGATTTCCTGTATGCAAATGCAAGCAGATTATATTCTTGCAACCAAAACATCATGTAACCTCAATGATCATATGAGTTATCTGCTAAAAATGATACTTTCTCAAATATTGTAGGAGAGGAAAACCATGTTCATTAACATCAAATGGGTTTCTTAATATTACACCAATATTTCTGAATTTTTTCTGTGCAAAATTTACATAAATGTTAGCCATGGCTTCCGTTAGTGGAATAGGCAATATATGGCATAACCACTGTCAAGGTCCTGAGGTCTCTGTGCTATGAAGCAGGTTTAACATACTCATGAAATGATACCCATTAAGGTAGTATTAAACTCAATAAGTGTGCTGACAGCAGATTGGCATGTTTTAGAAAGGGAGAGCAAACTAATATTAAAAAATATTTTAAAAAGTTAAACACATAATGCAGGTAAAAGCAGAACAGCTGCAGCTACCATATGCAGGAATTAAAGCTGGCAAAAAACTGACTGTATAATTGGGTACATTAAAAGGCTTCTCATATCACTGCTCCATCATTAGGCCACTTTTAAATAAGAGAATAATTACATTATATGAAATTGTTTTGCTTGGGTGTATTATTCAGAATCAAATTTATTGCCAAGTAAGTTTTCACACGCAAGGAGTTTGTCTTGATGTGGTGGTGCGTTACACAAAAAATGACAACTAACACAAAAGACAAGTGGTATGTGAATGAAATTTCATGATAAGGTGCTAGGCAGGCCACTCGAAAGCTGGAAAGGAAATGGCGTTCCACTAATTTAGAAGAATTTCACCTGGCCTGGAAAGATAGTCTAATATTATATAAGAAAGCTCTTTGTAAGGCCAGAACCTTATATTATTCATCATTAATAGAGGAAAACAAGAACAACCCCAGGTTTCTTTTCAGCACTGTAGCCAGGCTGACAAAGAGTCACAGTTCTGTTGAGCCCTCTATTCCTTCAGCTCTCAGCAGTAATGACTTCATCAACTTCGTTACGAATAAAATTCTTACTATTAGGGAGAGAATCGGGCAGACCCTTCCTGCCACTGTCACTGATGTGATGTTAAGCACAGCAGCCCTGGAAGCAACTGTAAGACCAGATGTATACTTGGAAAATTTCTCTCCTGTTGAGCTCTCTGAGTTAACTAGAATTATTTCTTCATTTGGATCCTCTAGCTGTCTGTTAGATCCCATCCCAACTAAACTTTTTAAGGAAGTCTTCCCTTTAATTAATACTTCCATATTAGATCAGATCAACCTATCTATTGTAACCGGCTATGTACCGCAGGCTTTTAAAGTGGCTGTAATTAAACCTTTACTTAAAAAGCAGACTTTAGATCCAGCTGTTTTAGGAAACTACAGACCAATTTCCAACCTGACGTTTATTTCTAAAATCCTTGAAAAAGTTGTTGCAAATCAACTTTGTGATTATTTACAAAGGAATGATCTGTTGGAAGATTTTCAGTCAGGTTTTAGAGTTCATCACAGCACGGAATAAGCTCTGGTGAAAGTTAGCGTATTTTTCAGACTATAAGGCGCACTTAAAATCCTTAAATTTTCTCAAAAATTGACAGTGCGCCTTATAATCCAGTGCACCTTATGTATGGTTACTTGTGCTTATTGATCAATTTTATGTGGTACAATGCGCTCAAAAATCTGTCGAAATGTGTAAGTACGACTTTGGTAAGCAACGAAGCCGCTCCGCTCAATGGATATTCGGAGCATTACAGTACGCTGTGTCACTACCTGATCGGCCCCGTAACAGGAATGTAATGTCTAAACTAAAAGTGCATTCATGTAAGGCAGCCTGCGCCCGGAGGATGCGTTAGCTACAATAAACCAATCAGAGAACAGTATTTAGTACGCTTACCCCCTCCACTTTTTATACGTAATACTTACTGTGCTTCAACATTATATTACAGTACATTTGTGTGTACGTAAAAGGACTCCAAAAATGGCACCTGTTAAGAGGCATGCTTACGAAGCGGGTTTCAAACTCCAAGCAATTAGCTACGCTAAGTGAGTGTATTTTTCTGTACCGGTATTTGTTGTTACAACTGAGTTGAATAAAGTTTGATTTACTGGACTATGTTGTTTTGCTTAATGCGCCTTATAATCCGGTGCGGTTTATGTGTGAATATAGACACGTTAATTCACAGTGCGCCTTATAATCCAGTGCGCCTTATAATCCGGTGTGCCTTATAGTCCGAAAAATACGGTACTAATGACCTTTTATTAGCCTTAGATAATGGATTCGTCTCTGTACTTGTTCTTCTGGACCTCAGTGCTGCTTTTGATACGATTGATCATACAATCTTATTACAGAGATTAGAAGATGTTACGAGGATTAAAGGAACTGCATTAGATTGGTTCAAATCCTACTTATCAGATAGATTCCAGTTTGTCCATGTCAACAATGAGTCTTCCAGACAAACAAGAGTTAGTTATGGAGTTCCACAAGGCTCAGTGTTAGGCCCGATACTTTTTACTTTGTACATGCTTCCATTAGGAGATGTCATCAGGAAGCACTGCATAAACTTCCATTGTTATGCAGATGACACTCAGCTATATCTTTCTATAAAACCAGATGAAATTAATCAGTTAGTAAAACTTGAAGCCTGTCTAAAAGACATAAAGGCCTGGATGACCAAAAACTTCCTGCTTCTAAATTCAGACAAAACGGAAGTTATTGTACTTGGTCCTAAACACCTCAGAAACTCTTTCTGTAATCACTTAGTTACTCTAGATGATGTTGTCTTGGCCTCCAGCAAAACTGTGAGGAACCTTGGAGTCATCTTTGATGAGGATTTGTCCTTTAGACACCATATAAAGCAAATCTCGAGAACTGCCTTCTTTCATCTTCGTAATATTAATAAAATCAGGAAAATCCTTCCTCAGCGTGATGCAGAAAAACTCATTCATGCGTTTGTTACTTCTAGGCTAGATTATTGTAATTCCTTGTTGTTAGGATGTCCAAATTACTCATTAAAAACCTTGCAGCTGATCCAAAATGCTGCAGCAAGAGTACTGATGGGATTTAGCAAGAGAGATCATATTTCTCCAGTTTTAGCTTCTCTTCACTGGCTTCCTGTTAAATCAAGAATAGAATTTAAAATTCTCTTGATGACTTACAAAGCCCTACATGACCAGGCTCCATCATATCTTAGAGAACCATATAATCCTAGCAGAGTACTTCGCTTTCAGTACGCTGGTCTACTTGTGGTTCCCAGAGTTTCCAGAAGTAGAATGGGAGGCAGAGCCTTCAGTTTTCAGGCTCCTCTCCTGTGGAACCAGCTCCCAGTTTGTGTTCGAGGGGCAGAAACCCTCTCTAGCTTTAAGATTAGACTCAAAACGTTCCTTTTTGATAAAGTCTATAGTTAGGGCTGGCTCGGGTAGACCTGAACCAACCCTTCGTTATGCTGTTATAGGCCAACGCTGCTGGGGGAACTCGTTACACGCTGAGCTTCTTTTCTTTCCTCCTACTCTTTAACTGACTCATACCTCACCATCTTTTTCTCTCCCATAGTTTTTGCTTATTGTCTGTTGTCTCCATTCAGTTCCCTCACTCGCGTAGTTTCTCTTCTTTCTTTTGCAGATGTCCCGTCATGGAGCTGCATGTCTCCACCAACAGTTATTATCTTCTATCTCTATGCTGTCCTTTTCTCTCTCTGCTCTCCTCTCACCCCAACCGGTCGAGGCAGATGGCCACCTCTGAGCCTGGTTCTGTCGGAGGTTTCTTCCTGTTTAGAGGGAGTTTTTCCTTCCCTCTGTTGGAGATTTTTCTCCCTTAAAGAGGAGTTTTTTTTCCCCCTCCTAGCTTATGTGGGAATTGTTGAATTGTTGGGTTTCTCTGTATAATATTGTAACGTCTTGCTGTAAGGACGTTAATGTGTTAAGTGCCATGAAATAACCTATGTTGTGATTTGGCGCTATAGAAATAAAGTTGAATTGAATTGAATTGAAATCATGTAGTAATAACAAATTTACACAGTATGAACAGTATTTGTAATGTTTGATGTAATACTGCAAAGAATACTAATCGCACCCACAGAAAAAAATTGGGTTGTAGTGATATTTCACTCTAAGTGGTCACTGCTCTTTGTGTGCATGTTCATAGTCCACAGAATGATACCTATTCATCCCAGAATGGATAGAACCAATGGAGAACCAAATGTTGCAAAGTTCTGAAGTGGTTTTCTAGGAGTCCTGATCTAAATTCCATCAAATATCTATGGAAAGAGTTTAAACATGCAATTTGGAGAAGGCACCATTAACAGAGACTGCTGGAGCAGTTTTCTTGAGACTAGTGGGCCAAACTACCTACAGGTAGTTCTGTAGCAATCTGCACTTGAGTGCTACAGAAATCATTTGTTTGAAGTGACTGCCTCTGAGGGTTGTCTAACAAAATATAGATTAATTGTCCAATCTATTTTTCCGTTGCCATTTTTATTGGTTTTATTATTTTAAATATTCTGTTTAATGTCTGATGTTTTTAAACAATGCTGGAGGCCAATTATTTTTGACAGTTTCAAATTATTTTCATATTTATACGGTGTCGTTTTCACTCCCAGAGATTCACTATTTTCCTGCTTATTTCTTGTGTTGGACTTTGCCTTCTTTTTGGATTTTTGTTCCTTTTGTTTTGTTGCCTCACAAGTGTTTTGTATGGAATTTTCAGTTAGGAAGTAAAGTTATTTTCTTTCCCTAATCCTTGTGTCTGTCATGCGTTTGAGTCCTTTCTTCGGTTGTTACTGTAACATTTGGGCTCCATAACAGAAAAAAATACATGAGCAGTGTTAGGAAGTAAATCGTTACAGAGAAAAAAATATGTATTTGAATTTGTTACTGAACTAATGGCGATTACAAAGGGGTTTTATCTGAATATTTTTGGTAAAAAAAAGCTTTTAGGTATTGTGGAGATGATATGAAGAAGTCAGAGGATGTAATGTATAAAGGAATGTAAAAATGTCAAAAATAAATATTACTTTAATATATTATGTAATATCAGTAACAGGGTAACTAGTATTCTGTAACCTCTTTCTATAACATAACCTAAATTTCAACTCTCTAGGTAAGTGAGTTACATAGGTACAGTGTGACAAAGTTCAGCTGGTTAAATTAAAGTAGGTCGACCAGCCATAATGTTACAAAATTCAAATGAATAAAAAAATTGTAAAGATTGACATTTGTATATAATGATCACATACTAATGTAAGTTATTTAGTTTTTACATAAGGGTGTATGCTGCCACATTTATTTTAGGATTAATGATATAATTAAAACTTGCAATAATTGCATTTTGTTCGTTTTGTGGACTTTCTTTGAGATGATTAAGCAAGTAATTATACCTGCAAGAGACAGTAGACGAAGACTTCTCATTCCAAACAGATGCTGCAGTCCAAAATCTTGCACCTGCAAACACACAGACACACATACACACACTTAAAGACCACTGTATCAGAAGGCATAGTCACTGAGACTGTCTCGTTGACATGTAAAATAACCTTGTCTGTATCACATTTACATAAATGAATCACTAAAAGGTACTGTAAGGATCCAGCTCTTCTACTTGTGAAAAAGCAGGGATTCATAGTTTCTTAGGATGTCTGGAAAATGCAAGTGACATCTGGCACCAGATACAAACTGCCAAGGAGGAAAAGAGAGACTTCCATGTGATTTTTCGAAATCAGTGGGCCCAAATCCGTCGCTCGCGAGCGACGAGTAGCTCTTTGCCCATTTCTGAGTGGCTGACTGAAGGCTCGAACAATATGCACTGTTTCCCACGTTGGTGCGCCGCCAAGGTTTATTGGTGCCACCCAATTACACTGTAGACCTGGATTTAGTTTTAAATTAAACTTATGAGTGATTTACTACTCTATGTTTTGTAAAAAAAAAAAAAGGGTTTTATTATGAAATCAGAAAAGTTGTTTGCACTATTTAGCTGAAAAATTCCGTGCAATAATCATGTTAAGCAGAGATAACTTTGAATATAAAATTTCTGTGAAATCTGAAATTGTTGTTTTAGCAACAGGTCTGAGCTGTAAGTGCCGAGTCCTGTGAGAATGCGCTCTCCTGGCGGCTGGACCGCAGCAGTGGGGTTAGAGCTATAAAGTGAGTGTCTGACACTGAGTAAGTGAGAGATCAAAGTTACACCGCTGGTCAGCTAAATGCCCTGACTTTTCAAATTAAAAGCATACAGAAAAAAGCAAACACATCCTGTTAAATTTTAGCTATTGTGATACAACATGTGTGTTGAGTAGCAATTTGTTATTGTTCACATAAAATAAGCTTATTCAGCTGTTTTGGTTGGAGCTCAGCTATGTGAACAAATCCGACTAAACATGAGTAGCTCTCGGACACTTTCATTTTGTCAAAGTAGCTCTAAGAGCAAAAAAGTTTGGTACCCCTCTTCCAGATATTTGCAACGCCTTTTAGTCAGTGCTTCACGAGAAGTTATGGACAGCTTTCAGTTTCTTCCAGGTCCAGAGGGCATTACTAAGCTGATCAAAGCTTACTTCCAGGATCTCCACTTGTGTGTAACAACAAACAACTACATCACCACCTGGCAGCACCTCTAGAAAGGCATAATAGCAGGCACTCATCATTCAAGCATAATGTTGAAAGGGTTGCACCTTCCCCCAGTATCAACCACAAAGGCTTGCACCAAACACATACTGGATAAACTCTAAAGCAACATCAGCTGGGCAGGAATGGAGATCAAACCCAGATATTGTCATGGGCTGGCTCATTAACAAAAGGTTCTGCATTAACAACGAGCAGGCGCCAACTGTCAAAAGCTATGGATGATGGTCCAATGCAGATCTGGAAGACAACAAGCAGGTGAAACATTTAGGCAGTATACAATTAGCAGCCTCAAACAAATCAATACCACTGCACTCCCAGGAAAGGTGAAGCTTTGATGCTTTCAGTTTGGACTCCTGACCCGCCTGATTTGGCCAATTACTATCTGCAAAGTCACTATCTCATACCAATCGGCTGGAGAGACTGGTGAACTTACAAGTGAGGATGCGACTTGGGCTACCGAGATGCCTCAGCAGCATAGGGTTTTGGGAACTGAGAACTCTCTCTCCCAGTCTCTAGTGCAGGAGTACATGACAAACATAATCCCGGGTTTTAATTGTATGAAGCGTCCTTCCAACCATAGCAAAAGGGAAGAAATGGACCCAAGTCAGAGCATTACTGGATACAAAATCCGCCCTCCAACACCAAGACATAGTGAGCCATGTATAACAATGCAGGGCAGGCAGAAAAACCTACCTGGCAAAAAAGCTAGTCCAGCTGAATGCTGGCACCTGGTAGTGGAGGAGGTGAGCCATCAAGAAGAAGAAGCCAGGTGTGCCAAAACCATATCGTAAGCCAGGCAAGGCTGGTGCATGAGATGCAATGGCACAAAGAGTTGGAAAATCACATGGAGGGAGCTATGAAGTCAAATAGGCAGATTTTTGTCAACAGTAATAATTTCCTGCCCTCTCCCACAAACTGTAATCCAGATAATCCACCCTGTCCCCTGTGTGCAGTTCTGGCAACACAATCAAGTGCTCAGATGTTTGGAACCTGAGCTAGAAAGCAACAGAGTAAAGATAAACACCATGCCTCTCACTGCTCAGACAACACTCCCACAACTCCCTTCCATCATCCAGGAAGGAGAAAAACAAGTGGTGCCCAATCAAAGCAGTAAGGGACTGTGAAGTGCAGTTGGACTTCGGCCACAGACTCACCTTCCAATCTGAAATTGCAACAACCAATCTGCAACCGGACCTGATCCTAAGGTCCAACTTCTGCCTGTGTGATTTTATCATCAAGCTGACAGTCCCCTGGGAAATGCAGTGGACGAGGCAAGAGTAAGGATAGAGCTAGGAACGAGCAAGGCTGCCATACACCAATTTGGCAGCTGAGGCAGAGGAGCGAGGCTCTGACATAAGTGCATCTGACTGAGGTGAGCTGCTGGGGCTTTGTAAACCAGTTCCACTGCAAGGCTCCTGAGGGAGATTACAGTCACAGGGAAGGCTTTGAGGAGCCACAGCACCATATACCATATAAAAGCAGTGATGTTTTTGGCACAGCTTTTGTTGTCATTGGCTCCACTAAATATCAATTTTAAAGTGTCCAAACATGGTCAGTGTGCCCGGTTTGAGCGCTACAGAAAAATTGGTTAAGTTTAGTAGATGACTAAATAAGCTAATTGACCATGTCATATAAAGATATTTTAACAGGTCTGAGCTGCATAGCAACAAACACCAAACTAAACACATATATAAAAAGATTTCCCCTTGTGGGATTAAGAAAGTAACTATCTATCTATCTATATTCACACTGTCAATAAAGTTATACAGAGGTGAACAAGGAAATAAATTCTGCCCTGCACTCATAAGCTGGGACTGGGCCACCCACACCACACTCTCATGTGTACCCTGAATGACAGGCACACAGAAGAGGACTGACAAAGAGACAGACAGTATCAGTAAAAACTGTATCGATTTTTTGACGGCCCTCCAGCCCACAAATGCAAAGGCCCACCAGGTTTTGTCTGGATGGCCAGTACATCTCTGATGTTATACAGCTAGCTGCCCTTACAACCTCAATCACCCATAGCATTAACTGCTAATTACTTACCAGACTAGAATAGAGATAGCGAGTTCAGCATCAAACTTCATTGCTTCCTCTCCAATCGTGATTGGAAGGCAACACTGATGTTAATAACTCTTTTTGGTATATTTTATCAAGATTTTCACCCACCATTGTGCTTGCTTTTCCATTCTTCATACCAAAAGGTTAGAATATGCTGTTCCTTCTTCCCATGATAGACTGAGGGGAGACTGGACTCTCAAATGACCAACTATCCCAACTTGTGGGGCAAAATGGTGTTACGAGACCAGACAGGGCAGGGCTATCTAGTTAGCATGCTATCCTCAGTAGAAGTCTCGGTTACACAGTACATACATGTCTTTGACATGATGTCAGCACTGATACTTCTTTACATTCTATGGATAATTTCAAGTAAATGTTTTGAATATTTTAAACTAAACATCGGACATACAGTCCCTTCATTATACTTGCATAGTTCATAAGCCATTTTAGAGCAGTTTTTTGAGCTGATCAGTCCGTCTATCTCTCTTAGTTATTGTGGTGGCAGGGTGTGGTTAGCTCAGCTGCAGGGGGTAGAGAGTGGGAGGAGTGGTTCAGGGAACAGTGCCAGGAAGGTGTAATGAGCACAGCTGAGCCGAATGTGGACTGATGAGCGCTCCCCTATAAAGTGAGCAGGGAGAAGGAGGCTGGGAGGAAAGCGTTGGCATTGGTGTGTGGGCAGGGCGAATAAAAGCATTTATACCCGAACGTGTGACTGAGCGAGTCATCTGTGTCCAGGAGAAACCCCGGTAGCACAAACCTTGCTACAGTGGTGCCCAATGTGGGGCATGGACACAGGTGAACAGCAGAGCGGAATGCCGACACAGCTGATCGTCGCGTTAGGGAAGATGCTGGGCGGGATCGCGGCGATGCAGCGCGCGACTAGGCGGAGGCAAACCGCCGGCTCCTGGGCGCATTGCAGGCCCAAGCCGAGCGACAGACCAGCGCCTGGGAACAGCTCGCAGGCCGGCCAGCGCCAGGACCGTCGTCCTTCACCGGGGGTGGCCATGCACAAGATGACGCCGGCGGATGAAGTCCAGTCCTTTATGGACATGTTGGCAGAGACGTGTGCCTGGCCGGCGGCGGAGTGGGCGGTGCGACTCCTGCCTCTCCTGACAGGGGAGGCGCAGACAGCGGCTCTGGGGCTGCCTCCCGGGGCCAGACGACGGTACGCGGATGTGAAAAGGGTCATTATGGACCTGGCTGGGCCTGTCCCTGGAGGACCACAGGAGGAACTTCCGGGAGGCTAGGCTGGGGCCCGGGGACCGGCCATTCGCCTTCGCTCAGCGACTGAGGGACTTGGCGACCAGATGGCTGCAGCCGGAGAGTGCAGGAGGCACGCCGGCGATGGTGGACAAGATTGTGGTGGAGCAGTTCACAGAGGGACTGCCAGCCAGGACAGCGGCATGGGTCCGCTGCCACCGTCCGGCGATGCTAGAGGCCGCCATCACCCTTGCCGAGGACCGCCTCACGGTTCATCCCAGCGGGCAGCGGGGAGGATCCAGCAACTGGGGGTGGCTCGGGCCCTGCCAGCTCCGTGGGCACTAACAACCCCCAGGTTCACCGATCCCACGGGTCCGGCCGGCCCCGGCACCCTTCCCAACCTGCAGGGGGTCCTCAACCGCCAGGACAGGAGTGTTGGAGGTGTGGGCAGCCTGGACACTACCGGAGGGAATGTCCGTTAATGGAGACAGACGATTCGAGTTGCCGGCCCTCCAACACCCTCCCCTGGTCCAGGAGCAACGTATCACGTTCTGGTAAGGATCCAGGGGGATACACATCAGGCGATGGTGGATTCGGGCTGTATGCAGTCTCTGATCCACCAGAGCCTGGTTCAGCCCGGGGCATTGGTGGAGGCATCGTGGGTGACAATTAAGTGTGTGCATGGGGATGTTCACGATTATCCGGTGGTGGCTGTAGAAATTAGATATGGGGGGAAAAAAACATAGAGTGAAGGTTGCGGTTAGCTCCTGCCTTACACACCCCCTAATCTTGGGGACAGATTGGCCCGGGTTTCATAAATTAATGTGGCCAAAAAGCTGTCGGGAAATGATTTTCCAGGCGGCTCACTATAACCTGATGGCTGGCCACATGGGATATGATAAAACTCTGGACCGGATAACGGCCCGATTTTACTGGCTGGGCATCCGGGGGGATGTGTGCCGTTGGTGTGCATCTTGCCCGGAGTGTCAGCTGGTAAACCAGCTGGCCATTCCACGGGTGCCTTTACATCCTCTACCCTTGATGGAGGTCTCATTTGAACGTATTGGCATGAACCTCATCGGGCCATTTCACCAGCGCGCACGCGGATATCACTTTGTGTTAGTCCTGGTGGATTATGTAACACAATATCCCGAGGGAGTGCCGTTGCGCAGCATTTCGGCAAAGAGTGTTGCGCAGGCTCTGTTTCAGGTCATCTCCTGAGTCAGAATCCCGAAAGAGATTCTGACTGACCAAGGCACCCAGTTCATGTCACAAACACAGAGAACTTTATGGAATACTGGGCATTAAGTCTATTCGGATCAGTGTTTATCACCCACAGACTGATGGTCTTGTGGAGCGTCTGAATAAGACTTTAAAGTCCATGATTTGTAAATTTATACACGACGATGAACGTAATTGGGATAAATGGATTGATCCTCTGTTGTTTGCAGTATAGGAGATCCCCTAGGCCTCTACGGGATTTTCTCCCTTTGAACTGCTGTTTGGCAGGAAACCATGAGGGGTGCTCGACCTGCTAAAGGAAAATTGGGAGGAGGGTCCGAGCCCCGGCAAAAGGGAAATTCAGTACGTCCTGGACCTGCGAGCAAAACTCCACACACTGGGTCAGATGTCACGTGAGAATTTGCTCCAGGCCCAGGAGCATCAACAATGGCTGTACAACAGAGGGGCAAAGCTGAGGCAATTCACACCAGGAGAAAAGGTACTTGTATTGCTTCCTTCTTCCAGCTCGAAACTCCTTGCCAAGTGGCAAGGGCCCTTTGTGGTCACACGTCGAGTAGGAGACGTTGACTATGAGGTGGTGCGGTCTGACAGGGGCGGAGCTACACAGCTCTACCACCTCAACCTCTTAAACGCATGGAGAGAGGCGGAGTCTGTTTCTCTGGTGTCCGCGGTATCTGAGAGAGAGGAGCTGGGGCCAGAGGTTCTAAAGTCCACCAATCCTGCCTTGCTCCCTTATGACGCCCATCTCTCCGGGACCCAGAGAACAGACATATCCCAGTTGCAGAAGCAGTTTGCTGATGTGTTCTCCCTCCTGCCAGGACGCACGGACCTCATAGTGCACAACATTGAGACGTCTCCAGGCGTGGCGGTGCGGTCGCGACCTTACAGGTTACCTGAACACAAGAGAAAAATTGTTCAGAGAGAATTGGCGGCTATGCTGGAGATGGGAGTAATAGAAGAGTCCAACAGTGCCAGGTGTAGCCCCATTGTTCTTGTTGTCAAGAAGGATGGATCTATTCGGTTCTGTGTGGACTATCGCAGGGTGAATGATGCGTCACGATTTGATGCATACCCAATGCCCCGGGTCGACGAACTCCTGGACTGGCTGGGCACTTCGCGTTTCTTCATGACACTGGATTTAACCAAGGGCTACTGGCAGATTCCTCTCTCGCCAGAGTCCAAGGAAAAAACGGCCTTCTCCACTCTGTTTGGATTATACCAATTTACCACACTTCCCTTTGGGTTGTTCGGTGCCCCTGCCACTTTCCAACGCCTCATGGATCGGGTGCTGCGTCCGTACACTGCATATGCTGCCGCCTACCTGGATGATGTAATCATCCACAGCACCACCTGGGCGGAGCATGTGCAGCGGGTGGGCACGGTGCTGGAGTCCCTGAGGCAGGCCGGGCTCACCGCCAATCCAGGGAAGTGTGCAGTTGGACAGAGGGAGGTACGGTATCTGGGGTACCACTTGGGCGGCAGGCAGATGCGCCCTCAGGTGGACAAGATGGCGGCTATCGCGGCCTGTCCGGCCCAAGACAAAAAGAGGTGAGGCAGTTTTTTGGGCTGGCGGGGTATTACAGACGGTTTATCCCGGGCTTCGCGGAGCTGACCAGTCCCTTGACCGACCTGACCCGGAAAGGTGCCTCAGATCCGGTCCAGTGGATGGAGCAGTGCCAGCAGGCGGTTGAGAAGGTAAAACAGGCTCTTTGTGGGGAACCACTTCTCCACACCCCTAACTTCTCTCTCCTCTTTACTCTGCAGACTGATGCGTCAAACAGAGGGCTGGGGGCTGTTTTGTCCCAGCAGGTGCGAGGGGTTGACCGCCCTGTTGTGTACATCAGCCGGAAGTTATCGAAGAGGGAGGCCAGGTACAGCACGGTGGAGAAGGAGTGCCTGGCCATCCGGTGGGGTGGTCGACTCCCTGCGGTACTAACTGCTGGGACGCTCATTCACCCTCTGTTTGGACCACGCTCCGCTCCAGTGGCTCCACCGCATGAAGGATACCAACGCCTGGATCACTCGGTGGTATCTGGCGTTACAGCCTTTTAACTTCAAGGTGGTCAAGGTGGTCAAGGTGGTCCATAGGCCGGGGGTGCAGATGACTGTGGTCGACTTCCTCTCCCGCTCTCAGGGGGGAAAGGGGGAGTGGATTGGGCCGGATGGCTCCCTGGCCTAAGTCGGGCGGTGGGGGTATATAAATAACTGCAAAATGGATACAGCAGACACACAAGGCCCCAGGGATTCAGGAGGTGAGATTACCGACAGATTGCACTTGATTGTGAAGAAGGAAGATTTGGACCGCAAGTTAACCGTATTTACCCTAGAGGAAAGGATAGTGACATCTACAGTAAGTCTTGGCTTATAGAACATCCCATGATGGCAAGGACTGTAAAACATTATAGCAAAAGTCAGGAGATGCTTGCAGGCTTTCCAAAATTGTCCCAGTAGCCCTCAAGTTTGGCCCATGTTTCTGAGCTAGTTAGTTTTAGACCTGTTGGCCTTCCTGGACCAAACCAGCCTCTGAGCTTACAAGCCACCAGCATGCTTGCCCCTTGCCAGTTCTGGCTCCTCAGTTGTCCAGATCCATGAAAGTGCCACTGCTGGTGCCCCAGCTGGCACCACTCCTGTTCCTGAGTCTTCTGCTCCTGGTCGAGAGTATTCTGCTCCTAGTCCCAAGTCTTCATCTTCAGTGTCCAAGGTTAAAGCCACCTCTTCAGTTGGGTCAACACAGCGGCCTCCTCTATTCCAGTCTCTGGGTGGCCATCGGCGTCACACGACTTGTCTCCGGCTGGTTCAGAGCGACCATCTCTCCAGTCCCTGTCTCTGGGTAGACCATTGGAGCCATGCCACCAGCCTCCAACTGAGTCGACACCACCGCTCATCCAGCTCCAGCTTTCTGAACTTTTCACCTGGCCATCTGCCTCCGGCTGGGTTTGATGCCTTTGCCTCTCCCTTTCCTGTTCAGCTGGGTTGTCGTTCTTGCCAACATCTGCTCCATGCTGCGCCGGTGTCCAGCCTGATCCTGTTCCACAGTTAGTTCTGCGCAAAGCCAATGAGCTTGTTCCGTTTAAACAGTTGCCCCATTTCCTGTTCCTGGCCAGGCTCTGCTGTGGGACGCCACTCAGCATGCTCCAGCGGGCGTTTTGTTTCCGTGCCACGCCAGGCTACTGCTTAGCTTGTCCCTTATCCACACCACGGTATGCAGCTGCCACTCCAGTTCCTGTTCCATGGTCAGCTCCATGTTCTTGGCTGTTGGCATCCACTTTGCTGTCTACTCTATGACAAAGGGGGTGGTTCAGCGCTCGGTGGGGTTCTGCCTCCACCGCTGGCCACCAGGTCAGCGCCCATAGGGGTTCTGCCTGTGCTGCCGATCCCCAGCTCAGCATCCATTGGGTTCCGCTTCTGTCGCTGGTCTCCAGCTAAACGGCCAAAAGGGTTCCACTGACGCCCCTGGCTTCCAACTTAGCATGCAGAGGGGTTCCGCCTCTGTCGCCAGCCTCCACCCTGTCTCCCTGAGTCTTCAGCCTATTTTCCTGAGTCTTCAGCCTATTTTCCTGAGTCTTCACCACCAGCTAAAGCCTGTCTCTCTTCTTTGCCACCAGACTCCTGCCGATCTCCTTGTGGGTCTTTGCTTTTGCTGACGGCCCTTTGTCCTGCGTCAAGGCCATCCTCCAGAAAGGCCCCGCCTGTCTGGCCAGTCCAGTGCATGTGAATGGGTGAATGGGACACAAAACTATGAAGCCCTTTCAGACAACTAAGGTGGTAAAAAGCTTTATAACTGCAGACTAGTTATCATTTTAGTTTTCTTTAGAACAGCTCGCTGCAGAAGTAGATGAAATATGCCTGACCACGTCCGCTACGATGCTCTGACGAACTGCAGCTGCCAAGTATTTTCACAGAAATTTGGACTTCAGCAGACAACTGTAGGGATTTATGATTAAAAATCATACTCTTATTAGCCTGGTCCTTTGTCAGTATTCTCATTAGTTTTTCTTAGAATATATTTATTTTGAATATGACAAAACATTTTTTTTACAGCAGCAACAGAAATTCCAAATTGCTTTGGACAAATCTTAAGTATCACTTAATAATTGATAAATGAGCAAATACCATTATCTGCTGATAATGGTATTTGCTCATTTATCAAGAAAATCAAGTGTGTGATGTTTTACAAATTGTAAACTCTCAAAAACCTCTTTTATTTTGTGTTTTCTTACCTGACAGCACCAGCGCAGATAGAGGCTTCTTAATGAGGACATGGTGGACAAGTAGCCCAAACCAGTGTCTGTGATCCGCACACACCTAAAAGTAAGCACAGTACACAACATTACACAAGAAGTAATCCATGACTTTTTCCTTTCCCTAAACATATGAGGGTAAATCACTACTTTCCGGGACTACTGCTCGTGCGTGTGCACAGAGCACAGCACCATGACGGGCAGGAGAAAGATATAACCATAATCAATAATTGCTACAAATTTCGTTGCTTGATCATCATCAGTTCCTCAGTTACACGTGTTTTTATGGGCAGTGGACTGGATGCGTCTGTGATTTTTCTGTGGACATGACCAGAGGGCACAGGTCAGATTTTGTATCTAACTCTGGAAATTGGCAAACAGTGCTTCAGGAGGGCTGCGACAATGAAGGAATGAGCCTGCAGAAGTGTTCTTAGTGACATTCACGTTTCCGAGGGACAGAACGTCACTGTCCAAAACTGAAAAAAGCGCATCAGGTAAGTTTGAAATTTGCGGGGCTGTGTGCAGTGAAATCATCCCAGGAGGGTTGTAGTGAAACCATGGAGATCTGCTGTGATGTTCTGAGTCGTCTTATGAAAAATGTTGCATTAAAATGATCCAAACTGTGGCGATGGCACTTGGGTTTGAAAAAGAAGTGCTGCACCACAGAAGAATCTACTGGATATTCGATAGCATTATATAGCAGGACACCAAAAGTCTGGTGAAGAAGAGAGGAGGTGACCTGGAGGGTCTACCAGCCTGCCAGCCTTGTAAAGGTAAACATTGTGGTAGCATGTGCCTGGCAAGGCTAACTGTATAGTGGCAGGAACATCCCAGCAGGGCTAGTAGGAGGCAATGGCAGGTGACGCCACAGGATGCGAGACAACAGAGAGATACTGTTGATCGGTGGGCTGAAACCCTCATTGAGGCTAGCATGAGAGGTAACTTCATAGGCAGGTAAGATAGCAGGGTTGCCAACTTTCAACTGCCAGATGAAGTGAAATTCAAAGTGGGGGTTAAATAGCCCGGGAGGGAGATGCTGTATTTAAGGGCAATACAAATACCCCTCCATGAAGTATTAAGTTTTACAACACAATATTCCAAATAAAAAACAGTAATAAACCCAAACATCCTGTCTGTGTTGCTGACAAATATTTTGTGCATATGTCATGATAATTTCACTAACAATGGCAATTTATGGTACAATAAAATGTATTTTCATTGTTACAGGGCTACCTGTCACCGGCCACACTTTAATGATTAGTTGTCTTGGTCATGACTGGTCACATTCCACATTTAGCCTAACTATGCAAACGCATCCACGTGGCAAATGACGTCACAACTGCATATATTGAGACTCTGAATAAAAAAAATAAACAGTACAGTCATAGTAATAACAACATTTGATTTGACAGAAAAATATCTTTGACTGTCTACAGCAGATGGATCACACATGGCGAAAAATAAATGTCCTGAGTTGTGATGGATCTCAAGACAGCTGTATGTGCAGAGCCGGCAGCAGAGCAGCAGTCGGGTGGAGCAGACGGTGAAACTCCGTGGAACTAAGTTGACAATAGAAATACACGTTACTGTAAGTGTCATAAACATTGGGAGGGTAAACGAGAGATTAACTTTTTAAACGTTGCATTTAACGAACTAAGTAATGTGTCAGCTGTGACGGAGTCTACAGCCGCAGCCTGCTGTCTGTTTACCGCATGTGAGTCGTGTCATTTCAGTCATGCACCACTTTTTGTTAATCCGACGGATGTTAAACGTGTCGGCTTCATGTCTAATGAAATGTCCACTGGTCACTTGTATGTTCCGTATACCCGGTCTGAAACGGCGAATAAACAATGCAGCCTCTCCTCAGCCATTCTCACCTGTACCAGCAGTGGAGAGGTGGGATGCAGGTGAAGCTGTGCAGCAGCAGAGGGAGGGGGAGAGGGATTGTAGTTGACTGACTGTTTTGTGCCCCACAGACTTGAAATTCAGAGGTTTTTTTCCCCGGTAGATATCTTTACCTTTTTGCTCTTGAAACAGCATTTAGTAATACAATTCTGAATATGTCATCAGGAGGAGAGTAAGCCATATTTGCTGTGAATCATTGTTGCTTTTATATTGATTTTAGCATGGTTTGTTTTTATTTGCATTGTGGTGTTTTAGTTGCATGTTTTTATAACCTACATCTTTACCAGGCATACTATTGGACACTATTGACTTTAATTAAGCTGATTGCAGTCACTGATCCCCTGCACCTGGAGAGGCTCTTTGGGTCTAGAGGGACCAATCAGAGTGCTGGCAGTACCTAACTGGCCAGGAGGGCAGGGTCTCCCCTCTCTCCCAGGTGGACACCAATTACTGGAGCCACTATAAAGGACAGACTACAGCACAAGGAAAGAGAGGCAGAGTAAGAGCAAGAAGCATGGCAAGGAGCAGAGCGAGCACTAGGAAAAGTGGCCACGGACAGGAGGAGGATGTAAAGATGACAGGCGATGGTGTCAAGCGTGGTTGGAGGAGCCCTGGAGAGGATGAGTGCCTGAACCAGAGGAACCAGCTGGACCCTGACTACCCTCCTGGTGGCTGGCTTTTACCTGGTGTTGAACTTTTTAATTTAGTAGTAGATCCCTTTTTAGCTGGACAATTAACTCTTTTTAACTTGTTCCTTTCTTCTATGGGACTTTTAACTTAATTGTAGTTATTTTATAGTATTTTACGGGTTTAGATTATAAATAAAATATTTGTACCATCTTTTAAATTATGTCTTGGTGATCCATGCTGCTCTCCCCCCAATTTTAAAAGAACCTGTGTTTTTATGGAGACCTAGACTCCCCAAACTAGGTGGCGTTGTCAGGCAACTTTTATCTTCTATTTTGTCAAGTTATAGTCTATTTTAAATTATTGGATTTTAAATCCCCTCCCTACGGGGCTGACAAATACATATGAATTAAAGTTTTATTCTGTAATGCATAACCAAAAATTATGATGGTAAATTAAGTTGTAGGGTATTGAGTAACTGAGTATTGAGGACATATTCATATTCTTGCATCTGTCAGCATACTGTAGTAAAGTACAGAACCAGCAGTAAACCTAAGGCTCAGTTAATCAATTTGAGTCTATTGTGACCAAGTAAGATCTCGCTATTTTCTTTGTGTTCACAGGTTTGCTGTTGTGCCTTTATAAAGTTATCAACTTTAGCCATATTGCTGAAATTGGTAAGTACCATAATGAACAACTGTGAATATTATTTGCCTGTATATTTAAATAGAATTTACAAATCCAAAATAGAAATTTAGCATTTTAATAGAAAGGCTTGGAACTTACACAGATAGATTACCAATGTAGTATTTAAATGTAATTTCAGTTGAATATGTAATGTATCAATTAGAAACAGTATGAACATTTAACAGTAGGTTAACTTCACATTATTGTTATTACAGTTTTGTAAATGGAAGAATTGCAAACAAATAACCTCTATCACAACAAATACAAACTCTAGTTAAGCTCTGATCATTATGTTGATCATTCTGACAGGATCCATGTTGGTAGTGTACTGAGCCCTCAGATGATTTTAAACTCAGAGAATTTAGATGAATCTACTTTTGATGTTCAGGATTTAAATGACTTGCCATGTAATGTTTAGCTAAAAGTTGTCCCCATGGAAGTTAGGACATATTCATATTGTTTCTGTTGATGAACTTCTACAAGGGTTGATAATTTAATAAGCACTGCTTCTGTCCCTCTTATCCATCCAACTCAGCATTTACAACATGGCAACTGTCAAGCAGAAGAAACTGTTCTGCGAGAGCCAGCATCTACTCTTTGTAAGTAAAATCCAATTCTCGCTTCTTTTGTGAGCATAAATTTACCTATGCTCACTCCACAACATTATTTTAGTTTATTGGATGAGTGTTCTTTGTCACTTTGTCTCTCTCTCTCTCTCTCTCTCTGTGTTGCCAGTGTTTGGCGCAAGTATTTTTTTTTTTACCTTGGTATTAAATCACTCATATAATCACTTTTCACACAGGGCAGCAGTTCTCATAATATCACAGGAAGAGGCATTCACATTAGTTAAATCCTCCCAAGCCAAATTTACCTCATCAGCCTATGGAGGCCTAATTGTTGTATAATAAATGTGTTGATTATGAGTCTGAACTTCTCAGACAAGTATGTCAGTGTACTCCTGCGTAAAGTTTGGCTTACGGTACCGGTCAACTCCTTCTGCAGCCATTATATAATTGACGCTACGCTGCAGCACAGCAGTTTAAAAGGGGATGAGAGGAACTGATTGGATTGGCCATGATTGAAGTTCACTGACACACCTGCTTTTTATTTCTCTAACTGCCACTGTGCCACAGATGAGCTTGTGTTTGTGTTCGCCAAATTACCAAAAAAGTTGGCTACACCTACATGCGGTCAGAGTGTACATAATCTAGATCTGCGTTTGTGCTGTGCCTGGATTGACAAATATAGAGCCCTGAGTCGAAAAAAGGGGTAAACTTCTCATAGTTCTTTCTATACTGACATGAACTTACTTGAATTAAAGCTGAGTCATGACACTGCAATGTAGTATCCATTATTTTAAATCAAATTGAATCACCGAACCTGAAGACCAAGACAATTTGTAAGATTTCGGATTTAATCAACTGTAAGGTAGTTTTACTACTTTTGCTTAAATGTTGACTTGAGTATAGATTTTGGTCTACTTTCACAAGGATTAAAGGACAGGATCACAAGAAACACTGACCTGTCTAGCACCAGTTCTTCCAGTTTATGCAGGTCACAGGCAATGTACTCCAGGGCCATGTCAGTGATTCGAGGGCACCACGACAAGTCCAGGCTGCGAAGCTTGCGCAGGTTTTCAGCAACCAGCTCCACACCATCATCAGTGATCTTGGAACAGCCAGAGAGGCTAAGGGCAGTCAGGTTGGGAAGGCTGTGCACCATGTTTACCACACCATGATTGGTAATCTCCCAGCAGGAGTGAAGCCGCAGAGTGTGGGTGGTGTAGCCCTGCAGATGGATTTTAGTTATTTGGTTATGCAAGTGAATAAAAGGAAATTGATAACAACCTGGGGCTAAGTCATTATTATAAAAAAAAATGGGCCCATCACAGTCCATATATATGAATAGTAAAGTGCGTGTTGAGGTGGAGGAGGGGTTTGTTAAAATCTCAATAAATCAGTTCGAAACCTTTTCTGGATACAAACTCAACATCAACATCAGATCTCTTCTACCCTCTGCATTTTTATGTAACCTAGCGTCTGAAAGTTTACTCACAATTTACTTACAAGTTGCTCTTTCTGCCAGACCTATTTAAGCAGAATTTCATATCTCATCCATCAAACCAATTTAATATAATTACTTTGTCTTCCACACATTATTACTGATATTTAAGCACAATTCCTGAATACATAGTGGTGTGAAAAAGTGTTTGCCCCCTTCCTGATTTCTTTTTTTTTTTTGCATGTCTGTCACACTTAAATGTTTCAGATCATCAAACAAATTTAAATATTAAAGATAACACAAGTAAACACAAAATGCAGTTTTTAAATGAAGGTTTTTATTATTAAGGGAGAAAAAAAATCCAAACCCACATGGCCCTGTGTGAAAAAGTGTTTGCCCCCTCCTGTTAAAACATAATTTAACTGGTTTATCACACCTGAGTTCAGTTTCTCTAGCCACACCCAGACCTGATTACTGCCACACCTGTTCTCGATCAAGAAATCACTTAAATAGGACCTGCCTGACAAAGTGAAGTTGACCAAAAGATCCTCAAAAGCTAGACATAATGCCCAGATCCAAAGAAATTCAGGAACAAATGAGAAAGAAAGTAATTGAGATCTATCAGTCTGGAAAAGGTTATAAAGCCATTTCTAAAGCTTTGGGACTCCAGCGAACCACAGTGAGAGCCATTATCCACAAATGGAGAAAACGTGGAACAGTGGTGAACCTTCCCAGGAGTGGCCGGCCGACCAAAATTACCCCAAGAGGGCAGCAACGACTCATCCGAGAGGTTACAACCTCTGGGGTCCCACAACAACATCAAAAGAACTGCAGGCCTCACTTACCTCAGTTAAGGTTAGTGTTCATGACTCCACCATAAGAAAGAGACTGGGCAAAAATGGCCTGCATGGCAGCGTTCCAAGACCAAAACCACCGCTGAGCAAAAAGAACATTGAGACTCGTCTCATTTTTGCCAGAAAACATCTTGATGATCCCCAAGACTTTTGGGAAAATACTCTGTGGACTGATGAGACAAAAGTTGAACTTTTTGGAAGGTGTGTGTCCCATTACATCGGACGTAAAAGTAACACCGCATTTCAGAAAAAGGACATCATACCAACAGTAAAATATGGTGGTGGTAGTGTGATGGTCTGGGGATGTTTTGCTGCTTCAGGACCTGGAAGACTTGCTGTGATAAATGGAACCATGAATTTTACTGTCTACCAAAAAATCCTGAAGGAGAATGTCCGGCCATCTGTTTGTGACCTCAAGCTGAAGCGACCTAGCAGGACAATGATCCAAAACACACCAGCAAGTCCACCTCTGAATGGCTGAAGAAAAACAAAATGAAGACTTTGGAGTGGCCTAGTCAAAGTCCTGTCCTAAAACCTATTGAGATGCTGTGGCATGACCTTAAAAGCGGTTCGTGCTGGAAAACCCTCCAATGTGGCTGAATTACAACAACTCTGCAAAGATGAGTGGGCCAACATTCCTCCACAGCTGTAAAAGACTCATTGCAAGTTATCACAAACGCTTGATTGCAGTTGTTGCTGCTAAGGGTGGCCCAACCAGTTATTAGGTTTAGGGGGCAAACACTTTTTCAAACAGGGCCATGTGGGTTTGGATTTTTTTTCTCCATTAATAATAGAAACCTTCATTTAAAAACTGCATTTTGTGTTTATTTGTTATCTTTGACTAATATTTAAATTTGTTTGATGATCTGAAACATTTAAGTGACAAACATGCAAAAAAATAAGAAATCAGGAAGGGGGCAAACACTTTTTCACACCACTGTAGTATATAGTTTAATGTTAATTACAACATTGTACTTAAAGATTTTTTTTTTTTCATAGTTACTCCTTTATTCATTTATTTTTACTTTAAATTTAAAACTCAAGTGACTAAAATGTATCTACAAAGGCTGGTCAACCTAAGTTTTATCCTAGGGCGAAAATACTTTTTTTTTTTTAGTTTCTTGAAGACATTTTATCTCTCATCTGAAACGTTCCTTTAGTTCTGACAGAATGGAGGGGAGTTCCAGGTTTTAACTTCTCATGGGGTTGTTAACACCTTGAGAGTTGTTGAGAGTCGTTCCAGTCTGTCAGAGTTGAAGAAGCCTTTCCGATGAGCCAGAAACAAAGTTAATGAGAGCAGATATAAGAGCTGAAGAGTTAAAGAGGCTTTAAAGCTTGTTCTCTTTCACACAAAGAAAGTTAATTTATCCAAAATTCTTGTCAGGCATACTTTTGACAAATAAGAAATGTATCTGAAAGAACCAGCTTACATGGTTTCTCTACTATCCTAACATTATGAATAATAGCAATAAGAACTTTATGTAAACCAAAATGTATTTTACAACCCCATTTTCAAAAAAGGTGGTATGCTGTGTAAAATGTAAATAAAATCAGAATGCAATGATTTGCAAATCATGGACACCCATATGTAATTAAAAATAGACCAAAGACAACATATAAAATATTGAAACTAAGTTGGGTCCCTCTCTTTTTAGCCATGATTTTGTAAAACATGGCTAAAGAGGAGAGGGACCATGCTGAACAATATATACAGGTTTTGGAGCAACATATTGTACGTTGTCTGGATTGTAGCATATAAACAATTTGCAAATTTTAGCAAGACAATGCTAAACCACATTCTGCGCATAATACAACAGCATGGCTTTATAGTAGAGGAGTCTGGGTGCAAGACTGGCTTGCCAGCAGTCTAGACCTGTCACACATTGAAAACATTTGGTGCATCATGATACGTAAACACATTATAGAAGACCCAAAAATGTTGAGCAGCTGTAATCCTGTATCAGGAAAGAATGGGACAACATTTCACTTTCAAAACCCCAGCAACTGGACCCTCTCAGTTCCCAAACTCAGCTTCCAGACATTTACAGTGTTTTGTTTAAAGAAGAAGCGATGCAACACAGTGGTAAACATGCCCCCCGCCCCAACTTTTTTGAAACATGTTGCTTATATAGTTCATAAATCAGTCAAATTTCTCAGTTTCAACATTTGTTACATTGTCTTTGGTCTAAATTCAATTAAATATGAGTTTAGATGATTTGAAAATCATTACAGTCTTTTTTGGAAACTCAAAAACATGAAATTGGGAGAATTCAGGTTGACGGGTAGGTACCAAGTTGTTATTTCTTGTTTTTACATCCTACCTGTTTGGCTGTAAAGTAGGCCATGGCGGTGTCAGTGACGTGGTAGGCCTGCAGGCTCAACTCTGATAGGTTGGGCAGTAGCTGTGAGATCGCAGCTATGGCGTCATCTGCCACATTGATGCAGTCACTGACGCTCAGTGAAGTTAGCCGGGCATTGAGACTTGACCACAGGCCAGCCTCTGTGAAGTCATTGCAGCCTGACAGTTCAAGGTGCATCAGGCCTTGCATTTGCTCCAACATGACCTGCAACATAACAGTTTGAATGACTGATGCAGTTGCTGAAATGTGGCTATAGAGAGATAAAGAAAAGATAGACAGTACCTGACAAAAAGAAGAACAGTTAAAAATTGAAGGGTAAATGTTTAAGTACCACTCAAATTGGTTTAACTACTATTTAATACTTTTGTAATCAAACACAGGAACTATATTTAAAATTGCCAGTTTTACAATTTCCTACTCAGCATGTGCATCTGTATTTAGCAACTTTTCCCAACCACTATCTAATTATCTAACATGTCAGTAAATCCGTCTGTGAAAAGGTCTAGCATGTGCTGGTTCATATATTGTATATACAAGAACAGGACAAAAATTAAGATAATCCTTCACAATCATCTGCATCTGTGTATAAAACATGTCCTAATATTTGGTATACATAGTAACAGTCTAATAAAGCTTGGATACACTTATCCTATCAATGGTACTGTTTGGCAAATTCCAATCTACCCTTTCGATTCTTACTGCTGATGAAAGGTATGCAATACACCCTCTGTAATTCTTCCGTTTAAGTCTTGTACAAACTGTGGCTAATTATTTATACCTTCGCTCTGTAGTCTGGTGGTCCAATATTATAAGATTCTATTTCATAGTCAGTTTAAACTGAAATTCATTTTGCATTCTTTGGTAGGGATTTTACACACCGATTAAACATACAGTTACACATAAATCATTCTCCATAGACCATCAAAACATAAAATACATCAAACAACCATAACAATCATATATACTCTTTCACATAATATCCCTCAGGATTCAGATATCAGTTATTAACAGTCTTACTTTGTTTAGCAAGAGGATAACAAATTCTACGGCCTATTGGGTTTCAATTTAGGGAAGATGATGTTACAATGACTATTGTTTTGTAATTCCCCTTCACAGCTCTAAGGATATTTCTATCATCAGCTGCAGCTATTCAAGGACAACATATATTGTTGATATTTTGAAGTTGATCACTATTTGATTTTTGAGGTGAAATCCTCCCTGCGCTTCCACCAACTCAAACCAGGTCTAAGTGCAACACAGCTGACCTTTAGTAGGAAAGAGTGCACATGAATGGAACTATCCAAAATTGCACAGACAAGTTTTGTGGATGTATGTCTTCCATCCCACTTAGATAAATAACTAAAACAATAGTTTTTGAATGGAACCTACTGATCAGTTCATCATGTCACAAAATCAAGCTGATTCTTGTCTATTAAATTAGATGCGAGTCCAACAGTTGGCATGCCTCATTGCAAAGTAGCCAGTCTCAGCTATAATATAAAAGGCAACTCAGGTTAACTATAAATCTACCCAGCCATGCAAGGCCACAGAGTGGCACAACAATTTATGCACAACATCTTAGACCATTCAATTATTGATTTGAGAATAAATTGTGAACACTCAAATTTCCCAATGCAATTGATTTATTAACACTACAACATCAGTGATTTTTCGAGAACATTGCTCTTCATCAGTCACGTTAATAAATTAATTACATCAGTAGGTTTCAGTTGACAAAACCCTCTACCCTCACAGCTGAGACTGTTGAGGCTGCTATATCATCTGCTGAGGTAAGTATCTCAGTCGTTGTGGTTGGCTGTGACATCTTTTAATTATCTATTCTTCCTACTGTATCACTGCACTATGCTGTACCACAGATGTGCTTTCATTCGTGTTCACCAAATTACCGAATGAGTTGGCCACACCTTATTTTGCTCCCAGAGCACCTGAACAGCTGGGACAGCAAAATGGCTGGGTGGCAGTACAAAGGAACTTTAATCTGAAACAGATTGGACTATCCTGAAAGGATAGTGACATCGACGAAAACCCTCTGTAATGCCAGAACTACATATTATTCATCATTAATAGCGGAAAACAAGAACAATCCCAGGTTTCTTTTCCGCACTGTAGTCAGGCTGACAGAGTCCAAAAGTTTTGTTGAGCCTCTTTTTCCTTTCACTGGTATAAGTTACAAATGATCTCGTAATAGCCTCAGACAACGGACTCATCTCTGCACTTGTCCTTCTAAGTCTCTGTGCTGCGTTTGACACTATTGATCACAACATCTTATTAGAGATTGGAACATGTCATTTGGATCAAAGGAACTGCAATCGGCTTGTTTAAATCATATCCACCAAACAAAAATGAAACTTTTTTACGTCAATAATAATTCTTTTACGCGCACAAATGTTATAGAGTGCCAGTGGGTTTGATGTTCGTGCCAATACTTTTCACACTATAAATATATACTTCCCTTAGGCAATATTATGAGGAAACACTGCATAAACTTCCATTGTTTTGTAGATGATACACAGCTATATCTATTCTATAAAACCAGACAAGACAGATCTATTAGTAAAACTTCAAGAAACTTCAAGAAAGCCTAAAAGGCATGAAGGCCTGAATGACCCACAATCTTTTACTTATAAATTTGGACAAAACTGAAGTTATTCTATTTGACCCTAAATTCAGAAATTCTTTCTGCAATAACTTAGTCACTCGGGGTGACATTGCCTTGGCATCCAGCACCACTGTAAGAAACATTGGAGTCATCTTTGATGAAGATTTGTCCTTTCACTCGCACTTAAAGCAATTTTCCTGGACTTTTTTCTTTTCCCGACTATTTTAAAATAAAATAAAAAAATATATATATTAATAAAATCGGGGCGGCACAGTTGTTAGCATTGTCGCCTCGCAGCAAAAAGGTTCTGGGTTTGAATCCGGGCATGGGCCTTTCTGTGTGGAATTTGCATGTTCTCCCTGTGCCTGCGTGGGTTCTCTCCGGGTACTCCGGCTTCCTCCCACTTTGGACAAATCATGCGCCTCAGATTAATTGGTGATTCTACAAATGCCCTTAGGTGTGAATGGTCTTTGTTTCCATCCGTTTATAAGTGTTGGCCCTGTGATGGACTGGCGACCTGTCCAGGATGTACCCTGCCTTAGGTGAGCTGGGATAGGCTCCAGCCTAGTTTTGTTTATTGTTTGTTGTATCTCTATGTAGTTCCCCTCACTTGGGAAGTTTTGTGCCTTTTTTTTTCCAGGTATCCGTTGCCCTGGAGCTGCATGCCTCTGGTCTGCGATTACTTGCCCCTCCAAAGGTTCATTGTCTTGGATTGCTATGCTTTTATTTTATCGATTCCTCTCCCATTAACCCAGTGATTCTCAAACTGTGGGGCGCGCCCCTTTAGTGGGGTGCAGTGGTATTACAGGTGGAGCGCAGGGGGAAATGCAGATTTTTTTTTTTATTTCAAGAACTTTATTGAGAACTTCACATATTACAAAAGTACAAAGTACACGGACATAAAACTAAGTCATTAATAAATACATGGAGAAATGCCTGTACTTACGTGTAAATGTTTACGTTACGCCGTTAACAGGTTACGCTTGCACGTGCGACGGCCAAGATCCTCGCCGACTCATGTGTAGCTTAGCGTGCACGTTCGACTCTACCCGGAGGCGGAGGTTTACAGCTCTAACACTGAGTGAGTTCTGGCTCAGTGTGGAGAGGGAGCATCCACTTATCGGACAGAGGGCTGTGGGCATTCTGCTTCCCTTCGCCACATCCTACCTCTGTGAGATCGGCTTTTCTGCTGTTGCCTCTCTCAAAACAAAATACAGATCTAAGCTCAACATTGAGCATGAATTGAGAGTGGCCGTATCAAGTCTGCAACCCCGTTTAAAAAGATTTGTATTGGAAAGCAGGCTCATTGCAGCCACTAATACTGATCAAACTTGATGTCTCACACATATCGGCACTAATTTTGTTTTGTTTTGCACAGGTTGCACGTTATTGTTGTTTTGAAAAGATATTGTAGCGTGTTGGGATAGTTAACGGTTTTTCCCAGAATGCCCAGAGTTTGTTCGAATGGTCGTATTCGTCACCATAAGTGACATGAGTTGGGCGTTGTATCAAATTCCCTCTAGTTTGGATTTAGTCAAATCTGCTAATCCTAAAATTGTGAGGCGTATGGGACCTAGGATCTGTGCTAATATAGTTTTGTCTCTCTACCTCATCTTTCAGTTAAATAATCCCTGGCTTGTTAAAATGTGAAGTGTAAAGCTCAGTCAAACTCTTTATTGACAAATATTTGAACATGTTTTGCTTAGTTTTTCATAGGTTGCACTTTATTGTTATTATTTTCAAAAGATATTCAGTGCAAAACAGGTTAATTGCAGCCACAGTAAGCTATTATTGGCCAAATATTAGGTGGTTTTTTTCAGATAGAACTTTATTTGCATTGTTCTAACAAAATGATTGCACATTTTATTTGTTTTTGTCTGATGGAGCAATCTGGTTTACTTGAAAGTGATAGCAATTTTCTTTATTCTATTATTTGAAGGAGGAGTCACAAAATGTTGTTATTTCAATAAAAATTCAACATGGACCATTTTGTTACAATTTTGTTGGGGCGGTGGGGCATGAACATTTTTCTTCCTCCAAAGTGGAGCGTGACAAAAAAAGTTTGAGAACCACTGCATTAACCCAACCTGTTGAGGCAGATGGCTGCCCATCTCTGAACCTGGTTCTGTCTAAAGGCTTCTTCCTGTTATAAGGACGTTTTATCTTTCAACTGTCAGAGGTTTTTCTTTCTGTTGAAATGTTGTTTCCTTCCAGCTGTTGTGGGAACTGTTGAATTGTTTGGTTTCCTTTATATAATGTTGTAAGGTTCTGTTTACGATTTTACCATGTTAAATGCCCAGAAATAATTTGTGTTGTGATTTGGAGCTATATAAATAAAATTGAATTAAACTGAATTGAAACATTACTCCTTTGTCAAGTTTTGGTAATTCATTTGAGTATATTATCTTCACATATTACACAGAACAATCGCCATGACTTGCTGTTTGTGTTATAGTGACAGAGCATGTTAGATAGCATACATTTGAAGGGTTATGACTTTTGCTTTATATCTATTTTCATAATCTATGCTTTCATTCTGTAATTTATTACATGACTAAGTTTCAGTCTTTCAGACTAAAGAAATAACCAATGTTATTACTGGAAATGGCCTGTTTTTTCTCATCAGAAAAACGCTTAATTGAAATAAAAATGGCATTGCAACATTTTGTAATAAAAACTGCCAAAATTAAATAAAAAATAGCTACAGCAAACTATTGTGAAAAGAAGCATGCATGTATTGAGCTATGTTTGTATTATTGCATGATTTCATTTACACTTTTGGTATCTACACTTTTAGAGCATAGATACCTATTCTACTTTTTTTTTTCCATTTGTGTTTTCCTTTCCATTTCCTTCTTTTTTCAAATGGAATTGTCCCCTGGAAGGTGCAACCAAAAGGCAATGCACAAATCAGTACCTCAAAACATTGAAGTCCATTTATAGATCATGCAGCCAACAATTCTAGCTTTCACCATGGCAACCATCCACTTACCCCAGAATAGCAGCCTAGTCTAGCAGGTATAAAGACTCATCTGAGAAACACGTTCAAAGAATCACACGTTTATGCTTCTAGCAGCAGAATAAAATGGCATAAAAGGCAGGAATGATAAAAAATGGATGTAAAGAAAAATAAACAAGCTCTGCTACTGCTTTTTAACAAACATGTAACCATCACACTAACAATCAACATTTAAGCTGCCAAATGTCCAAATATATCCCCTTATATACAGGCACTTTCCAGAGAAAAAGTTGACTGCTTTAACTTTAACTTAACTTTTCCTTTCTGCCCTAAGAAGTACGTTTTTATCCCATTAAAGATACTACTGGATAATGAAAATATTGCACACAAAAAAAATGTTTTGTATTGAAATTTTCCTCAGTATTTAAATAATGATCGTCTCAAATAATTGACTTTTTTTTTTAAATGACCTGTACGCTACTGTTTTTTTTTCCCTAACAAATTTAACAACACACTACTCTGCTGCTCTCAGTGTTTTTATTCTGGACAAATTTCTAATCCCATTATGTTTTGTTTTTTTTAAATTAATGTCTAACTAGCGTTAATAAAATTCAACCCTTCCTGCATATGTTTCAAGTTAAAACTGGAAAAATAATAGCCATTACAAGTTTTTTGGCCCATTCCATAAAAACATAATGAATTAGTGGATATTCACAACTGTTGATGACCAGTGAAATTATTTTGCTCCCTGAATGGCTGCTTAGACAGTAAAGGAGAGCTGAAATGGCTCCACTATATGCTTTAACTTCCCTGGCACTCTGAACCATCTGCCATGTGCATTGGGGAAAATATCATCAAGTACCCTCTCTTTTTCAAACACATCCTTACTTACCTCCAAACCAGCATCTGTGATGGTGGACCTCTTAAGGCTGACTGAGCGAACACCCTTCTTGGACAGCGGATAATTGTCAATAAATTCACAAATGTCGAGGTCCGACACACCCACTAAGCAGAAAGACTGGAAACCACGCAGGGCAAAGGCCTGCAGGCTGACAAACTCCTTCTCCCCGTTGGGCAGCAGGGTATATAGCTCCTTGGCATGCAAGATGGGTGTCACACCCTCCCAGAACTTAGGCTGGTACAGCACCTTGCGCCATGTCTTGCATACCTGCGCCAGCACACATTTTTCAGCTGTGGTGAAGTACCAGAGCAGTCGGTTGAGCAGCTTCTCATCCAGGACAAGCTGACGCTCCAGCAGCATGGGTTTGGGTAGGGGGAGAGAGGGAAGCTGACGAAGAGATGGCTTCAGGCCCACCGGTGTCTTTCCAGGTTCAAGGTCAGACACCAAGAGTGGGGCTGCACCGTGAGGCAGGCCAGGGCTGTCCAAGTGGTGGTGGTGGTAGGGAAGGGAGGAGGGTGGAGGAGGCAGGATGGAGGGTACAGATGGGGACTGACATAGGCGGTTCTTGGCAGCAGGTGTCCCCTTGGTGATACTCGCACTGCCCAGACCATTGGGCTGGCTGGGGGGCAACTTCACCATGCCGTTGCGAGTAACGCATGGAGACTTCAGCTCATTGGGGGTGGACATGTTCAACATTGGGAACCTGGTAAAAGAAAGAAAAAACAAATTTGCCATTAAACACGGAAGCTTGTGTGTAAAGACTTATTTCCAAAGCAATGGTGTGTATAAACCTTCCTTTAACTGTTTTAACAAACATTTTTCTTAATTGCCTTACATCATATGTGATGTCACTAAGTATCTGCGTTAACTGACCAATGATACAAACTGCGTATAACAAACCTGTTCTATCATTTTACTTTTTGCTGTCATATTACTTTTTGCTATAGATGGTCTTTGTAAGTCAAAATTTGACCACCAAATGTGGACTGTTAAATCATCTAATATGTGAACTATTTATAATTAGATTTTTCTAGCTTCATTCTGTTTTTATTATTTCATAATTAAACATCAAATTGAATTTATGTTGTCTCGCTGAAACCTGATTGAAGCGAGAAGAATATTTCAGTCATCAACTATCATCTTCATAGAGCACTCAGAATGTGGTTCCACGAGTTCTGAAAAGTAGAAGGGGAGGCTTTTAGGGCCTTCTCCAGTGGAAACTGCTCTCTGCACCATACTTCATACCTCAAACTTCATACTTCTATTTAAATATCAATGAAAAGGAAGTATTAATAGTGTAAGAAAAAGATGCAACTTTTTTTTTATAAGAAACATTTGGTATTTTACTGAAAACCATTCTGCAGTTTACAAACAAAAGAGTCAAAATGTTGCAACTATCATCAGATTGTTGTTTGAATAGACAAGCCTCTCTTTTGTTAGTTGCATTCAACAGAGCTAGACATAGTATCCAAGTGAAAACACAACATAGTGTAAATTAATGCTGGCCTCATCTAGTCTGTTCTCTGTGACTTCAATGTATCGGTACCAAGAGGACAGCTCACAGACTCGAACCACTTAGTTATGCAATATGCCGACTATAGGGCTTCAAAAACAACACCAGCTCTCTGTCCCACTCTGTTGACACAACTGGCTGCGCTATTAACACCTGCTCCATATCAATCTATTTATATGTACGTGGCGTCAATGAGTTATCAAAAGCACTTTTCAATAAGACCACATATTTTACATTTCATCACAATATAGTATTTGTTGTCAGTTCCTGAGCAGATGAAGAGTGACTCTGCCTCAGCTGTACCATAAACGAGGTTGAGCAATTGCATAAAACAACAGTTGCAAGCAGGAGCAACTTAAGCAAACAACAAAAAAAGGTCCATAAAACACATGCTTCAAAGCATCAGTAACCCATTACAGAACAGATGAAGGAAAAATTTACTCAGAAGTCACAGGCCATTATAAAATAAAAATGTTGCAAGTTGTAAGATAATGAATGCAAGGTTATACTAAAAGTTGGTACCATTGCTCCATCTTATGTGGCAGTGGTGTCTCCGTCAGGTGCTCTGCTTATGTTGAGTCAAAAGGTAACAGGGCTTGCCTGTGATCCACTAGAAGTCAAGGGCCTGATACTTCAGAAGCTAAACTGTTCAAGATTTTTTTTTTTTAAATCACATTTTGAGAGACAGATATGATATCTAGTATAGAAAGAATGTCTTTGTCAATTTTGGTAACATTTGAACAAAGACTTGTGGAGATATACAATGTAAATGTTAATTGATTTAGCATATTCAAAAGAATATATAGTTACAGACTATATATAACTGACCATGCATACAGTGAGGAAAACCTTTGTCACAATTCAGGGGATGTACTGGAAAAAAAAAATCCATCTGTAGCACATACCTGATTTATTTCGATTTTTTTTTTTTTTTTTGTAAAATGTCTGTAAATTTCAATTTTTTTGTAATAAGTGATGCCCATTTTAATCAATCAAGACCAAATTTTATGCATATATTGAGTCATGACCTCAGATCATTTGTACCAAGTTTCTTACAAATCAGTGTCGCAAATAACAACATATAAACTGTTCATATTTGTAGCATCCCCAAGGCACCTCTTGGGAGCACTCAACAAAACTTGAACCAAGCATCCACACACACGAGCAAAATACGCAAACTCGTCAAAATAAATATATGCATCAAGATTGGTAACAATGTACACTTCCTCAAGAAAATGTGTTTCTGAATGCTGAGAGAGCTTGCTCGAAGCTGCAAGAGCTTGCCTGAAGTTAAGGGTGAATGCACTGCTGCTTTACAGCAGATGCATCTTTGTTTTGGAAAGAGAAAAGGAGAATAACGTGCAAGAATAGTCTGAGCAGACGGGCATTAAACCAGGCATCTACTACTGGAGTAGATTAGTAACTACCGAACAACTAGACTGTCCGGTAACAGTAGAGACAGAGAGACATACAGTATATGCCTTTGTATATACAGTGTATGCCTTTGTATATACAGTTACTGTTAATTGCCTAAAGGTAGCAGCAGAGGACCATTTATATAATGGTTGAAAGATCCATGGTTGAAAGATCATTCAATGATCTTTCAACCATTATATAAATGGTCCTCTGCTGCTACCTTTAGGCAATTAACAGTAACTGAGGATACACTGCATTTTGTTAGTCAACAAGTACAAATGAGCAGCTTCATTGGTGAGACTACATATAGATAACTTTGAATTGGCTTGTGATCTTGTAATCTTTGCTTTATTTTAGAGCATAACATACTAAGATCGTATTATAAAATAAAACCTTTTAAAGGTATAAACACCAAAAATGAGTGAATATTTAGTAGGTATGATCAGGACGGATTTCAGTTAAAAAAGTTAATTGAAATTACGCACAAGGGCTAAAAAGCATAAAAGTTAGAAAAAAGTTAATTGTAAACACCCATGTTCTGAAACAGTAAGTAATGAATGATATTTTTGCATCAATGAAGTTTTTAACTTTACACAAGGTGTTATTGTATTAATGTTTGTCTCTGTGAAGGGCCAGCCCTCTGCTAAGTTTCAATTCTACTCCTAACAGTTTGTCAGAATATCCTTTGCAGCATTCACACAACAGTTGTTTGAATAATTACTAATATTATTCTACCATACGTTTTTCTACCACTATAGAAAATCTATTTCTTTTTACCAACCTCAGACTTAATTGAACAACTTCCGGTTACTTTCCACACTTCCGGATGAAGACCCACCCCATCCAAGTACAGATACGGATACAGATAAAATAGTTGCTTTAACAGAAACGGATACAGATAATAGTGTACTTACTCGTCCCTACATTTTACCCAGGAAACGGGGGTTTTGGAAACGAGGTTGTACTCTACTGGCATATTTACTTTAAAAAAAAAAAAATAGTTCTTTTCCCAAACAATGTTCCTCTATAAACCAACAACAGGCTTAGATAAAAGCCTTATGAAAGGCAGAGAAGACCTTTCACCCCACCAAGCGTTCGAATCCCCAAGCAATCAATCCCGAAGAATATAAAGTAAAACTCCATCAAGTCCATCCTGCCGATAAAGGGAACTGGTATTTACAATTTTTTTTATTGTGTCGATGCTTTTTTACAAAATCAGTTTTACTGTTAACTTTTATCCTTGTAAATTATTCAAATTGTATTTAGAATTTGGCATAAATTTTTTTACATTGATAACATTTCCCCCCCCACCCCCCCGAGTTAATTTTTTTCACCAAAATTAGTCCTTATCATAACTACAAAATATTCATTCATTTATGGTACTTATACCCTGCAAAGGTTTTATCTCCTACTAAAATCTTAATGTATTATTCTCTAAAAATAAAGCAAAGATACAAGATCACAAGCTAACTAATAGGTAAAGGCAGTTCATTCATATTTGTTGACCGAGATAATACATGGTCATGATAATACATACATGACAATAATTAGTCACTGTTAATTGCTGGACTGGGGCAGCAGAGGGCCACTTATATAATAGTATAAAGTACATGCTCTTGAAAGAACTGAAGAAGAAAAAAAAATTACGGCATCCTAAGTGTTCAAGGCAGATGCTAAAAGGGTTTTTTATGTCCTTTGCATTGTCCTTTGCTTAATGTCACCACTTCAAAACCCGCACAGCCAGCAGTTTTTACTTTTCATCAGTTCTTTACTAGAAATGCAGAGCCACTGTTTGACAGTGTTTCAGTTTGGCACAACCCTACCTGATAGTCACGTGGTAAAGTCGCATACGATGTGGGTAGTCTTCCCCTGAGCAGCAGAGCCTTTGCTCGGTACCAGGGTGGTCTGACCCTTCTTACACCTTTTATCCTTTCCAAGCAGGAGCAGCTTCAGGCAAGCTCTTGCAGTATTCACATTGCATTTTCTTTAGGAAAATGTAATTCCACAATAAAGTAGATGAACAGGAGGACTCAAACATATGCGAGATATGTTTGGGGGTGTGACTGGCTTGATTGATATGCCTGCTCTGGAATAATTGACAATCTGTTTGAACAAGGCAGGAAGGGTCATTTACCGATTAACTTGAGTGGCATGCACATTGTATCGATTCAGTTGTCATATAATTACTTAATTTTTTTTTGTCATTTGTTGGTGCAGTAAGCAATACATTTTCCACAGACAGCTTTTCTGTTTGTAGCTTGCTTTAATCTGTTTTCTGGCTTGTTATTTGTACTAAAAGAAGGGATTTCAATATTCAGTTATTTTTGGTAAGTAAATATTACTTGTTTATTTTGGTAATGTTTGATCATTTTAGTGCACAAATAGAATGTGTACAATACACCTTGCCTGCTAGTTAACATAACAATCATGATGTACGTGTGATTTATGAACACGATTCAAGTGTCACTACCCTGCTTTACCCCACTTCCCATATTTGGAAGGTCCTGGCTCCAGCCAGAACAGATTTCATTGCACATAAAGCCATTTTTTTAGGCTTTAATTTGGCTCAGAAGTAAACCATTGCATGTCATCATCGCTCCCAACATCCATATTTACATACAGCATTTTTCTCAATCCCAAAGAAGGTGGTAGGAAAGGTCCTTCACTGTTAGGTCATTTAGTTGCTATGCAAGACTCCTTCCTTGCATTTAATGTACACAATGGCACATTGTGACCAGGCAGAACATTATCCCCACCTACTGCTGTGTTATAGAGTCCTTATATTCTAGGTCAGGGCTATTCAACCTCCCCTCCAAACCCATGGGCCGGATATGACCTGTTTGTTATTTTCTATGACCTGCAAGAATATTCCCGTATACTGTTTTACGGTTTTCACCTTTAACAAATATGGATATAGAGCTGCTATGAGCACCATATGTCTGCATGGAATTGTTTTCGTATTATTATAAAACAGGCCAATACTATTTTACAATGTTCATCTTATATTTTGCAGTCTGAAATTGATACCATGAAAGGGATGCACGTGATTAGCCCCCAGTGATCTTCCTATCCAGCCATCTTGCTAGTGAGTTTGAATAACCCTGTTCTAAGTGTGCATCACCACACAGGATTGTGGGTGCTTTAAGTAAGTATCCTGAGGATATACCTAATACATCATAAAAAAATGTCTAAATAAAGGCAGATGTCCAAGTATATTTAGCAATCAATTTCAGCAATTTATTTTTTAACCCGTTCGAGGGAAAAACGCTTTCAATGTGGGTGGACAACCTTCTGTCACTCCCTTCACCCATGTCTGCAGCAGAGGTTGGGCTCCGCCCTAACTGAACCACAGAGATCAAAGGACAGAAACTGCGACCTGCAACGTGCCTGCAACACGCAGCAGACTAGGTGCTCATAAATTAGGTAAATAATATAAATACAATATTTTTGGCTGGACCGCAACAGCTTGGACAGAGCTATAGAGCAAGTGTCTGTTACTGAGTGAGTGAGAATTCAAAGCTACACGTAGTAAGCTGAACACCGCAACTTATCAATTCCTACTTATCAGTTTCACACACACTAGGTTTTGACTTGGACATGTGTTTCTTTCAGGAGGGGCAGTGGGTCCCAATCAAAAGGGGAAGTTAGTTGAATCTGAATATCCCTGTACACATTAACGAGTGGCCATTGAGATTGATATGACATAAACCCAAAACAAGAACAGTTTTTAGTCTACAATTGTTATATCTATTACAGCACAATTTCCAAAAAGATTGGGACGTTGTGTAAAATGTAAAGAAAAACAAAATGCAATGATTTGCAAATCACATCAACCCATATCTAATTAAAAATAGACCAAAGACAAGATATCAAAAGTTGAAATATCATTGTTATATGAAAACTATATGCTCATTTTGAATTTGATGCCAGCAACACGTCTCAAAATAGTTTGGACGGGGGCAAAAAAGGACTGGAAAAGTTGTCTAAAGCTAAAAATTTAAAAAAAAAAACACCTGGTGGAACATCAACAGATCAGTAACATGATTGGGTATAAAAAGAGTATTCCAGAGAGGCAGAGTCTCTCAGCAGTGAAGTTGGGGAAAGTCTCCACCACTCTGCGAAAGACTGCATGGGAAAATAGTCCAACAATTTAAGGGCGATGTTCCTCAATGTAAAATTGCAAGGAATTTGGGGATTGCATCATCAACGGTACATAATATCATAAAAAGATTCAGAGAATGTGGAAAAATTGCACTCTGTATGCAAAAGACAAGGTTAAAAACAAATATCGGATGGCTTTGGGCCCTCAGGCAGCACTGCTTTAAAAACAGATACAATTGTCAGGAAATCACTGTCTGGGCTAAGAAACACTTCCTAAAGCCATTATCTGTGATCACAGTTCATCACTGTATCCACAAATGCAGGTTAAAACTTTATCATGCAAAGAACAAACCATATGCTCCAGAAACACCACTGCATTCTCTCTCATTTACAATGGTCTGAGGTAAATTAAAAAAAACTGTCCTGTGGTCTGACAAATCAAAATTGTAACTTTTTTTTTTTTTTTTAAATCATAGATGCTGCATCCTCCGGGCTAAAGAACAGAGGGAGCACTTAGCTTGTTATAGGGGCTCAGTTAAAGAGCCAGCATCCATGGTGGTATAGGGCACATGGCATGGGTAGCTTGCACAACTGGATAGGCACCATTAATGCTGAATGATATATACAGGTTTTGGAGCAGCAAATTCTGCCATGCAGACAAAGTCTTTTTCCCAGAAGGCCTAGCTTATTTCAGAAAAATAATGCCAAACTGCATTCTGCACGTATTACAACAGCATGACTCAGTAGTAGAAGAGTCTGGGTGTTAAACTGGCCTGCCTGCGGCCCAGAACTGTCTCCCATTTATAAAATTTGGCGTGTCATGAAATGAAAAATACGACAAAGGAGACCCTGAACTTTTGAGCAGTTGAAATCCTATATCAGACAAGAATAGAACACATGTCACTTTAAAATCTCCAGCAACTGGTCTCCTCAGTTCCTAAATGTGTTGTTAAAAGAGTGTCATTAAAAGAAGAGGTGATGCAAAACACTGGTAAAAATGCCCGTGTCCCAACTTTTTGAGACGTGTTGCTGGCATCAAATTCAAAATAAGCATATATTTTTCATAAAACAATAACATTTCTCTGTTTCAATGTTTGATATGTTATCTTTGGTCTATTTGCAATTAAATACGGGTTTACATGATTTGCAAAATCATTGCATTCTGTTTTTATTTACATTTTAAACAGTGTCCCAACTTTTTGGAAACGTTTTTTTTTTGGCATTGTTATTGTAATTATTATCATATAAATATCTATTGTGTCAGCAAATCAAACTAAAAATGTTCTCCAAAGATTTTCGGACATGTAAGACCATGAGTGAGACAATATCTGTGGCTGTATTGTATTAAACACATTATATGATTCTGAGCTTACGTCACTCTCAATCTAGAACTTACATTTGCTCTTTACTGTAACTCAAGACATTAACACTGCAGTATAATTAAACTTTGATCAACAGCCACTATCCAACTTGTTGCAACTTATAGTTACTGAGCTCACTGCATATCAACTGCACCAGTTGCCATTTTGAATCTCTCCTCTGTTTCTTAAGTATGAGAAAAGAACCCTTAAAATACCATTGTGATTTCAAGGCTATCTAAGTCTGAGCTGGGACATATAACATTATTAGAGAAAAGCTAATTTACAAAGTTAGAAGTGCAAAGTTAAAAAAAAAAATGTGGACATTTACCTAGCAGGATTTAAAAAACATACACGTGTTGTATTATTCAATGTATCCCTTTACCCCCACCACACTAGAAATTTCAAACGAGTGCTTTAAAGCAAAACACAGCTCAAATCCACAAAAATATATTCAAATAGGCCTATATTGATTTTTCTTATTTTTTTAGACCATTTAAGGAACTTAAAAATAGAACGTGCAGCAACATTCATGGAGTATATAAACTGATAAAGAGCTGACAGAGCACCAGGGGTGGGGCAATGACTGAAAAAACAAAGATAGCAGTTAAACATGATTGAGAAGAGGGACATTTCATCGCTGAGCAAATGAGAACGAAAGAGGTTGCGTCACTAACAGACGCTGACGTCATTGTATTTGTTAATAATAGGCACCTCGATGCGGCTGATCAGCTCCGTCTTCCCAAAGGCCGCACCATGCACACAAAGAGCTGGAACAGCCAGCGCCATTCGCCCACATCACCCCTTTCCTCTGCAGTCTCCTCCGCCTCGTCTGAGCGGAGGAGCTGCAGTGTGGATGCTGCTGCCATATAGCAACACCATCCATCACAAGCAAAGACACCCCCACTCACACTCTTGCACCCCGGGACACATCCTCCTCGTCTGGCCTTTTTTTGACAGCATCCCTTAAACCTACCTTTCAGATGAAAATTCGCTCGGGCATTAATCCATGATCAGCACGCTGTTAATGCTGCCTCTCGATAACGTTCCTTCCAACGTTGCGGCGCAGAATGGGCGAAATAAATAAATATTATGAGGCAGTCCTGCGTTCTATCGGTAAGCAAGAGATGCGCCTACCAAGCCCATAGACACAAGAAGAATACGCGGGTCTGAAATCTGAATCAGTCAAACATGGGCAAGAAGCGATATACGGCACCCTGCTTCAAACCAGGTAAATCATTTAAAACGCAAAACAGCTTCTCTGTTGTGTTTTCGAACGCCTAGTCCTCCATAACAGAGTGGCCCTCTCTGTCTCGTAATTTCTCCTCCACACACATGCACACACGCAGAGCCGAGCAGCTCTGTCTCATTTAAAGAGATACGCCAGGGCAGCTGGAGCAACGCTGTGCATAGAGCCACTGGGTCTGCTTCTTATGTAACCTGAACAGCGCCTTCTGCTTGTTCTACAGTCCAGAAACACTCAAACCTAAATTTGACTCCTGACAATTGCTTTACCTGGATACACGTGTGTGTGTGTGTGTGTGTGCAAGTAAACCTGCAATTGACCAGTGGTAATCTTCAAGGGGCATATATCAAATTTAAGACCCCTCTTCTGACAAACTGTCAATTTCTTTTGATTGAATCAGGTATGAAAGCAAGAGTGAAAATAATTGACAACTATTTAGGACTCCCATTGTTAAGTACTGTGTGTCCTGTGCTCTCCCTCTTTCTCCACCCTCAGGTTCCATACAGGTGACTCCCATAATACTGCCTGCAGCTACCAGCTGAAACCCTTAATTGAAAGCGGCTGCTGTCAGTCTGCTGATTGGTGCCCCAGTGGATAAGAGGCTGGGGAAACCAGGCAGAAAATCCCAGTGGGCCAGCTTGCAGGTTACATTTTGTGTGCGTGTAGGTGTTTTGTGTGCCAGTGCGTTGGTAGGTGACCAGTTAGCTAGCTTGTGTATTGTGGTAGATTGAGCATTGCTGTAGTGTCACTTTTCCCCTTTTGGGAAAGTAGTTCTAAGTTTGTGCCTTATACGGTTGTTTGAGTTATTGTTAATACATCGCTTTTGTTTATTCTGCTTTTTCGCTTTTAGAGAGTAGTTTTAAGTTTCTGCCTTATATGGTTGTTTGATTTATTGCTAATAAATCCTTTTCATTTATTCATTTCTTGCTCGTGATCATTTTTTTCCTAGTTTATTTACATTGTTACTCCCCGCCTCCCCTAGACATTAGTCAGGGAATGTAACACCCATGCACAGTTAAACAAATTTCAAACTACTTGTTCTCTGAATTTCTGCCTCATAATGAGTGTATTTCAATCACTAACACAATGTAACGGCAGAGAATGGATAGGTATCCTCCATGCAAGGTACATGTCTGACATAAGTTGGTCACTTGGATGACTACTTTACATGTGTCACAGTGTAGCCCCATCAATTAAAAACATCATTGTTGCATCCACAACTGCAGGTTAAAACTATGCAAAGAAACCACAAACATGATCTGGAAACCTGCTGCCTTTTTTTTTTTTATTATTATTATTTTTTTTTTTATATTTTGCCAAATCACAACACAACAGGTTATTTCAGGGCACTTAACAGAGTAAAGTCTTCACAACAGAACTTTACAACACAATCGGGACCCAACAATTGCCACGCGAGTGGTTGGAAGGAAAGAAAACTCCCCATTAATAGGAAGAAAAGCCTCCGACAGTGGGAACAACAACTCCCTATTAACGGAAAGAAACCTCTAACATAATCAGGATCAGAGGTGGGCAGCCATGTACCTCAACCGGTTGGGGTGGTGGGAGAACAGAGATAAGCGATCCAAGACAATGAACTGTTGGTGGGGCCAGTGAACACAGAACATAGACGTACAGCTCCAGGGACAGGGATATCTGCAAAAGAAAGCACAGAAATTACGTGAAAGAGGGAAACTGCATGGAGAGGCAATAAAAAATTGGCAAAAACTGTGGGAGAGAGAGCGAGAAGTTAATAACATGTAATGGCACCATACAAGTGCAAGAGTGAAAAAGCAAGAGATCATTTTTCTTCTGTTTTAGCTTCTCTTCATTAGCTTACTGTTAAATCAAGAAAATAATTAAAAAATATCTTGCTGACTTACAAAGCTCTTCATTCCCAGGCTCCATCTTATCTCAGAGGTTTTATAGAACCATATCATCCTGACAGAGCACTTCACTCTCAGAATGCTGGCCTGTTTGTGGTTCCCAGAGTTTCCAAAAGTAGAATGGAAGGCAGAGCGTTCAGTTTTCAGGCTCCTCTCCTGTGGAACCAGCTCCCAGTTTGTGTTCAAGCGGCAGAAACCCTCTCTAGCTTTAAGATTAGACTCAAAACTTTCCTTTTTGATAAAGCTTATAGTTCGGGCTGGTTCAGATGGCCCTAAACAATCCCTTACTTATGCCGTTATAAGCCCAGGCTGCTGGGGGACCTCGTTATGCACTGAGGTTCTTTCCTCTCACTCTTTAACTCTCTGTACACTCATATCTCACCATTACATCTCATTAACTTCACTCTTTCACTCTCCCATAGTTTTTGCTTATTGTCTGTTGCCTCTCCATTCAGTTTCCTCGCTCGCGTAGTTTCTGTTCTTTATTTTGCAGATGTCCTGCCATGGAGCTGCATTGCTCTGCTCTGCGCTTGTCGTCTCCACCAACAGTTCTTCTCTTCTATCTCTATGCTGTCCTTTTCTCTCTATGCTCTCCTCTTACCCCAACCGGTCGAGGCAGATGGCCGCCCACCCCTGAGTCTGGTTCTGTCAGAGGTTTCTTCCTGTTAAGAGGGAGTTTTTCCTTCCCTCTGTTGGAGGTTTTTCTCCCTTAAAGAGGAGGTTTTTTTCCCTCCTAGCTTATGTGGGACTTGTTGAATTGTTGGGTTTCTCTGTATAATATTGTAAAGTCATGCTGTAAGGACTTTAATGTGTTAGGTGCCATGGAATAACCTGTTGTGATTTGGCACTATTTAAATAAAATTGAATTGAAACACTGGCATTGAAAAAATAAACTTTGGTTCAGGGTCACCCAAGCCAGCCCTAACTAGAACCTTAATCAAAAAGATATGTTTTAAGTCTAACCTTAAAGTTAGAGAGGGTGTCTTAACCCAAACTAGGGGGACTGAAGGATGAAGGCTCTGCCTACCGTTCTTCTTTTGGCAAATCTAGGAACCACAAGCAGGCCAGCAGTCTGAGTGAAGCACTCATTAGGACGATATGTTTCAATAAGCTCTGAGATTTGGTCCAAGCTCATTTAAAATGGACTGAGGCAAAGTGGAAAAACTGTCCTGTGGTCTGAACAATCAAAATTTGAAATTAATTTTAGAAATTATGGAGCAGAAAATGCTGCTACCCAGACAACTTCTTTTTCAGAGAAGTCCTTATTTATTTCAGCAAAACAATGCCAAACCGCTTTGTGCACATACTGTACAACCCCGTTTCCCCAAAACTTGGGAAGCTGTGTAAAATGTTAATAAAACAGAATGCAAGGATTTGCAAGTTATGTAAAACCACATTTAATTGCAAATCGACCAAAAACCGAGAAATGTTATCGTTTTATGAAACGCGTCTTAAAAAAGTTGGGAGGGGCATGTTTCCCACTATGCTGAAGCACCTCTTGTTTTGACAACACTTTGTAAATGTTTGGGAACTGAGGAGACAAGTGGCTGGAGTTTTTAAAGTTAAATGTCCCAATCTCGCCTGAGATACAACTTCAGCTGCTCTATAGTTCAGGGTGGTATTTTTCATTTCATGATGTGTCAAATGTTTTCAATGGGTGACAGGTCTGGACTGCAAGCAGGCCATTTTAGCGCCCGGACTCCTCGACTACACAGCCATGCTGTTATAATACAACCCCGCTTCCAATTTTTAATCGTAAATTCACAGGACAGTTTTCCACTTCGCCTCAATCCATCTTAAATGAGCTCAGGCCCAGAGAATGTGGCTGCCCTTCCGAATCATGGTTATATATGGTTTCTTTTTTGCATGGTAATTTCACCAGCATTTTTGTCACGCAGCAATGAAATGTGTTTTTTAGCTCAGACAATGATATTCTCTTCATAATTGTGTCTGTTTTCAAATGCAGTTCCGCATGATGGCCCAAAGATTATGGCCATCCAATGTTGGTTTTCAGCCCTGTCCAATGTGTACTAAGATTTCTCTGTATTCTGTGAATGTTTTTATATTATGTATCGTAGATGATGAAATCCCCAAATTCTTTGCAATTTTACATTGAGGAACATTATTCTTAAATTGTTTGCTCTATTTTCCTACGCATTCTTTAATAGAGTGTCAAATCTCCCCCCATCTTCACTGCTGAGAGACACAGCCTCTCTAGGATGCTCTTTTTATGCCCAATAATATTACTGGCTAGTTGCCAATCAACCTAATCAGTTGTAAGATAGCTCACCAGCTTTATATAGCTTTTCCAGTCTTTTTTTGCCCCTGTCCCAACCTTTTGAAATGTGGTGCTGCCATCAAATTCAAAATTGTCTTTGGTCTAGTTTCAGTTAAAGATGGGTTTGTTTGATTTGCAAATCATTGCATTCTGTTTTAATTAAAATTTTATACAGCATCCCAACTTCTTTGGAAGCGGGGTTGTATTACAACAGCATGGCTCTGTAGTCGAAGAGTCCGTGCACTAAACTGGCCTGCCTGCAGTCCAGACCTGTCTGTCTGTCACTCCAGCCACTGGTTTCCTCAGTTCCCAAACATTTACAGGGTATCGTTAAAAGCAGCGGTGATGCAACACAGTGGTATCCACAGTGTACTTCTTCAATGGAGCTCAAAGTAAAAAACTGGCCAAGAAAAAAGAAAAACATGTCTTCATGTGAATGCCTGCATCTTTCAAAATTACACCAAGCTTTGCTGGGATACCCATCTCAACAGGATGAATCTGCATTTGAAATACAAAAATGAGGAATGAATTAGCTTCACAGGCATTATCTGAGTAAACTTTACTTGTGTCAAGTCGTACAGACAATGTGGTAGTTAAGTAAATATTTCCTTGTACGAATAATAAAATGTGCTTATCAAAATGAGGATACATTTTTACAAATAAACACCAAATAACATATTAAACATTTTAAAGTAAAAAAAACTTAAATAATAATTTTTTGTAGAATTTAAACAAACAATTGAGGTAATAATTAGAGAGCCAATTTTTTTTATTATTATTATTCATTGCAGTATATAGGCTACTGTTTACTGTGATGCAACTGGCAGAAAAGTGTGAGTTTCTCGGTCTAAAAGGTCAGGAGAGCTAGAAGCAGGGAAAGATGCAATGGGACAGAATTCTTCCACACGCAATGACTCTTCACGTCCCACCAGTTTGGTCTGGGTGGAAATGGTGAAGCTCTGTGATAAGTTGGCACCTAAGAAGGTTCTTCGGAACTGTAACCCCCCAGTAAGCCAGGTAATGGAGGCCCCTCTAACAACTTTCAATAACCGTTTGACAGAGTATGCAAATTCTCTATCAATAGGCAGATGGCGGGGGCCTGGAGAGGCAATACAACAGGGTCTCTTGGGAAGACATGGGGTGAGTGAGGTGGAGGCACTCAGCCTGTGGGGTTAACCACTTTGGATATAGGGAGTGGGCCAAAAAAACTGAGGCATTTTTCTGGTAAAACAAGTGGCCGGGTTATCAGTGAATGATTGCTTCACCTAAGCCATAATGTTCCAGGTGATGATGCAGGTGGGGGGTAGAATTTTGTCTGCCTTGACAGGAGCCTGCTCTTGCAGGAACTGGTGGGAGTGAACACAGGGCTTGGTATTTTTAAAACCTGGTCATTGGAAAGAGTACATTGAAAATGATTAAAGAACAAGGCTCACAGGCAGTAAAGACCTTCAACTATAATTTTTTTTGTGGGCAGTAGAATCATAAATGGTTGTCTGCCCTTACCTACCAATGACTCCAATGCTTCTACTTGAGGTTTGGCTAGCAACTCCCAGTTGCCAATGCCATAACTTTGAGAAGAAGCCTGTCATGACGAGTGCCAACTGCCTGATTCACATCCAATTCAATATTTGAGTCATCTTAGTTCTTCATATGATGAACTGAATCAGAATTCTGCATTAAAAAGATATTGTTTAAATTATTTATGCAAGTGAGATTGAATATGTAGAATATCCAAAGCTGTCTGTGGGATTTTGGATAGGTCTGTTCATGTGCACTCTGCCCACTGAACCCATGGATACAGCTCTTTGCTTATTATGCCAAACTTAGACCTGATCTGAGCTGATCTGAACCATAAGGCGCAAGTTCACCTCAAAATTGCACTATAATGCATACAATTGCATTATCAGTGACACACTCCCTGCTGTGCCATTCTGCCCATGTCATTTGCCTTGCAAATCGGCACAAGTATGGAACAAAATACCACTGTCTAGATCTGCGCTCCGTTGCCGTTGAGCCGGGAAAGAAAATAGGGCCCAGATGATTAAACCATGAATAACAACAAAAACAAAAAAACTTAATCTACACAAAATGTTTGTTTTCAGAATGTTCTCCATTTTTTTACACAGCTGAAATATCAGATGTTCCTTTATTTTTAGGGATCACAAGCAAATCCGTTTAGGAATAACTACCTACCAGGAGTCTTGTTTTGGGGCACAACCTCAATAAGGAAGTGACGCAAAGGCTCACTGCCTGTTTTCCTGGGTTTTTTTTTCTGTAGCTTCCAGGCACAGCTGCTCTCTTGATTTCTCTCTCCATTTATTTATTTCTTTGTCACGCTCTTCGTCCAAAGAGGCATGGAGCTGGATAGCGCTCTATTTTTAGATTCCTACCCTCCCGTTCAGCCTCCCACCCCCTTTGGGACAAAGGGATACACCCACATAGGTGCTCACACCCACACATGCATGCACATACACATACACACACACTGAAACACAAATTAAGTTCATGCATTTACATGGTAAATAGATATACGGCATGCACACACAATCAAATGCAAGTTTTAAAATGGCAATTGAAAATTAAAGCTTAATGAAAGCCCAGAGACACATGGTGTAGTGCACATAGCATTCTATAGCATTAATATTGCAGGGCTTCTTAGTGGAGAAAGAGGAACACTCCCAGTAATGGACAGAAGGGGAGGGGCTTCCACCCTTTTCAGAGTTAAAGTCAACTTTATTGTCATTCCTTCTCAACACAAATGTGTTGCGTGAGGAACTAAACATAATTACTCCAGGATACTGTGCTATATTTAACACAGAAGACAATGAATACAGACAATACACTGTACAACGTTTGTATAAACACTTATTTATACACTTACCAACATCTATCTACGGTATATGAATTAACTGTTCAAGCACCAAGCACTAGACGGTGAAGGAAAGACAGTGAGGAAACTGACCAGTTGTTTGTCTACAGCAGTGGTTGCTGTTGTGCATATATCAGTCTTTAGCAGCATCAAACAGTGGTGATTAAAGTGTCCAACGCTTATAAAGTGAGTGAGATGGGGGGGCAGAGTATTTCAACAGACAGTTAAGTGTGAGTCCTTCAGACCGATGAGTTCAGCATTCTTACTGTCTGTGAGAAGAAATTGTTTAGTTGACTCTGGAAGACTTGGCCTGGATGCTCTGAAACCTTCTTCCACATGGGGGGAATGATGGGTGAGAGTGATCCTTCCTGATTCTGCAGACCTTCCTTCAACACCATAATGTGTAGATGTATTTGATGAGAGAAAAAGCTTGGCCCTGGTGATGCTCTTTACCACATGCTGCAGTACTATTCTGTCTGAAGGCTAGACAGTGTTGATGTAGGTTAGAATGCTGTCTAATAATCATAAACTTCATTTAACAACACTTTTTATAAACTAGTTTACAAAGTTCTTCACAAAAAAATGTAAATACAGACCACAATTACAAATCAAAATGAAAAAAGGGCAGTGCAATCAGAATTAAATAAATTGGAAAAAAGAAAATGAATAATATGATTACGAATAAATGAATAGTTAGAAATAAAAGCTTGGAAACAAAGAAGAAAAATAAACTGTGATTAAAAACTATTTTATACAAAATTTGTTTTTAAAAAAAGGACTACTGTCTGTCTTGCCTTCCCTAAAGAAAAGAATTTACAATTTTGAAACCCCATATAGCAAATACCCTATTGATCTCTGTCTCTCAAGCCTTGTCCTGGGGATAAGGAACAGCTAGTCAGCAGATTGCAAGCAGGGGTGTACGGTTTAAGAACCTCCAAAATGTAGATTGGGCAAGGCAGCTTATTGGTTTAAAAACATTGGTACTTCAAAATCAATTGTGGAATCCACAGCTCACCATGAGTTTAGAATAGGGAAAATAGCCCATATTTTTAAGGTATTGTAAGATGCCTATATGTGGAATTTTATACAATTTGGAGACGGTTAATAGATTTTCTTGGGCAGCAAATAATGAGTTACAGTTATCTAGATGGACAGAGACAAAAGGAAAAATCTTGGGTTGGCACAATAAGATAGACACCACAGAAGACTTTCAGGGTTCCCAAGTTAGTATGAGAGTAAAGATAAATTATAGTGTATAATACATTCCATATTGTTTAATTCTTTGGCTGATCTCATATCAGACTCATAAGATTAGCCAAGGAATCCATTAGTAACCTTTCAAATTTCAGTTTGAATGCATCATCTTCAAAAAAATCAAAGGTGTGGGCTGCTTTAACATGATTTATTAGCTGATAAAAAATATTCATATCCAGCACATCATGTTTTATATCATTTTTAACTGTCTTGCATTCTTTAAATTATAGCCTTGAATATAAAGATTCTAGAAGGCCAAAATTTCTACAAGTGGCTAACGGTAATTACAGGAGTATCTATATTCTATAGAATAAAATCATGAGTTATTATCATATCTAGCATCACATTTATGATTTTTTTTATTATTTTTTTTTTTTTTATCAGTGACAACCCTGCTTCCCCCCACACAAATATAAAGAAAAAAAAAACAGAATGGTTTGATTTGGAAATCATGTAAAGACATATACAATTTTGAAACAGAAATTTTAATTTTGAATTTAATGCCAACTTTACATTTAAAAAAGGTTGGGACAGGGGCAACAAAAGACTAGAAAAGTTGTGTAATGCCTAAAAAACTAGAAATACCACCAGCCGTTTTATGCCTCCACTATACCACTCAAATTTGAGTTTACATGGATATCTGTCCAAACCCATATAGATGTCGCTACAAAGAAACTATAAATTCAGAATTTTGGATGGCCCACACTGTTACGTGGTGAGGTGTTTTTCCAGGACCCAAATGCAAGCTCACAGACTCAAGGTTTTCAAGTTCCAAAAATACAGTCTTTATTGTCCAAAAAACAAACAAAAAACTACAAACCAAAAGGTGGCACCGAGCGTGTCCACTTTACGTCCAGTCGGGAGGGCAACTCAACCGACAGCTCCAGGGGGACACGGGTAACAGGGCAGCCGGCAGACCAGCGGAAGGGACGGCGTCAACAATCTTCCAAGCCGGGAGGGCAACTCCACCGACTGATGATTTTGACGGGGATATCCGCAGGAGACACAGAGGCCGGAGGAACGGGAACAGGTACAGGACTGACGGAGAGCTGACGGAGAGCTGACGGGGAGCAGACGGAAGACGGACGGAGAGCAGACAGAGGACGGACGGGTGGCTAAACAAAAATGCACCGACAACCAGAGTTGTGCAGGGGCAGGTTACATATAGTCTGGGGAGGTGATCAGGGAGATGCAGCACACCTGCAGGTGGTGATCAGGGGTGAGTGGCTGCATCTGCTGGGACTGGTGAGGGGCGTGGCCACGGGAGGTGAGTGGCATGGCCACAGACAAAGACAGGGGACACAGGAGGAGAGGTGATCGGGGGCAAAACTGAAGACAAAACTGAACTCCTGACACACACATACCTTAACCCTAACCCTAATGCTGTAAAATTCGGTTATAAGGACTTTAATGTGTTAAGTGCCATGAAATAACCCGTGTTTTAGATTTGTTGCTATATTCAATTCAATTCAATTCAACTTTATTTATATAACGCCAAATCACAACATAGGTTATTTCATGGCACTTAACACATTAAAGTCCTTACAGCAAGACTTTACAATATTATACAGAGAAACCCAACAATTCAACAATTCCCACATAAGCTAGGAGGGGAAAAAAACCTCCTCTTTAAGGGAGAAAAACCTCCAAAAGAGGGAAGGAAAAACTCCTTCTTAACAGGAAGAAACCTCCGACAGAACCAGGCACAGGGGTGGGCGGCCATCTGCCTCGACCGGTTGGGGTGAGAGGAGAGCATAGAGAGAAAAGGACAGCATAGAGATAGAAGAGAAGAACTGTTGGTGGAGACGACAAGTGCAGTGCCGAGACATGCATCTCCATGACGGTACATCTGCAAAAGAAAGAAGAGAAACTACGTGAGCGAGGGAACTGAATGGAGACAACAGACAGTAAGAAAAAGCTATGGGAGAGAAAAGGATGGTGAGGTATGAGTCAGTTAAAGAGTAGGAGGAAAGAAAAGAAGCTCAGCATGTAACGAAGTCCCCCAGCAGTGTCGGCCTATAACAGCATAACTCAGGGTTGGTTCAGGTCTACCTGAGCCAGCCCTAACTATAGGCTTTATCAAAAAGGAATGTTTTGAGTCTAATCTTAAAGCTAGAGAGGGTTTCTGCCCCTTGAACACAAACTGGGAGCTGGTTCTACAGGAGAGGAGCCTGAAAACGGAAGGCTCTGCCTCCCATTCTACTTCTGTAAACTCTAGGAACCACAAGTAGACCAGCGTACTGATATATATAAATAATATTGAATTTAATTGAACTGAACTTCAGTCCTAAACAGCACACATGATCTATACAACTACCACAATTTCTAGATGGACTCCCCAGGGTCAGAATCTGAACCAGAATACTTGATTGTCAATGTACAGGGTACAACAAAAGTGCTCTGCTGCCAGACCTCGCGATTTTTCAATCCTTGAGGAGAAATTGATCTCCTTTGTCAGCCAGGGCTTCTGGTTGGGTACCCCCGGTTGCATATTGTTGAATGTAGCAGAGCACAAATGATAGTACACTTCTAAAACTTGATCCTCAAAAATGTCCCAAATGGTCATTAACAGCAGTCCTGCAGCTGCGAGGAAACTCCTTCAGGCAAATTTTAACAGTCTCTGTTGGTGGAATTTTTCTCCTGAGGGGGGTGCGTGCTGGGGTTAGATAGGTGATCTGACTGGCCGAGATGTGGTAGTGGAGTTGACCCATATCCGTTCTTAAGGTTTTTGTAGGCCTCATCGAGTGTGTTTTTCTCCCTCGTAGCTCATTTAACATGTTGGTCAAATTTGGGGAGAACTGTCCTTGAATATGCATGGTTGAAATCTCAGCTATGATGTGAACTGCTTCAGGATGTGAGCGTTGGTGTGAATTTACCATGCTGATTAGGTAGCTTCGGGCCATGCTACCATTAGCATCTGGTGGGACATAAACAGCTGTGATTATGACGGTATGGATCTGCATTGAACTGACAGGTAATCTAAATTAGGGAGGAGACGAATATTCGGCTGAAATGAGTATCCGGTATGGATAATATACTTTTGAAGGGCACGGGTATCATCAGAGTAAATGTGTCAATATCCATGCTAATGAAAATACTCATTGGTAACTACCAGCTCTAGTTGTATCGACATCGGGGCCAGCTACACACCGAGCGCCACCTCCTCGTTTACACAGACTGCTGCAGCTGACACAGATGTTCTGTCAGTGTCCAGAGGAATTAACAATAACTCATGACTCTTCAGGTTAATTTGTGGCATTGGCTTTTTTCAATTAGATTTGTATAAAATATCTTCAGCTGAGTTATTTGGAGAACTTTGTTCTTACCGGACGAGTTGGAAGTTACAGTTCGTGACTCACTGCCTACCGGGGTTTTCCTTAATTGGCTCGCTCCTACCTCATTAATATATCTTCACTCAACTGAGCGATTTCAGTGAGAATATAATGCAAAGCTGGATGCATCCTTCACCCAGCTTCCCACCGTCAGTTTATTTAATAAAATAATACAACCAGGCTAAAACATTACCCCCCCCCCCCACACACACACACAGAGACACACATTATTTACTGAACAAAATACAAAATAAAGTACATTATATTTATTTTATTTCGTACATGACTTGCCTGACTTTTTTTTTCACTGTAGTTCAGAAATAACAATAAATATAGCAACTTCGGCGACAGTTAAAGAAACTTATTCTGTAAATAGTTTTCTTTCTCTTGTGATCAAAAACATTGCTCTGAAGCTCAATTCTTGGGCTGTTCTGTGAATAGTTTTATAATAAATTCAGCAATTTTTTTGTTTAGCTACCTATGAATTTCAGTTAGTTCCCACCCACTTCCAATCTAAGCACGGCCACTTTCAGATCAAGAGAGTACGGATATAGATACAGATAGTTCAGTTGGTTTAACAGATACTGATACATATATTGGTGTACTTGCTCGCCCCTACCCTAAATCACAAGAACAGTGACTGTCTGATGTTGCTGTTTTTGCACCAGTTGTCATGAACGTAAATGCATAACTCCCCTCCTTTGCTCTTACTAGAGTTTTTGTTTCTGTCCCAGTAAAATGCTTTGTGGCCAGCTAGCTCTGTGGCTATGTCCGGGATGAGGGAGTTCAACCATGTCTCTATCATTATCAGACTACAGTCGTCTTTTATGAAGTTGTTACCGGAGATCTGTAGATTGAGTTCGTCCGTTTTGTTGGTGATGGGGTCCTGGCTCTCCTCCGGTGTGTTACAGCTAAGTTACAATGTAATCCTATGATCAGGAGATCCTGTTGGCAATTGGGGGGTTCCTATTATAAAATGTGATGTTAACAGACAGACAAATTACGAAAAACACACATAAAAGGCACAGAGAGTATCGATCTGCTGTCATCTTGAGATGATGAAGTAATGTCACCAATGTAGTATCTGTCATCAGTGTGAAATGTGGTAAAAGTCTCCCTTCAACTAAGAAATTCCCTCAAGACGTTATTTAGATATCGCATTTCCGAGAATAGGACTGACGGATAGGATGGATGTGAGGTCATATGACCTCGACCTTTGATTACCAAAATCTACCCACTTAATTTCCGAGCCCAACTAAAGTGTTTGTGACAAATTTGAAAGCATTCCTTAAGAGTTTTCCTAAGATATCACGTTTAAAATAATGGGAAAGATGTGAGGTCACAGTGACAATGTCCTGCAACCTTTGACCACCAAAATCAAATCACTTAGTTGTTGAGGCCACATGAGCATTTGTGCTAAATTTGAGAATATTTCCTCCTGGCGTTCTCCAGATATTGTATTCACAAGCATGATTTGATGTAGGATGTAGAGTCTTTGACCTCTGATCTTTGACCACCAAAATCTTATTAAATTATACTTGAGTACAAATGAATGTTTTTGTTGCATTTGTAGAGATTTCCTCAAGGCGTTCCTGATATTGCGTTCACAGTGGGAAATGGATGTAAACTCACAGTGACCTTGACCTTTGACCAAAATCTTATCAATTGCCCCTTTAGTCAATGTAAATGTGTGTGACATATTTAAAGAAATTCTCTCAGGGTGTCCCTGAGATTATTGTGCTCACGGAATTAAATGGGAGGATAACGTCAGACGTGAGGTCATATTGACCTCATCTTTGCATCCAAGTGAACATTTTTGCCAAATTTGAAGGTCAGGTTGTCCCTGAGATATCACGAATGAGGTAAAGTCTGAGAGTTCATGCAAGTCCTGCACTGGAAGGAAGTTGGCTAGCATTAGCGGATTCCTGTGCACCACTTATTCCCGACAAGTAGCTATGTCACGGAACCTGTCACAGTGTTCATGTCCACTACAGTATAGATTGTCGAATCCCACCTGTCAGCAAGTTTTTTTTTTTATCTTAACCCTCTTTTTGCTGGAGGCACTCTGGTACCAATTAAAATTTTGGACCCCTTTGCTTTCTTTTTGTAAAGTTTGGCAAGCCTGCTTTTCTACCTCACAGCATGGTCCTGCACAATGGCCAATGGCTTCTTTCAGGACATTTGCAAGAGCTGTCACATACTTGTCAGAACAGTACAAAAGAGGTATCCACTGGCAAGTGAGGTATTCAACCAAACATCAGGAAAAACGGGGATAGCCAGTTGTCTTATGGGGTGTGCAGTTGTAAATAAATGTCAAAGTCGAGAGATGCCGTGGTCAGTCTGCTTTTGCCTCAGGTCACAGATCATACCACCCAGAGTCCGATTGAAACATTCCACACTCCCATTTCCCGTTGGATGTTAGGAGGTCGTGTGAGATGTATAACACCAGAGACCCTGAGCAACTCACTGATTAGCTGACTCTCAAAGTTAGCACCCTGCTCACTATGGATCCTTTCTCTCTCTAAGCTCTCCCCCAACCCAAACTGGTCAAGGCAGTTGGCAGCCCACCTCAGTGTTGTTCTGTCTGAGGTTTCTTTCTGTTAAGAGGGGGTTTTCTCTTCCAACTGTTGCTCATGTTGAAATTGTTGGGTTTCGCTATAATTGTGCAAGGTCTTAACCCTTGTGAACTGCCCTGAGATGACTTACAAAGTGATATGGTGTTATATACAACTGTAAATAAAATTTAATTGATGCATGGTAATGCAGTGGTTACCACTGTTGCCTCAGAGAAAAGGTGTCCTGGGTTTGAAACTGCTGGTTGGCTGGGGTCTTTCTTTGTAGAAATGAAATGAAATGAAATGTAATGTAACATTTCCATTAAGCTGACGCTTTTATCCAAAGCGACTTACAAGAAGTGCATTACAACCATGAGGGTACAAACCCAGGACAACAAGAATCAAGAAAATACAATTTCTTCAAGAAAGCCAAACTACAAAGTGCTATCAGTAAGTGCCATGTTAAGTGCTACTAAAGTGCTACCTATTGAAGGTAAAGTCAGAAGAGGTATGTTTTTAGTTTGCGGCGGAAGATGTACAGACTTTCTGCTGTCCTGATGTCATTGGGGAGCTCATTCCACCATTTAGGAGCCAGGACAGCAAACAGATGTGATTTTGTAGAGTGTTTAGCTCGCAGTGAGGGAGCGACCAGCCGATTGGCAGATGCAGATTGGAGTGATGTTCTCCCTGTGCCTGTGTGGGTTTTCACCGGGGGCTCCTGTAGTCCAAAACATAGTCCAGTCAAAGGTTCTGCGATGGCTGGGATTCAGTTGGGATAAAATACAACCCCCCTCCCCCTCCCCCACCATGACCCAGTTAAGGTTAAAGAGGGTATAGATAATTGATGAATTGAATTGAAATGTGCTAAACTGTTATTTTAGTCAGTGAGAGGAATGGTTACTCACACGGGTACTAAGTCACACGAAAGGGCAGTTCAGGTTACTCCTGTGAAAGGGTGGACAGAAACACCTGCTAGAATTTTTCCTTCAGTGTCCAGTCTCAAGATAACTTCTTTTCCCTAACCAATGAGGCCCTTCTATGCTGCAGCTGCAGCTGGAACTAAAGGATCATGTGCCCAATCCAAAGCATGTTTCATCATTGTTTCAATCAGTGAAGTCTGAGTTGAAGTGCTACCTCAGTGCACTGAGGTGAGAAGTGGTTATTTCTACCACCACATTCACACATTTAGCTAACGTTAATGCCAGAAGAGGGAAGAAACATCAGTCATCAGTCTCATTCTGTCAAAAGCGAGGCTGTTGTGATTCCGCAGATATTTTTAAAACAAGTAATTATTTGGGTTTAAAGAATTCCAATGCTAATATTTTAAATTATATGAATATGAATAAATTTCTACTAATACACACAAGCAAACACGTGAGCTCGTGTAAGAGCAGGCAGTGCAGTGACGATGACTCAGCCACTAACGTTGCCATGGATACACTGCCTCTTTGCAATCAGTCTCTTGGTAACTGTGTGGTTGCCAAGGAACAAACCAGAATATTCGGGTGTGTTTGTATTATAGCAGCCAGCAATTGATGTAACTCGCTAGTTCATTGAGTGGATTCTAAAATTGGAGCAATTACAAAGTTTCTGGAACTGAAATGCACTTACTTTGTTTCAAGATGATTGGGTCAGATTTTTTGATTTATTAGAAAAAGAATAGGAAAGTAAGAATCTTAAATGCAAAGCCTTTAAGAGCAAAGTCACAGTCTCGTGTTAATCCAAACATAGCCCCCTTTTTTTTTTATTTCATCATAATTACTGTAATTCTTGGTAGATGCCGGTGCCACTTAGTATTTTGGGGTCCTGTGATGTCAACACAGAACCATTAGCATCTTGCAGACCAAATATTTTGGGGTTTTTGTTGTCCTATCTGTCTCCTCCCGGATGTTCTGGGGATTGGTGGAGTGAGTGCAAACCAAACTCTGGTGCTTGTTTTAAATTGTTGGCCTGCCTCGCTTTGCAGGCCTACAGTACAGATCTAGAGGGGGCAACTCTGAAAGCAGTGCAAGCAGACATTTCCCCACAAAGCAGTTGACCAGACAGAATCCTAGGCTCTGCTATCATACCCTGTGCTGAAGAGCTAGCGAATGTCCCTGTGGACATCTTTAACATCTCGCTGGCCCAAACAGTCATCCCAACATCCCACCATCATCCTAGAAGCTGTCCCCTTGTTGTCTGAATGACTACAGCCCAGGAGCTGTGTCATTTGAAGTATTTCAACAGATTGGCCTACCACATTTGAAATCCCCCCCCCCCAACCATCACCCACCTGGCTTGCTTGCCTCTTCTACCTTTTATTCAGCCCTGTTCCACCTGGAGAGGAATAATGTTTATGTTAGGATGCTATTTACTGACTTCAACTTGACCTTTGACAGATTAATTTCGCAATTCCTTCTGGCTTGTAATTGTCAACTGCACTATACTTCCTTTAATTTGGAAAACTGTTTATTCTCTGAGCTGTGGTGGCATAGACCTCCTAATTTCAATAATTACCTGTTGTTCTCACCCATTGGATTTCTTGACAGTTTATGATTGTGGTGGCGGGGCGTGGTTAGCTCAGCTGCAGGGGGGAGAGAGTGATGGAGTGGTTCAGGGAAAGGTGCCGGGAGGAGGATAATTGGCGCAGCTGAACTGAATCGGGGGATTGGTTTCTCTCCTTTTATAAGTGAGCGGGACCTGGTGAGGAGAGAGGAGGAGAAGCAGCGAAGGAACGGACGGCGTCGTGTTCAACCAATGTATGTTCAGCAAGTGTGGGTTTAACAATAAACAAAACCATAAACCGAACTTTGTGGCTCAGCGGGTCGTGTTGTGTCTCCACCGTATCAGACAGCACACTGCCCAGACGGACAAACTGTGGTCTGCCTGTCAGGTAGTCAGTGATCCAGGAGACGGTGGACGTGTCCACCCCCACCACCCGCAGCTTCTCACTCAGTAGCAGTGGTTGGATGGTGTTGAATGCACTGGAGAAATCAAAGAAAGTGATTCTCACAGAGTCACCGGTTCCATCCAGGTGAGACTGAGCTCGTTGCAGCAGGTAGATGATGACATCGTCCACTCCCACATGAGGCTGGTATGCAAATTGCAGAGGGTCCAGAGAAGATTTCACCAGCGGCCTGAGGTGGGCCAAGACCAGCCTCTCCAGCACCTTCATCACATGAGATGTGAGGGAAACCGGTCAGTAGTCGTTGAGGCCAGATGGAGTCGTCTTCTTAGGGACTGGAACCAGGCAGGACGTCTTCCACAGCACCGGAACTTCCTCCTGCTTCAGGCTCAGGTTGAAGAGGTGTTGTAGGACCTCAGCCAGCTAGACGGCGCAGGTCTTCAGGACCCCGGGGCTGATGCCGTCAGGTCCTGCAACCTTGCGCTGGTGGAGTCTCTCCAGCTGTCTCCTAACCCGGCCAGTCGTCACAGAGAGGGGGTGAGGGGGTGGTGGGGGAGGTCAAGGTGTCGATGGAGGAAGAGCCCTTTGAGATTGAGGGCTCTATGCAGTTCACCAGGGGGCGCAGAGGGGATAGGGGGGGAGACAGCAGAGGTGTTTGGGAGGTGTAAGGTGTGGAGGAGACAGATGAGGGTGGTGAACTAAACCTGTTGAAGAAACAGTTTAGCTCATTGGACCTCTCCAGGGAGCCCCCTGGTTGTCTCTCTCTCCCCTTGAACCCAGTAATCTCCTTCATACCGGTCCACACCTCCCTCACGTTGTTCTGCTGGAGTTTTGCCTCTAGCGTCCTCCTGTAGGAGTCCTTGCACTCCCTGAGCTTCTCCTTCAGGCGGCGCTGCGCTCTCCTGAGCTCCTCCCTGTCCCCAGACCTGAAGGCTGCTTTCTTCTTATTAAGAAGAACTTTCAGGTCACTGGTGATCCACGGCTTATTGTTGGGGAAGCATTGTACAGTCCGGGATGGTGTTCACAGAATTTAATGTATTCTGTGATACAGTCCGTCATGCTGTTGATGTCCTCCCCATGTGGTCCACACAGCACATCCCAGTCCGTGGACTCAAAGCAGTCCTGCAGGGCTTCTTTAGCCTCCTGTGTCCACCTCCTCACAGTCCTGGTGGTCACAGGCTGCCTCTGCACCAGGGGAACATACTTGGGAGTCAGCAGGACCAGGTTGTGGTCTGATCTACCAAGGGGGGGAAGGGCAGTAGTACTGTATGCATCCATGGCATTAGCATACAGTAAGTCCAGTGTTTTATTGTTCCAGGTGGGGCAGTTAACATACTGGTGCAAAGTTGGCAGTACTTTATCCAGACTGGTGTGGTTAAAGTCTCCAGTAACTGCCAAAAATGCACCGGGATGCTTAGTCTGCAGTTTAGCCACAGTGGAGTAGATGGTGTCCACTGCTGCCTCTGCATCAGCTGATGGAGGAATATACACAGCAATAACAATGGCGGACGTGAACTCCCTCAGCAAATAATAAGGGCGCATCCCCACGGCTAGCAGTTCAATGTCCGGGCTACAGAAACGTTCTTTCACGCACACATGGTCGGGATTGCACCACCTCTCGTTCACATAGACTGCAATCCCTCCACCTTTCTTCTTGCCGCTCCGAACAACGTCTCTGTCCGCCCGAATAGTCCTGAAGCTGGGTACGGCCACGCTGTGGTCCGGGAAATGTGAGTGCAGCCATGTCTTGGTGAAACACATGATGTTGCACTCCCGGTATTCCCGCTGGGTCTTTACCAGTGCGCCGAGCTTGTCCGTCTTGTTGGCCAACGACCTCACGTTCCCCATTAAGATCGCCTTTACCGCTGGTTTATATTTCCTCCTTTTCGCCTTTAGCTTAGCTCCAGCTCTGCAACCCCGCCGTCTTCTCCGAAGTTCAACGGGGATCTCAGGCCTCGCTCCGGGCAGCAGCAGTAGAGGTCTACTCAGCGCGATCAGCTGATCACGCGAGTAAACAATAACAGTGCCCCCAACCAGAACTGTGGAAAAATTACAGTCCATTGTCTGACCGTTAACTTAACAAACAAAGAGAGGAGAAAGGCTTAAAAATACTTAACAAACACACTCGGGGGGGGGGGGGGGGGGAGCTGCTGTAACAGGCTGCCGCTAGCGCGGCGCCATCTTAGGATAGTGGCAATCTAGTGTGTGTGGGGGGGGTCGGACCCAGCAATACTATGTCCCGCCCAGCCTCCATTATCTGAGGCTAATAAAAGGTCGTTAGTAACTTTCAGTCTGACTGAAAATCTTCAAACAGATCATTCCTTTGTAAATGATCAAGAAGTTGATTTGCAACAACTTTTTCAAGGATTTTAGAAATAAACGTCAGGTTGGAAATTGGTCTGTAATTTCTTAAAACAGCTGGATCAAGAGTCGGCTTTTTAAGTAAAGGTTTAATTACAGCCACTTTAAAAGCCTGGGGTACATAGCCGGTTACAATAGATAGGTTGATCTGATCTAATATGGAAGTATTAATTAAAGGGAAGACTTCCTAAAAAAGTTTAGTTGGGATGGGATCTAACAGACAGCTAGAGGATCCAGATGAAGAAATAATTCTAGTTAACTCAGAGAGCTCAACAGGAGAGAAATTTTCCAAATATACATCTGGTCCTACAGTTGTTTTCAGGGCTGCTGTGTTTAACATCACATCAATGATGGTGGCAGGAAGGGTCTGCCTGATTCTCTCCCTAATAGTAAGAATTTTATTGGTAAAGAAGTTGATGAAGTCATTACTGCTGAGAGCTGAAGGAATAGAGGGCTCAACAGAGCTGTCACTCTTTGTCAACCTGCTACAGTGCTGAAAAGAAACCTGGGGTTGTTCTTGTTGTCCTCTGTTAATGATGAATAATATAAAGTCCTGGCCTTATGAAGAGCTTTCTTATGTAATATTAGACTTTCCTTCCAGGCCAGGTGAAATTCTTCTAAATTAGTGGAACGCTATTTCCTTTCCAGCTTTCTAGTCGCCTGCCTAGCAGAGTGTAATTCTGAGTTGTACCACGGAGACAACTTCCTGTGGCTCATTACTCTCTTCTTCAGAGGGGCGACATCATCTAGAGTTGTAGCAGAGATACTGCAGTGTTTTCTATCACTTGTGTGGGACTAAGATCAACGTAGATGTCTTCCACTGCTTTAACATGGCATCGAAGAGGATAAACATGTAACTGCTTCCTTAAACTTGGACACGGCATTATCTGACCGACATCTACTGTAGTGGGATTTATTCCCACATGCTGTGTGGTCCATTATTGTAACTTCAAATGTTAATAAGAAGTGGTCCGACAAAACAGGGTTTTGAGGAAATACAATTAAATTTTCAGTTTCCGTGCCATACGACAGAACCAGATCGAGGGTGTGGTTACCACGGTGAGTGGGTTTATTTACATTCTGAGAAAAGCCTACAGAATCTAATAATGAGCTGAAAGTAGAACTGAGGCTATCGTTGTCCATGTCAACATGAATGTTAAAGTCACCCACTATCATCACTTTATCTGAACTCAGCACTAAATCTGATAAAAAGTCAGAGACTAAGAGTCAGACTCTCAAATGACATAACTAAGTTTCAGTTTTGGATTAATTGATAAACTTGAGTGGAAGATTGCTGCCACTCCTCCTTGGCCTGAATCTCTAGGAATATGATAATTAATATGACTGGGAGGAGTTGCTTCATTAATACTAACATATTCTTCCTGTTGCAGCCAGGTCTCTGTGAGACAGAGTAAATCAATCTGATGATCAGTTATCAAATCATTTACTAACAGAGATTTAACCCAGAGAGATCTGATATTTAATAGTCCACTTTTAATTGTCAGATTTTTTTGATCCATTAATTTGGTAGGATCAATTTTTATTACATTTTTATTGATACATCTTTTCTTGAGTTTTTTAAATATAGGTGGTCTGGGTACAGACACAACCTCTACAGCAGACATGCCCAAAGTCCGGCCCCCGGGCCAAATGCAGCCCGTGTTCATATTTCCACTGGCCCGAAGCCTCTGTCATAAAATCAATAATATGTGGCCCCCCAGTACTGTTGTCTAGTCTAAAATACATGCGTAAAAAAAGCAATTTTATATTTCACCACAGGATGGCAGTAAAGTTGTGGCCGAACTCTCGCGACCCCGTTTTGCACGGTGATCTGATCTGTTTTTTTGCCCATTTCTAAAATGGCAACTGGAAGTAAGAAAAGGAAAGTTGACAGCGAGGGCCGCCATTTCAAGGACAAGTGGAAATCTGAATATTTTTTCACTGAGTTACGAAACACCTGTGTCTGCTTAATTTGCCAAGAGACTGTGGCTGTGTTCAAGGAGTTCAATATAAAGAGGCACTACCAGACAAAACATGCTAATTACGACAAGCTAACTGGGAACGAACGCTGTGAAAAATTGAAGCAACTGGAAGCTGGTTTAACGGCACAGCAACGCTTTTTCACAAGAGCCGTTGAATCGAATGAAAATGCCACAAAGGCAAGCTATGAGGTGACAACGCTGATTGCCAAGCACTGCGAACCTTTTACTGAGGGTGAATTTATTAAAGACTGTGTGATGAAAATGGTGGAGAACATTTGTCCTGAGAAAAAGCAACAGTTCGTCAATGTTTGCCCGGCTCGTAGCACTGTGTCACGAAGGATTGAAGAAGTTTCATCTGATATTAAGAGACAGTTGGAGGCAAAAGGAGTGGAGTTTGAATTTTTTTCGTTAGCTTGCGACGAAAGCACGGATGCATCCGACACCGCTCAGTTACTGATTTTTTGGAGAGGAGTGGACGGTGAAATGAACGTGAGTGAAGAGCTACTTGACCTCCAGAGCCTTCAGGACCAAACAAGAGGGATAGATTTATTTGCTTCTGTTTGTTCCACCGTAGATGATATAAAACTGCAGTGGAATAAAATCACGGGGATTATTACGGATGGCGCACCTGCCATGGTTGGCAAGCACAGTGGATTATCAACCCTAGTGTGTAACAAAGTCAGCGAAGAAGGAGGTAAAGCTATACAACTCCATTGTATTATTCACCAACAAGTTCTACGTGCCAAACATCTGAAATATGATCATGTTATGAAACCGGTGATAAAGGCTATTAATTATATTCGCTCCAAAGCCCTGTGCCACCGCCAGTTTCAACAGTTTCTACTGGACATCCACGCTGAATACGGAGATGTTGTGTATCACACTGATGTAAGACGGCTCAGTCGGGGGTCTGCACTGCAGCGTTTCTACTCTCTTAAAGAGGAAATTGGACAATTCTTGGAAAAAAAGGGACAACCGATGCCAGAACTAACCGATCCTGTTTGGCTGGCTGATTTCGGATTTTTAGTTGACATAACCCGACATCTGAACGCCTTGAACACGAGCCTTCAGGGGCAAAATGCAATGATAAGCCAACTGTATTCACATATCAAAGCCTTTCGGACCAAGCTGCTACTTTTCCAAAGCCACCTGTCACAAACACACAATACCACACATTTCTAATCTCTGCAAGCAATAATGACCCGTTTTCCAGCGCACAATATCAGTGCACAAATGAGGAGGTATGCCGCAAATATCTCATCTCTGGCTGAGGAGTTTCAACAGCGTTTCAGTGATTTTGCAACTATTGAAAAGGAGATCAGGCTTTTTTCCGCTCCTTTTTCCGTGGATCCCGGTGACGTTCCAGCCCACCTGCAGTTGGAGCTCATTGAGCTGCAGTGTGACACGGAGTGTCGCGGCCGGCACCAACAACTCCCTCTTGTCAACTTTTACCAGCAGCTGGATAAAGACAAGTTCCAAGAGATTCGAACATTTGCTAAGAAACTGTTGAGCTTGTTTGGCTCGACATACTTGTGCGAGAAGATATTCTCAGTTATGAACATGAATAAGAACCGTGTGAGGACAAGACTAAGTGACTCCCACCTGCGTGACATCTTGCGCATTAAAACCACCGTTTTTGAGCCAGACCTGCCCCATTTACTGCAGTCGAGATCTCAGTATCACCCTTCGCATTAATGCAAACATGTTATTTGTTGATTCTGGTGAATAAAGGTTTGAGTTTGAGTCATATTTCATAGAATACTTTACTTGCATTCAATTTATTTTTTATTATAATCTTCATTTATCCAGGTCAGGCAGTTATCAGATCTACCTAGCAGCAGACAGCATAGTAAAACAAAGCAAAATAAAAGGAAATACAAAAAAGCATTCCCCGTCGGTAGCATGTAAAATTCATGCTGGCCCGTATGACAATTTTTATACGTCAATGTGGCCCCTGAGCCAAAAAGTTTGGGCACCCCTGCTCTATAGGATGTTGAAGGTTTTGAGTGAGTGACAATTCTAAAGAAGTTGCAGAGGAGCTGTAAGACTGCAACTCTGCGTCCTGGCCTCAACCCTGGGATGTCAGGTTTTAGGGCTGTTAAGAGACACGGCCATATTTCTAGAAAGAAGAGCTGCACCATCCAAAGCAGGATGGATGCCTTCTCTCCGGATCAGACCAGGTTTTCCCCAGAAAGTATTCCAATTGTCAATGAAGCCCACATTGTTAGCGGGACACTACCTCGACAACCAGCGGTGAAGTGAAGACGTACGGCTGAACATATCATCACTGGTCCGGTTAGGAAGGGGTCCAGAGTAAACTACGGAGTCCGACATCGTTTTTGCAAAATTGCACACCGATTCCACATTAACTTTAGTGACCTCCGACTGGTGTAACTGGGTGTCGTTACTGCCGACGTTAATAACAATCTGACTGTATTTACGATTAGCCTTAGTCAGCAGTTTCAGGTTTGATTCAATGTCGCCCGCTCTGGCCCCGGGAAGACATCTGACTCTGGCCCCGGGAAGACATCTGACTCTGGCCCCGGGAAGACATCTGACTCTGGCCCCGGGAAGACATCTGACTATGGCCCCGGAAAGACATCTGACTCTGGCCCTGGGAAGACATCTGACTATGGCCCCGGAAAGACATCTGACTCTGGCCCCGGGAAGACATCTGACTCTGGCCGCTGGTTTCGCTAACTTCACGTTCCGCAAAATAGAGTCTCCAATAACCAGGGTTGGTTTCTCAGCGGGTGTTTCGCCGAGTGGGGAAAATCGGTTGGAGACGTGAAGGGGTCGGTGGTGAACCGTGGGCTTCTGCTTGGCTCCTTCGTACTGTCACCCAGTCGCCCGGCTGTTCGGGTGCTGCGGGGGACCGGCTAACTAAGCCTGTAGCCTGGGCAGCTGCGCAACCCCTCCCTGAGAAGCTCCTATGGCTAGCTGGTTGTTTAGCATGGTGCACAGCTGCGATTCTAATTCTATGACCCTGGCCTCCAGAGCCCAAACGACACTACATTTATTGTAGCATGGTGCACAGCTGCAATTCTAATTCGGTGACCCTGGCCTTCAGAGCCCGAACTACACTACATTTATTACAGGTAGCATTATCATTAAGGGAGGCAGGGTCGTAACTAAACATGTCACACACCGAGCAGGGAAAACAAGAAGAGGTGGAGGGAGAGAGGGAAGCCATTGCTAACTGCTAAACTAGCAGTACCAAAACGCCAAGTTAAGTGAACGTTGGTCAAATATTTAACAGTAGAATTGCTCAAGAAGAGCAAGCGTGAGTTTTAACTTGAAGTTAGAAGAAGTGTAGAGAGAGTTAAGATACGTAGAATTCAGGAAAAGAAGCTGAAATAGCAGAGAGAAGTAACACTAGTTACAATGTTTGTAGACAGGAAGTGATGCAATACGCTCACCGTAACGTCAGACGAGATTCCTCCTCAATACCAATCCTTCCTTTTTCGGTTTCAGGTTTTGTTTTTCAATGCCAAATCTTATTTTCAATGGCAAACTATACTGTCACTGTTGTGGCCCCATTAAAAGTATCTTGAAGTGAAAGGGTTGTGGTGGGAAGCAGTGGAAAAGATGTTAAGTGGAGTGGAGTGGTGGTACATTATGGTAATAATAATTTTGCAATGGATTGCTTATCGCCAATGGCCAAGAGTTTAAACAGTTTGAATGAAATTTACCCGATAAACCTCATATAATATGTCTACAGGAAAACGGGTTAAAATCAAAATGTGATTTTGTCATGCAAGGCTTCACTGCTAAAGGGAAGGATATGAAAATTGGGAAAGGTGGTTATAAGGAATCCTTATAAGTTCTGTTATAATTTGGAAGGAACAAGAAACAAAAGTGGTAATAATTTGGGCAGAAACAGGTAGTCCAACAATAATCAATTCCTATAACCCTTGTAACAGATTAACTTTAGATAAATAAAATGACATGGGTGGGATTGCACACGTGAAAATTATATTCTATAGGGATTTAAATGCACATTATACTTTTGAGGAACTAAAAACACTGATATAAATAAGTTGGTGGAGGAATTCATCGATGAAAAGGGTCTAGTATGCGTTAAGGGGGGAAAGGGAACAAGGTACAATCGTAACCACAATACTGGGAGCATAATAAAGCTTAAATTAATATCAAATGAAACAGCAGGGGTTAGTGTGTGAAAAGTGTTAAACCGATTACCACTTGGTAGTGATCCCATGGTATTTAAAGTTGAAATAGACATCAAGCAAGACAAAGTATCAAGGATTCCAAGGTGGAAGTTAGGGAAAGCAGACTGGGAAGCATTTCAAGATAAGACTGAGATTAGATGTGCAGAACTACTTTGAGAGAAAATAACAGCAATACAAATAAAAGCAGGTATAAAAAAAGAGGAAGAAAATGTCACAGGAACTCAAAATACAACTATTTAAATGAATACTTTTTTTTTTAAATTTAATTTTTCACGACTTAATCTATTTCATTAATTTGAGCATTTGGGTTTAAAGTGCAGGACTGGGGAGCAAATACAAGATCTCTGTTAAATATTTACTGGGCGCTTATGAGATCAGTCCTGGACTATGGCTGTATAGCATACATGTCAGCAGCAGAGAAAAATTTGAAAGAAGCTGGATGGGTCAGTCCCTGCAAACATGCAATGGAGCATTTAAAACATCGCCAGTGTCTTCGTTGCAGGTCGAAAGGGGAGAGATACCACTGTGGGTTAGAAAAGTCCAACTCATGCTGACATGCTGGGGAGGGGCGTGAGTCACATCCTGCGAAAGCCGTCCAACAGGAGTGTTGAGAGCACAGTAAACAACTGTACATGGAACAGTATATACCTCTTAAGGGTAGCTGCAGTACGTACCAAAGTAAAAAAAAAAGAAATAGTATGTGATTCAGAATGCAGGGCTATTTTTTTTTCTGCTTCTTTCTGCTTACTACCTACTGACACACACTCCAGTCTAGTAAGTGGCAGTAATGCTTCTATAAGCTGGTTGCTACCCTCCCATTAAATTCCAAACAGAAGAAGACAAAGAAGAAGAACAGTATCACTACCTTCAGTGTCAGTTGATAACTACATTTTGGAATAAACTCAAGTAAATAAGGATCTTGGTAATATTACAGTTGAGATGGAGGATAGGTTACAAACAATAAGTCATTCATGGATCCAACGATCCTAATACAGGAAGAACTGGTTTTGCATCACTGTACCAACTTTGGATTCCCATGACCCATTTATCCTTTTACTTTGATATTTTAATTGTATTTGAGCATGTTCAGTATCATGTCATGGATAATGTACAGCATTTTATTACTGTTACATATCTGTGCAATTTACCTTGTACATTTATGGTTTTGAGTCATTTTGAAACACCATGTTTTCTCAAAAAATTATGAATGAATGAAAGATCGTGGCATGCTGGGCAATGACAGGGGAGGAGTCCGGGGACTGCGTGGAGTTTCCCAGCATTCCTTAAGATAATGGGTTTGTGTTGAAGTACATGGTTCTAAACCACTGCAGATGTTCAGTGGCAAATAGTATTCAGTTTATTGGTTCAAAAGCAAATTCTACTGTGTTTCTAAAGTTGTACAGTTAGTTGGCGTGAAACAAAGCACTTTGAACCATGAGTGAAGTTCGTTGAGCATTCACAAGATACCAGTCTTGTATAAGTTTGTTCAATGCAATTATTAACAGTGCTACTTGCTATATTACATCGAATGTAGCAAGCACTATGAGAGGCCAAAATTTTATAAGTTGCCATCTAAAAAGTCAGGTAAATATATAAACTTGTAGTGTCAGCCTTTGATGCCCCTAAATGCTAGTTGCACATACAGTGGAGATGTTGACGATTCTAACAGCACTGCAGTGGGTAGAGGAGCTTTAAATAAAAAAAGATCATTATTTGTTCAGATTCAACTTCAGCACTGATGTCATTACAGTCATTCACATCTCCCAGCAGGTAGAATTTAGTCAACTAAATATGTGAAGCACTGTTCAGACTTTGAAATATGGGTATATTTGTAGCAAAAATGTGATAAAAGGAAACGAAAAGTGCAGATTAACTTTGGAGTATGAGGAGAGTACAGTCATTTCATTCATTAAATTAGAAGCCGAAACAAAAATCCAAAGAAACGCCGTTTAGGAGTGGCAGCACAGCTGGGACACAGGAGACATACATTCTCTTGTAATTCACAGAGAAGTTGGCAAAGTGACGACATCCAAAAGAAGCCCAAAGGAAGAAAGCATATAAATAAGACATAGGGTTGGACATACAAGACAACAAAACAATGCACCTAATAAATAAACACCCAACAGTACTATGTCAGTTCTGCCAAATAAAAGAGTCACTTGAAAATGTCCTTTGTCATTGCCAGAAATTCACACAAGAGTGAGACAAGTTGAAGAAGGAAAAAAGAACCTGGGAAATTTGTTGCAATACCTGAAAGAAACTTTTTGAAACTATTTGAGCAAAATAATTTAGTGGTCAGTTAATTGGTACTAACTTTTTGTTTATCTAATTTTTCTATATATATATATAATATATGTGTATATGTATGTATATTATGTATATAATTTTTTTAATTAACGCTCGTCCACACTCCATACAATAGGTGGCGGTAATGTGCCTTAAAGCTGGATGCCACCCACCATAAAATCTCCAAGAAGAAGAAAAGCGAGCGAAGTCCTGAGAGAGAGAGAGAGAGAGAAGAAAAAAAATAAGAAAAGGAGGAAGGAAAAGAAGCGTGTCACAGACCCGTCGCTAAAAATCCCCTCTCATTCGCTATACTAGGTGGCGGTAAAGGGCCATTTCGTTGTTTGCCTACCTCTAATAAATCCGAAGAAGAGCAGCACACTATCTACAAGCTAGCTACAACGACGAATTGCTAACCGATTCTGTGAGATTTTATTAAACGTAAGAGTGAAAGTAACCCTGAGGAGAGACACGGTTACTGCTGCCAGAAGGTCATGCAGCGCTCTAAAAGGTAATGAGCCGTAAAGCCTCAGGGTCTCGGCTCAGCGGCGCCCACAAACTGCGGCCACACTGGAACGATTGGCAGCCCAGGTTGGTGTTCTGTTGTGGTGTAGGATGGTTGAAGATAACACGACTCTCTGGGCCTACAGTGTGCTGCCACATGGGAGGGAAATACTTCTGTGTCTCTTTACCTAACACGAATTGCTTCCAGTGATCTAACTGTAGGCTACTATCCTCTATACCCGTAATCTTGGTACGCAGTAAACAAACCCACAGCGTTTTATCCTGGTTTGGCTGCTCACGTGCCCGTCTCGTGAACAGGATGAGCCCGGTGCTAATGTTGTTCACAGAGCATTGCAAATGTTTCCTGCCTGGAGCTAACTCAGTTCATGCTAATAGATATTTGATAGCCAGGGACAAAAAAACAACAACATAATGTGTCCCAAAAATTAGGCAAGTTTAAATTAATCCCAAGGGGACATAAAATCCTTCAATGATCTGTGGCAGTCACATGTGGGCTACGTGTTGGTTTGACTGCATTGCTTGACTCTCAAGTCTTGTTTGCGCTGGCTAACGATAGCTAGCGAGCAGGGGAGAGGATGCTACCCTACTATGATATCAACATTTCGAATAACTTCCAGATACATGTTTAAAATGTCTACATTTTTAAAATGTCTACATTTTAAATATGTAACTCTGTGATTTGATAATAGATAACTGTAAAAGAGGCATGACCGAAGCATCCGATTGCATGGTTTGTGAAACATCATGGAGTATTCATGTTTGTTTGTGGCAGCTGCCCAATTGCCCTACTTTACTGCGTTACTGTTAGTTTGTAAGTCAGATTTGTTACACTTTGTATCAATTAATTACCAGATGAAGTTTTAGATACACCTCTCGCATCTAAACGTTTCCTAGTCCTTTTCCCTTTCACTCCACGTTACTTCCTCTTTCTCATCTCAAACACTGGATAATGGCATACTGCTATTTAAATGTTAGTATCGCTCTGTGTTGACCAAAAAGAGAAAGGTAGCACTATGCTGTAAATGCTAATGTTGCACTTTTTAATTTTTTTTTTTTTTTTTTTTTTTTTTTTTTTTTTTTAAATGCATTTAATTTTATTTATACCTGAAAGTATACAGGTACAGCTACTACTATGGACTGACATTCATGTTTTTTATTTTTGTTATGTTTTTCTTATTAACAGTATACCCGCATTGGATTGCCTTAACTATTACAGTAAGAAATGCAACCATTGAACCATTTTAAAGCATAGGACTCATTACAATTATCTTCCACCACCAATCCATGTGCACAGCATTGACTTATTTTGTATATCACATCATTTTGTAATTTAGCTTGGTTTAGGCTGATTTCCACATTTCAGTGTGATCCATCCATCATCTATACCCGCTTTATCCTGAACAGGGTCACGATATGTTGATGTGTCAGGGTGTACCCTGTCTTCGGGCAAAGGCAGAGTACACCCTGACAGATCGCCAGTCCATCACAGGGCCAACAACATAAAGACAGACAAAAACAAAGACCATTCACATAACCTGACATGCATGTCTTTGGAGGGTGGGGGGAGAGTCGGAGTACTTATAGAGCACCCACGCAGAACATGCGAACTCCACCCAGAAAGACCCCTGGCCGAGGTTCGAACCCAGAACATAACATTCTTGCTCCGAGACGACCGCTGTGCCACCTCATTTCAGTGTAATGCATGTTATAATCACGATCGTCCGCATAAACTATTTTTTTTTTAATAGTATTTCAAGACCTTTTCAACTGAAAACTCGATGTTTTATCAGTATTTGGCATAGTTATATTGCTTTTACTGCCTGAGTATTTATTTAAAGCAAGAGCCAAATTCAAAAAGCTATTTTCTAGAGTGCAAACACTGATTTCAGCCAACATCCAGCCAATAGATTTTTTTCCCCAATCTGTTTCCTCTTTTAGTTCTGGACTGCTGTCCTGTTAGTTTTATATAATTTTATTTGCCAATTTGTCAAAAACAGAATATATGACCCCTTATTTTCTTCAGTTTCTGTTGTGTCAAAACACAGCAAGCAACAGACATTTTGGACAAATCTTTATGTCAGCCAAATTATCTAAAATACTTGCATAGAAGTAAATATGTAAGTAAGTGATATCTAATTAATGTTAACAAAGGCTAACTAGAAGTTGGTTTCCAGACTGTCCCGCAATACACAACTATAATGGGTATTTATGTTCGTCATTGTATTCCCTTGAGTTTTGGAGTTGGTAATTCAGACCAAACAAGGAATTTGTTTGTCTCCTTACTGGAGGTGTTATGTTTTTGTGTTGCCTGTATGTACGAATGGATCTCAGGAACGTCTTGAAATAATTTTTCTAAATTGGGCACAAATGTTCATTTGGAATAATGAATGAACTTGTAAGATTTTGTTAGTCAAAGCTCAAGGTTACTATCACTTCACAGTTTATTCTATCAAATGTGGCACAGACATTCATTGGACTCAAGGATAAACTGATTTGATTTGGTGGTCAAATGCTTCTTTGGCTTCCATTTGTACAAAACATGTTTGGGGCCTTAACTGAAGAATTCATATGATAGTTAAGGCAAAATTTCACACTAGTGTCGAATAGGATAAAATGGTGAAGTGATGACATTTTATATCCTAAAGCCTGATGGTCAACTTGACCGTGATATAAAAATGTTCTGCAAAAACACTTGTCTGGCTAATTTGAAATGCCATTAATCAGGAACATTAGAGGAGATTGTAACCTTATTTCATATTTGGTTGGACTCTAAATTGGTGAAACAAATCTTGGGTGTCCACTTTTAATCCGCGTGATTGTATAGATGTTCTCTCGGGGAGATGATGTATGTGAAGCATCTATGTTTTAGAAGTTGTAGCTGTTTTTCAGCAACATGCTCGTTAAAAAAAAACCATTGTCTTCACTACATGCGTCTGGACAGATATGGGTGTAAACTGCAACTTAATAGGTTGACAGCAGCATGGAACTGAAGAAGTGCATATAGTTTTTATTGCTATTTTTTATGTTTATTTTCTTATGTTGTATTTAATATGTTATATACGTTTTTTAAAAAAAAAAGGCTTTTTGTACATTGATAATGATTTTATGAATGGTCTACAGCGCACATATTAGTCTAATCTGGCTTTAGTTAAGGAATGCGTTTGGGTGCCTTTTGAATTTCCTAATTTCTCAGGGAAGCCTATACAACATTCAGTTTGCAGGATGAAGGTAAAGTACCTCTTGTATAAATAAAATACTATTACAAAAATCACCTGGAGACTAATTTTGTTTCCTCTTACTGCACTGTAAGAAATTTTGAGCCAGCTGTGATTGGGCAAAGAAATAAATTGCCCTCTGTCTAATTATAAAAACTAGAGCTGGTGATGGATTATCTTATTTCTAAGGCACTGTTGAAGGTGTTGATGTACCCAGACTTCCAGCTAATACACCTTCAGTTCATTATTTTCATTACGGAAAATTGTAATGTTTACAAATTCTTTGCAGTTACATATCTTAAGTTGCAGATTCCATTACATGTTTATCTGTTTTATTTGGTTGTTTTTACATTAAGACCCTTTTCTTTAAATGGCAGTTTCATACTGAAAATTTGTGGAGTAAATATAAATTGCAGTGGGATGATTCTTCATGCGTTGTATCATAAAGAATCAAGACTCAACAGCGAATTATGTAATTCTCAAAGATTCCTATCCCTTTCAGCTGTTGAGTCAAATATTTAAGCTGATGATAACCTATATGGCAAATGCAATGTTAAACCATGCAGTGAATTCAGTTTTTATCATTTGCCTATTTCTTTTGTTTTGTGTGCGTATTCAGAGTTGACGGTGTATCATCCAGTCAGGACGAAGCAAAGTCCAGAGAGCTTGGTTCAGAGCCGTTGTACGACGTGTTGCCTTCCAGCTGCACTGAACAGCCAGCGGTGCCCAGTGATGCCTACAGTGCTGCAGATGCACACCAGGAAGAGGGTGAGGTCTCTGCTAGCTGTTTTTTGGTCAAGCTAAAATTGTGAATACACCTTTTTCTTTCTCTGTCTGTCTAGGCTTTAAATGAATGAGTTTAATCCAGCATGATTTGTTTCCCTTAGGTGGATATGAAGCTGGCCAAGGTGTCTGTGATACTACGTTTGGTTGGAAGTCGCTGGGGCAAGAGTTGAGGCCCAATGACGTGACCACAGATTTGACTCCTTTTCAGCATGGAAACCGTGCTTTAGTTTCAAAGGACATGAGGAAATCGCAGGGTAAGCGCTGCAACAAATATCCAGTATTAGAAGATAGGATTTAGCGGTAATTGTTGTAACACTTGGATGACACAAGACATGTTCATGGGATTAAGTTGAAAAGAGCCGGAGGCATTGTGTTTTCTTGTTGTTGAAAATGGCTCTTATGTTTCAGGCCAAAATTTAACTCATTGTATTCACTGCAACATTGTTCCTGTTTATTGTAAGTTTACATCTGTTCACACAAGTGAAGACTTGCAAAGGGATAGTTTGTATTTTTTTAAGTTGGCTTGTGTGAGGTACTTATCTGTACACATCACATTACCCAAAGTAGATGGGGTCGGGGGTCAGCACATCCCAAGTTAGGAGAAGCAAGAACCTATCCAGGAACAGAAACCTAAGCAGTGTACTGCTATGCACGGGGTCAGCACCAAAATGTATTGTAACCACCCAAATCATTTCAAGTTTACACTCATATTTTAAATATTTTCACCGCTTTACCCTGCGGTCAGACAAGCTCTTATATCAATCTATATTCTCTTCAAAGCCACCAGTCATTTTACCTCACAGAACATGGGAGTCGTTCGTCTACCAAGTTTGGCAAGTTTGTTTGTGTTATTGTGTGACTTTAGTGTTTTACAGTGCCAGTTTGGATGTAAACTAACAAAACCTCATGAAATAACAAAAAGGTATACATGCATACATACAACCCCACTTAAAAAAATGCAAACTATCCCTTTGACGTTGAATGTGAACGTTTGTTGACCAAAACATTTACATTGATGTGTAATCTTATATTGGTTAAATAGATTGCCTACAGTATGTGATGCTAAACACTCATGATAGGCGTTTTGAACACAGAAAATTGAACATGGTTTTTGTATAGAGAATTAGTGTCAGTGTGTTGTTGCAGACAGAGGGATGGCTCACTCAGAGGAGTCTCGACTGGCCAACCTCCTACGCAGAGTCTCCAGGGAGGATGATCGCGACCGGAGGCTGGCCACCCTCAAACAGCTGAAGGAATTCATCAGCCATGGCGAGAGCAAAGTGGTCAGTCAAACTGTATGCAGATTTTGTTTCTCCCATTTTCTTACCTCAACCCTTCTTGATAGTAGAATTAAGACCTTGTCAATACTGTTAAAATCGGCCTGTCCAGTCTTATAATAACACCACACCTCAAAAAGCGATGATGATTTACTTTCGCGTCTAGTGTGCCCTCAGTAAGATATGAGAGCAAAAATAATAATGACGCTTCGCAAAACAAGAAATTGACACTGATGTTGATTTCCACCACTGAATAGAGCTCTTGCCAAGTAAAGGAAGTAGATTTGATGCTGAACTTGCAAAGTGTCCTCTAGATTGGTAAATAGCTTTTGATGCAAATGTTTGCGATGTCGACACGACTGACAAGGAAGTGCATAACGTTACAGATAAGGTTAATATGAGGCCTAAAACTTTCCTTTTTGATAAAGTTTATAGTTAGTAAGTGTTGGCATAGGTGTCCCTGAACTATCCTTTAATTAAGCTGGTATAGGCCTAGTCTGCGGGAAGACCTCCCATTATTAGGGATAGGTATTGTTAAAATTTCTTTATATATTTTTTATATTCATACTTTTCCATTGAAATGAAAATGGAGAGACAGTTTGAATCATGTAAAAACCCAACTAGTTAGGCATTACCTTTCCGCTTGTTGTCTTTTACAGTTTTGTCCTCAACACATTTAAAGTAGAATTACATTACTGGATAATGTTTTGGTTTATAATGGGGGTGTATTGAGTGAGTCAGAGTGGGACAGACTGAACAATTGTTTAGTTTTTTTTCTCTCTGTCTTGCAACCAGGCCCATAGTTTTCCCTCTAACAGGCATCATTTCTTCAACAAATGTAGTAAAATATTTTTTTCTCTCACAATTTGCCTCTAAACCAACCCTCTCAAGTTTTGTTTTAAAAAATAAATAATAATAAAAAAAAGCCTCCACTAGGGATAAAAAAAAAAACCTCTTCACAGCAATACAACAGCAGAATTGACTTTTTTTTAAAATTCGCGACAGCATCTTTCTTTGCGAGACAGGTAAGAACACTAAGAACATAAAAGTAAACAGAGCTCCCTTAGAATAGTGTTGTGGTGCTCAGTTGGTTCATTTTGAGAATAGAAGTTACAGTTTTGACTGTATGCACTTCTTTATGAGAAAAGAAGAGCCACTGTTTGCCAATGTCTCAGTCTGTTACAGCCCTGCAGGTATGATCAACAGGCAACCACACACCTGAAGAATCCTTACAAATGAACTCCGCTTGTCTCTCTTTGTCTTCTTGTGACATGGAAAGGAAGGGAGAGAACATTCACTGTGGCACAGTTAGGAGGGCTCTTGTCTGAAGGTCCAGGGTCCGAATCCCCAAGCTTACAATTCTGTCATATGTTCAAGTGGTACTGTGTACTGTGTGTATATATATATATATATATATATATATATATATATATATATATATATATATAAACCTGTTATTCAGATATTTGACTGTGAACATGCTTTTTTACAAAATCAGCTTCTTTTTTACTTTGAAAAACATAACTTTTTTTTCTACCTTCTTATCCTTTTAAATTTTTCACATTTCATTTAGTATCTACCAATTTCTTGGATTTCTGTCTAAACTACTACAAACTCTATTTCCAAGGTGTCCCCCTTCCACACAACTCTATTCCCAAAAATCTAAATTATATTTAGTTTTTACTTGCTTTATCTAATCACCTTGTCCCACACCAATTTGGATTATTTTTCAATGTTGATGTACTATCAAATGACATGAAAGGAATTCTGATAAACTATCAGAGCAGTAGAAGTGAAACTTGGCAGATCTGGTCAATGGTGCTTCACATAGATAAACATTTATACCATAGATAGATAGTTACTTTATTAATCCCGCAAGGGGACATTTTCTTGCTACAGCAGCATTGATAGATACAGGGTAAAGCAATAACAATAACAGAGTGAAAAATATTAAATGTAAAAATGCACAATATATACAATAAGAATATAATAATATTAAACTAGCTAAACAATAGTGAAAAGATTTAAACAAACAACCAACAGTGCAACAGTGTTATTGTTGTGAGATTGATTTGGCCAGAGGTGATTTATTGTATAGTCTTATTGCAGTGGGCATGCATGATCTCCTGTATCTGCACCACCTTGTGGCAAATTACAAAAATTCAGTGATGTACTAGTGTTTACATATAACTTTTTTCTAACATTTATGCTGTTTAACCCTTCTTCATCACTTTAAAATATGATTACACTCAGTAACTTGAGGACAAACATGTCCCCATCAAAAACATGCAATAAGATATCATATATTGATACACAGAGTTAATTTAGTTTAACATTAAATTAACATTAAAATTAGTTCTGATCATAACTACCAAATATTCATTTCATTTTTGGTATTTATACCCTTTAAGGTTTTATCATCTTCTATGATTTAACCGCATTATGCTTATAAAATAAAGCAAAGATACCCAAAGATCACAAGCCAACTCGTAGTCACCGATAAGTAGGCTCACTTCTTGGGCTATTCATTTGTACTTGTTCACTGAGAAAATGCAGTGTACCCTCAGTTACAAAACTTTGCCTCACTGCAAACAATGGACAATTCAGATGTCTGCCACTATATTTCTGAAAATATGCAAAACCCATTAACATCTATATATACGTAATTATTTATATGCTACAATAATTGACACCAGACATCACATGTATTTAATGGGTTTCATTGTGCTCACATGGACAGTCTGCAGTGGTATTAAATAACTTGTTGTCATATGTACTGTATGCACAATGCCAAAATGTTTGATCAAATGTCGCCAAACACCACACTTTCAGATCAGTCCATACATCATTTTCTATTTCCCTATGTTCCAAGAAATTCTAAAAAACATAACAAATTTTGTAAAATAGCTCATGTTTTGAAGAGCAAAGTGAAAAGTCATTCCTTTTAGCCACTGGGAAATTCGTCAGGTATTTTTGCTTCTTCCAAAAGCTGTTTAGCCTCCAAAAAACAGACATTAACCCTTGGAAACCCGATGGACACAAATTGTCTCCAAATTCCTACCCCTTCTTAGTTGAATAGCGCAGTGGTTATTCATCACAGAAAGATGCAGCGCATATCCTATGAAACTGCATGACTTGAGCTTCCCAAAATTGCACTTGCCTTATCTGTCATGAAGAGTTGCAGAGAAAATCGACTTGCACCGTTGTTACACTCTACATGAAGTGCTAATCTCCACCCCCGCTACTCTTAATTAAATAAATCCCAGAATCCCGAGAGAGCTTCATAACATGCTGCATATCAAAATAAACAGTAGAATTTGCCCTTTCTGGTGATACCAGTCACTTCTCTGCACAACAAAGCGTTTTAAGGTAATCCTGTTTTGAAATCACAGCTGACTTCTTTTTAGTCTCCAGCATAGGGCTGACATTACATCCCACTTCATAGAGTTAAACAGGGACCTTGTTTGTGGTTATAAAGTTATCAGGGTAAAAATTCTGAATGAAAAGTTTAGGAGTGACAGACACCTCTTTGCCAATGATCTGACTACTCAGGTCCAGCACCTTTTTCCAAAAGCCTGGTAACTTGCTCATACAGTGAAATAGAGACCCCTTCTGGTGATTACACTTAATGCATGTGTCTGGAATATTATGGTTGAAGTGGTGTAGCCTTGCTGCAGTGATATACTGTCTGCTTAGCCATTTATTTTGTAATAATTGGGGTGGTGGGGTTGTTTGATGTTTGGGTTTGAACTTAAGAGTCCACATTTGCAACATTCTTCTTCAGTTCTGTTTTCCACACCGGCAGGATATTGTTTGAAGATTCTTTGTGTTTGTTTTTCAACAAACTGTACACTCAAGACACCCATCCCTTGTCCTTCAGATGCTCTTAAATAGATTAAAAAAACAAATAAAAAAAACAACAACAACAACAACAACTCACAACTGTTGCCCTGGCTGGACACTTTGGAAACTTCATAGCTGAAGATATTTGAAAAAGTGCTTTGTGGCAATTTCGTATCTAGTCTAAAGCTCTCTGAATGACACATTTATTACCATTGTAAAAGACAGACTCATTAGATATTCCTTTTGCAGTCCAAAATTTTAAAACTGGGTCTGCCTTACCTGTCTGAAAGTTATCATAACCAAAAATGTGAAAATTGAGATAGTTGTTGTGTCTCACCCAAATGTGGGAGCGCACTATGCCAAACAGTGATTGTGTTTTGGAGAAAGGGTTATTTTGTCTCTTTATTTAACTTCTTCTGATCTGCTCAGTACATAAACAAGTTAATAGGGTTGGTAATTGACTGGGATTCCATTGTGACCCATACTGAGGAATGGTCCTCAACAAAGAAAAACATACCTGCCCAGAAATACCATATGAAATTTGGTAATTGTAGTCCACCTCTGTCATATGGCAAAAATAACAAGGAGAGTGTAAAGTCTTGGATGTTTGTTGTTGCAGATAAAGTTTGAAAAGGTTTTCTTTAGAGATTGAAAAAGGGAGCTGAGGGTGCTGAGAGTAGTATTGACTCGAAGGAATACAAAACTTTTAGGTAAAATTGTCTTTCAGACAGTGTTGCATCTAATCAAGGATATAGTTGGGTCCACCTATTTATGAGAGGTTCTACTATCTGTGAGGGAGTTGTAGTTAGTTTTGTTTTTAGTGGGGAAGATTATAACATCCAGTTAAGTAAATTCTAGTTTTGATATTACAAATAGGGTTAAGATTGAAGGGTTCAGCCCCTCATATTTTGAACATTATTAAGGATTTGTTGTCATTTATTTTTGGAGCCAGAGAAGACGCCAAAATACAGTCATCAGATCAAGTAAGGTAGGTAGAGTTTTTTTCCAAGCTGGAGAAAAACAGAATTACATCATCTATGTACAGGGCTATTCGAGGTTCTATATATCCTTTTTTCCTTTTTTTTGTATTCCTGTTATGCTAGTGTGTTTGCAGATTGTCATGGATAGTGGCTTGATAGCTAGTGTAAAGAGCAGAGGCAATATGTCTTGTTCCTCGGTAACATTTAAAGGAAGTCGAAGTAAGCCCATTAGTACAAATTTCAGCTTGTGGGTTGGAGTATCGAAATCACACCTATCTAAAAAACTTTTCTCCTTTATCGAACCTCTATGGGATTTTAAAAGGGGCTGGGTTCAACGTGACAATTCTTTTGTCCGTTTTACAGGCCTGTTGTATAATTTCACTGGCCCAGCAGCCAAAAAATAAAAAATAACACTTTTCCCATAATTTTGGTGATCTATTGTACACGGTAGCCTACATGGATAGTTATGTTACTTTTGTTTGTTTGTTTGTTTGTATATGATATAAGAACAGAAATTATGATCATAACATTTCAGTGCATATGGAAGACCTCAATTCTAAACTCTTGTGTCAAAAAGTGAGAAAACGCCAAAAGAAATCAGCATTTCCCACATGTACACAATAACCTTGTGGTGGTGGGTGGAGCGACCTGTGACTGATGTGTGTACAGGCACTCCTGTAGTTTAGAGTCTCACCAAGGTTATTTTCTGTCGCTAAACTTTTCAGATGTCCCCTAAATGCCTCACATACAGCATATGAGTGGACACTAAAATTAATGGATGTTGCCGGTTTATTAGATGAACTTATAACACTAAAATGCCCCGAAACTTTGAATTGCGCCGTGATTCACATTAGTTAAATAATACAGGAGAGGTCAGAAATAGGATGATAATGTGTTCAGAGGCACATGTCCGCACACCCACTTGGTGTTTGGTTCCACTGTCGGGGTTGACCGCTGTGGAGGTGGTCACTTCGACTTCCCAACGTGTATTTCAGCGTAAACTTTTACTGGTCTCGGGCCATTGGTTATGTTGTACCCTGAAGGGTACTGCTATTCCAGCCTGTCGAAGGCCGTCTCTGCGTCTAGCGACGAGAGCATTTTCTGGGCTGCCAGATTTCTCAGAGAATGTTAAGCAGCCTTGTTATATTGTGAAACTCCTGCCTTCCCTGTACAAATCCTTTTTGATAAGGATGAACTATTTTGGTAAAATGGCCTCTGAGCTCTTAGCTAGTGCTTTACATAGAATTTTAAGGTCATTATTGAGAACAGATATCATTTGTAGGATTCACATTGGGCTGCTGGTTTTCCAGGCTTTAATAGTAGTGTAATTATTGCAGTTTTGAACGAAATAGGGAGGGATCCTTTATCAAACGATTCTTGATGCATGTCGAGCAGAGGTGGTTTAGTCTTAAAAGCTTCATTTGGGCCCCATCGGGCCTCTTGTTTTGTTTTTTTTCTCCCTTAAGGCAGGTTTTAATGTCGAGACAGTTCCTGTGCTCCAAGGTCAAGTTCTAATGAACCTAGTGGTTCTCCAGTCGGGAGTATATTTTAGTGAATCTAGTGAATTCCTTTTGAAGGTGCAGAGCAGCATGTCAATAGTCCGAGCTGTATAAGATATGGTCAAAGCCTAGAAATGTGTCATTGATTTATTTTTGGTCAGAGGTTATCACTCCCCTATCTGTTTGAATTTTTTGTTTGCCTTATTTGCTTGCATTGGTTTGATACGTCAGGCCAGCTTTTTCACTGCACCAAATTTCTTGCTTTATTAGTACTTAAAACATTGTATCTTGCTATCAGCTTACCCTTTAGCTGGTGACAAGGATTTTGGAAAATTGCAGTTTCAATTTGTTAGTTTTGATTTTTTTGATTTTTCCATTTCCAATCTGAGATTTGTTTAAAACTTGTGAAACTTATCATCTGACTTCTTGAAAATGCTTTAAAGGCTTCCTACCTCACAGCTGCAGATTTCTGATCAGCGTTCTTTATCAAAATATAAACCTGTCTGCGCTCCAATAAACTCTAAAATTCTGAAACTCTAAACCATGTTGTTTGAAAATGCCATCTTGCCATCAGTGTTATAGAATGTCTGGAAATTTGAGCCAAAATGAGACAGAGGTGATAGGTGATATTATTTTGCTGTCATAACAGCAGCTTGTGATTTTAGATACTAAATCAGGTGAGGCTAAATAGTAATTAGTTTGAAAAGGTCTGATAGGTACTGGAATAACAGGAACATTTTAATTGGTTTAAGTGTTTACTTTCTCCACACATCGACCAAGTTAAAGGCTACATTGAATTAGCTCTTTTCTCGACTGAGGGTGGGAGGTGTCATCATCATCATTAGTCCCTCACACATTATCCAGGTTTAATCTAACTGAAAGAATTTCACATTAAATAATCTTCCAAATTGATCTTCAGTGATGTTAATAAGATAAAAAGGCTTTATGTAGATTCATGTATGAGAATGATTACTCCTCATGAGTGTGAGCTGAGAGGCCAAAAACACGACCAGGCCATCTTCTCCTCACTCTGACCACATCCTCTGTGGTTAAATGGGTCTTCTAAAGAAAACTGAAATTGAAATTTGATTGCCATGACTTGCTTTAACTTGAAAAGTTGGTTTAGTCCCCTTAAATTCCACGAGGTAAACTGACGTCCAGAGGCCATAGGTGAAGCTGTGATTTCAGTCATGGGAAATTAGACATACTTAAATTGGCTGCTAACAAAAAATAGCAAAACAAAAAGAATGGAAACATACAAGTGCCAGAAAATAACAAAGAAAACACAAGGAACAAAACTGAGTGTATTGAATTACACCCATCCGTCTTGCAAATAACACATCTTAAGGGGCTCAAAAAAGAGCCCTGTTATGGCGCCTCGCTGGTCCAGCTGAGCTGTCCTCATGGTGAGGAACATCATGCCCGACAACCATAGCGAAGCCCCCCTGTTGATCAGTAGTATAAACTATCACAGCCAAACCAAACCAAATTTTTCTGATCTAGTTTTATTTACAATATCACACATTCAATTAATTTTATTTATATAGCGCCAAATCACAACACAGGTTATTTTATGGCACTTAACACATTATAGTCCTTACAGCAGAACTTATTACTTAGAACAGTATTATACAGAGAAGCCAAACAATTCAACAATTCCCACTTAAGCCCACACATTGTCATAGTCCAATGCAGGATCAACAATGTAAACAAAGTGGAAAATAGTAGTTACTGGACTTAAGTCCAGTTCTATGAGTACGTGGGTAGGCCTCTAATGGTCTTCACTATTGGTTTTCCCCCTTGAGGCTCCCTTTTTACCTTAAGCCAGATTTGTTGCACTCACCCACCAATCAGGAGGTAGCCCTGCTGCACCACCAGGCTGCTATAAAGCCCGTGAAACTCTGTTTCTGTTTCCCTTTGGAACTCAGCAACACTACTGAGAATGGGACAGAGGCCAGCTGGGGCTGTAGTTAGAGGGCTACGCATGTACTCGTAGAACTGGTGTTATGTCCAGTAACGACTATTTCTATATCGGACGTCCTGCGCCCTCCAACAGGCTTTGCTATTGGTTACCATTCATATTGATGAATGTACCACCAGCTGGGCCTGAACCAGGTTAGCCAGAACAGGCCACTAAGAGAATGGTCGGGAAGGGGACTCCTACACAGCAAGACAATATCAGAGATGACGTCCGCAACTTTGGGGGAACAACCAATAGAAAACACAGCATCCCTATCGTCCCTAAACCTAACCCTGGCTGGACTTCCTGAAGTTCAGCGTACACTCCACGCAGTATTGGAAAGCACGTATGGTACATAAGTGTGATGGCGCCTCTTCGCTCCATTTACATGAGGCGGAGGAGCAAGTGCTCTCAACCCGGTCACCCTTGAGCAGAAGGAAGAGGTGGTTGCTTTTGGCTGAAATGACGGGTTGGGACACAGCTCTTATGTGCCCCTCTCATCAGACAAAACCCATGCATAAGAGATGCACCGACAGGACGCAGAGATACACCACCTGTGGCAGAGTCTAGGGCCAGTAAAAGGGCGGTCTTGATCGACAATGTTTCCAAGTGTGCCTGCTTCAAAGGTTCAAAAGGTGGCCTCGTCAACCCCCTACTCTACTTGCCTCACTGAAGGGGTCACCCTGCTAACTCCCCGCAGGAAACGCTTCACCAGAGGGTGGCTCCTGGTCATCAGTTGAGCCATCATGGCCAGCCGCAATTGCTGCTGAGAACACACCCAAAGTGGACGCATTGTGGCCCTTATCTGTACAATGTGGCACTCAGGTTCTCCCACTGCCACAACACATAAACTGACAAGCACAGCGTTCAGATCCTGTGGAGCAGTGGCACCATTGGCCTTAGTGGGGGGAATGTGGACAGTAGTCCCTGTTCCACTCTGGGTGAGCAAATGCATCCATCCCCTAGGAAGAGCTTCAATTGTCCTCAGGGAGAACCAGGGGGAACACAGAGTGTTTTCCCTGCTCACAAATAGGTCAGCTAATGGTCGACCAAAGTGCTGCCAAATTAAAGGGGGCTAACATCCTGTCAGGAAGCCTGCCAAGGAAGAGTACCACCTAGAGGCACAGGCATAGCAGCGGTTTGTCATTAAGGGCGTGAACCTGTCCTGTCCCAATGGCCACCAGGCCACAGGTTGGAGGAAGGGAGGAGACGGACCCTGACTAAATCCTCAATAGATGGGATGCCTTTTGTCCCACTGCTAGCCATCCATGGTGCAGTATGGCCCAGGGGAGCCTCCCATTCCCGCTTGGTGTAGTGAAAGTTTGGGACAATAGGAGGACAGGTGATGCGAGGCAGCTATCTGGGGCGTGGCTACTTTACCACCAGCCTCACAACTTTGCGTCCTCCTTGAGGGTCCCGGTCGGTGGCTGTGAAGGCAGGAGTTTCAGACCCATGCGGTCGGCCACGGCCGCTAACGGGCCCGGAAGGCTGACAAGAGGATAGCGATGGCTTGGGGCATTGTCGACAAAAATGGTGGCTGGGTCTTCCACCTTGTAGACCCGGTGGTCATCCTCCTCTGTGTAGTCCTCCCAGCCACCACGGTCTCCTTAGCTAGTGCTGGGCTATCTTGGAAGAAGCAAACAGACTCGAGGAAACGCTCAAGCCGTAGCGTGACACATGCAGCGCAGGGGTCAGCTGCGGTATGGGGACTCCAACTGCTCTTGTGGGTGTTGGGAGTCCAGTGGAGGTAAGGCGCCGGACACAAGTTTTCACTGAAATCTTCAATACCAAATGGGGGCAGTATTTTTCGAAGATAGATGTCTACTTCAGGGTTGCAGACTGAAAAAGAGAGACGAGTTGCGGGTTTCATGGGCTTTAAAGCAGCCTGGAGGTACAGCAGGGCTACCTCCTAATTGGTCGGTGAGTGCAAAAAAATCTGATACCGGGTACCGAAGCAGATGGGGTAATCCAAGAGCAAAGCCTGTTAGAGGGCGCAGCACGTACGGTATAGAACTTTTAGTTAATGTTAATTACCTTTGTATTATGAAACATACCTACTAAGGCATAGTGCTCTTCAAGAGGTTCTTTTTAAGTTACCATTATTGTCTCTTATTGTCCCGCTGACTTCTGGTGATAGTCTCTTCGTTCCTGCAAAAACTTCTCTGCTACCTGTAAATCTTGATACAATGTTTTCTTTCATTGGATAGTGGTCAGGATTTGATCTGGGTTGGTCGCCATACCTGTATCCATTTTTTCTTCGTTCACGTCACTGTTAGCTTGTATAGGGTCTGGCTTGGAGTCTTAATTTCACAGATTTTTGCGACATTTGGACGATCACTGTGCTTGTAGTCCAAAAAGATTGTAGTGATTAATTAAGGTTGTTTGGCTGTGAAATTTTCAGAAATTGGCAGAGGGGCTCCAATACCTGTCTGCTTAGCACCGTGTCATAACCGGAAGTCAAGTCACTTCTTGAATAATCCAATTGTCCCATTAATTTCTGACATTGGAGGCATTTAAGTGGTTCCAACATAAATAAGTAACCATTTGGAAATTGCAGATAAATATGCAAATGCTTTGTAATCACATGGGAATATTTTTGGGAAACGGTTTTATGAAGAGATCAAAAATACACATAAACAAACAGCAGAGGACCATTTTTGTAATATCAAACAGGTGTTTCATTATTGTTTCACCATTTGTACAATATATGCGTCCATTACATAGACCCTATAGGTTTTGATTATATTAATATTTCTTCAGTGAAGAGACAGAATTCCTCAGATCACCTTGAGAGGTGGGGGAGAAAATCCATACAGCATAGCATTGCGATATGTTTTGTGGCACAACATATACATAAAGTACAAATTTAGTTATAAAAGCAAGTGAATTTGTTAGGTGCATTACTTATGAAAGTTTTTATGACAGTGTTAGTCAGTCTGTGCTTAAGAATCCCATTTTGCTGCAATAAAAATAACTGAAGTCAATTCATTGACTGAAAATGTTATTAACTAAAACATGCTGAAATAAAAAAAAAAGGTTAAATATCGCAACATATTTCAATAAATGTTATCGCATTGCAAAATGTTTAAGATCCCAGTAATATTGTATAATGGGGCCTCTTGTTCCTACAGGATGGACACCTTCATCATAGAGGGCTTGTTTGTTTGCTGTCGTGATGACTGGGCACAATGTTGTCAGGTCTTGACCACACCATGTCACAAGTCCTGAGATGACTAATGTTATGATTTTAGGCTATATACATAAAATTAAATAGAATTGAATACCCTATGCTTTATGGCCAACTATTTTATAGAGTAATTTTGGAATGAGGCTGTCACAATCACATGTCGGTATATTGCTTAGGTGTCCATCTACTTTTGGTTATATAGTGGATGTTTCTTATACTGACATTTAGATTTTGTGGTTGAAAAATAACACCATTATCAAATGACATAATTCATCCAAGTGAAACCATTTTTCCCTACTGACCCAATTGGCCAACCCGATTAGAGTTTTACTGGTGCCTTGTATATTTTCACTGGCTTGGCAGCCAAAAACTGAAAACAATTCTTTTTTGGTATTTTGGTGATTCATTACACAATACGTACGTTGGTTAAGTTCTTTTTAGATTTGGTTTATGATATATTAACATATAAGAGGATAATTATTTATAACATTTCAGTAAATATAGGTGATGGGTTGATGAATTACTTGTGGTGGGTGATTCAGAGTAGGACTGGGCACCAAACTTGAATAATTACATAACAGCGATTGAATTGGCCCCAATTCATTTAAAAGAAAAATGCCTTGTCATTTAGTAAAAAAGTTTGAAACCTATGCTACCTCTCAATAAACATGTTACAGTTTTAAAACACATTACTTTTGCTCCATTTGTGCAGGAGTAAATCTAATCTGACCTCTTAATTTAAGTCCTCTCCATGCCTCAAGCCGCTTTAGGGATGACTCTGAGGCCTCGCCTACCAAAAGGTTATAACCCTTGGAGATTATGCCCATCCCTATACAGCCCATCTCTATTTCCTCTTCTATTATTGACAAGCTGGGAATAGATTCTGACTGATTTTGTTGTGTTCTGAATACGTTTCTCAGCAGTAAGTATTTCAAGAACTGATTGCTGAATATACTGTATTGATCACTTATCTCTTCAAAAAACATGAGATGCTCACTATTCAGACTGCACAATCCTTCTTTTTTTGTAATCTGTTTTCAGGCCATTTTTATATCTCCATCAGACCTTCCTGGGGGGGGGGGTAATTTCCCTATATTGTACTAAAGAGGTGGTTTTTAACCATGGTGGTTTTTGGATTTCAAGTGAGATATTTAAGCTGAGTACAAGTAAATGGAAAGAGGTAAACTCAAATGGTGGCCTTTTATCTCCCTCTCTAATGGCGCATCCTCTTAATATAAGTAAATAGCCTAAATATAACATTAGTGTTCTCAACTGTGCTCCCCAAAATTACCAGAGAGTGTAGGGGCATCTCAGCCCCCCCTTTTTCATGGGTAAGTGCAACAGAGACAACTGCAACCTAGGACATCTGTACATCCATAATAAATGTATTGCTCCTTAAGGAGCTATCCTGGAATTATGAGGTTGCGTCCCATCTTATCTTTAATGACCTCATTTCTCTGTAAAGGAATAGATTCATGAAACAAAGCATTGATATCTCTTGCTTAGGAAGTAAAACGTCCTGAGAAAATACTGCTTTTTTTTCACTTCCTCCTAATCTTCAACTCATCTTTATGTATCAGATGTGTTTCTTTAATAAGTATGATATTAGACTGCATTGATTTGATTTGATTCATAACTTGGTAAAATCCTCCTGAGTTTTTGTTGCCACCTACAGTTCCACAGTGTTGTTTTTTTTTTTTTTTTTTGGCTCGCTAGACATTTTAGATTGCCAGTAATTAATTTCTCCAACACTTTAAATTTGCTGTTAATGAAAGTAAAAATGAAACTAGTACTAACTTAAATGTTACAACCTGCATCCATTATTCAAAAGCATAAGCTTTAACACATATTTTTTCCTCCCTCTTTACATCATATCAATCATTAACAATAAAATTGTACAAACATTTACCGGGACAAAAGCATGAGCATGAGTTCCACCCAATTTTTCAGGTAGTTCACCAGGTGTTATCTATTAGTCTAGTAGCATGGTTAGTCTTAACCTCTGGGCAGACATTGCAGGTTTTAATCCTGCACGTTGTGTTAACTCACACTTAAAGTTTTAATCGGCCTTCCTGCGTGTCCGGAACTTTTAAGTTCTCTGCTGGCATGGGTCAAATGACTGTTTAAACAAGAATTCAGTGTCCAGTGTGAATTCTAAAACCAAAATTGCACTATTATAAGTGCATGAAACATATCCTGAAAGTTAAATTCAAATCTATCACTTGGGGGTGCCACAGATGCAAAGAAATGGACATGGCATAACACAAATCCCGCTATATTTCGGGGTCTATTTATCCAGTCATCAGTCTCTTGACAGTAGGCAGAACTCCAAAAATACAGAACCATGAATCCTGTGTGCCATTAAAGCCTTAGCATCAACTAACGGTAGCCACATTAATTTGTGCCAAGTTGAAATAAAACCACAATTTTCCATTTAGGGACTTGGTTATTCTGCTTTGTCCTAAAATTGTGGGAAGGTGTAAAAAAAAAAAAAAAAAAAGGCAATGTTCACTCTATATCCTTATATGGGTGTGAACAACTTATTTTTTTGAATATATTTTTAATTGCTTTTTTGATAGTCTGTATTTGAACTCAAAAGACTCTGTGCTGACAAACACATAAATTTCCTAATGATTTATATGTTCTCTTTAACAGACCCTGGTCAAACAGTTGGACACCATCCTTAGCACCTTGAATGAAATTCTGAATGAGAGGTAAGAGGAGGCTGTGTGCTATAGGTTTATTTAGCACTGGATTTATGTGTTATTCACATAGTCAGCAGTCCAGGGAAGAAATGACAAAATTATATATATTTTTTCGAACAGGAGGCAATTGTCTATCTCTTTGCTGCCTTGAATAAACTGGGTTGACAATTTCAAACGGATCAGAAAATCCAGAGGCTTTTTTAACTGCTTAATTTTCCTGCTACAAGATATTGTTTCCGAAATGTTAGAAATTACTGGATACACAGATCAATATATATTATTACACAAAGGTAGAGTCATGCCAGGCACCCTCCTTTAAGTGCAAACAGTAATGGTGTTACAACCAATCCTAGGTGAGCTGTATAACATAAATCAATTCAATTTTATTTAATATAGCGCCAAATCACAACACAAATACTGTATTAGCAGAGAACAACAATTATCAGAACAAACCAAAGATAATTATGTGGTATTATTAAAATGCTAAATTTGTTGCAACCTCGATCTAAGGAGGTGACTGGCTAAAACATTTGTTTATAAAAATATAATTTGACAGAAGTACTGTTCTGTTTATGACTGGTAAACAGTGGGTAGTGTTTTACGAGAGGCTCAAAAAATACCTGCTGTTGCGTCATGATGTGGGGGAAGTTCTAACCTTCATGAGTAGCTATTCTATGTTGCGTCGCTTGATCAAAATCTGCACTTTGAGTTTCACGTCTTTGTGAGCATTGTTATGTCGGCATAAGTTGAAATGCTTCAGAAAATCTCAGTGTTTCGAGTGACACTTGTTTAGAGAGCTGTGGAACGTTACAGTCCAATACGGAAAAAAAATGCGTCAGGTCAGGAGCACAAGTAGGTGAGGTTTCTTTGACATCCGTGGGATAATGCACCCTGAATTAATTTCCAAGGTCACTGTCAACACAGGGTTAAATTCTAATGTTTTGAGGCAAAATTCTTGGTGCAAACAACCCTTTCTGTGGTGGGATGACACTTGTGTTCTCCAACCTGACAAAGCCCACAGTGTGGGAAACTCACAAGTTTGTCACTCGGCAACACAAAAGTCAAGTTTCAGGTCCATGGTGACATCGGAAATGCGCATGTCCGCATGGTCACATAAAATCAGGTGCTTATTTTGATCAAGCAACGTAATTTGGAATACTTAGCTACGAGGATTACAGCTTCCCACTGCTCTCTGCACATTAGGGTGTTGCACATTGTTTGGGCACAGCAGGAGCAATTATTTTATTTGTAATTGTCACATTACTATTTATATGAACAACCCAATGATTGCCAAACGGATGTAGATATTCTAGTGAGTCAAACACATAAATGCTCTTGGGTTGAAGGAGAGTTTGAGCTTTTGAAAGCGTGACTGGAGAACAGGCTTAAGCAGTACAGTCCTGAGAATACAGTATGTATCTCTGTCTCAGAGTCATGACATGGCTCCCACTGTTAACAAAACACTGAATACACACTTCATTGCTATCATGCCATATTTTCTCTGACATATGGTCTCCTCCTCTCTGTGTTGTTGACATTTGTAGCAGTAAGCTGCTGTGGGAGTTGCGTCAGGATGCAGCAGCCTGTCTGGGTCTTCTCTGCATAGTGCTCAGCTACGAGGCTGAGCGCATTTTCAAGTGGCTTTTTCTGAAGTTCAATTCAAGCAGTCGTGATGAGGTGAAACTGTTGTACCTGGTGGCAACGCAGCGTGCTTTGGAGACTGCTGGAGAGAGGAAAGCCTTCTCGCATATCATGCAGGTAACCACAGAAAGAGACTACTATTTTTGTATGACACAGAACTGGGTTTTGTTCCTTAGGCATTCTGTGGCCACAAAGATGGGGCAAGCCTTACACTTCATATCTAGTTTTTGGTAAGAGTTAACAAAGAAGTTATACGTCATAAGGCTGGGACCTTTTTATGGTTACATATAGCAATCACTTCCAAGTACAGCAAGGCTTCAGGCCTCGTTTTGCATCTTATCAGAATAATAACACTATCAGAATTCCATAAAAACACATGGTCGTACAGAAGTGTAAAGTGTATTCCAGGTGGGGTAACTTAAGGGCCTGCATTGAGTGTTGTGTGTGTTTCAGCTCGTAATGAGCAACTTGCAGTCCATCTTGGAGAACGTGGACACACCAGAGCTGCTTTGCCAAAGTGTAAAGTGTATTCTTCAGGTGGCTCGCTGCTACCCACATGTCTTCAGCACCAACTTTAGGGTGAGTATTTGAGAAGTTATCGGTGCCGTTTCATGTTTGAGGCCCACCAATCAAATTACATCACATCAGAACATTTTGATAAATACCAGCTCCTAATATTTGCTGTTTTTCTACAGGACACAGTGGACATTTTGGTGGGCTGGCACATTGACCACACACAGAAGCAGGCGCTCACTCAGCAAGTTTCAGGTCAGTTCGATTTTTCTTATTTACACTCTCGGCTTTTTCTCCTGATAATAAAGTGGGGTTGATGGTTGTTTACCATCATTATGATCTCTGGCAAATGTTGTGGCTTTATTTATTAAAAAGTTAATTTAACAATTTAATGAAAGATCTTTATAACACAGACATGACATGTTAATTCATTGCATTCTCTTTGTATTGAATATCTCAGCCACTGTAAAAGATAAAAGTGAAATTTTATACCTATCCCTACTGTTGGATAAAGACTTGATTATGGTTTTCTGTATACTTATTCTCCAATATAATTAGTTATTGTGTGTTGGTGTGTAAGCGGCGCCAAAACATATGTAACTTACACACCAAAAACATGCTTTTTCACAGCCTACTGCTCCTGCTCCACTGACATGCTGCTTTTAGTACACGGTCTCGGAACACAAAGTGTAAGAATGTAATGACGGTCTTATGCTTTTGTAGCTGCCACATGTCCCTGTCTGTGTTTAGGCTGGTTACAGAGTCTGGAGCAGTTTTGGGTGGCAGACCTGACCTTCTCCACCACCCTCCTGGGTCAGTTCTTGGAGGATATGGAGGCATATGCAGAGGTGACCAGTGAGCTTCTCAGCTATGCTAAAAAACAGTCATCCTCATGTATGATGCAGCGGGGTTTACAGGTGTATCAAAAATATAAAACTATGTTTCCAAAAAAAGTTGGGACGCTGTGTGAAATGCAAATAAAAGATAAAAACTGCAAGCGGTGATATGTGGGACCTGTCGGAGAGCCAGCGGGAAGGGGTTGATGTGGCCATGGAGTTTACCCCGCCTGATGCATGTGCCACGTTTCGTGAGGTTAGAAGCATCACTTGACCTTAAAGAACATCTTCCTGTGTCATGGCGAAATATAAAAATTTGCCGCATTGCTATGGCGACGGCCTTTAACAAAGACACACCGGCTTCTCAGATGTCATCATGAATGTTTTAAGGCTATTCTGACCCAATTTTATGTTGTGACCAACCAGCTCGAAGAAGCACGTAAAAGTATGAAAAATGTCATTTACTGTTGCCCGCAGGTGGGGCTCTGACTATGACCAAATATTATCATGCAGACGTCTTCAGGGCGGGACTGTTATCATACGTGTAAATATCGGACCATGTACATCAAATTTACAGCAACTTATACTGTAGTTTGATGGTCAAAATGGTCGCCACGCCACGGGCCCACCGTTAGACAAAAATACATTATTGTAATTAATATTCATCCCAAAGGCGTTAAGATTTCAGAGACCAAATTTCAAGTTGGTCCGATAAATTCTGTAGGAGGAGTTCCTGAAAGCACAACACGTGCAAATCGCAAAAATTGGCCACTAAATTAATAATGGCCGACACCCTGTTGAGTTTTGGTCATAGTGCCAAGAAACATTTTCGTAGATCTAGGTACGATACACGTCCATCGAGTTTTGTGCATGTAGGTGAAAGTTGCTGCGGGGGCTGCAGTTTACGAGGTGCTAGCGAATTTGATGCCAACAACACATTTAAAAAAAGTTGGGAATCGGGCAACAAAAGACTGGAAAAGTTGTGTAATGCTAAAAAAACCACTGGTGGTACATTTCATAACTAATTAGCTTAACTGGCAACAAGTCAGTAACATGATTGGGTTTAAAAAGAGCATCCCAGAGAAGCAGGGGATCTCAGTGCTGGATGGTAGGAGTTCACCACTTTGTGAAAGACTGCATGGGTAAAGAGTTTACCAAAAAAGGGCATTTACAAACAGTGCCTACCCACAAATCTATGCTTAAACCGTGCGCACAAACATTTGACCAGAAATTGGGGATTCATCATTGTTTCTTCCCTGAATTTGTTTGTACTCTGGGAAGAAATTTAGAACTACCTCAGACCATGCGTAAGACCAAATAATGACGGCCTGGCTGTCTTAGAAAATGTAAACACACACCTTTTAGCATGTTAAAACTGCATTCCTTAAAAAAAGGCTTTAATAAACGACATTATTGAAAACCGTTAATTTACTAATATATTGACCAAATGTATTAAATAAGCTAATCATGAAATTGACATCCTTTAATCTTCATCAATTACTGTCTGAATTACAATATTCACAGATAATTACAAATACCATATTAATTATGAAATAAATGACCTCTGGGTAAGGGTTCTTGCTGGGTGTCATAATTTTCACCCTCATTTCTAGAACATATACAGTTTAAAAGATGTTGGTCCACTAATTGCTGCCAGTCTCTCATCCTGTGCCTCTCTTTTGGTCTGTGATGCATTTCTTTGCTTCAATGTTAGTATCTAACCTTTTTTTTTTTTTTTTTTAACCTGTGCCCCAGTTTTAACCATAGTTACTCCTGAAGAAACACTTGAGAGGTGTGCCTTTGCTGGCTTCCACTTCAGACACTATTGTTTCAATTTCCGCTGTTGTAAAATATTTCTTATTAATTCTTGGTGCCATCTTTATTAACCTTTCTTCACTTCACTGCTTTCTTAATGATACAGCTCCAGACAAATGGGTGTCCTAAAATAGAGAAAACGGGACGTGTCAGTTTGCTAATTACAGAGTTCCGACATGCGCCTGTCAATTTAGAATGATTCTGATTCACTATCACACGCAAGGTGGTGAGAACAAAGTTGGCCGATGCGCACGCGTCATGAATCCCAGTGAGTTTGTGTGCACACTTACTACTGTGCACAAAGTAAGAACATTTCTACGCACATATTAGTGAATGAGGCTCATTGTTCCTAAACGTAAAGCCGCAAAGAATTAGGGAATTTTGTCATCGTCGTTACACAATATCATTGAAAGATTCAGAGAATCTGGAGACATCTCTGTACGCAAGGGACAAGGCCGAAGTCAACATTGGATGGCTGTGATCTTTGGGCCTGCAGGTGGCACTTAATAAAAAAAAACAGATGTCTGGGAAGGCACCGTTAATGCTGAACGATATATGCAGGTTCCGGAGCAACATATGCTGCTATCCAGACAACCTCAGGGAAGGCCTCGCTTATTTCAGCACAACAATGCAAAAAAGGTATTCTGCAGTTATTAACTGAGTGACTGTGTGGGAGAAGAGTCCATGTGTTAAACTGGTCTGCCTGCAGTCCAGACCTGTTTCCCATTGAATTAAATGAAAAATACAGCAAAGAGACCCCAAACTGTTGAGCAGCACTTGTGAAAACTCCAGAAATTGGTCTCCACAGTTCCCAAATGTTTATAGAGTATTGTTAAAAGAATAAGTGATACAGAAGTGGTAAACATGCCCCTGTCCCAATTTTCTGAAACCATGTTGCTGGCATTAATTTCAAAATGATCATATATTTTCCAAAAAACAATAACTTTTGTCAGTTTAACCTTTTGATATGTTTTCTGGTCTATTTTCAATTAAATATGGGTTTACATGATTTGGAAATCTTTGCATGCTGTTTTTTATTCACATTTTACACAGCCTCCCAACTTTTTTTGGAAACGGGGTTTTACAACAAATTGAGAAGTGTCCTAATTTGATATTGGGACAAGAAACCCACCAGACATGAAATCTTGTTAAAACAGTCTTTTCTAAGAATTATAAAATATGGCAGTATTTACTCCCACGTGATACACAGAACTGATAATTGATTTTGTTCAAGACCTGAAAGAGTCTGTGCTCTGTTTAGGATCTGGGTCATGTGGTGTCAGGCGAGGTGCTGGATGATGACATCCCCCCTCCCTCAGTGTCTCTGCCCAAGCTGGCAGCTCTGCTGAGGGTTTTCAGTACAGTGGTCCGCAGCATTGGAGAGCGATTTAGCCCTTTCAGAGGACCACCTATCACTGAAGCCTACATCACTGATGTAAGTGAACCTGACTGTGGGCTGAGCAGTGTTAACAGTGTATTAAATACATCAAATTGTACATCTAGTAAACTAATCGGGGAAAATGTGGAAAGCAGACTGAAAATGGATTGGAAGACAGTTTTTGAAAAAGGAGAGGTTTGTTTGAATATAGTATAGCATATATTTAGTCTGAAAGATCCCCTCTTTAGTTGTCGAAAGTATGAAGTCAAACCAGAAGGAAATCCCTCTTTTGAAAGTTATAGCAATGTTGGTATTACAAATTCCTTGTTTGTTTTAAAATACCTTTTTGGCAGTTTGGCTCGAAAATAGTACAGTGAAACACTGAGTGTTAATTGTAAACTCAAAGGACTGTCTTATATAACCACGGACATTGTTAATGACAGACTTCTGTCAGTTATAATATTGGCAGTAGCCACCACAAACAAAACTTAAATTTCTATATTGGCGCATATGATTTCCCAAACAATTGCTTTTCTTTGTTACATGATGGTAACATAATAATAGGTTTATGGGCATATCCTTTAAACCCCAACAAAGTTCATTTTATCCATGAACATTCCGACATTTGCTTTTTCAAAATGATCAAATGTAAAACACTAATTATACCAGACACAATCTGGGGAAAAGGCAGATGAATCTGCCTTACTGCCACAGATGCTAGTAGTATCTGAAGTATGTCCTAATAAAGTCAAGTACATTACAATCAGTTACTGTAAATATCATACTAGAGCTTTTACGATAAACAAATAATTATCTACTTATTGTTGTCTGTGTACATTACAGTCCTTGACTGCAATTTCCTTTTATTCCCATTTTATTGTACTAGAGTCATACTTTTTTTCTCTCTATTTTCTTGAGGTTCTAAACCGGGTTCTGGCCTGTGTGACTGCGGCAAAGCAAGTCCAGTTCTCTGAGGCGGTTCTCACAGCAGGGAATGAATGTGTGGGTGTGTTGCTGGCCAGTGTGGAGCCCTGTGGTCACCTGATGGAGGCTGTCCTTGCCTATGGCCTGGACCAGCTTGACTGCTGTCAGGCCTGCGGCCCAGACTACAATATGGCAGTGCTGAGTCTTCTCACTCTGGTATAGTCACTTTAAGGGTTCATTTCACACCTCCATTTTTCTTTTTCTTTTTTTCACTTTTACCGAAACCCAATCAAATCTTGTTTGAGTTTTATTACCCACTCTTAAGTATGATAAACAAAGTCTAATGGACCGAAATATTTTTTGTAATTTGCCCAGCTTATTTTGTAATGCTTATAATTAAACACCCATAACATTTTTGTCTTGTTCAGTTTACTATTTAACTATTTTTGCCAAACTGTACTCCTTTAACTTTAGTTATGTTTGTCAGTACAACTTACTCAATATATTTGTGAGTAAGAGGACATCATTGTCAAAGCAGGGCATTCACTCTTTTCTGATTATTACTTGAAAGCCATACAGTTTTTTAACAGCTCATCCAGAAATGTGTCAAGAGTGCTTTACTGCTTTGTTTTATGTATTCTGTAACATTGCGTTAACATACTTGTTGTCTTTCAGATTGTGGAACAAATCAACACGAAGCTACCTTCGTCCTTTGTAGAACGATTGTTGGCACCGGATTCCCATCTGCTGAAGCTACGCTTCCATCAAGAGAAAGAGGTGAGTTTTCTTTTGAAACACCCTCCTCTTTTTCTCTTTCTCTTTCTCTCTCCCTTTCTCCCCAAGGTGTGTATGTACGTGTATATATGTACGTGTATGTGTATATATGTGTGTATGTGTATATATGTGTACGTGTATATGTGTGTGTATATATATATATGTGTGTGTGTGTGTGTGTATATATATATATATATATATATATATATATATATACACACACACACACACACACACACACTATATATATATATATATATATATATATATATATACATATTATGTATATATATATAAGATATATATATGTGTGTGTATATATATGTGTGTGTATATATATATATGTGTGTATATATATATATATATATATATATATATATATATATATCTTTATCTCTTTAGTTTCCAAGATATTGACCAATAAACTTCCAAAGGGCCAGACTCAGCCCATAAATGGAACAGAGTCAACAATTTTCACAAAACGTGCAGGATGTGTCCATATAAGTGCATGAAACATATCCTGATAGTTAAATTCAAATCTATCACTTGGGGGTGCCACAGATGCAAAGAAATGGACATGGCATAACACAAATCCCGCTATATTTCAGAGTCTGTTTATCCAGTCATTACAGAACTTTAACGATATGTTGAACAACGTTGAACTCTATGTATAAAACTATTGTTTCCTGTGTGTGTGTGTGTGTGTGTGTGTGTGTGTGTGTGTGTGTGTGTGTGTGTGTGTGTGTGTGTGTGTGTGCGCGTGCGTGCCTGCACACAATGCACAGGTGATGTCAGCTGTACACAGTGTGTATCAGGCACTGCTAAGCCTGAAAAACATTCCAACACTGGAGGCAGCTTATAAAATGGTCTTGGGTGAGATGGCATGTGCCCTTTCCAGCCTGATGGACACTCTCGGGACCAGTGGTAGGGACCTGGCACCCGGCAGCCCCCCCACCAATATCCAGCACCCTGCTTTTGCCGCCCTCACCCTACCTCTGGAAAAGGCCCAGTTCACGCTCATCTTCAATGTCAGCACCCTTACCACCATCGGCAACACCAAGAATTCTCTCATTGGGGTGAGCATTTTTACGTTTCTGTATTGCTTGAAATCACTTAAATGGGTAAATTGCTCCAATGTCTTGACTCAAATATATACCACATCTTAAACAGATGTGTGTGGTTGGTCCACCCTTCAGAGTGGTTAATCAAACCAAGGATTACAGACTATAATCACAGCGAAGAAAAACTGAAGCTGTGAGCAAATAGTCAGGCCATGGAAATGCTGTGGTCCATGAAAATACCATTTAAGGACCTCCATCTTGATCACTTAATTTGCCTCTCAAGATGAGACTTTGGAGGGGCCACAGCCTTTGTCACACTCTAGTACTCACTTGGTTGTCACTCTCTCACCGAAAATCGGTACTCACTTGGTTGTCACTCTCACACCGAAAATCAATGCAAAATCGTTCCCTTCCTGAACAGGTGAAATAACAGCTAAACTCTAAGCAGTATCACTGTGTTCAATAAGCCTTGTTGTGATTTTCCAATTATGGAGGCTTTTATTTCTAAATTGAGGGCTTTCAGCAATCTAAATGCCTTTGCAGGTTTAGACAAAAAAATAATAATTCCAAGCTCCTCTTGCACTGCAAATGTGATTAACTTCTCATGTTAAGAGACTCTTCTGAATTAGAAGCCATCTAAATAGCTGCTGATGCTCTGGTTGGGCGCCATAAACTTTTTGAGAAATAATGACATATTCAAGTGAGATACAGAATGAGATAATACTCTTTATAGCCCCAAATGTAAATAAAAACAGAATCTGATGATTTGCAAATCATGTAAACCCACATTTCATTGAAAATAGACCAATAAAAAAAATCATATCAAATGTTAAAGAATCTTACGAAAAATGTTCAACGTAAAATTGCGGCACATAATATTATTAAAAGATTCTGAAGAAGAAAATCTGAAGGAATCTATGTACACGGGACAAGGACGGCCGTGATCTTGTGGCCCTCAGGCAATACTCATGGAAAACAGATATTATTCTGTAGTGGAGATAACTGCATGAGGTCAGAAACACTTCCGAATACCATTCTGTGAAGATAGTTTGTTGCTGCATCTGCAAATGCAGGTTAAAACTCGACCATGCAATGAAGAAACCATATCTATATGCAAAAAGTTTGGAAATTTGTTTTTCAGCATTTCTTTTTTAGACGTAATGTCCTGCATGACGTGTACTTGAACATTTTCTATCCCTTCCTGTGTCCACTATGTGGCAAAATGTGTGGCATCATCAAAGTTTTAAGTCTTTTCTTGCCCGACTTAAGGTGGATCTGTTCAACATGCTGCCAAACACAAAATGATGAAATCAAGAAGATTTTTACAGTCAGCTAGTGTTGCAGAGTTGTTGTTTTTTTTGGTTCTTGGGGTTTTTCTTTAATCAGAAATAGGTGTCCAAAAGGACCCAGTGCATAACTTTAAGGAAATAAGAGCCTTGACGAAGGTTACTAGAATGTGTAGGAGGTGTGGGTCATGATGAAGCAGCATTTGGATGTTTTAATTTTTGCACTGACTGCTGTTTTATATCAATGCATGTTCATTTTGAAATGTGCTTTGTCTAGATGTGGGCATTATCTCCTACGGTCTTTGCGCTTCTCAGTCACAATCTGATGCTGGTCCACTCTGAGTTGGCCATCTACTACCCTGCCATCCAGTATGCTGTACTCTACTCCCTGTACTCGCACTGCACCAGGTAATACATCCCTGTTGTCTACTACAGCATTTTGAATTTTATACACCTGTAAGACTAAGTGGTCTCAATTCATTTTCTTTATTTTTTTCTTTGCAAATTTTTTTTTTTTTTTTTTTTTTTTTTTTTTTTGCATAATAGTTGAACTTGAACTTGGTGTCAAAATTGAGGCTTTAATAATCTGGTAAAGAAATGCAATTTCAAGGTTTCCACTCATCCTGGGAAACCTGGAATTCTTGGAACCAGTTTCCAGTTCTGTAAAATCTTCCTGGCGATACAGTATAAAGTCCTGAAAACCAATTAGTTGTGTTGTAAAATACGATTGTTTAGTTTGGAGCAAACTGAGAGATCCCTGGAACAATTGGTAGCTGAAACTATGTTCAGAGACCAGATTGAGTTAGAGCAGTGAAGTTGACTTTTTACAGGTTGAAAATGAAATGATCACACCACAAAATTGCAGGCTTTTATTAAATGCGCCTACAATCATGTCAGGTCGCTGAAGACAGCGTGTGTTTCTTGAATAAAATTTAAACAAAAAAGATACTCGACAACAATTGACTGTAAGTGAAGAGTTCCCTCAAAACAGTAACGGTTCACTGGTAATTTGATTTATTTTTTAAAGACGTTTATAATTTTTCACTTTGACTCTTGCTGGATTATCGTTCTCATAAGCAACATTAACTTTAACATAATGTTAAGTTGGTTAGCTACTTTACATTACATGTAAGCTGGGACAATGTGCTCGTTATGTTTTTATTCATTTTTTTTTATTGTTTATGAAATTAACAGTGCGTGTTTTAGAGTTAAAGTGTGTGTTGCATGTGCGAGTCTGAAAATGTCTTTCATTGTGGTTTAGGTTTTTCGAGTCTGTCTCACCACTGACCGTTAAAGAAAAATGCTGAAATTAGCCCAGAGTCAACAGTTAAGGGAAACCTAAATGATAATATTGAGTGATACATTTGCTTTTAGATCAGTTTATTTTTGTGAAACGGTGTTAAGATATAGCCAGAACCCAATTTCACAGCGTGAATATGGGTCTGGTCCCCCTCCATAGGGAATCGTTTGCAGGTGTTCCGTCCTACTAGACCTACAGTTAAATTAAACCAAATCAGCGTCCGTGGAAACCGTCCGACACAGCCACCGCTGCATCTACCTGCGGCACTTGTCCACCAAAGCATTAACAGATGAGCTTTTCTTTTGAAACAGATAGTCGTGGCATTCGGCCGACAAATGGTGTAATTTCAGTCACTCGCGTTGCATTCGATCGGCCAGTTTTTGATCACCCTGTCATTTGATCAGATAGCTGGCCCCGCTGTTGCAGTCCAGCCCGGAACGGTGCCTTAGTTGTTGTAATATTTTGTTAGAATTCAACATTTTGTGTTTGTCTGCTCTATTTGCCTGAGTAACTCCATGAAGTTGAGATCAGAGCACTGTTCGGGCTAGACCATCTGCTGTAGGCCCAGTGTGCTTCTGTTGGGAGAAGGATGTTTTTTTTTTTTTTTTTCAAGACTGGCTAGATGTTTGGGCTTGTTGCAATACAGAATGAACTTGGGTTTATATGTTATTAAAGATTTCTTCTCAAATACATTTAATTTGGTATTCTCCAACTCTACACAAACATATCTTTATGTTGCACAGCAATGAAATGCCTGTTTTTTTTCACTGCTGCTTTTTTTTTTTAATTTTTTTTTTTTTTTTTTTTTTTTTTTTTTTTTTTTTTTTTTTTTACACATCCTAATCCAAGTCAGAATGTGTCAATTAAACTATTTCTGAAGACTATTTCAGACAATCATTAACTTTACTACTTGTGCAGAGGGTTTTCCTAGGAAAATCTACAATGTTTCCTGTAGACTGTAGCCCCAGATGTCTGTATCTTAAGGTTCCCTTTAGCTTTACTTTAAAAGTGTCAATGTTTCAAAGGATCATATTCAAAATCAGGACTTAAGTTACTGCATTGAAAATCTGCAACATTATGCAGCTGATCTTGTTGATTTCTGGTTACTAACCTTTTAACGTCTCCATTCTGTGTGCAGACACGATCATTTTATCTCATCCAGCTTGTCATCCTCATCTCCCTCTCTGTTTGATGGCGCTGTCATCAGCACTGTTACCACAGCAACAAAGAAACATTTCAGCACACTGCTGAACCTCCTGGGAGGTCTGCTGTCGAAGGAGCACCTTTTTCCTGAGGCCAGGTTCTTTGTCTCCCTTTCTTTGACACGCACATGCACGCCCTCAGACAAAAGTCTTTCTTTGTTATAATTGACAATAGTATTTTTAGTATTTAAAAAGCGCAAGGTAACACCGTCAAGCGTAGGAAAAATCCAAACATATTCTAAAAAGGTACATGATGAATGAATGTATGACAGAATGTCTTTTGCAATGACTTGAATGTATTCATTTCAGCCAACCAAAAACCTTACAAGAACCAAATGGTTCTGTGATCGAAATCAGACTCAGAAAAATATATTAGTAGCTATTTAATATTGGTAAAACAGAATACTACGCAAAGGTTTCTGTATACAGCTGTTCAATCATACGTTTATGTTGGTGTGTTAGGAAGCTGCTGCTGACCTGGGCTCAGGAAATCTCTTTGCTAATGAAAAGGTCCGAGACCTACAGCCCCCTCTTTTCCTTGCCCTCCTTCAACAAGTTCTGCAGGGGCCTGCTGTCTAATGGTGAGCCCAAAGTTTCCAGCATTTCATAAAGAATTGTTTATATTGTGCTTTTCACAGGCTGAGAGGTTGTGTAATTTTAAATTGTAAATGTCTTTTTACCTATTCATCACTAATAATGTTGTTTAATGTTTTACTTCCTCATTCTCTCTTGATAGCTCTAAAAGAAGATCAAAATATTTGCCTTCAAACCTGCCACTGCTTACAGGTCCTCTCATCTGCTCTGTCTACGGAACTGCTGCAGAGGTAAACATCATTCACACATAAACATAAACTTTTAGACTGTATTTTAAGTCTCGTTGGTTAATTTGGACATGTTTTCTGTCTGTTGTGCACTTTGCTGCAGACACGGGGAAAAAAAACGTGACGGCTAAAGCCTCTGTTATAATAAATTATCATCGGTCACATCTCATGTAGATTTCCAATCATTGTTGATGTTACATGTAGTCAATTGAAGCAAAAAGATTCCTCAAGTAATTTCTTTTGTCTGTGGGAAACAGCTGCAAAAGCTTTTGTTTTTCCAGCTCTATCATGTAACGTATACAATACTGGAGTAAAACGGTGCAATGGAAGAACTACAAGCTAAATGAGCTTTTTTTGGAGCCCCTGAAAGCCACACCACAACAAAACCTTGTTCTTTATGCTTGGAGGGCTATAAACTACGTTTTTCTTTAACGATTCCTACATAATGCATCCTGGTACCTGGAGGCACTGCTGGCATGGTTCTGCTTGCAGGAAAACTCAAACACACAGCTTTCTTGGTCAATAACACCACATATTAATCAATTTATTTCTTAATCTGAATACATTAACCATCAACACGAAGTGGATATCCACAGATATTGCGGAAGTTTTCCTTTAACCCTTAGAACCCGATGGACGCAAATTGAAATTCCCACATCTTCTTCTCATTTAAATTGTACAAGGAGTATTTATCACACAGAGATGCAGCACATATCATATGAAACTGCACAAATTGAGGTTTCCAAAAAAAGGGAGTTCCTCGTCTGTTTGACAAAATAAATATGTTGAAGTTGCATCAAATTTGTACCGTGAAAAAATAACGTTATACAAACAGGCCAAACACCTGCAGGATAATATCTTGAATTTCTTTACTGATTGTATAATTATTGTGTTTTGATAAGTCCCCAACTACATATCAAAATAAACAGTAGAACTTAGCATTTCTGCTGATACACGTTTTTCTGTACGACGGAGCATTTCCAACTATTACGGTTGTAAAATAACAGCTGATTTCTGTATTATCTCCAACATACATCCACAATGCATTCCTATTTGTATCAAAATATATAAATCCTGTATTTGTAGGCCTACCCAATAAGCCGAGTTATTACTATGCATAAAACATATCCCTTGAGTGTAAGTCCCTGGTTTGGCTACTGGCCACCCAGATGGTTGCATGTCACTTACCTGCGCTCTTCCCTCTCATACCCTGTCAATCTCCCCTGTCAAATACAAATAAATAAATGCCCACAAGAATTATCTTTAAAAAAAAAAATACTTAATTTCTGTGCTTTTCATAGCAATGATGAATGATTGAAAAATGTCTTAACTGTATAAAGACATATTTAAAAAAATTGCTAAGCTGGACAATCTCCTCTAAACAATTATAAAAAGATTTCTCTATAGTCAATATTCTATGGGGAGACATATGTAAAAACATAACTGTTTTATTAGGCATTTGTTTTCCCTTGATATAAAGATTAATATGAAAAATCTTTGTCTGTCTGTCTGTGTCAAAGGTGTGTGGATGCATGCAGAGTCCAGTTGGTCCACTCAGCTGTGAGGGTGAGGCAAGCCTATGCCAAGCTGCTTCGGACAATCCCCCTTGATGTGGCTTTGAGGTAACACTTAGTCTACCACTCAGATTAAATTCGTTCATATGATGAATATACCTCATACATAATGTGTCTGCAATTTTGTTTGTCCACAGTAACCACAGTCACCCTGAGATAAAGGAGCTCTCTCTGGCCATCCGCCACCACATGAGCCATGCACCAAGTAGCACGTTCCACCCCCAGGACTTCAGCGACCTCATCAGCTTTATTTTATATGGAGTCCTGCACCGTGGAGGGTAATGTTACACTGACAATGAGCTTAACTGGATACATTTTTTTGCAAATTCTGTTACCGTGTCTTTTTATGCATCCGCAACAACTGTGGCTGTAGACTTCAAGCATGCACAGTCAAATGATATTTTTTTACGCCACGTGACACTAATGGGCTCCGCATCCGTCAGAATTATACACAGGTGTGGCCTGAGTTCTGCTCCCATCAAGCCAGCTTTTTCTTTAGCTAACATACATGTGCAGCTGCACATAAAGATACCCACCTTCTCCGTCTGACAGCGGTGGAGAGAATAAACGTTCCAAAGTGTCCCTTACTTTTGCATGTAAGGGCTGAAATAAGAGCAATGTGTCTAAAAAGGCAGTTTCCGACACCCCACCTTCAAGTTTTTTTTATCGTTGCTCCAGTATGCAAGCAGCCTAGAGTCCACACACGGAGTCAACTAAATTGTACGAACATAAGTTTAACAATTAAATGCAACCAATAACCAGCTGATTTGTATGGGTGCGTTCATAAATTCAATCTGAAATGGTAAAAGCATCATCAGAATTGTCGTTCAGAAACTCAGTTTTATTCAGAGCACAGTTGGACCATTAGTGATGTGGGATCTGCAGGAAAACTACTGCACAGTAAAAACACTGTCAAAGAAATAGCCCTGTTTAAAATAATGCTGTTGGTAGTACAAAATTAGCTGTGTCATTAAAATTTTAACAATACCCATCCCTATTCCTCCCTTACTGTATATATAGGAAACTCAAGAAGCATTTTAACTTTTTTCAGACAAAAAAAGTCATGATTAAATAATCGTTGAATCTTGTAACATCTTTTCATTACTATGTTTATTATGTTATGTGTTAATTCTTGAACCAAATTATGGAAACAAGTATGGATAAAAGTATTGATAAGTATCGTTATCGATAAACGGTATCGTATTGGTACCGATAAATGCAGCAGGATGCACACACAGTGTTCAACAAAACACGAATCTTGAACACACAAACAAATCTGGCCGTTTGACACTAAACACCAAGCATATTCACCACGGAATGAGCCAAAGATGTCCCCACATGTCCCGTAGGTAAAACCTAATAGAAGAATACAGGGAATCCCATGAAGCTGCTGCACACATGTCCTCCACAGACATCTTATTGAACAAGGTTGTGGAGAATGAAATGGCTGTCATGAAATACAAACGAATGTCGGGCCGGGCATCCAAGCTGCAGCTTATGCCTTACTCGTAGTATTAGTCAACCAGTGAGACAGCTGCTGTTTTGACTGCGGTTTCCCCTGAGAGTTGCTCTCTGTCATGTACGAACTGCTGCTGGGTCTGTCTGACAGCTGCTGTGCGCTTTACATAGTGAATCAGAATGCATGGCTTGACCAGTGCACGTGCAAAAACTGTCCCACAACCCTTTTAGCAAGAGGAACTCCCTGCCACATACATTTTGGCTGTACACAAAGCTTAAAAGGAGTACATTTTACTGCATAAGCGGCCATGGTAGATGGCTTGAACCCTGAATAGTGCGAATGGCTGCAGGTGGTAAACCTAGGCTTTTTGAAGGCTCCCTTTCATGGGCCAAGCCCACAAACCGTTTTGCCCGAGCTGGGAAAGCGCGATGGCAGCCGCCACGATTCGCCTGCTAGCGGCTCAGCTAATATCACCAACCATGTTTGGCGACAGATCATGGAAAAATGCATCCATGCCTAGAGGAGGGTTCTTCTGTGTGCTCATGGGAAAACCACAATGGTGCCCTGGAAATGGGACTCCCTGCGACATCAGATCTGAGGCTCTGTTCTGCTTCCCGGGCATGTACATGTTGATAGAGCACAGGTACGTCTGTGCCCACAGCAACGGGCTCTTGGCTATGTCCAGTAAATGAGCTGATTAGACACCGCCTTGCTGAGTGAGATAAGTCGCAGTCCTGTTGTTTGTTCTCACTACCACGTGTTTGTTTCCCATCATTGGTTAAAACATTTTCAGGACTTAAAGCACAGTGGACAGCCCCAGGCAGTGTTTGTAAAGAGATGGAGGCTCTTGCCACCTTCCTCCCACCATCTGAAAATGACACATCCCTCCCCAGCTATGCAGAGAACCATGTGTGTACACTGAGATGTGTACACACATGGTCACCCTGCTCACGGGAACCCCCACTGACAGAACACAGGTATTTTCCCTAGAGCTGATAAGCGGACAGTCAACATACTTTTTATTTGTGATGTACAGGGTCCAAACAAGCAGCAACAAATAGTCACCTATTGGTTTGTGAACTGGAGTTTAACTTTTCAGCTGTTGCCATCTTGCTAGTTTTAGGGCAGTTTGGAGCCAGAAGTGACCATATTTGGGAGAGCTGTGGAGGAGCGAGCGGTGGATCTGATTGGCAAATCAAAGACACTATGTCCCGCCAACCTACAGCCAAAACCTGTCTGTGCCACAGGTCAATCAGAGATGCCCCCAAACTTACCACTTTTTGAGGCCTATTATATCTTTTTAATGATGGGATTATTTTCAGATGGACTGCCAGAAAACTAATACGAAGGAGGGACTTTAGCTAACAACCCCATAACAACGTGTTGAAAAAAAATTATTTACTTTGTACACCATGAGAGAAGTTGAATGGGAGTATATGGAGCTGATGGCTTTTTGAAGCCAAGCCCTAGCGCCATTCAACATGGCAGCAGGATGTGCCTCCTGTCAGCCGCCGCCTTGATAATGTCTGAGAGATGCCAAAAACACCCACTAGGAGCAGGTGAGCAGCCAATAGAATTGAGTAGAATGGGAAAGCCACTTGGGAAGCAGAGCTCTCTTCCCCATGTCATTATCCAGATCCATAAGGAAGAGGGGCAGAAGCAGGATGGGGAGCCAGTGACAGAGGGAGCTGAGTCAGTGGACCTTGCATGGCGCTCACTGAGAATGTCCGGCAGCAGTGAAGTTTGGGCGACTCGCCCGTCTACTTTCATCGTCTTGTACTCCGACCTCCGGCGGCGCAGCGAAAGCCTTCAACTGCTGCTTGAGGATGAGTGCCTGGCTGGTGTTCTCCAGACTGAGGCACAACTCACAGCCAGCGTGGAGATCAAAGTCCATTATGCATCCAGCCTGTCAAGAGGGGCACAGTTGGACACTGCCGCCCGGCTATTGCACCACAATTTTTGTTCTTCGCCAGCTTCCCAGATGCAATCGCTGAAGATGAAAAGGGTGCAAAACTGAGGCCACACAGGTGTATTATACGAACAATGTAGACCTGAGGCAGTCAGCCCGTGGTGTCATGTTGTGTAAAAGATATCTTTAGAATACACATGCATCAGGGGATAAATGGAATAGCTACAATTCTAAGAGAGTGAATTATACAAAATACAGCCTAATATCTTAAAAACGCCTTCAAATAATTTCAATTCTTTCTTCAAACATTCACTTGGGTTCGAGGATGAACTGATTAGATTTTGGTAGTCAAGGTTACTGAGACCTCACAAAACACGTTTGCAGCCATACAAACACAAATATCTACTAGGATAGAATGATTCATTACATTTTATACCAAAGGTCAACTTCACTGTGTCATGTTCTGCCAAAAAGTATTTTTTATCCATTATTCAACACCATAACTCAGGGACAGAAAGGGAGATTGTGACCATGCACACATTGTTGAGCTGTTGGGTTGAAGATGTGTGTGACGCATTGTTTTAGATTTTGTAGCTTCTTTGCAGCAACATCCAGATTTTAAATATTGTCTATTGTCATGTCTTGAATGTCGAATCAATTAAAACCTTTATGACTGAGCTTTCAACCATGTGAACACATGAGAAATTTGACTGCTTTTTGTTTTGTTTTGTATCCACAGCAAGGACCCCTGGTTGGAGCGTCTGTATTACAGCTGCCAGCGGCTTGACAAACGAGAGGGCCGAGGGAGTGTTGATGGCAGCAGGCCGGATATAGTGGCAGGGGCACTGTTGAAAACAGAGGTGGTGCTGTGGCAGTGGGCAGTTTGGGAGGCTGCACAGTTCACCGTACTGTCCAAACTCCGAACACCACTGGGCCGAGCTCAGGACACCTTCCAGACCATTGAAGGTAACAGGACAAGATCCAGTTTGTGCTTACAGTTTCATTTGGGTTTTTAAATACAGTGCATCCGGAAAGTATTCACAGTTGCATCCTGTTTCCACTGATCATCCTTGAGATGTTTCTACAACTTGATTGGAGTCCACCTGTGGTAAATTCAGTTGATTGGACATGATTTGGAAAGGCACACACCTGTCTATATAAGGTCCCACAGTTGACAGTGCATGTCATAGCACAAACCAAGCCATGAAGTCCAAGGAATTGTCTGTAGACCTCCGAGACAGGATTGTATCGAGGCACAGATCTGGGGAAGGGTACAGAAAAATGTCTGCAGCATTGAAGGTCCCAATGAGCACAGTGGCCTCCATCATCCGTAAATGGAAGAAGTTTGGAACCACCAGGACTCTTCCTAGAGTTGGCCGCCCGGCCAAACTGAACGATTGGGGGAGAAAGGCTTAAGTCAGGGAGGTGACCCAAGAACCCGATGGTCACTCTTGACAGAGCTCCAGCGTTGCTTTGTGAGGAGAGGAGAACCTTCCAGAAGGACAACCATCTCTGCAGCACTCCACCAAGCAGGCCTGTATGGTAGAGAACCAGACGGAAGCCACTCCTTTGTAAAAGGCACATGACAGCCCGCCTGGAGTTTGCCAAAAGGCACCTGAAGGACTGTCAGACCATGAGAAACTAAATTCTCTGGTCTGATGAAACAAATATTGAACTCTTTGGCCTGACTGCCAAGCGTCATGTCTGGAGGAAATTGTAATTGCTGCCAAAGGTGCTTCAACAAAGTACTGAGCAAAGGCTGTGAATACTTATGTCCGTGTTATATTTTCGTTCTTTATTTTTAATAGATTTGCAAAAATTTTAAACAAACTTTTTTCACTTTGTCATAATGGGGTATTGTGTGTAGAATTTTGAGGAAAAAAATGAATTTAATCCATTTTGGAATAAGGCTGTAACATAACAAAATGTGGGAAAAGTGAAGCGCTGTGAATACTATCCGGATGCACTGTATCTTTTGCACCTCAGGCTGCCACATTAGGTTTTTTTAATGTGAAAAATTTACATGGTGGGCATTCCCAATTCTTCCTGTATGGGCACTCTTGAAAATGGTTTACTTTCAATAGGCAGTTGCCACTTAGTTAACTACTTGAGTAAAAAAAAAAAAAAAAAAGTTCAGAGTGAACGAGTCAGTAAATACTGATGCTGTTTTTTACTCGCTGTTATTTGTTCAAAAGAATCGACATAATGGATTAACAAGTGGACAATCTTCCCTCGCTATCCTTCACCTGTTTTTTGCGCTGCAGTGTGTCAGTGCAGCAGAGGTTGAGCTCTGCCCTGAAGAAAAGACAGGGATCAGGACTCAGACCGAAAAGCTTTTTTTTTTTTAGGTCAGCTAAAAAGAAATGGGTGCGCATAAATTAGGTAACTAACACAAATACAATATTTTCGGTTGCATTGCAACAGCGGGGCCAGAGCTATCAAGCCAAGTGTCTTTTACTGAGTGAGTGACAGGTTAAATTTCCACTGCAGGATGCTGAATGTGTGACTTTTCAAATTAAAAGCCTTCCAGTTTCACACAGGGTCCAGCCATAATACTAGGTTTTAGCTTAGACATGTGTTTCTTTCAGGAGTGGGGCTCCAATTGAAGAGGAAACAGTGGATTTTCCCAGTTAAATCTTATATCAGAACACTTTATTTGACACTTTTCAAACCAGTTTATGTAATTGTTGATCCAGAAAAAAGCATGCATTTTCAAATTTAACCTGCTGTGACACAAGATGTGTATACAGAGTATCAATTTGTTATTGTTCACATAAAAGAAGCTTATTCAGCTGGTTTGGATGGAGCTCAGCTACATTACACATGTCAAAGTAGCTCTCGGAAGAAGAAAAGTTGGAGACCCCTGATCTAGATTGACCGCGAGGCGGTAATTGTAGTTTCTCATCTTTATCACTGTGTTTCAGGTATGATCCGGAGCCTGGCTGCATACAGTCTAAACCCAGAGCAGGATGTTGGAGCCTGGGCTGGTGCTGGGAGTGATGGAGATGGTCACCACTCCAATCAGCTCCGCCTCGCTCTGTTGCTTCAGTACCTAGAGAACCTGGAGAAGCTCATGTACAATGCCTACGAGGGTTGTGCTAATGCTCTTACTGCTCCACCAAAGGTGTGCAAATACAAACTTCTTTCTTCACTTCTGTTTGAAAGTTTGATTTAAAAATAAGTAAATATGGATAATGGATTCAGAATGGCAACCACATCATAATATTAAAAAAAATTATATGATGTATTCCCTCTCCTCTACCTCCCAGGGAATCAGGACATTCTTCTACACAAACCGTCAGACGTGCCAAGACTGGCTGACAAGAATCCGTTTGGCGTTGATGAGGGTCGGTCTTCTGTCTGGTCAACCGGCAGTAACAATTCGCCATGGCTTTGACCTGCTGACAGAGATTAAAAATAGTGGCACTCAGGTAAGTGTGTGAATTTCTCAGGTGAGAAGCCTATCTGTTCAAATGTATGAAGCAAAAATGTGCGCAGACATTCTGGTGGGCAGAAATTATTATAATTATTTGTTTTTGTTCTGAAGGCAAAGAACGCTGGCTTGAGCCTCTCTAGCTTTTGTATGTTCATATCCCTGGTGTTTAACTTTAGGTGTCACATAATGGCAACATTTATAATATACAGGTATGTGGTTGATTAATAGTAGGTTTTGGTGTGTTCGCAAGGGTCCGGAACTGGAGGTTCCTCTGGCATTGCTGGTTGAGGCTCTGTGGGAGCTGCGTTGTCCTGAGGCGATCCAAGGCCTGGCAGCCTGGAGCTTCTTCGCCTCTGGCAAGAGTCTAGGCTGGTTGTCGTCAGTTGCTCTTCAAGCTGAGGGACGGTAAGCACTACAACCTTAACCAGACATCCTCACAGTTTAGTGAGATACTCAATTAAATCATCACGTCATGTTGTGTGTGTGTGTCCGTATGTGTGTGTTTAGGTTTGAGAAAGCAGCCCTAGAGTATCAAGATCAGCTATCTGCGGTCACTGGGATGGACTGCTGCATCAAAAGTTCTGAATGTTGTTTGCTCAAGCTCTCCAGCAACATGAGCAGCCCCAAGCATGCCAGCAACGGTAACCAGCAACTATCCATGTTTAATGCAATCCAACTACCATAAAATGTTTGGTTCATCATGTATTTCCAATTGATTTTAATTTATTGCAAAATGCACAGTGTTGATTCAGAATTTAGTACAAATATGACCCATTGACCTTAAAATGTATGTGTAGCTCAAAAGCAATTAATATTCAGTAAGGAATGTATAAAACAGTCATTTAGCATTTGCATTATATTAGTTGGTTCATTTAATTAGTTGGTTTTACCACCCCTACTCACGAGTACAGTAAGGTTAAAACAAGTGATATCTGTGCTGCTGAGTATCTGTTACTTTCTGCATTTATTCTCGCTGTAATGTCTTAAAATACATTGAGTACTGGTGTACTCAGTTAGTTTCTTCTGTTGACTAGATGTAAACGGATCATGTTTTATTTCTCAGATAACCAGCTTGAGACATCACCTAATTTTAACCTAAATCTAAATGACCTAATTGTACACTGAAAATACAAATCAATATGACATTTGCTGCCCAATAGGCTGTCGGTCATTTGTGTGCTATCAAAAAGGGCTGCTGCCATCCCAAGGCATTGACTTTACAAAGCCTCTGACAGGATTTTCCTGCCATTATAACACGTTAGGGCAGCTCTTAAGCACTTCCTCACAGTGGCCAAGCCAGGCGTCGAGGGGGACATTGTAGCTACAGAAAGTAAAACTGGGTTACACTCTCCCCCTTTAAACTGCATAAAAACAAAAAAGAACTGCTATAATGTGTAATATAATTGTATGTCTTAAAACAAATTTTTACAAATGTGCTATCGAACAAAGTATTGTTTAAGAACCAATATCAAAGTCGAACTGTTGCTCACGGTATCAAAACATTTTTGAACAATACCCAGCCTGCCTATTCCTCCAACATCCAACACTATAGCAATGAAGTACCGACCAGTCACTTACTGCTACTGTACCCCCCAACTTGCCATGCACTGTTGTTATAAGATAATCAACATCATGAGTGATCATAATGTTGGTGCACGTAACATTTAATTGATTGAAAAAAAAAAATCCCCTCTATAGACATTTGACGATACTGTTTTAGTCAAATTTTATTTTGTTATTTGTTCCGGTGTTTCGCTTTTGATGGTAGGGTCATAAGAATCGTGATCAAAGTGCATTTTTTCCTCTGAAAAGGTGACAGCAGGAAGACAGTGCTACTGAAATCCACTGAGTGCTGTCCTGAGGTGATTAACTTCCTCGCCAACAAAGCCTGTCAGTGTTACGTGGCACTCTGCGATTGGGCCTCGGTCAAGGAGTGGCAGGCCACCATCGGTGCCCTCAAACAGAATTCCACCAACCCAGTCAGCATCAACCTGAGGACAGATTTCAACTACATCCAGGCTCTGAGCCGGTTTGAGGAGGGAGATCTCGCAGAATGTGGAGCTCAGCTGGAGTTGCTCCCTGGAGAGGACTACAGCTCTCTTTCCAGCAGCAAGGACAAGCTGGGTAAGTGTCAACAACACCCAAACATAGTAAGATGTTTTTTTTTTTAGATAGACCACTAGAAAACTAAGGAGAAGGGACTTTAGCTAACAACACAAAATTAACTTAACTAAAAAAATTTGTATTGACTTTGTATTTCATGAGAGAAGTTGAATTAGAGTCTATAGTACTGATGTGCGATACCATAGATTTTGTTAACGATCCCATTCCAAGTCAAATGTGGGCTAATATTGTCAATAATGATCTGATAATGATACTTGGTACAAAAGCTTTTCAGAAAAGGGAAATGATAAACTAATGTACGCAGCATCTCAAAATACACTATAGCTACCGTAGAAGAGGAGAAGAATTGACAGGTTACGGAGAGTGGCTGTTATATGGATAATGTTATGCTGAAATTAAATCAATAAATGCCATATAAATATGTAACTCTGTCCATACATTTTGAAATAATCTTTCAGCTGTCAGTCAGAACAAATGGAACTAGGTCAATGTACATCATTGGCTACTCATAGGTGCATACCCATAGGTAACGTTTGTTGTTTACATAGTTAATCATTTTAAGTAATTAGCACTAAAACAGCTGTTTCAGTATCAGGACTGACAACAATAATATCCTGACAAATATTTTATTGAAGTTGCTGCCCTTAGCTTTATATAGCTATTTGTTGTAGCATTTATCTATTTCAGTAGTCACTTCATAACCATATCTATTTATTTAGCTGACATTTGTTTGTGGCAGTTTGAATGAAACATGTCATTTTAAGAATGCAGGGGACTCTTTTGGACTTTTTTCGAACATCGACACACTTGAAGCCTAACCAAGCTGCAAGTCAATAGCAGTGATTAACCACTACACTCTCTCTGTACCTGGATATTTCCTGCCACCGGCGAGGCTCAGTGAGTAAAGCCTGTCTCACCAGCTGCACCATTCTCCTCCTCTTCAGACCACCACTGCATAACACCATCATATTCTGTGTTGGCATGAATTTTTGGGATGTTTAACAAAGGTTGTGGTGCTGCCACCGCCCCTCGTAGTCCTCCCAAACACACCACATACACAGTTGTTGCTGTTTTCAAAGTGATTTATGTCCCCACGTGACTGTTTATGATCTGTTTTCAATAATGCCGACACTCTTTTCAGAGCTGCCTGAAAAGTCCTGGTCAGAGCAGCCTTAAAAAAAAATAACATTCTGCGTTTTTTTTGTTTTTTTTGCTTGTGTTCAGATCTAAAGAGACTTCTGCCCTCCATGAGTCCAGATTCAACTGAGCTGCAGAGAGCCATCGAAGTACAACTCCTTCGCAGTGCTGTTAGTGCCATGACGAAAGCCAATCAGCAGCAGGAGCAGAGGACCACACCCAGTCCTGAGTGAGTGCAGCTCTTATATTCTCATATTGTTTAAATTTCAACACGACAGAACACATTTTGAAAAGAAAGACATTCATACTGTTGCACTCAGTTGTACTGTACATCTAAAATCAATCACTATTAATTCTCGCAGCAATTGTTTTGTTTTTTCATCAGAGTAGAATTTATTTTATTAATTGCACTGTAATGATTTAAAAAATAGGGATTTGTTCATTTCACACTGACTAGAATGCTTTTTATTGTGTTGGTTCTTTTCACAGCAACATCTATACTCTCATCCGCTACTGTATTAAATGTTATTAAATTGTGTATTTCTGAGACTAATATTTCTGTAATATTCACTGGGTCAGATCCTGCTAAGCAGAATTTAAAGAAAAATTTTAGATTTACATTTATTTTTATTTAAGGAAATCAAAATGTAAATCGCTTTGATACCGCAAGCCTTTGCAATTCCACATTTTTGGATTTGGAGTAGTATGATGACACACTGTATAATGTACTGCTGTGTATGAAAAGCACCCAAGTTTGGTCTGCGATTTTCTGCTGCTACAAGCACTATACATGCGGAGTGTTGAAATAGGCATATTCAGTGGCTCTGGTCACATCTGGTATTACCACGTCTTCACTGATCCAATCATAAGGGGACAGCTCAAAACAGCGGGGGGAATACATCCGAGACACATTAAGGTTGATTGCTTAGACTCCATTCGGATGTTGGATGCATTGTTTTAGCAGTTTGTATGCGAATGTATCCTGGCCCGCATTGAGGGTCTGCCTACTCAACTGACGTCCTCTGTGTGAGTGAAAGTACGTACTCGTTCTCATGCTTACGTCGTCATATTAAAATGTGACTCCTTTTAATTTCTGTCAGACTTGACAAACTAAATTGCTTCTTCCTGCCAGTTCTAACAAACCGCAACTCATTTCTTATTTGGAAATATAAATGAGTTATGTGTTTATTGCATATAGACCAGGGTAGGTCTTGACAATATGAAAATCAAATATCCCAATATCGATAGTGTTCCAATACTGTGCATGAGTATTGGTGGCTTTCTCAAAATGTTTAAAACATTATTTTAGTTTTTATTCATAATGTGCATGTAAGGACTAAATGGTTAAAGGCAAATAACAGAAAAGCTAGAACAGTCTGGTAAGTTCTGAAAATTACATGTGCGTGCGTGTGTTAACATACTACAACAGTAAATATTTTCAGCATGTTGTTTGTAAGGTCAACTTTGACCTTATAGGCAAGTTAAGGCATCTCCAGACCATTACGGGCATCTGGCTGCCCGTGTAAAAATGTGTTCGTCAAACATACTTTAGTGAAATTGGGTTGGTTAGAAAGTCCCAATCTCGATTAAAGTTGATTCATTCAAACTGCGGTTGTTTTTTATATAGTTATAGAAATGGTCTAATAAAGCCCATCAATCTTATGTATTAAAGGTAAAGGAAGAAGGGGTTTTCAAAGTTATTGGTTAATTTGGAGTATAATGGCAGCCTATATCATCCCAGAAACACAATTCATTTTTTTTGGGTAACTGGTTCAACGTGTTTTGTTGTTGTTGTTGTTGTTGTGTTAAGATGCAGAAGCTTTACTTTTTAAATATGTGAACATAGTCTTCCTTTACTTATATAAATAAATCATGTGGTATGACGTTGCAGTACATTGGTGCGTTGCTTGAAACAGACTGGACGGATCTGCTTGGGTCCTCTTCGCCTGTCAACTCTTACTCTTTCTGATGCGTTGCCAACAATACCCACCCTGCAGCTCCACTGCACTGCCACCCTGGAGAACACACTTACTGGTCAAGAAGTATGTATACTCCAAATTTCCATTAGACCCCTTATATAAGAAATGTATTTACACTGAGAGTGGCTGTACAGCTATATGTATTGTTTTCTTTCCTTTTAGTTTGGATACAGGAGAATATACATGTAAATTATGAAATATAACACAACCACATCCCTTAGCCTTTGCCTAACACGGAGATGCCAACAGTGTTGAGCAACAGAGCTGCAAGCAATTAAATGTTGTGTGATGCTTCCCCAACTTTGTTTGGCTTGTACAGAAGCAATTTTAATCTGAAATAAGCAGATGCAAAAAGAGATCAATAAAATCAACTTTGAGTTAAACTATGGTTGCTCCAAATCCAGGTAAACAAGCTGGAAGTTTATCTCCATCCTTTGTTTTGTTTGTATTCCTTATAGGACTGTGTGATTCCTCTGAGCAGCGAGGCTCTGAACTCATGTAAGCAACAGGATGTTCAGCTTTTCCTTCAAGCCCTCAGATACACCATGTTCCAGAGACAACTCCTCCACAAACTCAAAGGTAATTATGAATTATTTATGGTACGGATAGACCACACTTGGGGAAAGGAACTTGGTTTTGATCAGATTACAGTTGTATTGGCCAAAATTAGGTGGCCATAAGGAGATCCCATCCCAAAGCACTTTGAGTGTTAAAATTTTAGACACAATCCCCACAGCCTTCAGCAGTCAAAAGTTGTAGAAATCAAGTGGACAAAAGTGTTGTGTTGATTATTATATAAGTGTCGTTAAAATGATCAAATCTTTTCGGGAAATGTACTGATCTGAATCACTTCCTGAAATAATTCATTAATTTTTAAGTTTAGTTGAGCTCTCAGTCAGTTTGAGCAAACCTGCAGAGATGCAGTCGCTCACTGATTGTGTGTCACTGATTTGCGTGGGATTATACTGAGGATGCCATTCCTTTCTCCGAGCTAAATTTAATTTATGTAACGCAAAATTACAACATTGGTTACCTGAGGGCACGTTGCATAGTAAGGGTGAGACCTTACAGTATTATAGAAAGAAACCCAACAACTCCCACAAGCATTTGCAGACAGTAGGAAGGACAGGCTCCCTTTTGAGGGGAGAACGGAGAGGAAAAACAAGATCAGCACAGATAAAACCATTCCAGAGGCAGAAATATCTGCAGAAATGTACAGGATGAGGGGAAAAAAACACAAAAGTTGTTTGGGAATAACCTCTGATTTAGTCTACAATGAAAAACATAATTAAACTGAGTTTTATGGCTTTCCCTCTTTCCCCTTCTCATAAAATCAAGGAAGTTAGAGTGCTACTTCTTATTAGTTATTTAAGCAATATTTTATGAGAGGGTGTGCTTTAACATCATTATTTGCACGACAGTGATGCAGACCTCGATATCTGCTGATAAAGCTATCAATGGACTGGAATTTTTAAGGTTTTAGCCCCGTGCCATGTGTTAAAACTAAACAGGTCAAGCTTGCCACCATTAGGTTTTTAAGTGCGCGAATATGTATGGTGTTACGGTATTGGTGCTCAGAGTGACAAAGAAGGACCAAAAGAGTCCAGATTTTGCCAAATGGGTCACATTTAATACCTACAACAAGTAAAAACAACATAGCATATAATATGAAATTCAATTCCAATTATATATTGAGAAGGCAGAGTGATATTTTCTAGTGATGAGCAGGGCGTGCTGTTATGCTGACTTGTGCACATTCCAAATGTACAGTTGACCAATTAGATCTGTGGGTTGGAATTACTTGTTGTACAACAGCAGTTAATTACACACATGCATATTTTCAGCAAAAGTGGCCCTCAAATGATCCGATATGGCCATTGGTCCGTAGTTGTAATAGATTTGAAATCACATCAAGCCAAATTTAAGGAATCTGAATACTATTCAATACTGTTCAGTTGTACGTAACAAAAGATGTACATTCACCGATAAGGCTAAAATAGTATACATGTATGCTTTACAAAACATTCAAAAGTTGTTGTTTTCCACCCAGGACCATTGTTGCTTCCATTAAAGTAGAAACCCTCTCTTTCTTTCTGCAGCCTTATATGTTTGTTTAGGATAAAAACATTTCTGGTTCTGGTAAAAGGCTGAGAGTGAATTGCATCATGAATTTCATATTCACCAGGTGTATTTCAGCAAATCCTGATGCATTTCATTAGTAGCATATCCTGAAAATGATGTCAAAAGGCACTGCTACAAATTAACAGGGACTGTTACAAACGCCCTTACTGCTGTACCTTCACAATAAAAACCTCCAGCCTACTAATGAAAGTCGTATTATGTAAAGTGGTAGTAACAAAGCTATGTTGTGACTGAAAGTTATCAGTAAACAGTCAAATAAAACTGATATCTAAAGTGGATTGATCCAGGCCAATCAGGAAAAAGGAAGAAGTATATTTGTCTATGTAAAGCTCTAAAATTTCACAATCTTCCTTATTGCTCAGGTTACTCTTCCTCCATAGATGGCCACATAATGGAGCTTTGTCTGACTGCTGTCAAATTTGCCCGGAAAAAAGGCAATATTGTCCTGGCATCCCGCCTGCTTAGCCAGTGCACTGACGGAACACAAGAAGAGAAGCAGCCAGATGAACTGAGCCGGCCCTTCAGGTGTCTCACTCTGGATGGCACGCTGGGGGAGAAATGGGGACCAGAAGTCCAGATAGAAAAGGCTAAAGTGCTGAGAACTGCAGGTGAGGAACAGGAGACATTAGAAATCTGTGCACTACTCGTCTCTCCATTCGATTTCCCCTCCTGTTGTTCTCCTTCTTGTATGTAGGATAGAAGAGTTTGATTTTTGATTCCTATGTGTTTGTGTAGTCTGTCCTCTTTACATGGTGATGGGGTTGGGGAACTCACACTTTGGAATTACAACTGCATTTCCCAAAAAATTAGATGGGCAGCAACATGTCTCTAAAGTTGGGACAAGGGGCAAAAAAAGAACAGTTGTATAATGCTAAAACAAAAACCTGTTTGAACATCTAAAAAATAACTAGCTTGATTTGGAAAAGGTCAGTAACATAACTGGGTATAAGTAGGGAAACCCCAGAGAGGCCTTCTCTCAGCAGTGAAGATTGTGTGTGTATGTGTATGTATGTGTGTGTGTGTGTGTGTGTGAGTGTGAGGGGGGGGGGGTTCACAACTCGATGAAAGACTTTTGGCAAATAGTGCCACAATATAAGAATAATGTTCCTCAACATAAAATTGTAAAAGGTTTAGGGAGTCCATCATAAAAAAAAAAAATGCAAAAAAAATCCTTTAAAGATTCTTAAATTCTGGAGAAATCATTAATATTGAACAAAATATGCATGTTTTAGACCACCATAATGCTGTCACTGTCTTTTTTAAGGGAAGGCCTTGCTCAATTTAGCAAAACAATGCAAAAAAAAATGCATTTTGCACATTTTACAACAGCATGGCTCCATGGTAAAAAAAAGTCCAGATACCAAACTAGCCAACTCCAGCAACTGGTCTCCTCAGTTCCCAAAATGTGTACATTGTTGTTAAAAGAAGAGGTGAGGCACCACAGTGGTAAACATGCCCCTGTCCCAACTTTTTTTAAAACATTTTCATGGCATCAAATTCAAATAGAGCATATATTCTTATAAAACATGGGGATTTCTCCATTTCAACATTTGATATGTGTTCTTTGGTATACTTTCAATTAAATATAGGTTTACATAATGTGCCAATCATTGAATTCTCTTTATATTTACATTTTATAAAGTATCCTAACTCTTTTGGAAATAGGGTTGGTTTGATAGGTGAAGGATGAAGTAAAGGAACAAAACATTTGGAACACCCTAAGTGTAACCCAGTACAATTCAACAGCACCAAAAATGACAGTCTCCAAAAGGACCATTAAAGTAAATTAATACCTCTAACTAATTGACAGTCAACATTAAAGTAAAACAAACATTAAACCTTTAGGTAAAATCATACATTAAAAATACAACATATTTACACAAATACACAATGGTGCAGAACCTAGTGGTTAAAAATAACCTTTGAAGAGGTACATGGGTGAGAAAATATCAGCTGATGAAGACTGATCACTGCTGACACCCAATTCTTTAACTTTGAGTATTTCTGCAGTACATTCATGGTGTGAATTGGAACACTTTACTCTAAGCTGTGTCCTTTGTCCACAGGCCAATCCTTGACAGCAATGGAGATGCTGAGCAGGGCTGCTCTATCCTACTGTCATGTGGGGAAAAATGAGGGTGCAGCCTGCCGCTCACTGCTTACACTCTGCAAATGGCTGTTGGCCGACTGGAAGGATATGACGCCTCAACTTAAACAGGTACGCAATTTTTTTTAGGATACAAGCTGGACATCAAGTATTTATTAATGCAAAGTGATCTGTTTTTGCTTGGAAGCATTTTGAACCTTTTTTTGTCAAATTTAAATGCTCGATTGTGATTGGATATTTTATTTTCCAGGTGGCAAAGCTGTCAGGAGCAGTAAATGCTTCCAGTGCTTCGGGCAGTATGTCACCTCTGAGCCGGAATATTGCTGCTCTGCTGGAGGTTCCGTTGGAGCATCAGGGCATTCCACACATCATTGCTGAGACCTCTGGTAACACAAGTAGTACATTTATGTATTTATGGATACATCCAGATACAGTGGTGTGAAAAAGTGTGTGCCCCCTTCCTGATTTCTTGTTTTTTTGCATGTCTGTCACACTTAAATGTTTCAGATCATCAAACAAATAAAAAATATTAGTCAAAGATAACACAAGTAAACACAAAATGCAGTTTTTAAATGAAGGTTTTTATTATTAAGGGAGAAAAAAAAAATCCAAACCCACATGGTCCTGTGTGAAAAAGTGTTTGCCCCCTAAACCTAATAACTGGTTGGGCCACCCTTAGCAGCAACAACTGAAATCAAGCATTTGCGATAACTTGCAATGAGTCTTTTACAGCTGTGGAGGAATTTTGGCCCACTCATCTTTACAGAGTTGTTGTAATTCAGGGAAATTGGAGGGTTTTCCAGCACCAACCGCCTTTTTAAGGTCATGCCACAGCATCTCAATGGGATTCAGGTCAGGACTTTGACTAGGCCACTCCAAAGTCTTCATTTTGTTTTTCTTCAGCCATTCAGAGGTGGACTTGCTGGTGTGTTTTGGATCATCGTCCTGCTGCAGAACCCAAGTTGGCTTCAGCTTGAGGTCACGAACAGATGGCCGGACATTCTCGTTCAGGATTTTTTTGGTAGACAGTAGAATTCATGGTTCTATTTATCACAGCAAGTCTTCCAGGTCCTGAAGCAGCAAAACAGCCCCAGACCATCACACTACCACCACCATATTTTACTGTTGGTATGATGTTCTTATTCTGAAATGCGGTGTTACTTTTATGCCAGATGTAATGGGACACACACCTTCCAAAAAGTTCAACTTTTGTCTCGTCAGTCCACAGAGTATTTTCCCAAAAGTCTTGGGGATCATCAAGATGTTTTCTGGCAAAAATGAGACGAGCCTTAATGTTCTTTTTGCTCAGCAGTGGTTTTGGTCTTGGAACTCTGCCATGCAGGCCATTTTTGCCCAGTCTCTTTCTTATGGTGGAGTCATGAACACTGACCTTAACTGAGGCAAGTGAGGCCTGCAGTTCTTTGGATGTTGTTGTGGGGTCTTTTGTGACCTCTCGGATGAGTCGTTGCTGCCCTCTTGGGGTAATTTTGGTCAGCCGGCCACTCCTGGGAAGGTTCACCACTGTTCCATGTTTTCTCCATTTGTGGATAATGGCTCTCACTGTGGTTCGCTGGAGTCCCAAAGCATTAGAAATGGCTTTATAACCTTTTCCAGACTGATAGATCTCAATTACTTTCTTTCTCATTTGTTCCTGAATTTCTTTGGATTTCGGCATGATGTCTAGCTTTTGAGGATATTTTGGTCGACTTTACGTTGTCAGGCAGGTCCTATTTAAGTGATTTCTTGATTGAGAACAGGTGTGGCAGTAATCAGGCCTGGGTGTGGCTAGAGAAATTGAACTCAGGTGTGATAAACCACAGTTAAGTTATGTTTTAACAGGAGGGGGCAAACACTTTTTCACACAGGGCCATTTGGGTTTGGATTTTTTTCTCCCTTAATAATAAAAACCTTCATTTAAAAACTACATTTTGTGTTTACTTGTTATCTTTGACTAATATTTAAATTTGTTTGATGATCTGAAACATTTAAGTGTGACAGACATGCAAAAAAATTGGAAATCAGGAAGGGGCAAACACTTTTTTCACACCACTGTATATTCCTTCATAAAAATCTAAGCTAGCGATGTGTTGTTCCCTTCCAAAGACATTTAGGTATTTTTTCATCCTAAAGTTAAAAGTACAAGTGTCAGTGTGATTGTTGCTACATTTTAATCTTGATGGTCTTGCCTGTGCAGTGAGTGTGGGTGTTGGGGAGCCCGACTTTGTGTTGGGCCAACTTTATCAGCTCTCCACAAGCCTGGCTCCAGAGGTGGCCAAGTCCTGGGCAGCCCTCGCCAGCTGGGCTTACCGCTGGGGCAGGAAGGTGGTGGATAATGCAAGGTTAGTAGAAGAAGTTAAATACATGCACAGTTACAACTTTCTAGTTTAGCCTATATAATCTAATACAGTGATGTTGCTTTAACTCCATGGTTTTATGCTGCAGTTGAGAGGAGTGTTGTACCAAACCATATCTTATACTTGTAGATCCATGAGCCCTATGAAGGGTATACTGTAGGGAAATTACCTTGGATTTTCTTTTCTTTTGTCTAGTCAAGGAGAAGGATTGCCTCTTCTTCCTGAGGAAAAGAAGGAGGTAGAGGAGCTGCTGCCAGCAGCCACAAGTGACGAAGACAGGGACACCATCTTCAGCATTCTAGGACAGGCTTTGTGTCGACCTACTGGCATACAGGTAGAGTCTGACTTTCCGACACACCTTGGACACTGGTTTCTATCTAAAAACAGACTGAAAGAGAAGATACATTAGTGACACACTTTGTCAGGAAGTAAAGAAAAAGAGTAAATGATGATTTAATGATTAAATAAGTAAGGAAAAAAATGCAAATGTTGCTGTTTTTCTTTGTCTCGCAGACGTTTATTTTTTTCTCACCGAGCCTTTGGCTCAATTTGTGAAATTGAACCACTGTAAAAAGACATCACGTCTGTGGACAACCCCATTTCCAAAACAGTTGGGATGCTGTGTAAAATGTAAAAAAAAACAATAACATATAAACCCATATTTATTGCAAATTGACCAAAGACAACATATCAAATGTTGAAACTGAAAATTGTTTGTTTTGTTTTATGAAAAATATATGCTTGTTTCAAATTTGATGCCAACAACACGTCTCAAAAAAGTTGGGACACTTTCACAAAAGTGGTGAACCCCTCCCCATGTTCTCTGCTGGGAGACTCTGCCTCTCTAAAATGCTCTTTTTATACCCAATAATGTTACTAATCTGTTGCCAATTAACCTAACTAGTTGTGAGATGTTAAACCAGGTGGTTACACAACTTTTTCAGTCATTTCTTGCCCCTGTCCCAACTTTTTTTAGACGTGTTGCTGGCATCAAATTCATGAGTATATATTTTTCATAGAACAATAACCTTTCTCCGTTTCAACACTTGATATGTTGTCTCTGGTCTATTTTCAAATAAATATGGATTTTTGTGAATTGCTGATCCTTGCATTCTGTTATTTAACATTTTTTATACAGCGTCCAAACTTTTTGGGGAAACAATGTTTTATTTCATTTTTAGTGCGTGTAGGCCCGCTTTGTTTCATACAGACGTGGAGGAATTTGTTGGTACCCTTACCTGCATATTCCACTGAACACGGGTCCGTCACATCATGTGTGCGCAACGATTTTCTTCCCGTCCTCTGTGCGGCTTCATATCCCACCGGGAGTGTGTCAGAAGCGCAGTGTTTTATCAGCAGTAATAAGCATAAATATGTACCTATACTATTTAAACTTTTCATTTACAGCTCCTTGCTGAGCAGGGCAGCTTGTATTGATCCTAATGTTCTGTTATGTGTCAGGATGAGGACATGGCTCTACAGCAGGAAGACGATGAGGACGACATGGTGGACGTAATCTGGCGGCAGCTCACCACTTCATGCCCCTGGCTAGGGGAGGCAGGCCAGCTTGTCACTGATGGCTTGATCCGGGTTTGGAGACGGGTTGTGGACCGCATCTTTGGTCTCTACCGCACCTCTTGCCAAGCCTATTTCACATTCCTCAAGCTTAATGCAGGACAGGTGAAACTTGATGACAGCATCTGCTGGATTGTTAGGGGGCAACACAATCAGAACCTGATGATGATGATGAAGCACTGTGATGCTATTTTAGACCAAGATTGGTGTTTAGCCCTCTGTTCAGTGCTTGATCCTGAGTGTTTGTTGTGTGTTTTAGGTCCCTATAGATGAGGATGACCCTAAACTCCTGCTGTCCTATCACAACAGCAAACAGAGCAATGATGATGTAATCGTCATGGCAACCCTGCGTCTTCTCCGTCTGCTGGTGAAGCATGCTGGTGAACTGAGGGAAGGGCTTGAGCTAGGCTTAGCTTCAACCCCTACAGCACCCTGGAGGGGTATGCTAAACTAAAGAATGTGCATTCATCTGTGCATTTTTTGTATGCAAACATGGTGGTTGTAGTTGTGATTCTTTTTTTTATCTGTGCTCCAGCTTTGTTCAGTACGAACAAGAGCAGTGCAATCATTTGTTTATCTGTTTTGGCCAGTTACTAGTGCCAATAGGACGTTTTACAAACTATTGGAATCAGCAGAATTGGCTACAATAGTGACCGATTGCTGCGCAGTCTCCACCGGTCACATATGGGGGTAGATTACTGTTTTGTAGGCGGGCATAAATAAGTCGCAAATCTTTGTCTCCACGCCGGCAACAGCCATAGCCAGAGGCATTATGTTTTCTGGGTGTCTATCCCGTTTCTGTCTTAAGGACAACATCTTAAGGACACCTTGAGGGAATATTTTTCAAACTTAGCGCAAACGATAAGCGGATAAAATTTTGGGGGTCAGAGTTTAGCTCACTGTCATTATTATAGCGGCCTTTAAAGATCCACAATCAGTCGACCTCTCGTATGAATCAATTATTTTCTGGCACAACCCAGACCTAACTGCTGCCTTTTTATGTACTGATAATTTGTGTCCTCCTCAGGTATCATTCCCCAGCTCTTTTCCCGTCTCAACCATCCAGAGGCATATATCAGACAGAGCATATGCAGCTTACTGTGTCGAGTGGCCCAGGACTCTCCACATCTCATCCTTTACCCTGCCATTGTGGGCTCACTTTCCCTGGGATGGGAGTCCCAGAATGCAGGTATTCTGGAATTCTGTTGATCTGGTTGCATGCAGCTGGTTACATGCAATCGGAAATGATCTGAAAGTCTTAAAAACGTTTTATTTATTTCATTCGAGGTCATGAATTTTCATAATCTGCATTGTAACTAGACATTCAAATGTCATTTATGATTTAACTACAGTTTACAATGGAGCACATAAACACCATTAGGCAAAACTAAATGCAAAATGGTATTGCATCAAAATAAAAATCTATTTAGTGACCTTAATCATCAAAAAGACAATTATCAGTGATAAAAGTACAAATGTAAATACCATGAATGTATTAATTGATGATGAAATGTGTTCACAGGGAGCAAATTGCCATCAGCTCTGCCCACCTTCTTAGGAAACATGCAAGGAGAGGACCTGGGTGGTGAGGAGGAGGATATACAGCAGATGGAGAGTGAAGGACAAGGAGGAGCTCTTGAAGAGCTGGCCACCTGCTCTAGTCAAGATCAAGCTATGATGCAGGACTGCTACAGCAAGATTGTGGAGAAGCTGTCTTTGGCCAACCCTACTATGGTGCTCCAGGTAGGAGGCTGCACACGGTTACACTACATTTGGTTGAGGGAGGTTTTACCAGTCTCAAATTTTTTTTTTTTTTTTTTTTTTTCATGAAAGAGATGTATATGTTTTCCCCATCTGTATACCTTCAAGCTCACCTCAACTCTGATTGACAAGTTCTGTTACGAATGAAGGCAATGAGAACTAGCCATTCAGAAGCATACAAGAGTTTTTATGTAATGTGGGTGGGGGGAAAAAATGCAGTCCACAGAGAAGATAAATACTCTGCTAATATATCTTTGGAAGTTTTCCGAGGCTCTGTCTACAATCGCACCCTCCTACTGTTCAATCTCATGTGGCCAGGGAGGTGGACAACAGTCCCATGGATCTCAAACCTCTTAATGATATTTGCAACTGTAGTCACAGCTTGGAGATGGTCTTTAATCCTTTACCCGTAATATACTTAAATACTTGTATATTTTTTCTCATCCCCTCTGACAACTAACTCTCTGGTCCATGTTCCGTGTGGTGCACACAATGTTACTAAACAGCAGAGTGACCACACACCCCATTTAAATTTGAATGAATGACAAGATTGACGACGTGTGAGATAGTAATTAAAGAAGTTTGAAATATCTCTATAATCCAGTTTTTGTATAATCTTTTCAAGGGGTATCAATTAAAATATCAGGGCCATTTTTTAATATTCTTTATAAAAGAAGCAATAATTGATCTTTTTTCATGCATCCCTTGCTGACATACAGGAATGGGAGAAAGCATGAGATAATTGCAGTCAATTTCACATTTTTTTACAGGTAACTGAAGCATTGTGTCAAAGAGCTAAAGGCTAATGTGTTTAGAGTACCAACAAATTCATCCACGTCTTCATCCGTTTTAAAAAGGTAGTTAGAGAAATGTACAAATGTTAATTCCCAATATGTTAAATTTCATGATAGACAGCACAAACTTTTAGGTCATAAACAACACAAAAAAACGTTTCCACCAGACTTAAAGGAGTTCCTACATACAGGTGAGCCAATAAGGATAATGCATCTCGTTCTCTTTCAGTCGATTCAATTGGTACAATATAGTATGGGACATACATTTACAGACCCAGCAGAAAGAACAGAATGACACATGAAAGTTGCTGTGACATTTAAGTCGTAAAACCAAACCCAAGTGTGCTGTGATGACTTATGGTCCACAGCACAGATATCACACACTGCTACCATTTAAACAAGGCCCATGATGTCGCACTGCCACTGGTCAAATGTGCCCTTACCCCTTGAGGCAATTGAAGACTTTTGCTGTTGTAAACCTCCATAATCTAGTGAGAAAGGTGCTGTTCAGAGTGGGTGGTTGAAATTGCAAAACAGACAAACCCACTGGTCAGATAAATGCAGTTTCTGTTGGTGTGTATTCCATGCACAGAACAAAGGGAATCCAATGAGCTCCTTTTCATGTCATTTTGGTGTCCTAAAAGTCACTTTGCACCTCAGTGTTTTCCTGTTGGTTATACGGCAACTTTTAGTTTGAAAGAATGTGCTGTGGCATCGTTTTGATGAAAATTAGGTTGCATCTCATTGTCTACCTTTCTGTGATAGGAGTAAGACGTTTTTGTTTTAATAACATTTTGTTAACAAGTTATGGATTCGGGTAGTTTGACTTTGCCAATATATTTTCCAATTCTTCTGAAGTTGTGTCTCCTTGTGATCCTGAGGGCATTCTATAACGTTTGTGTGCGACACTCCTGGAGTTGCAGGACTGTTTTCCCTTCTGTGAATGATAGACCTGAAAATGTGATCAACTTTTCTGCTTCATTTTTGGACATCTACATGCTGCTTGTTACAATTGTTTTGCTCTCATTATCAGCCCAGCTTCAAGTTTATATGCTTTAATCAGAGCTGTGTGAATTGAGTTAGATATGAAGCATCTGAAGTGCAAAATAAAATAATAACATTAGGTTCTAAACAGATGAGACAGAGCCTTCCTCCAGCGCAGGTCCTATTGTAACAGCAGTGTACTGCCGCTATTAAATGCATAAATGGGATACACTGACCTGTCAGTGGAGTCAGACCTGCATATTGTGCTCTTTTCACACATCAACAGCAAGCTCACAATGTCCTATGGAAATGCTTTTAGCCTTGTTTTATTTTGTTTGTCCTCGTACACCTTGGGTAGCAGGAAATCTTACTCATGAACCAACTGAAAGAAGTACATCTAACATGCATACATCTAATGCATGTTGTATTTGTTGTTTGTTATATTTATCTCTGCATCTTAAAAACACCTTGTTGGCTTTTATTCTGAGTGACTGGGAATGAGTCCATTATTTAACTTGGGGTGCCATGACAAAAAAAAAATTTCTTTTAAAGGGGTGTCGTGGTCTAGAAAGTTTGGGAACCACTCATCTCAAGAACCTGTTAACCGGTCCTGTGTGCTGACCAGGTCCAGCAGCTGGTGGGTGAGCTGCGCAGAGTGACCTTACTGTGGGATGAACTGTGGCTGGGTGTGTTACAACAACAACACATGCATGTCCTGCGTAGGATCCAACAGCTAGAGGACGAGGTCAAGAGGGTGCAGAACAACAACACACTGCGCAGGTGAGATTTGCCTATGTACAAGACTTCCAGTCTATTCATAACTAACGGCTGCATTTGATATATACATCATGTTCTGATTTATGTGAAGATGTAAATTCATCTGTGATTTCTGTTCTTATTAACCAGTGTTTTTTGGTGGCATTAATATCATTAAGGGTTGAAGTACCAACTACCTACAGTGATGGAACTGTTTGGTCAGTAGGGTAGCCCCGGAGGTATCGCACTACGGAGAGCACTTTTTGCATGGCCAATCACAGAGGCCCTCCTACCACCGCTACAGACCAGTCATCTGATTTTGCACGGGCTTTCCCATCCTTTTGAATGGTCCATGGCCCCTCACAAGGCATTCTAAAGATAATTTCTTTCACACGCTCATGCAAGCATGGAAGTGTGGTACTTCATTTCATTTTAAAAGAACCAGGGTTACCCGGGTAAACAATCTCTTATAAACCACACTCTCTATCTGTCTATGGGAGATATAGTGCAATCACCAAACTGCATGATCTGAAAATCCCTCACATAAAAACTAGAGAAAGCTGACATTGCATGCCATCTGCATGGGATAGTACACGACAGGGAACCTACACAAAGGACTGAAGATGCCATCAACTCCAATCCTTACAACTGAATAAAAGTTGTTGAGGATTCCCACCTAGCAACTACACAGTGTCACTTACATAAATTCCCCTGGGGAATGCACTCCCCACCTCTTGTACATCAACATAATAGCCTCCACAACCGAGGGAAACAGTGCCTGCAAGATAGAGGCTTACTTCTTAGAGCCCACGATAAAAAAAAAAGTGGGGCGAACATAGAAAATTCGCTCATCAGCAAAAGGCAGGGCTGAAAAGGTAGTTGGTCCACTGTGGGACAAGTATAAGAAGACTCGTTAATCATTCGATCAAGTTCGTGCTAACATGCCTTCTCAGGTTACGTCTTTGTGTTTTAGCTAAAAAATAAAGAGTACATTCCATGTTTTTGCATGATGCCAAAAGATCTACAAATACCCGGCCAAATCTTTGCCACACAAGGTGGAGCACTTCATAGTTGGGTCTCCACTCCCGGAGCCTCAGGTGATGCCAGTGGTGAACACTACCAGGTCCCTCCAATGCGACTCAACATAAAGTCCCAGATCAAGATGTCAGTGGGGCAAATCCTTAAAGGAAAATGTTGCTAGTTTTTATGTGGACGTCCACCTTGTGTTGATGTTAAATGTTGCCGGATTGAGCAATAAATTCCTCAGTACATGCTACAGTGGGTCCTCCTGTGGAAAGTTAAGAATTTTCTATATTTAGGCATAAATCTGACCTAAAATATTGTGGCTATAGGTGGCTGTAGTGTCCAGGGGTTCATAGTCAGTTCTAATCAGATCCGCCACTCAGGGCTCCACCACTAGCTGTTTGCTCACTGCAGCTTAGTTTCTGGAGTTTCACCCGGCAGTGATCCCTTTGAGTGCTGTCTGCTGAGCCTTAGCTTCCAACCGCGACTCCCTCGTCCAACCGTCTTTTTCTTCCTCTTTGGAGGGTGAGATGTGCGGTTTGATGCAGGGTCGATACACCCACATAATTACTGTCAGAATAGCCTATTTATGTCTGTACTTAAACTCCCAGACCAGAAGCAACATCTGGAACATTTTAAGTAATTTACTTTTTACCATTCATAGTGTGCTTTCAAAGCTGGGAAGACACTGTGAGATTTTTTTAAACATCAGGAGTGATGTGTTAACCAACAATACATGTTTTAATCTTGATTTCCTGCAAGGTCAGAACTCTCTCTGCCCACACTGCAGCAATCAATCCACTGGCTTCCATTTAGCTGGCTACTGAACGTGAAATCAAATGCTTTGTCCATTGGTAACAAAAAGAGAGCAAGGCTATTAGTCACTGCATTACTTAAGAGTGTACAGGTCAGACTCCCACAGTGGAGCAGTTACCACATTTGCAGGTAATGTCAGTATGGCAGCATTAGAGTGCCCTTAATGTTACAATAAGACCTACAGCCAACGAAACCGACTAACACATATTTAGTTTTATGGATTTCTTTTTTTTTTTTTTTCTTTTCAATCTTCTATCCCACAAAGTATAGAACATTGACCCCAAAACATTCTGCAAAATTGTTCTACTGCTTCTCTATCCCTAGCAGATCATTTAGAAAAAATGTGATCGTGGATGCCTGATTAATGGTCTCCTCCGAACAGCTGATGTTGAGATGTGTCTGATACTTGATCTCTGGGAAACATTGATGTAGGCTCTAATCTGAGGTGCTGTGAAAAGGTGATGAGGCTTGAAACTCTAATGAAGCTGTCCTCTGCAGTCGATGTAATTCTCGGTTTTCCTTTCCTTAGGTCGTCCTCATGCCACTTTGTCTTGTCCCCCTGGTGTTTCTTGTTCATCCCGTACAATCTTTGTTGTTCCGCAGGGATGAAAAGATTGCCATTATGCGCGAGAAGCACTCCGCTCTAATGCGTCCGGTGGTGTTTGCTCTGGATCACGTCTGCACCATCACAGCAGCTCCAGCAGAGACGCCACATGAGACCTGGTTCCAGCAGACCTATGGTGATGCCATCACTTCTGCCCTGGAGCGTCTTAGAAATCCTACCAACCCCGCCAACCCGGCCAGTAGCTGGCTTCCCTTCAAACAGGTGGGTTTGTTTGTATTAACCTGTATATGCACCTGTATGCATCCTGTACATGAATTTTAGATGGGTCCGTTTGCATAAACATAGACTTTTTGATAGTTCCATACGTGTCTGCTTTCAATTCATTATTAATAAATGAAACCTTTTTGGAAGCTTAATTCAAGTGGTGTGCCTGTTGGTCAGATAATGATGAGCCTGCAGCAGCGTGCTCAGAAGCGAGCCAGCTATCTGCTTCATCTGAATGAGATCAGTCCTCGCCTGGTGTCAATGACTACAACAGAGATGGCCTTACCAGGCGAGGCGTCTGCTTCGGATGCTGTCACCATACAGAGCGTAGGCAACACCATCACTATCCTGCCCACCAAGACCAAACCGAAGAAGCTATACTTCCTGGGCTCAGATGGACATAATTACCCATATCTTTTTAAAGGTAGGAAACCAGGTCACAGCAGTGAGTCTTGGTGAAAATTTATTTTTTTAAAACCTCTGCCGTGGAAAGATAGAAAGAAAACACAGTTCTCAAAATCACTTTGTTTAATCCCAAATATTGACAGTTACATTGTGCGCAATTTAATGGCAGTTTAAATTTGAATTATTTGTATTTTTTAATAATATGTATTATGCTGTATGCTGTGTTAAGAAGGTATGTCTTACTATCTATGTATGTAGGCTTCAAAGCTACATAATAGTCTAGGCCGTAGCTGCTATGTGCTGTTTCAGGAATTTTACTCGCATGGCTGGGCTTGTCCATGAAGACACCACATGGAGACATCCAATGGTCAAAAAATCTGTTGCATTATATACCTATAATACAAAGGGAAATAGATATCATATTTTTCCTTTATCGCAATACAAAAGAGGTGAATGGAGTTTACTTGCTACTGCTTACAGCAATAAAAATCCAGCAGCACCACCTCTTTTCCAAAAAGTGTTGAGTGTGGATAATCATACCTCACTATCAACAGTTTACAAATGGATTATTGCGTAAAAAAAGTGATTTTGATCAAAAAAATAATAATGTTGAGAAACTTGGAAAAAAGACCATGCCGATAATTCAAAACCGCTCTAACACAGTCCCAACGAAGATTCTAAGCTTTATATTTATTGTGGATTACAGGGCTGCTGCAATAAATAGTGCACATGTATTGTGGCGCCTCCTCTTCATTGTATATTAAGAAGAAATTCAAACAAAATTTACTCTATGAATGTTTTAGAGTATAGTTGATTTAATTGTGTATGTTTCAGTAGTAATGAAGCAGTGATTAATATCTCTTAGGTCTGGAGGATTTGCATTTGGATGAGCGCATCATGCAGTTCTTGTCGATCGTCAACACCATGTTTACGAAGATCAACCAACAAGAGCAGCCGCACTTCCACGCCCGCCATTACTCTGTCACTCCCCTCGGAACCCGATCAGGACTGATCCAGTGGGTGGACGGTGCCACACCGCTCTTTGGCCTCTACAAGCGCTGGCAGCAGAGGGAGGCTGTGTTGCAGGCTCAGAAGGTAGTGTTTTTCTCTATACTGTACTGCACTGTAAAACAGTAGGTAAACTTAACACCCGATCAGGTGAAGAGCTAAAAATTTGCTTATCAAAAGTGCACCAGGGGCCTTTCTTATAAGGTATTATGTAGAAACCATACTAAAAGTTTATGTACGCACAATAAACCCTTAAATCGCGCACACAAACAAAATTCAGATTTATAAAATAGATTTATAAAGCACTGTTCCCTTTATAAATCACACTTCAAGGTGAAGGCAAACGTAGATCAACCTCATATCCTGCCTTCTACATGCTCACATTTAACTACAAATGGTCATTGCAAAGCATATTATGAAGGTTAGTGCATGTAAAATCAGCCATGTGGCTTAATTGTTCCCATCAAGTTTTATATTTTCCTGTCAAGTTTGTTTTTATAAACCCCCATGTTTGCATGGAGATTGGCGTACATCTCTTTTCAGGCACCGCTTTGTGCATATGCAACGGTTATAAATGTGGCCCGCAGGCCTCGTTCTGACCGCCCTTTCTGCTGTAGCCCCAAACTAATATTTTCAACTGAGCTAAAGTTCTTTTTTTATATATATATATATATATAAGGCCCAGGACTCATTCCCTCAGCAGCCTGTGCCACCAGTACCCCGCCCCAGTGAGCTCTACTACAGCCGCATCGGGCCAGCTCTGAAGGCAGTGGGGCTCAGTCTAGATGTGACACGGCGAGACTGGCCTCTCAGCGTTATGAAGGATGTGCTGAAAGAGTTAATGGAGGCCACGCCCTCCAACCTGCTGGCAAAGGAGCTCTGGTGCTCCTGCACCACACCCAGCGAGTGGTGGCGGGTAACTCAGGTAACTGTGATTTTTAGTACTTATAAATGATAGGATGTGTTTAAAAATTTAAACATTTTCCTTACTACCTTACATAACAACACATCTTCATTTTATTCTTGAATGGCTACAGTATGTGTTTTTCAATGGGTTGATTAATATCCAGGCTTTACACAGTTGTCCACCATCAATGATATGTTCAATAAGTATTCCTTTTCTTTTATGCTGCAGTCCTACGCCAGATCCACGGCTGTCATGTCAATGGTGGGGTACATCATCGGCCTCGGTGACCGTCACCTTGATAATGTGTTGATTGACATGACCACTGGAGAGGTAGTCCACATTGACTACAACGTATGCTTTGAAAAAGGTCAGTTTAACTGGTTTGCTTAACTAAGTGTCAAGTCAGGTTAAGAACCACTTCATGTGAAATATACAGACTTGCTGATTGAAGTCATTTGTACAGCATGTCATAAAAGCTAAATATCTCGGCAAACAGAGTGGTAACAGTGAAAGGGGGAAAAGGTATATTAAAGTTGTTTGATGTATCTGTTGAGTGGATGTTTGTGTGTGTGTCACTAGGGAGGAGCCTGCGGGTGCCGGAGAAGGTCCCATTCAGGATGACACACAACATCGAGACTGCCCTGGGAGTCACAGGGGTGGAGGGGATCTTCAGACTGTCCTGTGAACAGGTCACTGCCACATCACACCCTGCTGGGCCCTACCTCATCCTATTGCTTTCACACTGAATTACGTATACACATATTTGCAATTCAGCACTTGTAAAATGATGTGCACACCTGTTCAAGGAGTAACATTTGGTCAAATAGTCTGTGGGACCTTGTCTTGCTCTTTAGTAAATATTTTTGCTGTGTCTTACGGGTACATCCTGCTCCGCTGAAAAAGTGCTGAAGTCGAATGTGTCTCTGCAGGTGGTTCAAATTATGCGCCGGGGTAGAGAGACCCTACTGACCTTGCTGGAGGCCTTCGTCTATGATCCTCTGGTGGACTGGACTGCTGGGGGGGAGGTTGGCTTTGCTGGTGCAGTGTACGGAGGAGGAGGCCAACAGGCGGACAGCAAGAAGAGCAAGAGGGAAATGGAGAGAGACATAACGCGCTCTCTCTTCTCCTCCAGGGTGGCTGAGATTAAGGTGAGTTATGCAATACCGCTTATTGGTGCAGATACTTATTGATACTCGTATCGATACTACTCTCCATAATTTGGTACAAAATGTATGTGTGTGTGTGTGTGTGTGCTGCAGCAGGGAACAGACAGCTGTCCCCCTCCGCCCGCTCAGAGGTTCCTCTTATGTCGACCTCTCAGACAGATTAAAAAATACATTAAAAAAAATGCTGAGCCGGGTTGTCAAATATACTTGGGCGGCCGTCAATTTACCTGGACGAGTCGCCCAAGTAAAGTATATTTATGTTGCATCACCTTTCTTTTTTTTTTTTTTTAACAACACTCTAAACATTTGGGAACTGAGGAGACCAGTTTTGAAAGTGAAATGTTGTCCGATTCTTGCCTGAAATAGGATTTCAGCTTCTCAACAGTTTGGGGTCTCCTTTGTCATATTTATTATTTCATGATGCTCCAAATGTTTTTAGTTGGCAACAGATCTAGATTACAGGCAGGCCAGTTTAGCACCCAGACTCATCCACCACGGCATGTCCACAGAGAAATCTTAGGTTCACACGGACCAATGGTCCAGCAATATGTGTAACTGCTTATGTTGATCAAACAATGAAATTTGGAATACTTATTCTTGGAGGTTAAAGCTTTTTCCTGCTCTGTTGGACAACAGAAGCAGTCTCTGAACCTATTGATCCACCCTTGTATGTACTAAAGTGCTGTATAGGAATAATCCAGAAGCAAAATATTTAATATTTTGACTGTGTGGATTGTGTGCAGGTGAACTGGTTTAAGAATCGCGATGAAATGCTGGCAGTGCTACCACAAGTGGAAGAGGCTGTAGAAGAGTACTTGGTCCTGCAAGAGTTGCTCTGCCAGGGGGAGAAACTACAAGCCAAACTGCAGGAGGAGTTGGCCTTCTTAGAGGGGGCAGAGAACCATCCAGACCATCTCATCCTTACCCTGGAGCAAAGGTCCGAGACAGTACACTACTCACCGGGGGTTTCATAATTATAAATACAAGCAGGCCACCATTTAGTTTGTTTAAGAAAAAGAAAGTACAAGGTAAAAAAAAAAAAAGAAATAAGCTGCTGTTCCACTGTTTGAGGCTTGTACTTTCTCTTTTGTCATATGACAAAATGCAAACATTCAGTCGTCTTTGATACTGTGCCTACAGATACAGGTGATATACTTTAACAACATCACACCAGGAACATTACCTTTTTCAATCATATATTCAGCAAAAATATAAATAGATGTATTATGCTTTTGTGGAAAAAGTAAGAAAACCCTTGGAATCTGAAGCGTGTATTGCTTTCTTTTCATTGAAATAAGTTTTTGTTTAATGTGTTTTGCACACCTGAAACTGGCAAGCATGTTTCACTGGCAAGTGTTATAGTCACACTGGTTGAAAATCTGCTTGGAGATGGTCTCATAGTCTTTACCTTTAACCTGCTTGACTATAAAAAAAAATGTAACAATTTGATTTTAATTTTTTTTTTTTTTTTTTACAATTGTATATATCTGAAACTTTTTTGGCGTATTCTACTTTTGGCTTTTGCATGCAAGTACTCTTTTAGTATAGATTCTACACACTGTTCTATACATGAGGCCCCTGGTCTTTTTCTATTTGGCAATTGGTAACCTGTAGTTTTACGCTAATGGTTCTATTGGACAGCAAAAGCTTTTTCCTGTTATGCCTCTCATGCTGGCCAGGATTGTTAACACATGCACTTTCATACAAAACATTGCCAACCATGAGAAGTTCTGGCTGAATATGCTGGTGCGCGCAGTTCTGGATTTTCCTTACAGTAGAATGATTTGATCCCATGCCAGTATCATAGGCTTCCACAACCTTTTTTCTAATGATTGTCACCTAATCTGGATCCTCTGATTCTAGTTTTATGGATTTGAAAGTGTGATTATTGTATGGAAATATTTTCCTTTTTCATGAGATCTATTTTTTTTTAAATGTTTATTTTAAATTATGAAGATGCCTACAAAAAGCCAAATTTTTTTTTTTTTGACATTTGTATGTCACCATTACTTGAAGCCACTGTTTCAAAGACGATCAAGTTTTTGCTTATTCAAAAATGTTTTGGAAAGCCAACATTTTTATACATGACGGTATGCATTGAGGAGCCAGTCCAAATTCATAATCTAAATGCTGTGGGCTATAATATCTAGCACCATATTGTGAAACCTTACTCACCCAGCAGTCAAATTCACAGGTACTCTGAACATACCCAGCTGCAGTCACAGCAGCGGACTGTGCAGGAGGCCATTCAGAGCAAGCTAACCGACCTGGACCAATGGATATCCCAGTACCAGGCAGCATTCTCCAGCCTGGAGGCCACACAGCTTGCCAGCCTGCTCCAGGACATAAGCAGCCCCATAGATCTTGGTTAGTCCCAGTGGAAATGATTGAAGCAGCATAAATGAAACTGTTTAAAAATAAGCTCTCTTTTTATTTCTTTCAGTATTTCTTGGGTTTTCTGTAACATATCGTCCCTTGGTCTTCAGACAAGTTTCTGGATGCAATACATTTAATTTGCTAAATATTTGGTCTGATTAGGTATACTTAGATTTAAACATAAATTTTAACTGAAAAGAAGATTGTTAATACATTTGACAATTGATTTGGCTTTAAAGAGGGTAAAGAATCTGCCTGTTTGCAGTCTGACAGTTGAAAACATTACTGTAAAAACTGCCAGCTTTATAGAATCTGATTAAAATGCTTTTAGTTTTTCAGCCCAAATTTATTTTCAATAAATTGAGAATGGAAAATCTATTGTTAAAATGCTGCATGTATTTTTCTTTTCTTGAGCTGTGCTACAACTTGTTATTGTTTTTGCGATACTTCTAGGTCCGCCAAGCTATGTTCCAGCTACAGCCTTCCTACAGAATGCAGGCCAGGCCCACCTGATCAGCCAGTGCGAGAGCCTGGAGGCGGAGTTGAGCTCCTTGCTGCAGCAGCGCCGTGGAGCTCTTCGTGGCTGTCTGGAGCAGCTGCACAGCTATGCCACAGTGGCTTTGCTATACCCGCGGGCTACCCTAATGTTTCATAGGGCCCACCAGTGGAAGGCTTGGTTGGAGGAACTGCTGCGAGACATGACAGTGGAGCGCTGCCAGCACATCTATAGACAGTAAGGCACTGCAGCAGGCTTTCGATTCTGGTATATTACAAACAATTAAATGCCACGCATGATGAGGAGTAGGTTCTGAAACGGCCGAAAACATTCATGCAAGCTCAGCCTGTTGGCATTCTCCATCACCTCATGGTTGGAAGGTTAATGTCTGGAGCCTTTACATGTGTACAAATGTGATCACAGATTGTTTCCCTGTGTATTATAGCCGGGCACGCGTGAAACATAAGCAGCGTTTTCTGAAAAGAAAACCGTCCTGCAGCTTCACACGAGTTTCGCACAGCAAACACACTCATCTAACAGGAGGATGAGAAGGCACAACTTCGGTTAAGACGGGAAATATATTAACAGCTTCGAACTTCCCGAATCTGTAACTCGTAAAGTAAACGTTGTTAAAACGCAAACTTGCATCTCATTACTCCCGCCGGAAGGAAGTCGACGAGCTACAATCACAGCTACTCTCAGTATTTTCTTTCCTGTTCAACTGGCCTACATGCTGCACTTTAAATGTATTAAATGATTATAATGGGAAGGAAAACCCTGCACTCTCGATTAACTTATCAAACCCACAGCTGAGTTTTATTTCCTCTTCCCTATGCAGATATGAGGTGTTGTATGCTCCCCAGCCTCCTGCAGCCTCCTGCCAGTTCCTGTCCAGTGTGGAGTTAACTTTGCAGCACCAAGTGGCTGAAACCAACGAGCGCATGATGCACCAAGCAGAGCGGCTGAAGGCTGAGGGCACAACTGTTGCAGCTTGTGAGGAGCAGCTGCAGGAGATTGAACACTGCATTACAGTCTTCCTACGGGAAAACGGAGAGCCAGGCTCCCTCAGCCTTGCCGCAATCATCACCTCTGCCCTCTGCACACTCTGCAGGTTTAAACGCAGATCTTTGATTCCATGTTTCACTGTGCTGTTTGTCCTCTCAGTCTAATGTTAAGTAGAGCTCGTGGACAATATAAATAAGCGGCTACATTGCTAAAATAATTGAAAGGTTGTTTTTTTTTTTTTACATAATTTTAGAATTTCTTAAGCCTACAAACACAAGTACATTCTGTCCAACTTGTTGTTGTTTTTTGTTTGTTTTTTTTAAGAAATGTGGTGATTCTAAAAGTAGATCTGAGGAAATGAAGGGGAATGATAAAATTTGCAGCTAAGAGAAGAAAGTAACTCTTTTTTTTTCTTAGGCGTAACCTGGTGATGGAGGGGGCTGCGGCCAGTGCTGGAGAGCAGCTAGTAGACCTGACTTCTCGCGATGGGGCTTGGTTTTTGGAGGAGCTCTGCAGTATGATCGGAAATGTCAGCGCCCTGGCAACATTGCTACAACGCTGCCCACTCCTGCCCCATGACCTGGAGCTCCCTGCTCCTTCAGCTATGATCCAGGCTGTCTACTTAGCAAATGCTGTGTACACCTGCTTGCAGGTATTGCACCCCCAAAACACTGACTAGAAGCAGCGTATTCCCTTTTCATGGGCACATATATATGGATGGGGCTGGAAAAAATATGAAGGAATTTCTTTGTTGTCTTGTTTCACTGTAGGAACTGAACACCAACTTCCGGCAGATCATCTTTCCAGAGGCTCTGCGCTGTATGATAAAAGGAGAACCCACCCTGGAGTCTATGTTGTCAGAGCTGGAGCAGCTGGTTGAGCAGAGCTCTGATGGTCTTGGCCTGCAAGGTTTGGCCGACTGTCTGCAGGCCACCACAGGGCAGGACCACGATGGACACAACCACTGCATCCACATCACCAGGTTAAATTCTTCTTGTTTTGGATTTCATCATACATAGCTGGGGCTCAACTCATTGCGAACCTGCACATGCAGAATCCAAAGCAAGTCTAATATCTGAAAAACTTTTTTTGTGCTTAGAATGCTACGTGTACAGTACTCTGAGCTGATCCAGCCTCGCAGCATGGATGGACAGGGCCAGGACACACCCAAGATGTCTGCGGGTCAAATGTTGTTGGTAGCCTTTGATGGCATGTTCACCCAACTAGAGACTGCCTACGGACAGCTCACAGAGAAGGTAGCACCCACATTCCCTTCACGTATAATAAGTGTCTTAATATGTTGTAAGTGACATACAAAATGTGTTGGTTCTTCTATTTAGTATTTTGGGATTTCTGGTGCATTTTGGTTTTATATTTTCCATTCGCTTGCATCTAATCTAGATGGTTTTAAACAATCTCTAGACACTAGTCAGCTTCATTTTTGTCATCATAATTTCCTATTGGATTAAAGTTTACTATTTATGATTATCCATATATAAAAAGTCAACTTTCTCACCCCATTTCCTCTGCACTTCATTGTCCTTAGCTGTGTTCTTTAGAGGTGCCGTTGCCCTGGAGGAAAGTGGATGTTTTGAGGGAGGCTCAAGTCACACAGCTCCACCACTTTGACAGCCTAAATCAGCGTCAGCTGATTGAAGAGGTGCTCTTCCTCAAGAGACTGCAAACCATCAGGGATTTCTTCCGGCTGTGTTCCTCCTTTGCTCAGACACTGTCTGGTAAGAGCTCTTCCCCGCCATTACAACTCTCCACCCAGAGTGACTGTCTGATCGACAGTCACTCGAGGTGGGGGGGGGTTCTTAAAGAAAACCTCTGGGCAAAATTGTATACGAGGCAAGGGAGACATACTTTAAACAAAACATGGAAAAACAAATTTCAATTTGTTTTAGTCATGTATTTCACAGCTCTTGCCTGTTGTACTATTAAATATGTATGCACTTTTAGACCAAATTCAAACTATAATGGAGGTTTCCCGGGCAGAGAAAATTATGCTTTGTTCATTACAGCTGGGCTTGATTGTTCTAGGAATTGAAATTTCAGGTTTTCTGTTAGCTGTCTTGACAAGTGTGTGACAAATCCTGTCAGGTACCTGCCCCCCCGCCGAGGACCTTTTACCTTCAAATGGACCGGTTGCTTTGGGGAAGCCGCTGTTCCGTCAGCCCAGTGCAACCGGGTCAGGTGCTGCGGTGGTCAGTGAGGAACAGATGACCTGCCCCATCAAGGCCTTCACAGCTGACTTTGTTCGACAGATGCTTATGGGTGTGCCCAGCCAAGCGCTTGGTCTGGCCCTCTGTAGCACTCTCTCTGCCCTTGGTCTGGACATCATCGCTCTGGTGGAAGCGAAAGACTTTGGTGTAGACAACAAGGTATGGAATGTTGAAAATGAGAACTTTTGGGGAAAATGCCCTCAATTTGAATTTGATGGTAGCAACATGTTTCAAAAATGTTGGGACAGGGGCATGTTTACCACTTGTGTGGCATCACTTCTTTTTTTACCAACAAGTTTCTAAGTTTTGAAAGTAAAATGTCACATTCTTGCCCGATATACAATTTCAGCTGCTCACTAGTTTAGGGTCTCCTCTGTCATATTTTCATTCCATGATGCTCCCAATGTTTTCAATGGGTGACAGGTCTGAACTGCAGGCAGGCCAGTTTAGCACCTAGACTCTCCTGCTATGGAGCCATGCTGTTGTAATGCATGCAGAATGCGGTTTGGCATCATCTTGCTGAAATTGCAACAGCCTTCACTGAAAAAGAAGTTGTCTGGATGGCAACATATCATCCTCCAAAACCTGTATATTTCATTCAACATTAATGGTTCCTTCCCAGATATGCATGCTAGCAATGCCATGTGCACTAATGCACCCCCATACACTCACAGATTCTGACTTTTGAACTGTGCACTGACAGTAAACTGGATGGTCCCACTCTTCTTCATCCCAAAAAACTGAGTTCTTCATTTCTAAAAAAGAATTCCAAGTTTTGATTCATTAGATCACAGGGCAGTTTTCCATCTTAAATGAGCTTTGGCCCAGAAAAGGTGTACATATTTTGTTTTAAATTTAATGAGTTTAATAATTTGCAAATCATCGCAATCTGTTTTTATTCACATTCTACACAACACGTCTTTTTTGGTAAAAGGGTTCTAATAAAAGGCTTCTGTTGAGGGCCTATACGTGGCATTATCGATCGTAAGACACTCACTCATTGCACCAAGAAAACCGTGGTTATGTAAAGCTTTGATGTGGCCTGTAATCTGAGATGCCCTTAATTGGCACTTTCTGAGACTACTAATTCTAATGAATATATTTTCTGCAGCAGAGGGACTGGTTGGTCACCCTTTCTTTGGTAGGTAGGTCCTTATGATACCCAGTTTCCTTTAGTGTTTGTGACTGAACTTGAAAATTCTGGAAAGTTCTTAAAATTTTTCAGAAGGATTTTTTTTTAATTCTTTTTTTGTTTGACCTTCATTTCTTAAAATAACAGTGTATTGTTGTTTTTAATTAATTAATTGAGCAGTTCTTGCACGTGCTACTACAGTAGTTGAATAGGGCTAGTTGCCATAAGTACAGCAACACATTGCCTTGGCACAACACAACTCGGTCTCAAACGCTTAAAGAAGTCAATAAATTTTTCACAGGGCTCATCATTTCAGGCGACCACCTCATGACGATATTGCCAAAAGTTTGCAAAGCTTTCATCAAGGCAAAATTGTTCTTCAATAGTTGAAGAAACCAAAATTTTGTTTTTTTAACACTTTTTTATTTTTCGGTATTGACTCTGCAAGTCTCTTCATCATTTTCACCACTTGTTTGTTCGTGTATTCTGTAATTTGTCACCCATCTATACTATAGAGAAATTATGAAGACTAACCAATACAAATATTTGTTGACATACATGCAATAACTTACTATTACACACCCCTTTTCCATTTCAATATTCAAAAAGTATACAAAACATTATCAGTCAATTCCTAATCGGTACTCTCACTCTGTCCTGGCTCTGCAGGTTTCTCTGCAGGTTTCTCTGGATGACCTTTGTAAGAAGGCAATGGAGCAGAGCCTTGAATCGAGCCGGGTTTCCCAGCTGTTGCTAAACAGAGCCACAGTGTTGGCCTCCTCCTACGACACAGCCTGGAAAAAAGTAGACCTGCTGAGGAGGTTGGACGTCAACCTGGAGGCCTCCAAGGCTAGCCTGCAGAGGAGCCAACTCCACATTGCCATGTTCCAGGTACACACAAAAGTTTGTGTGCATGCTACTGATGAGCTGTGTTTATATCCTATTCTAAGATTGGGTTGATATTCAGAGCAATCACATGTTTAAATTCACAAGCATATTACAAGCTTGCTTGTAATATCGAGAGTTGGTACTGACTGTTTTATAACGTCAGGTTTTGTATCCGTTATCATAAATGGCCAACACTAGTTTTCTACTCGTCGCACCTACAAAATCTATGATCAGAATTGTAGCAGAGATAACCACCACACAAAATGTTCCCCCTTTTAAAAAAAAAATAAAGTACCATTTAAAGGCTATGGCTTTCTTTATTTGTAACATGTTGCATGTCAGCTCATGTGAGGTACACAAGTTCGATTAGTGTTTAGAATTTCCCAATCAAAGTTTTTGGGGTCTGATCTGAACCTTGAATAATATGGTGTGAGTACAGTATCAGAGTACAGTAAAAGAGGGATTGGGTTTTGATTGATTTTAGCCAATACTGATCCATTAAAATAAAACTTGGATGATCCCTGATGGCCAATCTATGGAAAGTGTTGAGTTCAACCTTGTAATTACAGACATGGACTAGAGAATGAATGTTGTTATTGTTGGGTCTTCCAGATGTACCACTGTGTTTTTGTGTGTTCACTTTCAGTGGCAGCATGAGGATGTTCTGGGCCCCAACAATCAGCCTTTAAGTGTCAGTATTCCTCCACGCTCCGTGATCCTCAGCAACATGAAGAAGAAGCTGTACAAGCTGAGTCAAGATGAGGGAGCGATTGTTGCCATTCAGGTCAGTAGCACACCACGTACACCATCCGGTGCAGTCCTTGGTGACTAAACCATTAAATTAAATGTCCTCACTCAGAGATAATAACATACTGAAGTTTCAGGAAAGTACTATTTTTGATTATGCTTTACTGGAAAGATTTGTACTCTAGGTCCAAATACTGCAGGAAGCGAACTGAACACGCAGAAGACATATTGAGTTGTCACAGAAGGCCAAGCACAGGTCGAAATACTGATCACTCTGTCAAATTCAAGGTGTTTCCACACTTGCTACTCCGTACCTTACACAAATATGTTTGATCCTATCGTCCAGTACATTTGAACATTGCATAATGCACAGTACAATGATCCATGTCTGGGTCCGTTTGGAAGACGCGGATTCGTCTTGGCATAATCAGCCATGGTATGCATCTGGTGTAAAAAGCTAACTGCACTAAATTGAGGAAGAGTACCACCGACGAGGATATGATGTCAACATTACTGGACTTTTTGTCACTTTTCTAAAACATGGCAATCGGTAAAGGGTCACTTTAATCTCACATAAAATTGTCTGTTTCTGAGACATTCGGTCACGCTCAAGCAACCAAAAATCCGTTAGTCGGAAGTCATACAAATTCTGAAGTGTGTCAAGTGTCCTCCTTGTCTGTGCACCCAAAACTAAATCAACGGCAATATGAAGTCGTACCCCATTGTAAAGTAAGCTGTAGGAACTGCTCACTACACACTCATATTCAACCAGGACACCAATAATGGTCATTAAGGAGGCTAGATATTCTAGCGATTAACTTTTGACAAGACTCGCCTCTTATTTGAAATCCATTACAGATGACAATCTCATGAAGCTATATGACATACAGTGGGTACGGAAAGTATTCAGACCCCTTTAAATTTTTCACTCTTTGTTTCATTGCAGCCATTTGCTAAAATCAAAAAAGTTCATTTTATTTCTCATTAATGTACACTCAGCACCCCATCTTGACAGAAAAAAACAGAAATGTAGAAATTTGTGCAAATTTATTAAAAAAAGAAAAACTGAAATATCACATGGTCATAAGTATTCAGACCCTTTGCTGTGACACACATATTTAACTCACATGCTGTCCATTTCTTCTGATCCTCCTTGAGATGGTTCTACTCCTTCATTGGAGTCCAGCTGTGTTTAATTAAACTGATTGGACTTGATTAGGAAAGGCACACACCTGTCTATATAAGACCTTACAGCTCACAGTGCATGTCAGAGCAAATGAGAATCATGAGGTCGAAGGAACTGTCCAAGGAGCTCAGAGACAGAATTGTGGCAAGGCACAGATCTGGCCAAGGTTACAAAATAATTTCTGCAGCACTCAAGGTTCCTAAGAGCACAGTGGCCTCCATAATCCTTAAATGGAAGAAGTTTGGGACGACCAGAACTCTTCCTAGACCTGGCCGTCCAGCCAAACTGAGCAATCGTGGGAGAAGAGCCTTGGTGAGAGAGGTAAAGAAGAACCCAAAGATCACTGTGGCTGAGCTCCAGAGATGCAGTAGGGAGATGGGAGAAAGTTCCACAAAGTCAACTATCACTGCAGCCCTCCACCAGTCGGGGCTTTATGGCAGAGTGGCCCGACGGAAGCCTCTCCTCAGTGCAAGACATATGAAAGCCCGCATAGAGTTTGCCAAAAAACACATGAAGGACTCCCAGACTATGAGAAATAAGATTCTCTGGTCTGATGAGACCAAGATTGAACTTTTTGGCGTTAATTCTAAGCGGTATGTGTGGAGAAAACCAGGCACTGCTCATCACCTGCCCAATACAATCCCAACAGTGAAACATGGTGGTGGCAGCATCATGCTATGGGGGTGTTTTTCAGCTGCAGGGACAGGACGACTGGTTGCAATTGAAGGAAAGGTGAATGCGGCCAAGTACAGAGATATCCTGGAAGAAAACCTCTTCCAGAGTGCTCTGGACCTCAGACTGGGCCGAAGGTTCACCTTCCAACAAGACAATGACCCTAAGCACACAGCTAAAATAACAAAGGAGTGGCTTCGGAACAACTCTGTGACCGTTCTTGACTGGCCCAGCCAGAGCCCTGACCTAAACCCAATTGAGCATCTCTGGAGAGACCTGAAAATGGCTGTCCACCAACGTTCACCATCCAACCTGATGGAACTGGAGATTAGCATTAATAAATGCAAGGAAGAATGGCAGAGGATCCCCAAATCCAGGTGTGAAAAGCTTGTTGCATCATTCCCAAGAAGACTCATGGCTGTACGAGCTCAAAAGGGTGCTTCTACTCAATACTGAGCAAAGGGTCTGAATACTTATGACCATGTGATATTTCGGTTTTTCTTTTTTAATAAATTTGCACAAATTTCTACATTTCTGTTTTTTTCTGTCAAGATGGGGTGCTGAGTGTACATTAATGAGAAATAAAATGAACTTTTTTGATTTTAGCAAATGGCTGCAATGAAACAAAGAGTGAAAAATTTAAAGGGATCTGAATACTTTCCGTACCCACTGTATATGCCAATAGTAAAGCTCCTGATTGGAAAGTGTGTCAAAACATTTGACAAGTAACCCTGGTAGCCACATTTTTAGATTGCTGAGGTCATCAGTCCCTATAAAGTTTTAATCTCAAGAAATTTTAAAACAGGTGTCAAAAATAGTATTTTATATTTATTAATCGATATATTTTTTTACACATTTTTGTTATTCAGTTAACTGTTTTTGTTCACATTTTACATTTATTAAATTGACATGTTTTTTGTCCAAAGCTTTGATGTAAATGAGGTACAATCCAGGCCACAGTAAATCAAGTGGTCTTTGATAAATCTTCAAACCCTGTTTCACCTGACACAAGATTGTGAAATATGTTCACCTTCACTGCTTATTGTCATGCTCCTTCTGTAAGGAGCATGACTGTAAACAGTGTAAGCAGTAAAATAAGTACATGAAATCCCTGCTTTTCTCCTAAACTTGTTCTCGCACATCTCTTGGTGAGAAAAGCTATAGAACATTTTGTTAAATAACTTGCTTTCTGTGGATTTTAATGATTCTCCATACAAGTGGTTAAAATCATGGCTCTGGTAGAGTTCAAATTTGTTCAAATCTGTGTTGGTGAGCACTTCACTTTTGCCAGGATTATCAATCCACCTGACGGGTGTAGCACATCCAGATGCTGATTAAACAGCCTGGGATTTGCAAAAGGTGTCTCAGAGATTTTCAACCAGCCAAGGAGGATGAAGCTGAACACTGTTTGAATCATAAATCGCTTACATACAAGATGAAAGAAATACTGATGTAAGGGAACTGACAAGGAAGCTTACACTTGCACACGTGTATGTACGAAATCTGCTCTCTTATGCAAAAGAGATCTTTACATCATATAGATTAAACTTTAATTACTTGTGATGGTAAAATCAGTTGTGAAAAACTGAAAAATATCCAAATACCGTGTTCAAATAGAATTCCATAACGTGTGTTGTTTGACTGCTGGTGTCTTCAGGAGAAGCTGGTTTCACTGGAGGCTAGCATCGAGCAGCGTCTGAAGTGGGCTGGTGGAGCCAACCCAGCGCTGGCACCGGTCCTGCAGGACTTTGAGATGACCATCAGGGAGAGACGGGCCATGGTGGCCAGAGACAACCAGCGCACCAGCCAGGTATCACTGCTGCTGATGTTCCAGTGACCCACTTGTAAAACTTAAGCAACAAGACTTTTACCATCTACAGCACTTGATATAGATGGCCTTTTTTTTTTTTTTTTTTTTAAATGTCAAATTTTCTTCCTGTCTTTTTTCCAGGTCACCTTTTTGTGCTCTACCATTCTCAACTTCGAAAGCCTTCGTACCCGATCCCCCGAGGCCCTGAACATGGATGCAGCATTGTTTGAGCTCCTGAAGCGCTGCCAGCAAACCTGTTCCTACGCTTCCCAGTTTAGCAGTACAGTGTCTCCACTCGAACTCCAATTACTGCACAGACTGGTAAATTTGACCTTTGACATCTACAGAGTTTATGTTCCTATCAAAGATGTTGCATTTATGCAACTCTTGAAATGTTGTAAGTAAAAACAATAAGAAAAAAATAAACAATTAAAATCATCTTTTGGTGTATAATGCCTGTAGGCCAATTTGCAATTGAAAACATTAGCATGTTATACCAGGTTTCCAGATGACATCGTTTTTTTAAAGTGCCCTATGAAGTTTTCTCTATAATTTGTTATTATTGCTGGCACCCATTTATTAATCTTGTTTTGGGGGGAAAAGCTCTGACTTGTATTAGACCTTTTTAGATTTTAGACTTAAACAGTAAATTAGGTCTGCCTTATTGCATGGTCCAAATAATTTTCAGCGTGTAGGAGGCTACCTTGGAGGTTGTCGTTTTCTTCAGCGACAGGGATTTTGAAAATGATAACACGTGTGAAAGAGAAAAACAAAACATGTCCACTCCACAGAATCTTCCCGATAGTCCAATTAGACAGGGTACCTTTAAACTCTTTGTCTTTTTTTTTTCTTCTACAGAGTCCAGTGCCAGATCTGCCCATAGGCAGTCCTGATTGGCTGTCCTATGCTCAGAGGCAGTTGGAGGAAGAGCTGAGCATCGAGCGCAGGACTCAGGAGGAGCGGGAGCAGCAGCTGGAGTCATGTGGAGAGACACTGCAGCTTCTGGTTGACTCCATTAAAACCATTCTGTCTAACCACAACCGCCAACTGGCAGATGTCAAGCACCTGCTGAGAGCCATGGCGAAGGTACACTCAAAGCCCAGCACTTGCATTACATTTTTAGTAAATTTGGAAAAAACAAATTACCCCCTCAAATGAAAGTCAAGTGGTTTACCTTGTTAACATGTCCATGCGGTGTTTTTTATTGTAAAAGTCTTATCATGATTGCAATGAGACGTCAGTGCCATGGAACTGCATTTCCTAGTGAATATCTGAAAAACACGCACTTAGACAGCCATAGTTTTATGTGAACTTGCAGGTTGGGGATTTCCATATCATCAAGTTACAGGCAAGTAGTAGAGGGGTTGGTAAGGACAGAGGCGAGGACTATTTCCATAATCATAGATAGGCGCATAATATATGAAGCCAAAGTTCTAGAGTTACATCTAAGCCACTGAAAGGCACTAGGAAAAAGTTTCTTTAAAAATGATCAAGGGTTCATTCAGGACCCAGGAGAAGGACCTGGAAATATGTTTTCTTCTTTATAATTGTGTCATACTATGAAAGAGTGCAGAAAAAGTCAATTGAATCAATTTCAAATTGTATATACTGTGTACCTGGAAGTGTTCAAAAAGCAAAGAGGTCTAAATGCTGCCCGAGTCGGTTTCAGATCGCCCTAGGTTACAGTGGATTGGGTTTTTATGCTGGCAAAAGTTATTGCCAGGCAAAATTCCTTTCAGGGAATTTCTCAAACTTGGGAAAAAATATTTTATTGATACCAAGGATTCGATTTTGGGAAACAAAGGGCGAGGTCACTGTGACCCCATTTCAAACCATTCTAATGAATATGATATCTCAGGAACACCACTAGGGAGTTTCTTTAAATGTAGCACAATCATTCATTTGGCCCCAAGGATGAATTGATGTGTTTTTGTTGGTCAAAGGGCAATGAGCATTGTTTAAGACCTGAGGCATGAAACCACTAAGCGGTAATTCTAATTTTGCAGTTATGTTCCACCTTGATCCATGAGTGTGTTTTAGCTGTGTGACCCAGCATTCAATCTTTTTGTAAATGCTTTCATGCAGGATGAGGAGGCAGCGTTGGCGGATGGTGAAGAGGTGGCGTATGAGGGCAGCGTTCGTCACTTCCTTTTGGACTACAAAGGTTGGCAAGACAACATCCAGCTTGTCTTATTCACTGTGGTCCAGGCCAGCGGGCAGCCTCGCAACCAAGAGCAGCTCGAACTACTGGAGGACATTCCTGCTACCCTGAAGGAGCTGCACTCCCAGAGCCAGAGGTACTCGCATATATGTATACTCTCATTCCAGCTTTCTGTTTCTCTGTACAGATCTCTTATTAATCTCTGTGTGTGTGTGTGTGTGTGTGTGTGTGTGTGTGTGTGTGTGTGTGTGTGTGTGTGTGTGTGTGTGCGCGCGCGCGCGTGTGCACGCATCACTACAGTGTTTATAATGGCCTGGTGGGCTTTGCCTCCCCACTGGTGACAGACAGAGATGGTGAATGTGCCAGCCCTGTTTCTGCAGCACAGACGAGCTTTGCAACAGGTATGGACTTCCCAAACAGTTTCCCCCCGAAACACTCACCTGTGGTCTTTTAAACTAAGCTGTAAAGACACCGTAGCTTCCTCCGTGACTCAGAACAGCAACTGTCCAAAATATTTCAAATGTCACGTAGAGAATTGTAGAGCTGGGACTTTGTTTGTTCTGTAACATATATGGGTTTGAATGATACATGTACATCCACTCAGTAAAGCATGAATATGCTCTAAAGCTGCCAGCGTTATATGTTAATGTCATAATACCATAATTCGACCTAACATAGCATGCACATATAGCTTGGCTCACCCACACTCAGCTTCAATTTTGCTCATATTAACTTTTGCGCAGCCTCTCTGAGGGGCAGGCCAATCAGCGACCAGTGTAGTGAAGTGTTTTTTTTCTAAAGGTAGTTGCAGCAGTGGCAGAAAATTGGCTTAATTTGTTACAGCTGCTCCAATACTTTTAATATTTACCTGAAGTCTACGCCCAGGAGCATAGAACGACTTTGAACGATTCCTTATGGAGCGTACCCAGACCCATATATTTGGGTAATTCACACAAAGCTTTTAGAATAATCTGGTTATTATTGTACGCTGTTTAGTAATGTTAATTTCATAACCAAGTGACGGTGAATGTTGGTCTTCTGGGTCTTTGCTTGGTTAAATAGCATTCTTTAAACGTTATAAATGGTGAATCTTCAGTGGTTTGAATAGTGTACATAGTTCTTTTTTTCTTTCATGTTGCCAGACAACTGATACTTTTTGCAATGAGGACACCTATGAAATGAAATAAATATGACAGTAGAGTGGTGTTTTTATGCTTAATAAAGATGCACAGAAATGCCAGTTAATATTCCTGGCATTGATTTAACCCATAAAAACTCATTTCCATTTACCAAAATTACATAATTAGAAGTTTTGTCCTTGAAGTGGCTTAGATGCAACTCTATACCTTTGCCTTCATTCAATAAACAGGGATCAATGAATATGCAAATAGCCCCCACCACTATCGCCACCTACTTCTCTTGCCTACAGCTCCTGGGGGGCAGCTCAACGATATGGAAAGCCCACTTTGCAAATTGACAGGATTGGTTCCTTAAGTACGTGACGCCTAAAAAGCTACGCTTATGACACATTCTTCTCATGCACTCAATAATGAGTTCATCAGAAAGTCCAGTTAAGCTATAACACTGGTAAAAATTCCACTTGGCATAAAATGTGAACAGTATTGAATGTGCCAAAGCTTTTCATCAATTAGCAGAGTTAATTTAGAAAATCAACAACCTTTGCAAAAGCGTAATGTTATTCTTTTTAATGTGGGAGATGTTCAAGTGGTTCATTTTTCTCTATTTCTCCAACCTTTATTTTTGGCTGTTGTCAAAAATGCTTAACTGTTTGTAAAATTTTGATTATATTATTTGTAAGAGTTAAATCACATTTTTTTAATACCACTTTGTACATTAGGGGGTATTAGGGGGGCATCCAGACAGTCTGTCCTCACTTTGATGTTTCACTAAAATCTGCGACCGGTCAGATTCTGTGAGGATATGATATGAGGAGTGAGGTTTGGCATATCAGTGTAACACCAGCATTTGCTCAGCCACTCTGAAGCATGGAACATCAGCGACCAGTGTTGGCAGTTAAGTACATTGCTGTTAAAGTACAGCTATATTTTTCTACATGTAGTTGCAGTGGTTTCAGCGCACACCGATTGGTTAAAGCTGCTCTTATAGTTTCCAAATTAGCCCGAGGTCTACACCCAGTAGGAAGCAATGTGGCATTCCCATAAAAGCCAGAAGAAACAGTGACTAATTACTAGGTATTCTCTGACAGTCAAGAAACTCTCACAGTAGCATTTGAGCAACCAGTGGTGATACAGCACTGCAAACACAGACCTTATGGCTATTACAGATTGTAAGAGAGCTTCATTCAGACAGCTGTCGATTTAGTTCGAAAAGCTGCTTCTTCTTGTTTTTTTTATTGACCACAGCTGCTGTTCTGTCTTGAAGGAATCTACAAACATCAAATTTAGCTGCAGGCATGCATGAAATACTGAAAGATGAGATGCACCGACTGATTAACTGTTTTCTCTTACGCCGTGTTGTGTGGTTTGGATTCAGCTGTTAAATGCATTGGTGTGAAGACCCAGCCAGATTCAATGTCCCAGAATGCACGGAAGGCTCTGCCACGTAACCTGGGAACCCCCACTGATACCCCGCCCAGCACTCTGGGGATGAACAGCAGAGGTCTCAACCCCAGCCCCAAGAGGGCCATACGGGACCCCAAAACAGGACGAGGTACCACTCTTCACTCTCTTCACAATCTGCTCGTGGGTTTTTTCCCCTCCCCTGCTTAAGTAAAAGTAATGTGATACAGCTAAAGTAACAAACACTACAAAGCAATACATTTTAAATGTTTTATTAACCTCTTAAGGTCTTAAGGTCAACGCGTAGATCCAAGTACACTCTTTAGAAACCTGCTGCTTGCTGTGTTGCAGCTGTCCAAGAGAGGAATTCGTACGCAGTCAGTGTGTGGAAGAGAGTGAAAGCCAAGCTGGAGGGCAGAGACATCGATCCCAACAGAAGGATGAGCATCACAGAGCAGGTAACACACCGGCTGCTGATATGAAGGATTTTACACTTTATAAGGAGCAACAGTGTGCATGCGGACCATCTTACACATAACATACTTGAGTTTTTCGTTCAATAAAAACATACGCTAATCAATGTAATGAATACTGTGTACTCTATGTATAGTTTTTTGTTTGTGAGTTATTATTTTTTTCTAACCATTTGAGGAGATTCCCACAATGCGTTTCGAGTGAATTTGTGCAAAATTTGAAGAATGGGACAGACGTGAGGTCAGATCAGTTCATTGCTGAGGGATCGTAAAGATTTGTGACAAATATGAAGCTATTCCCCTCCAAGCGTTAAGGAAACAGGGTGTTCTTGAACATTGGTCAATGTGAGGTGACTTTGACCTTTGACCACCAAAAACACATCAGTTCATCATTGTGAATGACCGTGCCACATTTGAAGAAATTCTATCAAGGCGTTCCTTAGATATCATGTTCACGTTGGGGTCACGGTGTCCTTGACCTTTGATCCCCAAAATCGAATCAGATTACCCTGGTTACCAAGTCAATCTTTTTGCCAAAAACTGTCAGCGTGGATTGCTGCTCAGGTGTGTGGATGGTTTTCCCTCTGGTGCTCTTCAGTTTCTGGATCAAACAGTTTCAGTTGAAAACTTGAAGAACTCTGAGGCACTCAAGAGGGTGATTAATTAAAAAGCCTTTAATCACTTATTCAATAACCTTTAAAAAAAAAAAAAAAAAAAAAAAAAAAACTTTTTTTAAGATTATATGATTTTTGATTAATATCTGTATTTGGTTTCTAGTCATGACATTATGTTTCACATCATGTCTCTTTACCTGCTCCCATGTATTGGTGACTGCTAATTGGTCCATACTGGTCACGTGACCACTGACCAAAAAGATATAAGGAACAGCCCAAGGGCAACTGATTTGCAGCTGCCCTGATGAAGGAAGGCCTTCGAGGCTGAAACATGTAGGCATGTGGTTTTTACTGTGATTGAATTGCCATGACTGATTAAAGGCTTTTTAATTAATCAATCTCTTGAGTGCTTAAAAATTTCTTCATGTTTTCAACGTAATATTTGTGCCAAGTTTGAAGAAAGTCCCTCAACGCGTTTTTTTTTTGAGATAACACATTCACAAGAACAGGACGGCCGGACAACCCTAAAACAAAATGCCGCTGGCTGTGGCCTAAAAATAACTAATTTATACTCAGCAAGGATCTTCAACCATCAGAACCTGTCTATGATTAAAACATACTTCTTAGACAAATTAGAATTAAAATAGTTTTGTGATGTTCAGTATTTGTGTTATTGCATTGATTTATGACACATTTGATATCTTTCCTCCTCTCATTGAGTAATGTCAGCAAAATAGCATTCAGAAATATTCAAGCACTGTCTTAATTGTGGTTTAACTTCAATAATCGATCTCTGTTCTTGTAATAACAGTAGCCGAAGTTACACGAAAAAAAGAAAAATCTGAAAAAGGAAACAAAGGATCAGAGTTTTAGTTTATTTAAATCTTATCACCATAACAATGTTGACTTTTGACTTAATTATTGACCTCTGAATAATAACAAAATAAGACAGCTTGTTAAACATGTTTTCTGTGCTGGTGTCCTTTATTTGTTTGCAGGTGGACTTTGTTATCAAGGAGGCTACCAACATGGATAACCTGGCCCAGCTGTATGAAGGCTGGACTGCCTGGGTGTGAACGCCATGCTGCTTCATGTCTTTGGTCTAGCAAAGGCTTGGAGATCCACCAGAGTCCAGCGGGTCTGGGGTGTCGGAAACAGCAGCACCGGGCCACATTAGGGGGAGGAAACGGGAGGCGGATGTATCGTCCGCCCTCCCTAACTCCTGGGCTCCCAAACTGGGGCAGCCCCCTCGTAGTATCGCTGCAACCACACTCCCCCAACCATCGGCGATCGGGCTAACACAACGCTTAGTGGGCCTGCAGACCCGCCTTCCTTTTTGGGGTTTGAGGTGGGCAAAGTGGCGCCGGAAGGGGGAGGGGGGAAGGAGGGCGAAGGCGTCCTCACCCTCTACCAGGAAATACCTTCCCCCCCCTCACCTGCATAGCTCACTACCATGCTGTACCTATAAACATCACTGCATCCTTTCATGCCCATCAAACTCCATCAGAGGGCAGGATGAAGCAGGAAGTGAGCCGTTTCCCTCTGAAGCACACAGCTGAATACTGCGGCTGGGACTTGACCAGGGTTTAAAGCTCAGAGGGAACGGGGTGGCCACGTTTGTTTTTCTCTAATCTTTTCGTCAGTGGCGTTGTGATTCTGATTGGCCAACGGGTGACACAGTTGGGCAGAAATGATGAAAACAAAGGTTCACCAGGATTGATATAGCGACATGGACAAAACCCCTTTGAAACCGGAAATCAAAGTGGGAAACAAAAATCAAACTTGTGCTTTGACTGATAAACAGTGTGTCGACACGTCTCTAGAGTGTTGTCAAAGTTCACAGAATAAAATAATTGTTACGTGGAGTTTTTTCTTTTTTCTCAGGAAGGTTTCTTATGCTCTTGTGGACTAAACTGAAATATCCTGTCGTGTGGAATCGTTGGAGGGTTCATTTGTGAGCTTCGAATGAACACAGTTGAAGTCCGTTAGACGAGAGAGAACCTCTATTTGATTGTTTTTCTTCCGTGTGGATCTTTAGTCTGTGTTGTGCTTTGTAACTATCTGTAGGAGTAGATTTCTGCCTTTTTTGACCTGCCTGTCAGAAGCTGTTGCTTGCATCATACACGCATTCAGTCCTCGGCCCTTATTCTTGCATTTTATGAATCTTGACCTTCTAGTTTTACATTTTTATTGGGCAAATTATGTTTTTGGTGACGGTGAAACATGTTAATTCTTAAAGCTTTTACTGGATTTTGTTGGATGCCAAATAAACATGGGACCGAGAGGTGTGATGTGTGTCATTTTTTTTTAGTTCAATTCAATCAAATAAAGTACATGCACACAATGAAACCCACGTAAAAATACAAATCTTATGTAAGCACACATTAAAGTTTGTAAAATGCTCAATGAAAATAATTTTTTGATACCCCAAAGAGATGTAAGGTGTCCCTTATTTCACCAAGGAAAGGTGAAAAAGGTCCGGAAAAAACCTTGGACTAAGTATTGGACTAACAAACATTGTCATTTAGAGTAAACATAAAATAGTATCTGATCAAGGTACAGCCTCTGCTGTACTGTGACCCCCACAACAGGTAGACCTGCTATAAGACAACAGATACATTTTGGAATGTGCTCTTTCTCTAACATTAACAGAAAAGCAAGTGTGAGAAATAATCAACATTCAATGGCGCAGAGCTTTTCTGACTCTGGGTTAAACATTACAGCATTTTGCACCGTGTGTGGACAGTTGTCTTGTAAGAATGCATCAGCAGTTTCATCAACACACATGAAGGATTCAAAGTTCACAAGGAGCCATCTAAACATAGCAACAATCCAAACACAAAAGATATAAAGGCCCAGATGGTCCAAAGTTGTGCCCACAGTCTTTATCTTGTGTAAACCGAGCAGAGCAGCAACTCCTCAGGAGTTATGATTAAGAGGAAGAGGCCTTGGGCCATTAGAAACCTCCAGCAGGTTAATAATTACAGGAGCTCTACTTGTTACAGCTTGTCCTGCAACTGTGTCAGAGTGACAGGCAGCAAGAAGCCTCTGTTTTGGTGCTCGACTGGCCAGCGATGTCAGGACAGCGCGTGTGTGTGCTGGACTTTGAGGAGGAGGCCAGGAAAGTTCTTCCCAAATCTGTGTATGACTACTACCGCTCAGGAGCTGATGAACAAAACACACTGGCTGACAACGTGGCTGCTTTTAAGAGGTACAACGCACGCACACACAGACATGCACACTTGACAGTCTCTGTTGTGAAGCCAAAGTGGAATTAAAACAGCACTCGGCAGCAGTTGTTCCTGCCTCTAAACGGTAACGATGGGAACAGAGCAAGAGCCTGCAGTACCAAAACTATTTACAGTGACAATTAAGCCCCGAGCACCAATCACATCCTGCACAAAAAGTGTGACAGGAAACATAGTGGAGTTCATTCAGGATGTTGGGTGTGTAACACCTGTACTTTAAAAACAATTCTTCTGTTTTCATGTCATTCTGTTGTACAAGTTTGAACAGGCAGGTTCATCCTGGCTTTTGGTTTTGTTGCTTAAATGCCTTGTAGTATTCTCATTTATTATAGATTATAGTAATTAAGTATTTCACCGGTCCATTTTTGACTGACCTTTTCAATTACTGTAAGCACCAGTCACACTGATGCATATTTCTTTCTATTCTAATTCCTGTGTTTATGAAGTTATGTCTGTTATTTAAATCACTTTCCTCGATTTTAATACAAGTACAATATGAAATTGATATGTTTAATAAGATGTTCTTGAAAATTCAGGTCTGTATCTTCTCCTGTATCATGTTGGAAAAGAAAAGTGTCTGCTCAGCAGTACTTTAGTGCCATAACAGCTACAAATAACATTCCCATTGAACCGTATGCATTGACATACACTCGATTATCACTTTTCATATGCACGCCATACGGGAGCTGAAGAGCAAAACAAAAGTCCAAGTAAAAGTTTAATTCCAGATGCATAGCATACATCCACCGTAATCAGTATAAACAAAACAAACTATTTATGTTTGTCTTATTATGAGGACATGGTGAGATGAAATGCTTGATTAAACTTTTAATAACAGTTATCTCACCTACTCTGTAGAACTGGTGTGACCTAATATCAAACAGTTGTGTGTAGTGTGTTTGATGAACCCTTCCGCTGGCTCAGCAAACATTGTCTCACTGCGCCAAATGAAAATGTCACGTGATGTTGAGTTAAAGCCAAACCAACTGCAAGCCAAGCATACAATAGTGGCTCTCTGTATTTCTGAGAAGATATGATCTAGAACATTATCAGCCGGTAAAGTCGATAAAGACAACCCAATTAAGCAAATGAGACTAAAATATTATACTTTGTCATTTATTTGCTGAGGAAAATAATCCATTATTACATGTATCTGAGGCACAAAAGTTTCTCTCAGTGTCTGGTGTGACCCTTTTGTGCAACAATAACTGTAACTAAATGTTTCCGGTAACTGTCAGTCAATCCTGCACAATGGCTGGGAGGGAGTTTCGACCACTCCAGACAGGACAGCTTCAACTCTGGGATGTTGGTGGGTTTCATCACACGAACTATGCATTTCAGGTTCTTCCACAACATTTCTATTACATTAAAATCAGTAGCCTCTACTATGACACAGGTTGAACAAAGCCAGGATATCTCTCCATCATCCGGTTTAACTAAATCTTGAAAATGAGATCACACTACTCATTTAATCAAGAAGTTAAACACAACACATCTCCAGCTGCCAAATGCAGGGAAGATGTGCAGGCAAAAAATTGTTGACTGTGTGAATGCATAGCCTTAGTTAAAAGGATCAAAATATCACCTTCCCATCACTTGTGCATGGGAAGATGTGAATATAATAACATGTTCCATTAAATTAATTTATTCTGAGATGTATTATTGTGATATGTTTGACAGTTTAAGCTTTATTCCTTCACCCGCAACCCCAGCAGTGTCAAACAGACAGGAGAGGAAATAAGAAGTGAATATAAAAACATAATTCAAAGTGGTAAATTTGTCTCACTGTCAAATCATATAAGTGCAAGTACAAAGGTTTTAGTCTGTCTCTTTGTAAAATGAAAACAATCAAACACAATGAAATGGAATCTATATCTCTAAAAAAAAAAATCCCAGGGGAAAGCCAGAGAGGTCTGTTGTTCTCTGAACACTCTGTCTATGGGGTTTTCTATGATTGGTGATGCCATTTTTCCAAGAGAATTGATTGGTCAGCAGGCGGTACTTTCTTAGATTTTGATCCGATATCTCCAACAGAACCTGCTCCGGACCAGGTCACGTTTGCAGCATAAGTTACCACGGTGATCCAGCCAGGTTAAAAAAAGAGCCACCTTTGAGACATTGAAAACCTTCAGTCTCAACATACCTCGCTGACCCACTGATCTGGATTTGCAGTACAGGACTTTATCTTTGCCATTTAAAACAGTTGAAGAATTTATTCTTCTTTAACCATTTTTTGGTAGGACGACTATTGTGGTTGTTTTGGGTGCACGACCCACTTTCTCGAGATTCACTTCACCGCTGATTGTCACCGACATTTTTATGGCATGCTGTCCTTGCGAAATTGCAGCAATCAGGCCCAAAACACGATACTACCACCACCATGTTTCACAGTTGGGATAAAGTTATTCTGCTGAAATGCAGGGTTTTCATTTCTCCAAAATTAATCCTTCTCATTTAGATACAAAAAGTTCAAATTTTGTTTCAGCCATTCACAAAACATTTGTTTCAAAAGTCTACTGTCTTGTCTACATGGTCTTTTGTGAACTACAATCAGACAGAAATGTTCTTTTTTGTAGAGCAGTGGCTTTCTCCTTAATATTAGGCAATGTGAGAGAGGCTTTAGTTGCTTACAAGTCACCCTAGTCTCCTTTGTGATCTCACAGACTATTACACCAGCCTGATGACAACCAGCAATGTTTTTTCTGAGACCCTTTAAAATTTCCTCTGTTATTGCCCTAAAACACTTCAACAAATGTGTTATGAAGGACAGACTTTGATAGATCCCTGTTCTTTAACAATAAAACAGAGTAGCTGAAAGCACCTCACTTTAATTTCATCTGCAGTGACTGCTAATCTTACAGGTTCACATACTCTTGCCACACACAAATATTTAATAGCAGATCACTTCTCTATATAATGAAATGACCATGTATGATATTGTACACAATTTTTTTTTAAATTCGGTTATCCTGATCTTCTTTCATGACTTGTGTGGAAATGTGATGATGTTTTCGATCATATTTATCCAAAAATATAGAAAATTCCAAAGGGTTTACAACCTTTAAATCACCGCTGTAATGGTTGATCAAAAAGTTCAGAGACTGCCCCTGTTGCACGCGAACAATGCACAGCATTGTGATGTGCACAGAGCAGCAGGAAGCTATAACCTAAATGAATAAGTGTTGCAAATTGTGTTGGTGGATGATCATCAATAGCAGAGGGCGCACATCAAATTTGGTCTCAAACTCTGAATATCAGCATTAAAATTCAACAGGAAGCCTACGGCAATGACACAATGAGCCGGGTTTTTTGAGTGACATTTGCATTTGCGAGGGGCGGAACATCCCTGTTCAAACCAATCAAGGCGCACCAGGTTAGGCACGCAACCAGGTGGATTTCCTTTTGACATTCACGGGATTGTCAACATGAATTTGTCTTCCGGGGTCAAACTCTGAACACTGAGCTCCAGTGTGATGTCCTGAGGTGGCAGAGGGAAACATTCACGCAAATGACCTCAACCGAGGCAAGACGGCATTTGGGTTCTCCAACATGAAACTCCTCACAAAAACTTGTATAACTCAGGTGCTGATTTTGATCGAGCGACAAAACTTAAAATCGAGTTACTCATGAAGGCTACAGCTTCTCTTTGCCGTACTTCGTTCACGCACAGTTGGAGCAGTCTCTGAACTTATTTGTCCACCTTCGTATATCATGATTTAATGATGACGATGAATTTGATACTTGCTTGTATCATAAGTATCATAATCATCATTGAAGTTATGGATCACAATAGATCACCAAATATACTTGGACAGCCTTCAATATGCCAGGGCGCCCCACCCAAGTATAAGTCTATGTATGGGAAAAACTGCATATTGTTTGAATCTTAAACAAGTTAATCAGAAACAGGTAACAAGCTACTGGTAGCTTGCGAGCAACGTGTTGGAGACCCCTGATCTACTGAACCCTCATCCTTTGCCCACTCAGTACACTGAATGGTGTGTGAATACCAGTGAAAAGGCAGTAATGAACAAGGAGTCTGACCAGTAGTCAGTCAATGTCTTGAAATGATCCCTTTCATGGAAATGAGTACCCACCCATTATATTCCTTTGGTCACTGGTCATAGTCACTGGTCAAAATCAGCTTTTTCAATGGCGGACTGTTTTCTCGAGATGTTCTAATAATGTTGCAACAAATGTAAAAGAGATACAAAAAATGCTCATGAAGCACGGATAAAAAAAAAAAAAGAGTGGGAAGGACCAGTACAGCATGGCTTAGTACTGCATGCTGTAGCCAACACGAGTTACGTCTATGTGCCAAATGTGCAGTGTTGATTTGGACAAACAAATACTAAGTCCTGGATCACCTAACAATAATAATTATTAACAATTATAAATAGTGCAATACAGTGTGTTTATAAGTGTGTGTGTGTGTGTGTGTGTGTGTGTGTGTGTGTGTGTGTGTGTGTGTGTGTGTGTGTGTGTGCTACAGGTGGAATCTTGTCCCTCGAGTGCTGAGGGATGTGTCCTCTGTGGATCTGTCTGTCTCTGTGCTCGGCGAGAAGCTCAGCATGCCTCTCGGTGTTGCAGCCACAGCAATGCAAAGGATGGCTCACCCTGAGGGAGAGACAGCAACAGCAAGAGGTAAACACACAAGCACAATATGTAAACTTGGGAGTCCAGAATGGACTGTGGATACAGAATCATAGAGAATGGAACCTGATAGTCAGGAAAGATCATCTTGTGAGAGCAATCAACTATTCTCAAAGGTTCAACAGAATTCTATGTACTCAACTGTTAGATCAAACGTTTCCTGTAACGGGGATTGAAACCCTTATTACACAGTTGTACTGAGACAACATGGCCTCCAAAACAGCTATGCAAAAGCTCATATTCTTCAGAAGTTTGATTACAGCTTTTTAATTCATTTTCTATTCTATTCTATTCTATTCTATTCTATTCTATTCTATTCTATTCTATTCTATTCTATTCTATTTATACAACACTAAATCACAACATAAGTGATCTCAGAGCACTTAACAGAGTACAAAAAACAAAACCTCACAACATGATAGTGAGACACCCAACAATTCAACAATTCAGAATGGGAAGGAAAAACTCAGTTGTAAAAGGAGGAGACCTCTGACAGAACAAAGCTCAGTGGTGGATTGAGATCTGCCTCGACCGGTTGGGGTTGAGAGGAGAGTATAGAGAGAAGAAAATGCTATGGAGAGGAAAAAGTCTCTTTTAAACAGTTAAACAGTTTTCACCACACTGGGTTTACTTTTTCAAAAACCTTCACACAGTCAGCACAGCAGAAGTCACTGTGGACTAATACAGCAGGTCACACTTCATTGCTTTGGTGTTGATATGACATTTCATCCAATGATAACCAGTAATTGTGTGTGTCTTCACAGCATGCAAAGCAGCGGGAACAGGGATGATGCTGAGCTCCTGGGCCACCTCCACTATTGAGGAAGTGATGTCAGCAATGAAAGCCTCATCGGGTGGTGGGGGTGTCCTGTGGCTGCAGCTTTACATTTATAAAGACAGAGAGCTCACACTATCATTGGTACACCGGGCAGAGAAGGCGGGCTATAAGGCTATCTTTGTTACCGTGGATACACCATACCTGGGGAAAAGATTGGATGACGTGCGCAACCGCTTTAAAATCTCCCCTCACCTGAGGTAGGAATCAAATATAACAGCAACAGTAGAGCACACTTTCTACCATGGAGACCACACAGTGCATGGTGGCTTCTACTCCTAACTCCTTACTCTGTGTTTGTCTTTGTGTGTGCATGTGTGTGCATTTGTCCGTAGCATGTCTAACTTCTCAACAGCCTCCCTGGCTTTTTCTGAGCGCAACTATGGCAACGACAGTGGTTTGGCTGTTTATGTTGCAAAAGCTATTGACCCCACACTGTGTTGGGACGACATCGCCTGGCTGAAAAAACACACACATCTACCTGTGATTGTGAAAGGAGTCCTGAATGGTACAGACACACACATACACACGCGTGGTACAATTCACAAATACGCTACTTAAAACAGAAAATGTGGAAGCTGGAAAGAAAGTATTCCACAAATTTAGAAGTATTTCATCTGTCCTGGAAGCCTTTTAAAGAGTTATCGGGACATTCTGATAATAAGGAAGTACAATAGTCTGCCTAGTAACAAGTAACAAATGCGTTGACTAGTTTTTCAGCATTAATCTGACTCAAGACATTCCTCATTTTTGCTATATTGTACAGGTAGAATGAGGCACTCCCAGACACTTGTTTTATGTGTGAGTTAAAGGACATATCCTACTCAAAAATAGCTCCATGTTTCCGCACAGTATTGCTGGAGGCCAAAATAATGCTGTCTAGAGAAGCTTTAAGCACTGGTATAACGCCCATACCAGTGCTTCTACTCTGTACACTAATCTAAAATGTAATTAAAGATACAATTAAGACATTCCTGATGATATAAACATACTTTGAATCGCAGAGTAATTTGTGAAATGGTTAAAATGATTCTACACCTCCTCCCCCTTTGAAAAATCCACAATCTATCAATATGAAAATATTTTTTATCTTAAAAATTTAATAACTGGATACAACATCTCAGTGTGACTTACACTCAGGTCCACGCCTTAAACTCCCTAAGATTTTAGGTGAACTCTGTTCAACACAGGATCCTGAAAACTCTATTGGTGTGTCAAACTTTGAACATAGAGTATTCTGTAGAAGCCCCAACATCTAAAAGAAGGAATGACCAGAACACGTTTTTATAAATGGGGCGGATTTTAAAGTCAAGGGTGAGTGTATTTGCCTTCCTGGCATTTTAAGTAAAGTTTAAACGTTTGGCAATTTTTAACACACATATTTGAAAAGTGGCCTGTATGGGGCCTTAATTATGGCCCTAATTGTCTTAAATTTAGCCCTTATTGTCCCAGTCCTAGTTGGCATGCAAGAGGCCAAAAAGTTCTCAAGATAGTTATTTAGAAAGACCTCACTAAGAGTGACTAGCAGACATTTATCTGAAAATATTGGTACATAAGTAACAACATGAGTTACCTTTCAGTAACACACTCTGATATTATGTGCCTGACTGTCTGGATCAAGATGAACTTGTTCAGCAGTGATTCTAAGTGTGTGAGTTTGTGTCAGGTGAGGATGCTGTCCAGGCTGTCAACTATGGTGTCAATGGCATCCTGGTGTCCAATCACGGAGGTCGACAGTTGGATGGGATTCCTGCCACGGTCTGTGTGTGTGTGTGTGTGTGTGTGTGTGTGTGTGTGTGTGTGTGTGTGTGTGTGTGTGTGTGTGTGTGTGTGTGTGTGTGTGTGTGTGTGTGTGCGCGTGTGTGTGTAAATGCACTTTTTTGTCACCCTTCTCTGGTAGAAACACTGATTTTTTTTTTTTTAAGGCAAAACATCATTTCAACAGTCCTAGTTAGGGTTTGGGGTAAGATGTGACTTGAAGTCAGGTCAAGGTCAGTGTTAGGCATGAATTGGTTATGATTAAGATTAGGGTTTGAGTTGTGTCTTGTTTAAGTAGCGAAGAAATAGGAGTGGTGGCCATGTGTACCAGGTATAAACTTGTGGCTTTGAGCAAAGATAACGTTGCTAAAGTATGTAGCCAAAGTCCGATTTATTTAGATGTAAAACAGGTAGACCAGGTGTGGTGGGTGTGAGTGGTAAGGGAAGGAGTTCCAGGATGTCACCGCTGTCTACTGAACTGAGCTTTCCGAGGTGTCGTGGGCCTAACTTGACGAAACACCAGTAAAAGGAGGGGCCCACTTGATAACCCCAGTAAGATACTGCACACTCTCACCTTGTTGCTAAGGCTTTTGTACTATGTAGTGTTTCACTTGTGTGTATGAGCATAGCATGCATAGTATAAGCATAAGCGTCCTGTGAATTATTGAGGTGTTTGATACGTGAAGGCAGGTAGTTATTTTGAGTCAGTTGACCCTTGCGATGTTAATCTGCAGTAATAAGGCACTTTGGTCGACACATAGATGCAGATAGAAACTAAACTTAAATACTTCAGGGATGAGGTTTATAATTACTTGTCCATTTCAGTCTCAACAATAACCATTGCCACCCAATAGCATGTCTCCCTCCTACTATAATACAGTGTTTTTAATGTGTATGTGTGTAGTTGGATGTATTGGAGGAGGTGGTGAGGGCGGTGCAGGGTCGCTGTGATGTCTACTTGGACGGAGGAGTGAGGCGAGGGACAGACATTCTGAAGGCTTTGGCTATGGGAGCAAAAGCTGTCTTCATTGGCCGACCAGTGCTGTGGGGCCTCGCCTGTCAGGTGAAGCACTGCTCTCACCTACTGTCACCACTGTGCACTGAAACTAACCACTCTGATACTGTATTACAGAGACATGTTAGTAACTAGTTTGAATTGATAACAGTTTTGAATTGTGTGCAGAAATTAAACTAAACGTTACTGATTATGTAAAGTAAAATTTCCATCTGGCTTTTGGAAATTCGGCTATACCAGATATAAAACAGTTTTTTCGTGTTTGTTTTAGACCATTTTTCTTTTCAAAGCAGTTAGCATGTAACAAAAGTTTGCCGAATTTGACTAAAAATGCAAGGTAGTGACTAATATACAACCCTGTTTCAAAAACAGTTGGGACACTGTGCAAAGTGTAAAATACAAAATTAATACAATGATTTGCAAATCCCATAAACCCATATTTAATTGAAAATAGACCAAATACAACATATCAAAAGTTGAAATGTAAAAATGTTATTGTTTTATAAAAAAAATATGTGCTCCTTTTGAATTTGATGCCAGCAACACATCTAAAAAAAACAGTTGTGTATTTTTGCAATTAAATATGGATTTACATGATTTGCAAATAATTGCATTCTATTTATATTTACATTTTACACAGCGTCCCAACATCTTTGGAAATGGGGTTGTAAAAGAAACTCACCTATGTTCTCTATGTTGTGTACAGGGAGAACAAGGAGTTACTGAGCTTCTGGAACTTTTAAAAGAGGAGCTGCGACTGGCTATGGCCCTATCAGGTAACACACACCCACACACAGATAAACATGTTGCAAGTGTTCTCATGCAGCTTGTTCTTGGAATTGAGCTCCATCAGACATGAGCCATCTTGAATATATATATATATACATATTTTTTTTTTAATAAATATATATATGTATATATATATATATATATATATATATATTTTTAATTTACATTGTGAAAATAAGCATCTACCAGCCATTTTCTTGTGGTTACTTTTATTACTGATATTGTGTGAACAAATCTGGTTACACTATCACATTATCAAAACTGACATCCTTTTAGGGACAAAAAGCAAGTTGCCATTACATAAATGATTGGATTTAAAGGTAAAGACTTGGTGTAAGGTGAGGGAATAGCTTAGTTTTAATTAAGAACTGTGTACTTAATTTAAAACAATATTTTCGAATTCGAAGGGTTAAAATAAGTGTCCAAAAGAATTATGTAAGTGAATGTCATGTACTATAAAGTGATGAAAACCTGACTGTGTGTGTCTGTCTGTCTAGGTTGCCGCTCTGTATCTGAAGTGAGCAGATCACTGGTCAGGAGAGCGGAGTTCACCTCGATGATGTGAGGGGAGAAAATGTTGCAAATTACAGGACAATACATTCTTAATGGATTACTGGACTCATTCAATTGTCGTATCAATTTACTATTCTTTGAGCTCAGACATTATTAAAAATGAATGCAACAGCTGATGCTATTGAAACTGTACATCATCAAATCAAATTTTTAGACTGTCAAAGTAAACTTTGTAATAAATGTATGGTAATATATCATTATTCTTATATGAACTACTAATTGATAATCACTTTATTTTTGCCTGAAGTCATGTGTTGCTGTGTTTGGAGTCAGGTTGTCTCATTTGTGTATTTTTAAGCTTGACTAGCTCAGCATAATACATGCAAGTTGGGTGAGAGGTTAAAGGTTAGAGGCCCAGCTTGTAAATTAAAAAAAACAACAACAATGCTTCTGTTGCATAATTAAGTTGTTTTACTTTTAGATTTTGGTTTCATTATCATTTATATATGCCTTTTAAATTTTTTTAAAGAAATAAAGTTGTGACTTCTCAGTTCGGTGTCCTAAAAACAGGATTGATAAAAAAATAATCTAACAGATTGGAAGCGGTAAGAGGTAACTAGCACCAGATGGCAGTAATGCAACACTATGGCTGAAACCTGCCCGTAAAACCCAAAGAAGAAGAAGGGGGAACATCCGCTGTCCCGACCGTCATGGCCACTAATGTGGGTGAGTTAACGTTACAACTATTTGTTTTTCAACAAAAGTACTGACAACAGAGTCGCAATACATTGTATGCACATGAATAACCGAAGACACATTGCATGATAGTTATATGGCACATTTCACACATTGGTTTGGAGTGTTCGATTTTGTGAACCTGCGAATCAGTTATTTGCCTAAATTACTACTATTAACGCCCCGCCCCCCTCGCACGCACACGCGCCGCATGCGCCTTCGCGTGAGAGAGTGTGAGATGTGAGATGCGCCAGAAAATTATAAACATGTAATCTTTAATAGCCTATTTCAAAAAGAAATCGCATTTAAATATATACTGTATATTTACTCACCAACATATATATACATATATATATATATAGTATATTATATACAGGTCATACAGCATTGGCATGTGGCCTATAGAGGTGTTTCAATTTTTACAAATTATTTATGGAAGTAGGCCTAATATAAACTCACTCCCACACTTGTTTGGCCATGTCCTGCTTCTTTTTGTTTTTATATTTTTTGTGCTTTTTTAAAATTTTGACATTATTGATCAGATTAGATCCCTGTTTTTTTTCATAATTGCTGAAATTGTACAACACAGATGTAAAGTCAAATAATCCACACATTGTTCCGTTTTCTCAAGTACAATGGCATTTTCATTCCAAAATACAAACATCTTATTCCGTCGTGTCCATGAAAACAGTGTATTTAATTTACGTGGGGGGAACTTAGTTATCCCTTAGAAACTAACATTTGACGGTTTGAATGGCCCAATCCCATGTCCACCCGAAAGCCAAAAGCCTAAACCGAGTTAAATTTATACATTTTAACAAAATTATCAAAACTCAGGAAAGGCATTAACATGAGTATATCCAATATACTGTGTACAACACTGAAGTTACAAGCTACAACCTACAAAACATAAGCATGTTTTGAAATCACAGCTGACTTCTGCATTGTCTCCAATTTTTTGACATTACATCCCACTTTGTATTAAAAAATATATTTTTTTCAAATTGCTAAATCATACTTGTGTCCCACCACATGGTTCAGCTATTGCCCGATTACACAATCTCCTCTATAAAAATTATAAAAAGATATCTCTGCTGACTTTATCTTGTGGTGAGATACATGTAAAAATATAACAATTTCATGAAACATGTTTTTTCTCGCCAGGTTTTATGAAATTAAATCATAAAAGATTTGGACAGCCTAGACCGTTCTGAAAGAAAAAAAAAAAAAAAAAAGATACAGCATGAATGGCTTATCCCAAAAATGACCAGGATATGAGTTTAAAAGTGAAGGTCGTGAAATTACCCTGAAAAAAGCTGAAAAAAATTATTTCTACCGATCACTTACACATGTCTCATTTGATCTCTCTCTCTGTCTTGATACATTTTATGGCACTGAAGCCTGTCTTTGGGAATCGCCAGAAAACTGTACAAAATGTATCACAGTTGCTGTTTTCTACCCAGTGGTATTGTTGCTTTGGATTCAGTTTAGAGGGAACCACCAAAAATGTGTTGGTTTGAAAAGAGTGAAATAAGGTATTCTAATGTAATATTTGCCTACATAGCCATTACATCCTAATGGTAATGGAACTTGTGTTGATTTGGACTATTGGAGCAGCCGTTACCCTGCAATAGGACTGTCACTTTTTCCAAAAATTACATTTGAAATCATAAAATACTGACACGCTGCTTCTTAGATGTTTTCGCATCATGGTTGTTCGCTCTGCAAGCCTTTGCTCGCTAGTGTCTTCCATTTTGTCTAATAGGTCAATCTGATGGTTAATTGCCCAATCAAAGCCTACAGTGGGTATGGAAAGTATTCAGACCCCTTAAAATTTTTCACTCTTTGTTTCATTGCAGCCATTTGCTAAAATCAAAAAAAGTTCATTTTATTTCTCATTAATGTACACTCAGCACCCCATCTTGACAGAAAAAAACAGAAATGTAGAAATTTGTGCAAATTTATTAAAAAAGAAAAACTGAAATATCACATGGTCATAAATATTCAGACCCTTTGCTCAGTATTGAGTAGAAGCACCCTTTTGAGCGAGTACAGCCATGAGTCTTCTTGGGAATGATGCAACAAGCCTTTCACACCTGGATTTGGGGATCCTCTGCCATTCTTCCTTGCAGATCCTCTCCAGTTCCATCAGGTTGGATGGTGAACGTTGGTGGACAGCCATTTTCAGGTCTCTCCAGAGATGCTCAATTGGGTTTAGGTCAGGGCTCTGGCTGGGCCAGTCAAGAATGGTCACAGAGTTGTTCCGAAGCCACTCCTTTGTTATTTTAGCTGTGTGCTTAGGGTCATTGTCTTGTTGGAAGGTGAACCTTCGGCCCAGTCTGAGGTCCAGAGCACTCTGGAAGAGGTTTTCTTCCAGGATATCTCTGTACTTGGCCGCATTCATCTTTCCTTCAATTGCAACCGGTCGTCCTGTCCCTGCAGCTGAAAAACACCCCCATAGCATGATGCTGCCACCACCATGTTTCACTGTTGGGATTGTATTGGGCAGGTGATGAGCAGTGCCTGGTTTTCTCCACACATACCGCTTAGAATTAACACCAAAAAGTTTAATCTTGGTCTCATCAGACCAGAGAATCTTATTTCTCATAGTCTGGCAGTCCTTCATGTGTTTTTTTGGCAAACTCTATGCGGGCTTTCATATGTCTTGCACCGAGGAGAGGCTTCCGTCGGGCCACTCTGCCATAAAGCCCCGACTGGTGGAGGGCTGCAGTGATAGTTGACTTTGTGGCACTTTCTCCCATCTCCCTACTGCATCTCTGGAGCTCAGCCACAGTGATCTTTGGGTTCTTCTTTACCTCTCTCACCAAGGCTCTTCTCCCACGATTGCTCAGTTTGGCTGGACGGCCAGGTCTAGGAAGAGTTCTGGTCGTCCCAAACTTCTTCCATTTAAGGATTATGGAGGCCACTGTGCTCTGTATTTCTCTGTGGAAACTTACCTCTGAAGGAATTTTAAAGTTAGACTTTTCATATCGAAAACCTACTCGGCTGACTCTTCCTATTTTACATTCTCTTTGTATGTTATGCTGCAAGAATTGAAAATTGATGTTGTAACTGTTAACCTGTGTGTGCAAAGTCTCCCCAGGTATTTGGAAGCGGATGGAAGGGGTGGACTACTGATTGATCCGCCATGGACCAGATCGTTTTTCATTATGACACTGTGCTGTCAGATATTCATATGCACAGGGCCAGTGGACGCCACCTCATGACACGCCTCAACGGTGTTGGACAGCCTGGTGTGTATGGTTACATTAATCGTTTTTATACCTTGTACGAAGGGCTGTACATTGGAAAATGAAATAATGTTTGACACGTATGTGTAGCGAGGCATCAAATTCACAAAATGAAGCGATAGATCTTAGTACTAAAGACAACTAATCCTAAAGAAGTCCTACACCATCAGTTGGTTGCATAATTTCAATTTCTGAAGCTATAATCTCACAATTAAACTATCATTTGATTTTGCTTCATCATTTTAAAAGTTTTAAAACAAATGAACAAATAGCAACTAGAAAATTAACATCACAAAAACTGGATTCCCCAGACACAAAGTGATGCAGACTTGGGGTGACAGCAAATTACACAAGACCTCAAGATATCTTGGTAGCAGCTAAACCTTTACCAAAATGCACTGCCTCTGCTTAAAATCCAAAACTAGCAAATCAATTGGCAGCTATTTTGATAAAAAAAAAAAATTGTTTTAGTTTTTTTTTAACAAAATATAGAAAGAATGAACTGGTCTCCGATGACTTTTCTGTTTTTCTTTGGTTTATATAATTGCAAACAGAATATATTTGTTTGTTTGTTCAAGTAAAACAGAAATTTGTCAATTTGTTCTAAGAAACTCAAATGTGACTCTTTTTTTTTTTACACTTTTTTTTTTTGTTAAAAACAAAATCATTAATTAATTAAAAAAAAAAAAAAATCCACAATCTACCCTGTTAGTATGACATGGGCCTAAATACTTTGGCAACATTATCTTTGCTTAAGGCTCCAAGTTTATACGTCCTGCTACATGTGACCACCGATACCATTCCTTTTCCACCAAATCCCAAGACTACCCTTTTCAGCTGTTTCTGCCCTCTCTTTCGCTGCCTGCTGCAGGCTCCGTCCCCGAATGTCAAGCCCCCACAATATTGCTGATGTTGACCACGCAACAAACCCCTGACAACCTGCCTCCACATGACCCCACCCCCCCCACCATCACCACCCATCTACTTCAGCCACTAGTTTGCGATATCATTCTCTTTTCCTCTCATATGCCTCATATTATCTTCCCACAGCACTGTCGACTCAATGAAATACACTTTTTGCTAACTACCTGACCATAAAAAAAATTTCTGGTCTCAGGCTGGCACTATTCATATCATGTGGAATCGCAATCACAAGCTTCCCACCCAGATCTACCTGATTTTCCAGTCCCTAACTTTATTTAAAATCTTGCCTGGGCCCTTTTCCTCCCGCTGATTTTCACTCCCTATCTAACAAACCTAATAGTTGCCACTTTTTTCCCACTCTTCCCTGCTCTTACTTCCACTCTCCTCTTCTCAATGGCTGCCTGCATGTGTACCTACCCTGCACCAAACTAATCACACACCCTGACAGAATGGGCTTTACCGCTTCCTACTGCTGATCATATTATACAAGTTGTATCCCTACCTACCCACTGCCTTAGGTTCTGTGGCAATGGAAGGAAGATAGATAGATAGATAGATAGATAGATAGATAGATAGATAGATAGATAGATAGATAGATAGATAGATAGATAGATAGATAGATAGATAGATAGATAGATAGATTAAATAGATTTGACTTTATTAATCCCACAGTGGAGAAATTTACTCGACATAGCAGCATAGAGAAAGACAACAACAACAAAAAAGCATGTCATACGTTGCTCCCATCAAAAAGCCTCCTCCTCCATGAACCACAGGTCCTTCCAACTAAGTGCTCACTTCTCTACACTCCCCCAGTTCAACCATTTTCACTGAGCAACTTCCCTAACTTATCTCTCTGCCTCCTCCTCACGACACAGCTGATCAGTCATCAGCTTTCTTCTTTCTGCTGGCCCAGCCTTACTCCACATTGGACCCCTTTTCTTAGACCTAAGTCTCCCATTCCCTGCTGCCCCCTGCTTAACACCTCCGCCTGCCTTACTGCTGCCTGTGCCTCCTGAGCTGCCTCCTTTGCAGTCCACTTCCTTTCTGTATTAGATCTGGTGCCAACTTCCTCAGCTCATCATGATTGCTTCCTGCCAACTGCAACTACTCTTACCTAAGCACACTTAAACATTTACATTTCCTCTGTTAGGCTGGACAGTGGTAGTTAAAAGATGCCCCTTCCGTCCACTACACTGTAGCACACATTAGACTGTTGAGGCATCAGGGAACCCCCAAATAACTTCCTAATATATGAACTTATCAGTCTCTCCAGCCTTTCTATTTTAGAAACTGCACATTCGTGTACTCTCAGTGGCCATATCACCCTTGGAAATAGCCCAAACCACAGCTTAAGCTTCCACAGAAGTCCTGACTTCAGTGACATCTGTTGTAAGCTGCTCAACCTGCTCGGCATCGCTCAACTTACTCGTGTACAAGCTCCCTAGACTCACTAGAGGGAATTTCTTCCTCACCAACAAAAAGGGCCATTTTCTTTAACTTTCCTTTCTCCAACGAGATGCTGTGTGACTTACTCGGCTTAATCCTTAACTTAGTCCACTTTAAATTCTCCTTTAATTGCCCTAACTATCGCCTCAAGCAGGCTGCAGTTGTGGTCACCAACGTCATGTCAAACATATGTTCTAATTTACGTGTAATAATTTCTCTGGCTCCTTTGGCAGATGGATGGATGGATGGATGGATGGATGGATGGGTGGATGGATGGATGGATAGATAGATGGATAGATACGTATATAGATGTATAGATAGATAGATTTTTGTCCTCAGTTTCTCATGTTCCTTTATTTATCCATCCAGTCTTCATGTCCACATTCAAGATCTTGGCAGAAGGACATGACAACAATGACCCAGGGAGAGGTGTAGAAAAGAAAGAGGAATGCGAGGACCCAAAAGAGGCCGAAGGGAAAGACACAAAACCCACTCAAGGACAAGATAGAAAGGAGGGTGGGGAAATAAACGTGGCACCATTCTTGGATGAGGACGGAGACCTTGACATCACACATCGGTATGGAAAAAAAACCTCTGTTCAGTCAACCTTTAAAACAAAAAGTTTTCACTGGCTTTTCCACTTTTCACTTTCATTTAAGTTTTTATTTACTGCTCCTAAAATGTAGTGTGGTTCATGTTAGCTTATTTCTTTATTTAGATTTTAATGTTTTTTTTATTGATCAAGTCTATTTGACTGTTTGAATGTCCAACACTTTGGTCAACCTTCGTTGTGTTTTAAATATGCTACATAAATAAATTCGACTCGACTAGTGGGGCTAGCTTAACAAAGCTAATGTTAGCCAAGCCACCAGAGCCAGTGTGACTAATCAAAAACAGAAATGTAGTCACCAAAAAGCCTAATATATTTTGGCACGTTGGATTATTTGGTGAACATGATGAGCATTGCATCAGCTAAAACTCCATGTTGCAGAACATATTGATGGCATATTTATCATTCAACATAAATAAATCGAGTGAGTAAGAGTGACTGAGAATAAACTGGTTGCAATCATTGTAGCATCAGCCATTTTCTCCCGGTATAGATATTTTTACGTAGAAGCTGGTGTGTTTTCTCATTATGATCCATCTTCTGATAGGCTAAAATCACTACGTATGTATGTATTTTGTGAAATGTTGTTGCGTTTTGTGAAATGTTGTTTCGATTTGTTAAATGTTGCATTCTGTGAAATGTTTTTACAACTTGGTGAAATACTTTTTCGATTTGTGAAATGGTGTTGCATTTTCTGAATTCATGTTGTGTTTTGATCTGCAGGGCCACCGTAAATTTGCTTGGTATGGAATACAAACAAAATAACAACGCGATCTTAACAAACAAACCCTAACTCATAAACATCGTAATTTCCTCTCAACTTGTAATAAAAAGGCTATCAGTAATTTTCTTTCAAATCTTTAGAAGCCTCTATTTGTTATTCCAGCCACTTCTCCCCAATGACAGGATGACATTCAATTCCTCTTCTTGGTTTACCTCGAAAGCTTCTATTCCTCTTCTGACTGCTATTGGCAGTATAGCTTAACATTCTAACTGAGAACGCTAACTCCTTGGTCATGATACACTCGCACTAAATGTGTTTTTCAATCAATAATACCCTACTCTTCACTACAGAGCATATTAGTTGTCGCCATAAAGTTAGCACCCTGGTTAGTTGAGCTAATCAATAGCATCAATTACTACCACGCCACACTATCAGCTTTGTCTAGATATACAGTATACTATAGTTGCCTTTCCCTGTTACACCAAACTTTCCACATGGTAAAAGGCATAAGTAATATTTGCCACCTGGGCAAAAACATTACTAAGGCCTAAAAGTCTTTGTCACAAGATTGCAGGCCGACCAAGCTGCCTGATGATGGTTGTTGCTGTGGAGTCAATGGATTGCCACCGTACAGTAACTCCTGGGGCTTGTGCAGTTGTGGCACAGGCAGGCATAAAGATATTATGCCGAGATCCTAAGTCTAATGTCGTTTTGTAACACAAGCAAAATTCTCATGTCTGATCAAAACCAACAAAACTAGAATGGTTAATTTGCAATCCGAATAATTTTATCCTCAGTCCATATATTTTTGCGTACAAAAATAATTTGTATTTGTAAAATGAGAAATTTGCTCTCAAAAAAGTTTTTTTATGCTTGAATAAAAAAGATACAAAACTACTTTCATATTATGCTAATATCAGATAGTGGATCACATCGTACTTAAGAGCATAAGTGCGTTTACCCTGTCAAGTATGCAGTGCCTGTATTCCAAATAGTCTTCGAATTCCAAATAGTCTTCAAATTCAGTATGAAACGATGGAAAGGGAGGGAGCACTAACCTAAAGTATTTTCAAATTGTGGTGGCCGGGACACCGCACAAATATGTTTGTTTTTCATTAATAACTATCAAACTGCTGTTGGATGGAGGCCATCAGTATGTTTATTGTAGGTATTAAACAGATGGCATGAAAACACGTTTAGTTTTCGATAAAATAGTCAAAGCCAGCAGATATGTTGGCAGGTGATGCATTCAAATGTTACAGTTATGTATGGTAAGTGTAAAATGGCAGTGTGCAATTTGAGATAATACCACCCTGTTAAAATCCATGTACTCCCCATGTAAGTGTATTAACATGTAAAAGTACAATATGTGACTGTACAAAGGGAAGTTTGCGATTTAGAACAAAGCAACTGACTGAAAGCTTGCGTGCATTTATTGTTCTCCATTCACAAAACACTTCTCATCTGACAATACCCCACCTACATCTTCCAGTGCAGTAGCAGCATCTCAGTTCACTCACTGGTTGGCCCCCCGTGTCTAAAAATACATTACGATACAATGTAAAATGTTATTATTATTATTTAAAGAGACATTTTTCAGCATATTTTCTGTCAGCCTGTAAAATCTATATTTAAACAGTAAAAATTACTTTGGGGAATGTAAAGGTTATGACCATATTATCATTTTATATTTAGCCTGAAAACCTGAAATGGAGTACCATGTACAAATGTCAATTACAGCTTTGATTAGTATATTATTTTATATACTGTTGTTTTCCTTTCTACAGACCACGGAAAAAGTCTTTGGATGGTTGTCACAGAGATTTGGTCTGTCCAGTCATTCTCAAACAGTCCGAACCTGTGCTAGAACAAGATGAGAATTTGGATGATGATGTGGGTCATTGCTTCAAAGACGTCATAAAGATTGGTAAGAACCTTAATGTTGTTTTTTTATAATACAATGTGAATATCCTAAAAAATATTTTTTTGAGCACAATGTGCAAGTAAAGATTACAACCTACGGTAATATTTTATTACAAACCTAAAATTTGTAACAAAAAATGGTGATAAAATATATGTGATTATATATGTGATTATTAAACATGAGTGGAACATAAACTGGTAACATGACCTCAAACGTACAGCCACACCGGTGGTGTCACATACACTGGCCACCAGTCCACTAACAGAATAGCCAAATAAGGTTGCAGCTACAGTGGTGTGAAAAAGTGTTTGCCCCCGTCCTGATTTCCAATTTTTTTGCATGTCTGTCACACTTAAATGTTTTAGATCATCAAACAAATTGAAAGTTTTCAAATTGAAAGTCAAAGATAACACAAGTAAACACAAAATGCAGTTTTTAAATGAAGGTTTTTATTATTAAGGGAGAAAAAAAATCCAAACCCACATGGCCCTGTGTGAAAAAGTGTTTGCCCCCTCCTGTTAAAACATAACTGTGGTTTATCACATCTGAGTTCAATTTCCCACACCCAGGCCTGATTACTGCCACACCTGTTCTCAATCAAGAAATCACTTAAATAGGACCTGCCTGACGAAGTGAAGTCGACCAAAAGATCCTCAAAAGATAGACATAATGCCGAGATCCAAAGAAATTCAGGAACAAATGAGAAAGAAAGTAATTGAAGCCAACTTGGGTTCTGCAGCAGAATAATGATCCAAAACACACCAGCAAGTCCACCTCTGAATGGCTGAAGAAAAACAAAATGAAGACTTTGGAGTGGCCTAGTCAAAGTCCTGACCTGAATCCTATTGAGATGCTGTGGCATGACCTTAAAAAGGCGGTTGGTGCTGGAAAGCCCTCCAATGTGGCTGAATTACAACAACTCTGCAAAGATGAGTGGGCCAAAATTCCTCCACAGCGCTGTAAAAGACTCATTGCAAGTTATCGCAAACGCTTGATTGCAGTTGTTGCTGCTAAGGGTGGCCCAACCAGTTATTAGGTTTAGGGGGCAAACACTTTTTCACACAGGACCATGTGGGTTTGGATTTTGTTTCTCCCTTAATAATAAAAACCTTCATTTAAAAACTGCATTTTGTGTTTACTTGTGTTATCTTTAACTAATATTTAAATTTGTTTGATGATCTGAAACATTTAAGTGACAAACATGCAAAAAAATAAGAAATCAGGAAAGGGGCAAACACTTTTTCACACCACTGTATATACCCCTATTATGGTATACTGCAATAGAAATATTGATGTTGTCATATCATCTACAATTGCTTATTATTGTTATTAAAAAATACTAGACTTATCATTTTACCTGTATCCACTTTTTTGACAATAGTACTTGTGACGGCATTTCTCACTATTTTCAGAACTTTTACAAACCGAGGATGGGTATTGTTAAGATTTTATAGATACCGATTCCAATATTAATACCGCTTATCGATATCGATACATATCAAATGTCTTTTCGATACTTTATTTCTCTCCATAATTGTTCTCTAATTGTTTAATTGGTTCTTTTGAGTTTTTTAAAAAAAAAAGACCACATCATTCATGAGTAGCAATTATTTTCAACGGGACTGTTCCTCTAAAACGGGATTTGAGTAACAAGCTGATAGTTTCTTGCAAGCCATCAACCACTGAGTGGCTGCCTGGTGGTATCAGTTGCCATTCATTCTCCCATTTCTTAATTGTGAACTTGTAGTCTGTGTTTTAACAGCATTTAGTTTATGAGTTATTGATTCGTAGCTACCAATATATTTCCAACTTTACAGAAACTATGGACAGAATGACAGTCACCGTAGTGCTGATATTGTGCAAGAAATAATTAAATAAGGAGACATTTTGGACACAGCCTGTGTTTAATATATGAATCCAATCTATTTACAGAGCACACTATGGCCACAACTTTGGAGGATGTCGGCAAGCAGGTAAGTAAAATTTAATCAATTTTTTGTTAGATTTTATTTCCCTCACCTCTGATTACTGACTATTGAGGCAGTGATTTCATAATTCTGCAAGCTGCAACTGCAACAGGAGTTAGTCTTCTCTTATGTTGAATTGTACACTTTTAACTTTAAACATGATACTTGATCCATGCGTGTGCATGGAAGAGGTAAAACTTACTCACAAATTTCTCTACACTTTATCAGTGGTTTGTGAGTGTCATTTGTTAAATGGTATGCTGGCCCCATCTAACATCTGTATGTAAGTAGTGCTCTCAAACTGCATTGGTGTGTCTCTTTTTTACACAGTTCTCTTAGTTTCTCATAGAACTATTAAAAAAAAAAAAAAAAAAAAAGTACGACGTAGCAAGGTCTCTCCTGGACACAGATGACACGCTCAGTCGTATGTTTAGGTGTAAAATGCTGTTATTTGCCCGGGCCATACACTAATGTCCTCATGCAACCGCTTCCTCCTCTTCCTCCTTCTCCCTGCTCCCCTTTATTAGGGGAGAGCTCATCAGTTCACATCCAGCTCAGCTGTGCTCATCAGTCTGTTTTCAGCTCAGCTGTGCTCATTACACCTGCCCAGCACCGTTCCCTGAACCACTCTTCCCACTCTCCACCCCCTGCAGCTGAGCTAACCACACCCCGCCACCACATACGATTTGCAGAATATTTTAGTTTATTGCAGACACTGAGTGCAGATGACAAATGAGAGCTTTCTGTCAATAATAATCCCAGTCTATCTTTTGAAAAATGTATTAACAGTTTCCAGTTAGAGGTCATTAAATTGGCCTATGAGGACCTATGAGGAATGACGATTAAATGTATCTGCAGTCAATATCTTACATTGAAAACTTAAAACAGATCTATTGTGTTTTTTCCTATTTTCTGTCACATATATTATTACGATATCAGATATCCAAACATTGCTTAAGTTTTAAATAATGAGGAAAATGTATGTAAAAGTAATTCATTGGGGAAAAAAACTTCAGCCTGCTTTGAACACTTCACAATAAGCTGATGTGAACTTGTTATGGATTTCCTTGTATGATCATCTCTTTTTATGTACAGCACACTCACAATGTATAGACCAACGGGGCAGAGAGATAATGTACTTGCTTTTTTTCAAAAGCTGATAAAAATTTTTTAACTTATTACATTAGCACATACAATACACCCATTAACAAGACAATATTTAGAAGCTAAAATTAAAGCCTAGAGGTTGTATGCTTCTGATGCCCACTGAAGTTACAGTTTACATGCATATCTGTCCAAAGTCATATGGATGTTGCTGCAAAGAAGCAACACATTTTATAACATGGATGGTTTACACACAACTTCAACCCTAACAGCACAGAAGATCTATACAATCACAACCACAATTTCCAGATGGACATTCAGGGGTTATGTCACCAATTTAGTATCGGTAATAAATGTGAAATATATTCTCAATCTAACCTTTTGCTCCTCAGTAATAGTATTGAATAACAGAAACACAAACGTGTTTTGTGCCGTTGGATTTACTTTTGACTACCAAATTCTAATCAGTTCATCCTTGAGTCCTATAATGTCACTGCCAAGTTTGAAGAAATTCCCCCAAGGCATTCCTGAGGTATTGTGTTCCCAATAATGAGAAATATGTGAAGTCACAGTGACCGTGACCTCTGACCTTTGGCCACCAAGCTCTAATCACTTCAATGTTGAGGCCTAGTGAACATTTGAGGCCAAGTGAACCCAAAAAACATGCACCTCAAGTTAGATGGCGCCGCGCTAGTGGCAGCCTGTTGCAGCAGCTCCCCCCCAAGATGCTGCTGTAGCGAAAAAATTTCCCCTCGGGGATTAATAAAGTAAAAATAAAATAAATAAAAATAAATAAAAAATAAAAATTTGTGCATTTGTGTGAATGTAGGTACAGCATTTGGAGAGATTCCTTAAAGGCATTTCTTAAAAAAAAAAAAAAAAAAGCATTCACAGTGGGTAACAGATCTAAACTCAGTGACCTTGACCTTTGACTTTTGACCAACCAAATCTTACAATTTCTTCCTTGAGTCCAAGTAAAAGTTACTCCCAAATTTAAAGAAGTTCCCTGAAGGCATTCCTGAGACATCACATTCAAGAAAATGGAATGGATGGAGAGGATGGACGTAAGGTCACAGTGACCTTGACCTTTGACCTATGATCACTTTAAGAAATATTTAGTTCATCCAGGCGTCTAAATACACATTTGTGCCAAATTTGAAGATGGTCCCTTCGGGAGTTGCTGAAATATTGTGTTCACAAGAATGGGAAAGATATGAGGTCACAGTGACTGAGACATTTGACCTTAAAGAAACAAGAAACAGCAGCTAAACCGGCTTGTTTCAGGATGAACTGAAGGGCTGCCTAAAGGGTCAATATAAGAGTCAGGATCTTGGAAAGCTACTTTAGTGATTCCCAGAATATAAAGAATTACAATGAGCAAAAGAAGTCCCCTTTAATTCTGAACTGTGACATTAATGTTTTACACAAGTGTTTGTTGATATTAAGAAAAACTAAAGCATCATGTCTTTTTTGCGTGCATCAGGTGTGGCGAGGGGCATTCCTCCTGGCGGACTTCATCCTCTCTGAGACGGTCGCGTTCAGGGGGTCTACAGTCCTAGATCTGGGAGCAGGAACAGGCTTAACCAGCATCATAATGGCAACAATGGCCAAAACAGTGTACTGCACAGGTATAATGCTATCAGATATCCCAATACAAACTTACCCAGATTTGTTACTGTCTAGAGTTTATTTGAATGTCTTAATCGATCTTAAACCAATGATCATTCTGTGAATCCAAATGAACCAACTTGAGCACAGAAGCTCAGTCAGTCAGTAGCCTTAGTGTCTTTCTCTTTGGTTAGCTCTCATTGGGAGTCAAAGCAGCCAAGCTACTTTTGCTCTGATTATTATTTAAATTTTTCTTCTCAGCTAAAAGCTAAAATTAAAGCCTAAAAGTTGTATGCCTCTGATGCGCACTGAAGTTACAATTTACATGCATATCTGCCCAAAGTCATAGATGTTGCTGCAAAGAAGCAACACATTTTATAACATGGATGGTTTATTGTATAAATTGTTAGGCCTTAAAACACCAAAATTGATTTGGGAAGTCCCCCTCACCCACTAATCAATCCCTAAAAAATGAGGGTACTGCCCACAAAGGTGTATCATATCTTAAGAACGTTCTTCCTGTCAATCTCTGAATTCATCTGCACATTTCCTCAACTGGTTATCAAGCAAACAGGCACAAATTGACACTACAACAAAGAACAAACAAACAACGAAATGTCGAAGCAAGTATCTCATAAATTACTTGATTTAGATTCAAAATAAGCTTTTGTCCTGCTTCCCACAATACACTGTTATTAGTTTCCACAGCACAACGATATTCCCAGTCTGTGATAGCAGTTGTTCTCCCATTCTGAGAAGGGCCTGGGGTAAACCCGTCTTTCTGTTCCTGAGATGCCTGATGGTTTCCAGAACTTCTCGCCAAAGTCCTTCTCAATGGCCACTCTAAACTCTTCCTCAACCAAGTTTTTGCAGCTATGATTGTTGCAGATGCATGTTAGGATACAATAGATCAGGTGTACTATTTTTGCCTTTGTGGGCCAGTCCACATACTGTGCAAAGCGGGTCAGATGAAAGGTGAGGGTGACATGGTTAAAATCTCCTGATATTGGAATGTAGGGATCAGGGTGTTGGGTCTGTAGTCTCTCCAACGGTCTCGTGGATGACGTGACATGTCACTACAGCCCTCGGTCTCGGTTGAATGCAAACAACAATGGCAGAGGTGTGAGAGAACTCCCTCGGTGCATAATAAGGTCTTAGACTGACAGCTAAAGGTTCAGTGTCATGGCAGTAGGTCTTCTCCTTCAGATTAATATAACTGGGGTTAGACCACTTGTTGTTCAAAAACCAAACCGCTCGTGAAATTCTAAAGCCTGCCTAATCTAAACAGGAGTCAGGTTGTTGTTGTTGTTTAGCCCGGTCTCCATAAAACACATGTGGCTGCACTCCCAGTATAGCCAAGGGCTTTTCACAAGTGCCACTAGCATATCACACTTGCTATTCAGAGAGTTGACATTACCCATGAGGATTAATGGCAGTGAAGGCTTATATCTCCATCTCTTAGTCTTTTGCTTAGCCCCAGTCCTGCATCCATGGTATGTTCTCTTTCTTTAATGGCAGTGAAGGCTTATATCTCCATCTCTTAGTCTTTTGCTTAGCCCCAGTCCCGCATCCATGGTATGTTCTCTTTCACTCCGTCAGGATAGGATGTTTAATTCAGTTTGGTCCATTGCAACGCAAGGAGATCCTCCCTTATGTACACAAAAATGTGCTCATTGTTGGTTGAAAAAAAACTAAAATAAAAAAATACAATATAACACTGAATACATCAATACGAGAAAAAAAAAAGACAAAGTGCTGCAACAGCTACAGAGCTGCAAGGACTTACGTGTCAATATGACACATTTTTCAAAAGGATTCAAAAGGATTATTTGGTACTGAGTACACTTAGGAACCACCTTATGCTGAATCATCTTGGTTTTTTTTATGGCCAACACATGGCTAGCTCAGAAGTTGAGACATTCCTCCCAATTTATCTAAAGTTAAAGTGATTTTTTTTGTTGTGTTATGTTATGCCAGTGAACCTTTCTCACAGTGACAGCATTGTGTCCATGATATAATAGGTATACCGTACACTAATGTGGAGCATGTTAAAATAATAAAACAACATTTAAATTAAGTAATTAAACATTAAAAAACGGGGAAAAAAAGGAAAAGGGTGAAATTTTATAAAAACAGCACCTGAAAAAAGACAAGACAAGACTTGTTGTTGTGTTTGGACTCTGAAGACATGGGCTGCTTCATTTTTGATTGTGCACTTAACAATTAACTGTGCTCTTCAAGCCTTTTTGCAGAGGACTTGATCAAACTACACTGTTTGTTTTTTCACAGATGTGGGGGAAGACCTTCTAAACATGTGCAAGAGAAACGTTACACTAAATAAACACATGATGGAGCCAGCAGGTGAGATAACATAGTTGCTGTCCTATTTATCACTAATTTCCCCTTCAAATATTTCTAGTTCCCACTGATACTTAATGTGCTGTTGCTATACAACTGGCCAGGGGTACTTACAACATGCTTCATTGAGAACATATGAAATCGCATGTTGTCCTTTTCACTAAGCAGTGAAATTTCACCAAGAGAAGCTGTGATGTTTGGGGAAGTTAACGCTGTTTGCCCCAAACTGCCAAAATAATATTAATATTTTTGTTAGTGGGTATAAACTAATAAAATTTAAGTAAAAATGAGAGTAATTAAACACGCATCTTGTACACTTATGCGTTGGCAGTTGCAGGTCAAGAGACAGAAGAAATCCCAATCTTATAAATGATACAACTAACAACTTTTAGGAGTTTCACAAAAAGAGAAAAAAAGAAGCAGGTGTTCCTTACCCTCACAGAGGTTATTAATTTAGAAAGACTAGCGCATTTTTAAATAAACACAGTTCTTCCTTCCTGTCATTACATATTTCAACTTAACCGCTGACTTACCTCTTTCTGATGAAGTCCACATGTAAAGGAATGCATAGGAGCATGAATGAAAAAGTTGTCTTGAATAACCAAAATCTTGACAGCCAATAGTTTGATGAGGCCAGCAATGTTAAATGTTCTATGTCTGAAAAGAGATTCATATATACAGTACCAGTCAAAAGTTTGGAGGAACTCGTTTTATTCAAGGGTGTTTCTTTATTTTCTAGTGAATTATAGAACTGAAGACATCCAAATTATGCAACAACAAGCATTGAATTATTCAGAAAGGGAAAAAGAAGAGTAGACAAGCAACCTATGTTTTGAATTTGAGATTTTTTTAGAGTAGCCACCTGTTGTTTTGAAAAGATCTCTGCACACTCTTTAGTGTTCTTTTCTCCTCCTTCATTAAGAAGCCACGTGGAATACCTTTCCTACACTACTGAAGGAGTTCCTACATATCAACACATGCACATGTTGATGGCTTTTCAGGTCAAATCAATTTTATTCATTTTCTTTCAAGTTTTGCGCTTAGATCGACGGAGAAGGGACATTACTAACTCGACTGGAGCTTTCAGTTTAGATGCAGGTTTCTTTCTGAGCAGAGGGGTTACGTAGCGTTAAGTTACATTTACATCTACTCCTATGGTTTAAGGATGTAAAAGATCCATGGCCTTCTTACCCTGTTTTGATCTGGTGATCAACTTTTCATTGCTGAATGGAAGGGTGTCAACCGGCCACAACCTTTCAGTGTCGGGGTTGCCTGGTGAGGCAAATAGGCAATTGATATAATCAGGTGACTCAGCAAAAGAAAGTTGGCCCATCCCAACCTTGTCCTTACTGCAGCTGAAGATGCCTTTGGCCCATATTCAACCCTTTCAGTCGGGGGGAATGAGGAATGGATTATCTGATCCAGTGAGGATGTGTGGTTGGAGGAGTTCAGTGGGAGACCATGCAAATATGGGTAGCGGTGCTTTAGTTTATTTACAGGATAACTTTGCTCAACAAACATAAGCATGTCAGAGGTGAATGCGCCATCTACGGAGATATCTTTGGGCATGAATCAGCAGAAATTCAGCAGAAATATCTCTGAGGCACCTGCTCCTGGTTTTAGAGACTGCAACATTCCCACTAATGATGTCACTCTTACCGCAACATTTTGAAACCCTTTAGTGTCTCAACGACCAACCTTGGCCATGGCGAAAGGTCGGGGGTCATGGGGATAGGACAAAGCAATGCGACGAGCAGAGGGGAGACGTTGATGATACGTCCATTATACACTTCAGGCTCCTCTAGTGATAAAAGGTTATTGAGAGCCATCTTCAAAATTTTAAATTCATTAGGGGTCATTTTGGCTGAAATAAGAGAATGATGTGATGAATATCTTTAGCCCCTCATCTGTTGTATAAGAGCTACGGGCAGTTTAGGAGACGCTCCAGTGTTGTGGGGCATATGAAACTAGAGCTGGCTGGGAGACCAGATATTGAGATTGACACTTCTGTACAGACTGCTGAGGGAGGTGCTGACATTGATATGGACCATAATTACTTTGAAGTTGAGTAGAAGGCTGCAAATTGGCTGATCGAACTTGAGGAGTAGTAATAGGTGAAGGTCTGATTGTGTATGATGGGGCCAGGATCCAGGGTGGTATACTTGGTGTGGGAACAGGGGGAGACTGGAGAGACTTGGTCAGATGGTTGAGGAGTGGGTGGCGTTTAAAAAGGCCCTCGAGGTGCTGATCGAAATAAAGAATGCTGGCCTACTTGCACAATGATGGAAAGGATATTACTAGATGACAAAAGGGAGCCTGAGAGTACACGAGAGCCTAGTTCACTGGATGGCAGTGGTGAACTGTTTGATGGCACCTGAGCTGCTGAAGGCTCCAGAAGCTGAAACTCGGAACCATATTGAATCTAGGGGCCCAGAAACAGCCATTCTATGCATCCACGGTAGAAAGGCAGCGTGATTAGGGCAGTAAGGAAAGAGGGTTTGGGCAGACTGGGAAATTTGTCCAGTGTTTAGAGTGGGTACTGTGTTGGCTAAATTTGGTTCAAATGAAGTTTTCTCAGTGGCTTCACATTTGTCCTAACATGCCTGGTCAGATCTATAGTGCGTGTTTGGCATCCTGAGAATGTTGGTCACTTTCACCCTCTGAATAACCCTGTTCCAACCTTCCAATTAACTCTTTGACCAGACACTTTAGGTGTGCCACTTCCTCTTTTAATGAAACAGTCTCTGCATTTTCTGCAGTGGGTTCTACACACTTTCTTGGTTGTATTAGAGGCGTTCCATAAAGTTCAGTTTTGTAGTCTTGCAGGTACTTAGGAGGTAATCTTTCTTGTTGAGGCTTTCCTTAGCGCTGTCCATCATCTTCAGGTGGAGGGACTTGTGAATCCATTTTCCACCATAAATGTTCAACCCAGCTTAAAAGGCCATGGGAAAAACTATAGTGAAGGTGGTGGTGTTGGTTCACTGAACACCTAATGTGGTGTGCACATATAAACACTGGATCCAAAAGCCATTCCAACAATTTATTTGTTCCAATTTAGAATTAACAGATGGATGGATGGATGGATGGATGGATGGATGGATGGATGGATGGATGGATGGATGGACGGACGGATGGATAGATAGCAGGCTGGCTGGCTGGATGGATGATTTTGTTCTAAACATGAAAGGAAGTATTAAAAAGACAAAATTAATTTAAAAAAATCATTAACAAATTGCTAAATGAGTAATAAATAAGAGTAACAATGCTTAACTTGCATAATCAATGCATTCACTAACTTGGCATCTCCGTATAAACTGAATTTCAATTACCTTGAAACTGAGTGTAATGTTATGAAATGTAATTAATTTCCTCTGAAACTATTTGAAAATTCATGTAAATATTTTCTGAAAAGGAGAGCACCACAAAAGCCAGCTTTGTAAATGCTCACCAAGATAAAAAAAAAAAACAAACAAACAAACAAAAAACTAGAAAGCATATAGAAATATTTATAAGACTAGTGTTGTTAAATAAGAAATAAATAAGAAATTTTATTTCATTGCAAATTTACCTATATTTACCTTTCTACTTATTATTGAGAGAATTTAGAGTGTTCGTACCATTAGTTATTTGTTGATTTCACAATTTTATAATTTATTAAATACAAGAGAAGCCTATGACAGTTTAGCTGGCCTAATGCAATTTTTTTTATTATTTTTTTGGACCATCAGGTGGGGACGTGAGAGTGAGACAGCTGGATTGGCTCCAGCATGGCCTTTGCACAGGTAACACACATATTCTCAATGAAAAAGTCTAGTCTAGTCTAGTTTTTGTTGAAACTGTCATTCAAATCCTGTTGCTCAGGCAGAGGAGACTAGCATGATCAAAAAGTAAGAGAAATATTATGCTCACCAGCTTGGTGAATGGAGGAGGAAAATCCACCAGGCACTTTTAATAGGTTATAAAATCACATCAACTAGCAGCTAATGTTAGCACCTAAAGTGATGACAAACAAGAGAGGCCGCACTTGTATAAATGGTCTAGACTGATCAATATAGGGACTAGCTTCTATACACTAGAAGTGCACTATATAGAGAAGAAAATTTACAGTTGAGATTTTGATCAGCACTACAAAGTGGGTGACAGACTATACAGTGGACAATAAAATGGACAAGTAGACAATCCAGCCCAGCCTGTTCAAAATGTTTCACATTTGAGCTTTATTCCTTCTGATGTCAGACTGATATTAAAAGGAAAATGTCCAGAGAGCAATTTACTTTCAGAATGATAGTTTATCATGTCATCTAATCGATATCAGGGAATTCAGATTTAGATTTTTTTTTTTTAAATTAAATTCATCTAAAATATCCTATATGAGGTTTTTTCTCTGATATCGGAACCTTGCTGTTAGTGGAACCTAGGTTCTCAGTGTTTTCCTCTCCCTCACGGCTCCCAAAAAAACAACTATGTGAGCCTTACAATGTTGGACCTATTTGACCATACTAGTAATACCTCAAAAGTTTTATCCGTATTTGTTTACTACTTTCAGTGTATGTTACAGATGTAGAAATCAAACACTAATGTTCAACCTCTTATGAACATATTATGGAGGAGCAACCATGCAGCACTCTGTGGCTGAGATGGTCAAATCTCAGAGTATAGTACAGAGGATCGTAACGATTTGTTCAGACCATGATATTGACATTTTAAAAACATTTCTTAACTCTGATGTAAAACAGGCCTCCTATTCCAGCTTGTGTGAGTTTGAACCAACCACCTTCTGGCCATTATAAATGTCTGCCTTTTCCATGTGTCTAATCTTTCTAGATGCTGATGTGGAGTTTAGTTGGACAGACGAGGAAGTAGCCGACTTGTATAACAACACCAACTTCATCATCGCTGCTGATGGTAGGTTTTTAAGCGGATCAATATAAGAGCACAATGTTGCCATCAACAGCTTTCAGACAGCTTGGGGAGAAGGGAATTGATCTGAGAGTGGCAGAGAAAGAGGCGTGGGTCTTGCTGCTTTATTTTTTTCCTGCTGAATTTGTATATTTACAATTTTTATTCTATCTTGAGAATCTGTGACAAAACAGTTACCGTTTGGGAAGAAGGGAGTTTTTTTTTTTTATTCAGATTTTCCTATATACCATGTTTTGTTCAAAAGGTTTTTGAGCTAAACCATGACAATATGACATGGAGGATGAGAGAGATATATGCTCAACTGTCTGTCAAAAAGTGTTTTGTGACTTGATTGAATGATTTATGACCCCTAAGCCCCACCCCCTTTTAGGTCTTCCTCCAATCAGGTACCCCCTTTGATCTTGGCAGGTGTACTTTGATGAATGATTTATGACGAAAGGAAGTATTTTTATGGTTCATTGATCTTATTGATTTGACGACGTGTAATAAACTTTGTAATTACAGATTTTTATGATCCATAGATCTTAATGAATTAAGCAGGGTAATAAAAAGTAGTTAATTACCGTGGAAAAGGAAGGAAGGAAGAAAAAAGGACAGACCCTTTGATCTTAGCTGACCTTAGCCCCCATACACGCTTCCCCCGGTCACGTGACCCTGGGGTAGAGTTTTGAAACAAACCAATGAGACTAGAATGGAGTAGGTCAGCTTTATACGGAGCGAATGGATTCATACGGTCAAAATGAAGTCGCCACTCTAAGCACCGCAATGACAACAGGTAACTAAAAACTTAAACCATCCAAGTCTCCGATTAATTAATCCATTGGCCCAGAATCAAACAATGTCCACGCAAGCACTGTTTAGCAAACATTTAGGGTATCGTGTCAGACAGTCAGCCTTCAACCACAGAGCACACAGATCTTTGTAAGACATCAAGTTAATGACGGCAGTCAAAGCACAACTGGAACATATTGAGCTCGCAACTACAGTGCTATTGAAAGCAGGGACCTGCTGTTTCATTAAGTCCTTGTTGGTGTTTTGTGGGATTTGAATATCCATGTATAACTGCTTCACTATCAGCTAGTTGCTACCAGTGAATCTGAAGCAGCTATTACTTTTTCCACTTTGGGCTCAGACTCAGTGATTTGCTACCCTCTGGTCACTAAATGCAAATTCTTGTACCATTACTATTAAATGATTTTGCCAATTATTGCGCAATCCATTCATGCATAATGAGAGGCATAGCACAGGCAAATTTAAATAAGCTGTTTGAAGAAAAATTAAACACAATCTGTCATTTTAACTTGATTTAAAAATAAGATACAATAAATAAAAAATAATCCAGTACCTGGTGAGGTCTTCCCAATAGGAGTCCCACTGTTCAAACGCTGACCGTCTCGCACTCTCCCAGACCCATGAGGTGATCCTTATAACCCTCACCTCCTTCCCCCCATCCCCGATTCCCACAGTGCTGTCCCCACAGGGGCTCTGCCATTGGCTCATGTCCCCGCAGGGTTTCCGCCGGTGTCCCTGGCCTTCTGAGTCAACAAACTTGCTGGTGGTCACTTACCAAATGTTTTATCTTAGTGTGATCACTTTTAGGACTATAGGTTTACACAGTTTTAAAAAACACACACACACACACACACACACACACACATCTGTACTTTCCAGTGTGCGATTCATTGCCCTTTTGTAGGCCAGTTTTTATTGGACAGAAAAAGATTGATAAACGTTCTTAATACAACACAGCTAATAATCTATGTATTTTACCCCAGACTATGTAGCTTTGTTTTAATAGCATCCTGTTTACTTTTTACAGCACGACCATCTGCAATTTAATTTTGAGTTTTTCTATGTAATACATAGATTATTAGCTGTGTTATATTAATAACATTTATCAATCTTTTTCTGTCCAATAAAAACTGGTCTACAAAAGGGCAATGAATCGCACACTGGAAAGTGCAGATGTGTGTGTTGTTAAAAAAAAAAAAAAAAAAAAAAAAAAAAAAAAAAAACTATAGTCCTAAAATGCGTGTATGGGTCATAAATCATTCAATCAAGTCATAAAACACTTTTTGACAGACGGTGGGGCATATATCTCTCTAGGATGCCATGGTTAAATGGCACTTTGATTTATTTTGTCCTGGAGTGTTCGCACTGTCTTTCTCAGCTTGATCAATATGTTCAATTGACAGAAAAAGGGAAATAATTTATCCAAGCAGGTGTTATGCTGCATGATCCTTTTAAAAGTGAGGCTGACTTGAAATCTGTTGCAGTTAGTAAAAAAAAAAAACAACAACATAAAAGACAAATCAGCAAACTGATTGGTGTGCAGTTGGATAACCCTCACAGGACATTTAATTTTCTTTTCCAATTCTGTCCTCACACTAAACTTTCCTGAATGATGTCTTGCGAAGATTACACCACTGTGTGAATTTGGATGAATTTGGGGTGCCAGTCAAAAGGCATTCTTTGGAAAGCTATCAGGAGAGGCCTCTTGTTGTGGGTACTGTTTGTGTTTATAGTGAAACAACATGCCAGCCTTACTTGCATCATATAATATCAATTCAGTACCACACATTGGAAATACTGCATGGCAGGTAGAGATCAGCAGGGATAAACAAAAGTAGTGAGTTTCACTAATTTCACAAATTTTTTAGGAATAATAATAATATTTTCAGGTTAACTTGGCAATTTAAGTGTGATGTAATTTATCTACAAAGGAGACAGTCAACCAAAGTTAAAACAATATTTACTGTTTCTTAGATGGAAGAAATTCTGTCATCAAAAAGCAAAAGTACTTTCAAAAGAAAGTTCTTTAATTATGATCTCATGGGAGAAAATCTTCTGCAATGTGGAATACATAGGCTAAATCGAATGTAAAAAAATTAGTGCTTTAAATGTTTTTCATATTAATTCAACACATACTGCATGCATGAAAGTTAGGTGCAATCTCTAACAACTGGAAGTGTGTCTTTTTTTTGGTGATAAAGCAAGTCTTGTTTGGAAAAGCTGTGCCTTCAGTCAACTTTATTGTCAATCCACCACATGTACAAGACGTATGGAGAGATCGAAATATTGTTTCTCACAGTCCCACGAAAAAAATAAATAAAGATCAAACAAGAAAAGTATAAATATGTAACAATAAAAACAACAACAACCACAGTGACGCTTAACTGTAATATATATATGTACAATGTAGTGCAAATACGGGTCCATAGTGCAAAAGTTCAGACTTTATGGGGCAAGGAGGAGAGGGGAGAGAGTTCAGTATCCTGACAGCCTCATGGGCAAAGCTGTTCCTCTGTCTGGAGGAGCGTACACGGAGGCTGAAGAGGCTGTGTGAGGGACGGGTTGAGTCCCACGACAGGGTCTTGCGGTTGGAGACGGTGCAGCTTCCGTACCACACAGTGATCCAGCTGGTCAGGATGCTGGAAGGTGCCTCAGTAAAAGGAGCACATGATGGGTGCTGGGGCTCCTGCTCTCTTTAATTTACAGAGGAAGTAGAGGAGCTGCTGGGCTATCTTGGCCAGTGATGCAGTGTTGTTTGTCCAGGAGAGATCCTCTGTGATGTTCACACCCAGAAATTTGGTGCCGCTCGCCCGCTCCACAGCAGAACCACTATTGGGTGAGGGTTCTCCTGAAGCCTATAACAATCTCCTTTGTTTTCGTCACGTTGAGGGAGAGATTGTTATCCCTGCACCACGTGGCCAGTCGGTCCACCTCATTCATGTAGTTGAGATCCACCACAGTCATGTCATCCGCAAACGTTACAATGTGATTGGTGCTGTAGAGAGGTGCACAGTGATGAGTTAGCAGGGTGAAGAGCAGGTGGCTGAGCACACATCCTTGGGGAGCCCCTGTGCTCAGTGTGATGGTTCCTGATGTATTGTTTCCAACCCGTACTGCTTCTCTCAGTGACAAAGTCCAGCAACCAATTACAGAGAGAAGAGCTGAGGCCCAGCCGGTCCAGTTTCCATACTAACTGCTGAGTAATGATGGTGTTGAATGCTGAAATAAAGCCTATGAAAAACATTCTCACGTATGAGTCTCAAGTGTCCAGGTGGGAGAGGGCTGAGTGGAGGGCAGAGGAGATGGCATCCTCGGTGAATCGGTTGGCTCCATATGCAAATTGACATGGGTCCAGAGAGAGAGAGGGAGGGAGGGTGGATTGTATTTGCTGCATGGCTAGTCTTTTAAAGCACTTCATGATGGTGGAGGTTAGTGCAACACGGCGGTAGTCATTAAAGCAGGATAGGGATGACTTCTTTGGCACAGGTATGGTGGTGGTGGCATTGAAGCACGTGGGGACAAAAGCCTGGCTCAGAGAGGTGTTAAACATGTCTGTCAGAACTTCCTTGAGCTCCTTTGCACATTCTTTCAGCACACGACCAGGTACCAGCTGCCTTGCGAACGTTGATCTTGGAGAGTGTGCTTTTTACGCTGGCTGGAGAAAGGCAAACAGGTTGGTGGGGGGGGTTGTGGGCTTCTGTGCAGTAATGTTGTTTTGTGCATCAAAACGTGCAAAGACGTTGTTGAGATTTTTGAGCAGAGAGATGTCACAGAGAGATGGTGAGGGTTTGTAGTCTGTGTTTATTGATGTTTGACTTTCCTGATTCCACGGGACCGGTTGGCCCTTGCTGTTCTCAGACCAGCTGCATCACCAGCTCTAAAGGTGGCGCACCGGACCCTCAGCAGCCTGTGCACCTCCCCCGTCAGCTATGGTTTCTGGTTAGCCGTGGTGGTGATGGTTTTCATGTGGGTCACATCATCAATGCATTTGGTGATGTAGGGAGTAACAGTCTCTCTGTATTCCTGGATTTTTTTTTGTGTGTGTGGTTGTTGTAGGTGACTGCCTGCTTAAACATATTCCCAGTCTGTGGTGTCAAGGCAGTCTTGAAGTGCAGCAGTACCATTTTCTGGCCACACCCGTACCGATTTCTGAGCTGGCCTGATCACTTTAACCCTTGGTCTGTATGCTGGTTTTAGCATAACACAGGTGTGATCAGAGAGGCCGAGGTGCAGAAGGGGTGTAGCCTTGTATGCTCCTTTAAGGGTTGTGTAGACCAGGTCCAGTGTATTATTTACCCTTGTTGGAAAATCCAAAATCCACATGCTGGTATATTTTTGAAAGCACAGTCTTAAGGTCTGCGTGGTCGAAATCACTGGCGAGAATGAGAAGAAAAACAAAATCATTTTATGCTGACAAGTATTTTAGATGTAAGCCTCCATCCGCATATAAGTAACACCACATGGACATGTTAAAAAGGTTAAAAACTTGATTTTCATTGGAGTTTTTTATTTTTTTATTAGTTGTTTTGATTGTTTGTTTATTATGATGTTTTTCTAACATTTTCTCGAAAATGGCTTAGTAGTGACCTGACGTATCCAGCAGTGGTACCTTTCCGCGATGTAAAAAACAATAAGAAAGCTTGCTCCAATTCAACTAAATATTCATCAGCTGCAGAAAAAAACAATTCGCTCTGACGGTACCAAAAGAAACATGCCTCTGAACAGATGTTTTCAAACATGATACCGCAGTTTAATTTAATTCAAATAGCGCTAATTTATAACATGCGATCTCAGGGGCACTTAACACAGTAAGATAAAGACCTTACAATATTATAGAGAGGAATTCAGTAATTCCCTCTTGAGCAAGCGCTAGGCAACAGTGGCAAAGAAAAAAAAAAGTTTAAAAGCCACTGTCTGTCTCGACCAGGTTTGATGAGAGGAGCGTGGAGAGAATAAAGATAGTAAATGGTATTTAAGTTCTGTCAACTTGGTTATTTTAGTTCTATTATTTTGTATAGTTATAGTCATACAGATATTTACAAGCATAAAATGCTAATGATAGTGGTCATAATGACAAAAATAATAACTGAAACACTGAACAACAACAAGTTGGAGGGCTCCGTGACAGCAAATTGTAAACATGCAGCTCCAGAGCAGGAGAGACCTACATGAAGGCACAGTTAGAGAGAGGACAGAGAGGAGAAAGCACAGTGTGAAAACACAGGGTCAATGACATGTAATTGATAGAGAAATTACATCACATGTCCTCATGGCGAAACATAATCCTGAAAGCAATGTATATTGCATTTCTAACTTTCGTCTTAAGAGCTGCAGTGTGAACCACAGAACCAAACAATGCAGATGCCAAGACTGAAAAGCAGAATAATTATTTGTATTTGTATTTTGTGTCCCCAGTTTGCTATGATGATGATCTGACAGATGGCCTTTTCCGAACACTGTACAAACTCTGCAGCAACTTTCCTCACACTTGCACCATCTTCTTCGCCATAGAGAAAAGGTAGGTCACGCCTGTTTAAATGACTGTTATTCTGACAGGGCACATTTTACAAGAGCATATCCTGTAATACCATCTACATTTAAACATATTTTGGAAAGCTGAAACATTAAAACCTATGTTCTTTTTGGTGAGTCAATTTTCCATCACTACTTTAATTCATTTTCTTCAATGATCTCTGTTCGCTGATTGGTTGAGTGAACCTTCATTTAACTATAAGCACATCAACAACTGAAGCTATGAACACTAGTTGGACAAAGTCAGGCTGGGACAATCCTCGTGACTGGGGTAGGAAGGAAAAAACTTTGCTTTTTCTCTCCCATTGACGCTTCAGCAACGGTCAAGTTTACTCAAGTCTGCACCGATGCAGAGGTCTTGCCTGCATTTTTCCCCACGTCATGTATGCACTGCGATCTTAGTCCGTCCTCTGCATGGCTTCATATCCCACCGGCAGTAATTCTGTCTGCCCGTTTTATCTCACTTCCCGATTTGGTTTTGCTTCTATTGTAGGTAAATGCTGTTAAATGGGTTATTTTTGTTATTGTTATTACCTACTTTGTGCCGCAGCCTACAGACCAAGTTATTACTGCTTGCTGTGTTTTAGTCATTAAACAACCTTAATTCTCCTTCTTATTTCATAAGTGTTTCATGCCAAGTGCCTGTAGCAGAAGGAGAACACATTTCTTACTCAAATTGAAAGATCGTGGGGTTAGAAGGCGATGTAGTTAGGTGTTGTACGATCAGGAGTCTGCACATGTGGTTGGAGAAATAGATTGGGGACTATTTGCAAAATAATGCATCCAAGTGGCAAAGGTGTAGTTATGTCAAAGTCACTTTTAGGTTTCCAAGGCATTTGCCAATCAGCTTCTTGGAAAAAATCTTCAAAATATGTGATTTTCATGAATAGAGATTATTTTTTAGGGGTTTAATCAATGACAGGAAATTGTGACGATAAAAACAAAATGGAAGCAAAACATCAGCAGTGGGCAAGAGTGCAGAGTCCCTCGTGTAGTGTAGCTTTTTAGCAGTGTACATGCCAATCATTGGCCGTGTGTACAGTCCGCAGTCAGCAGGAGGAAATACAGTTTCATCTTCTTCGCTGCACATGTTTCTTTGACATCAGCAAATATTGAGCTTTAGCCAGGCACTCCTTTGTGCACAAAGTAGATCAACTGACCAGAGCTTTGAGATCTCAATTATGAAATACTGCCTTCTGTTGTTTGTTGTTAAAACTTTTTTTTAACTCACTCTTTTTTTGTGAACAGAACTTTGGCATGATTTGACTATTTGGACTTTCCTAAAAAGGACATATTTCTGTTGGGGATTTCATTCCTGCAATATAGTAATTTATTGTGCCTTATTTTTTGCTTCTTAACTTATCTGCATTGTTTTTGGTTAAAATTTAAGATATGTGGATTCATGACAGAGTGTATGGAGCACTGATTCAGATATTCATGTGGGACTTTCGATTATGTTAGGTTGGATGAAACCATTGTGTTGTAGTTTTAGTTCCAAGTTCAAGCAGTAATTGTGCTTCTTGCTGTGCCTGGATATCTTACCAGGATGAACTTCACCCTGCGACACATGGATGTTTCCTGTGAGGCCTATGATCATTTCAGCCACTGTCTGTCCCAACTCCAGGACCAGATGGATGGACAATGTAGCTTCAAAGTGGAACAGCTCCCTGCTAACTTTACACAATTTCTTCTGTATGAACGCATCGAGCATCTGGTAAGAGACGCATCTTAATTGGGACTGTATTTATTGCTTATTGTTAAGATACAATAACCTTTAAGCTTCACCTAATTTTAATCTAAAACCTGAATGGGGGTCAGCGTCTTATGTATTCTCACACTCTGCTTTTGTGTCCCGTCATTGTCCTCACTGTCACACACTCACGCTCTCTCGGGCTCCCTCCCTATGTAACGCTGACTCGCCGTGTGGCACTCTCTCTTTCTCCCTTGTGCTCGCATGCTCTCTCTTCCTTGCGCTCCCCCTCGCCACACACTCAGATTTGTTTTTTGTGTTGATTCAGTGAAAAAGCTCTTGGGCACTGCACCCAACTGTTATAATAGTAGGACAAACCCTGATTCTGAACAACAGCTCACTGTGGAAGTAGGTGAAGACACGCGCATTCACACGTTCTGGAACTGTAGCTGCACGGCGGTGACGACTCCGCCTCCACTGCCGCACAGAGCACGAGTCGCCTTTTTTTCATTAAAGTTTATTTATATTAAGTGTGTCGCGTGTGAAAATCGTACCAAATTAGCCAGTGCTAACCCTCAGAACCCCAGCGAAACACTCACCAAGTTTGAGGCAGATGGGATGATGGGACTAAAAAGGAGCTCTCCTTAGAATATTTATATTTTAAATATGACAAAATAGTTTTTATAGCACCAACAGAAATGTTTACAACAGAAAAGTCACTATGAACTCAGAAATATCTCACTAATATTCTTGACATGAAAATACTGAGTGAAGTTTAGACAGGATTAAGAACAGACATTAGTTTATATTATCAGTTGCTACATAGTCTGTATATTCCTCAGTCCAGCCTGAGGAGGACTGCGGACTAAGCAGGTCAGACAGGAGCAGTCTCTTCTTCTGGATAACGAGGCCAGTAAAGTTTGTATGTTGCTGCTTTTCCCCTTAGCTATTGGAGGTTTCCCAAACTACATGTCTTTGTTCTGAATAAGGAATAAGGGTTAGATTTCACCCTGTAATAGACTGGCGACCTGTCCGGGGTGTACCTTGCCTTTGCCGAAAGTGAGCTGGGATAGGCTCCAGCCCCCCCGTGACCCTGTTCAGGATAAAGCGGGTATAGATAATGGATGGATGGATGGATGGATGGCTGGATGGATGGGTTTCTAGTTTAGTGCATTATAGATCAAACCAAATTTGCTTGCTGCAATCTCTTTCTTGCAATATGCTGATCTGTCTAAAGGAAACCTAAAATTAGACATAGTTCACTATGCAGTTCTAGACGTAAAAACAATCTGACCTTCTGCAGCCAGTAGTTGATACAATTTCTCAAAGTTTCAGAGAAGTTGAGCTGTTTCAGTTACTACTTGGGGCCCGAGCACCGAGCATCGGTGCGAAAGCCCTATTGTATTTCGTAAAGATGTTGGTCGTTCTTTTTATTCTTACGTAAAGTGATTTGCCTTTTTGGAAGCTTTATCATATTCAAAAACTCATGAAAATGGATACACATATGTCTCCCAGCGAAAAATTTAGTATTCTAGTGGAGTCGGCTCTAGAGCGCCCCCTAAAGAGATGCCCCGGCGGCCACATTTACCTAAATTCACCAAATCTGGTGGACACGTGTATCACACCTAGACGCACAAAAAAGTTACATTGCACCGTTACGTCAACTCGACAGGAAGTCCACCATTTTGAATTTAATCACCATTTTGGGCGATTCTGACACGTTGTACTTTGTTGAACTCCTCCTAGGGATTTTTTCCGACCGACTTGAATTTAAGTTCTATGGATAGAAAACATGTTTAGGATTAAAAGTTATCAAAATAATTTGTTTTCATTGATGTGTGTGCCCGTGAGAGGCGGCCATTTTGAGCGTCTCGCCATGAAACTACGAGTTGCTTTAAATCTTATGTACATGGACCGACCTTCTCCAAACATCACAGGTATGATAACAGCCCCGCCCTGAAGACCCCTGTGGGGTAATATTCGCTCATAGTCATAGCGCCCCCTGTTGGCCACTGGAAATGACACTTTTCATACTTTCACATTCTACGTCGAGCTGGTTGATCCCATGAATGTAAAGTCGGGTCACAATAACCTAAACTTGTAGTTGATGATATATTGAGACGTTTGTTCGACTTTGTCAATGGGTGTCGCCGTGACGATGCGGCAAAGTTGGATGTCTCACCGTGACACAGGAAGTTGATGTTTAAGGTCAAAGGATGCTTGAAACCTCACGAAACGTGTCACACACATCCGGTGTGGTGAGACGATACATCTGATGTGTTTTGCGAGTGGGCGTGGCCAAACGGCTCGCTCGCCGTGACACAGGAAGTTTATGTTTAAGGTCAACGGATGCTTGAAACTTCACGAAACGAGTGACATACGTCCGGCGTGGTGAGACGATACATCTGATGTGTTTTGCGAGTCGGTACAAAAGTACAAGTACAAAAAGGTGCTGCAAAACACAACACAGACAACACAACAATATACAGTACTCGTTACAGGTAGGTTTGATTTGCAGTTTTCTAAATAATGCACGTGTTGTCAAATGAAGAGTTTTTCTTAAATTGCTAGTGCATTGTTTTTGCTGGAGTGTTTTCTTAAGATGCAGTAAATTGAGCTCTGAGCGACAGCATAGTTTTGTTTTAATTATTGCTCCTTCTTACCATAATGCGATCTTTGCTTGCGCAACTTCGTCAATCTGCTGCTTCTCTTGATCGGAGTAAGAAAGTAATGACAGAAGACAGACATCCTTGTCTTCAGCTTGGACATAACCTGGGCTGGTCATGCAGCCAATGATAGCGTATAGATTTAAAGTACAGCACATACTGTCACATATTTACAAAAAAATTAATGAATTCCTTGTAAATCAATTAGGTTTCAGTGAGGAGTCCACATACTTTTGGCCAGCGTTGTAATGAAATATCTACTTCATCAGTGATGTATTCTGAGATAATCGGGTGTTTCGGGTCTCTCGAACATCAGCCCTCCCTCAGGCGACCCAGTTGAGGTTGATCAGGCCTTAACTTGTGCCCAAGCTGTACTCCGACGGATTTGCTTTCCTGATCCAGAGCCACCTGGAGGCTTTTTCAGCAGCCATTGTGTTGTTGTTGATGGCCCTCCTCCTCCTCTCCTCTGTGATGCCGAGCCTTGCAGACATGAAGCTGATTGTTTGCGCTGAGTGTTTGGCCTTTGGCAGCTGGTGATGTCATTGCAAATGGTTTCAGCAATGGTCATTAGCACCTTGTCATGCTGCCAGCGATATCGGCCTTCCCTTTGCTTTGGACAGCAGTTCAAGATGTGCTTGAGGATCCCTATTCTTTGGCAAAGGGAGCATACTGGTGTGTCAACCAAGCAACAGGTAGTGCAGGTTGGACAAGGTGTGTGTTGAGTATCAATTTGTTATTGTTCACATAAAATAAGCTTATTTAGCTGGTTTTGTGGAACTCGGCTGTGTGAAAAGTGTCTGAAAGCTTCATGAGTAGCTCTCGGACACTTCCTTTTTGTCAAAGTAGCTCTCAGAGGGAAAAATGTTGGAGACCCCTGAACCACAGAGAATTCTAGTAGGCTGGAGACACAGAACCCTAAAGTTTACATGTTTTTTGACAATTTACATGAAGTTAAAGAAAAAACAGCAGCCTTACCACACTAGCTAATTGGCTGGTACAAAAATGTCCTATATTAGTGTAGTTTAAATGTCCGCCTAAAGCAAACGTTGGATTTTTGAATCATGATTGGACTGTTGAGTTGCTTTAGCTAATTGGTAAATGGTCAACTCGGCTTTATTACTGTGGCGGTCTCAAAGCAATTTTCACAGTTTGCCTACCATTAACCCACTCACACATTCACACACCAATGACGACATACAAGGTGCTCCCCTGCCATCAGGAACAACTTGGGGTTCAGTGCTTTGCCCAAAGACACTTTGACACATGGACAGGAGGACACAGGGATTGAATTGCTGTGTCCTCCTGTCCAGAGTAACCCACTCTACCACTGCTAGAATTTTTGTCCTGAACAAATGATTTAATCATTTCTAAATGTAATAGAAATAGAAAATGAATAGAATCATTTATGAATGAATACAATTATAAATTCATGTTTCTATCAGGAATACAATGCAGTTTCAATTCAATTCAATTCAACTTTATTTATATAGCGCCAAATCACAACATAGGTTATTTCATGGCACTTAACACATTAACGTCCTTACAGCAAGACGTTACAATATTATACAGAGAAACCCAACAATTCAACAATTCCCACATAAGCTAGGAGGGAAAAAACTCCTCTTTAAGGGAGAAAAACCTCCAACAGAGGGAAGGAAAAACTCCCTCTTAACAGGAAGAAACCTCCGACAGAACCAGGCTCAGAGGTGGGCGGCCATCTGCCTCGACAGGTTGGGGTGAGAGGAGAGCATAGAGAGAAAAGGACAGCATAGAGATAGAAGAGAAGAACTTCTCAGTTTCAGTCTTCACTGTTGGGCACACAGCTATGTGGGGATTGAGAACATAGAAGAGGCCTACATTAAAGACAAAGCCTGAGCACAAAAACCTTGTTTCCATTTGGGACAGGCTCAACAAAACACTGGAAAAGATGATGTTGATGTTTAAGGTCAAAGGATGCTTGAAACCTCATGAAACGTGGCACATACATCCGGCGTGGTGAGACGATACATCTGATATGTTTTGCGAGTGGGCGTGGCCAAACAGCTCGCTAGCGTCCCCTAAAGTGCAGCCCCAGCACTTAGTTTCACCAACATGCACCAAAATTTGTACAAAATGTACAAAAAAGTATCTTGGCAGCATGACCTCAACTAAACAGGAAGTCCCCCATTTTGAATTTAGTTGCCTTTTTTGGCTATTCGCACGTGTTGTATTTTAACGAACTACTCCACAGATTTTGACACACTGATCTGAAATTTTCTCTGTCCTATCTTAACACCTGGGAGATGAAAATTTGTTAAAAGAATTTGTTTTTGTTGATCGGTGTGCCCGTGGCGTGGTGGCCATTTTGAATTTAGTTGCCATTTTTGGCGATTCACGCAATGTTGTACTTTAACAAACTCCTACAGATTTTGTCAGATGGACTTAAAATGTTGTCTTTGCACTCTTAACAATTACAAGTTATCAAAATAATTAGTTTTCGTCGATCGGTGTGCCCGTGGCGTCCAAAAAGTGACTCAAAAAATGACTTTTGGGTTTGCGGCTATGTTTAATATTTTGCCGTGACACAGGAAGTTGAACTTTAAGGTCAAACAATGCTCCAAACCTCACGAAACTTTGCTTTTGCTTAGTTTTTGAAGATTTTAAAGCCGCCAAAATAAGCTATTTTTTTTTAAAGAAGAATAAGGAACAAGATCGAGAAATTTTTTTAAAGTGCAAGCGGGAATATGCGGACCCTCGCGTGCTGTTGGGGAGCCGGCCGCATATCACTGCTTGCGGTTTTAATTTGAAAATGGGGTTGTATGTTTGTCCCTCCGTAAAGGTTTCTTCCATATTCTTCAAACTTGGTGGGTGTATAGCTGGGGACTGCACTGCACTGGCGAATTTGGTATGATTTGGACACATAGCACTCAAGTATTAAAAAACTTTATTAAAAGGCAACCACCGCTCTGTGCACCAGTAGGGGCGGAGTTGGCACAGCACAGATGCAGTTACACAGCATCGCAGTGGATGGAGTCCAGTATTCATTCACCTACTTCTGGAGCGAGCTGTTATCAAGAAATAGGGTTTGTCCTACTATTTTAGCAGACAGTTTGACCAGTTTTAATAGCAGCCAGAAATTCCTCAGTTCTCTGTTTAGGTGCTACCTTCCTACTTCACTCCGACGTCCAAATGTCATCCTCACCATCACACACACACAAGCTCTCAGGCTCTCTCCCTCGGTGCCAGGTTGTTGAACTCTCTCTTTCTCCAAGTGCTTTTTCGCAGTGCCTAAGCCAAATAAACACCAAAACCTTTTCTGAGTGTACGCCAAAGGCTTGCAGGAGGAAGAGAGAACGTGCAAGAGTGAGGGAGAAAGAGAGAGTTCAACAACCTGGCACCGAGTGGGGAGAGAGCCTGAGAGCTTGTGTGTGTGTGATGGTGAGGATGACATTTGGAAGTCGGAGTGAAGTAGGAAGGTAGCACCTAAACAGAGAACTGAGGAATTTCTGGCTGCTATTAAAACTGGTCAAACTGTCTGCTGTCAGCTGCTGGCTGAGACGGCAAACCCCCACCAAAGTCAACCTCTCCTCCCTCTACCTGCAGCAGACAGAGGAGTGACGAAAGGTGTTTTCGGACCAAACAGTTCTACAGACTTTCTTGAGGGGAACTACCCCCCAGAGAGTTTCCCTCAGAACCGAATAGGTTCTATGGCCTATAGTATTCACATCACGAATAGGAACTGTGAAATGACAGCTGCTGCCGGAGTGCTATATTGGAGCTTATTTCTCCAATTAAGTAAATACGGTTTTCAGTTTACTTGATCTGGTTTACTTGATTGATTCATGTTCATATTTGAATATCCAAAGTGTGTTTTACTCAAGATGGCCAATAAAAACAAAATTAATTATCAAATTTATCATAATTCCATTTAAGATGTATTAACTGATTCACTTAAAGCCTTGTTAGGATCCGCTATCATTTGTGTTGTCAGTAAGTGCATTGCAGGTCAATAGAAACTCAACACTTCCTATATATTCTGTAGAGTTTTATAAGAAAAAATATCCCTCATAAAAAGGCTTTTCTCGTGAAACATTTCTTTCTTTCATTGTTTTGAAAGGCTTGTTCATTCATAGCTGCAGTTTACCGAGCTTACTGTTTCCATGTGTTTTAAACACGGCGGTTGTCTGTGCTCCTGTGTGTGCCACGACAGTTCCCATTGAAGCGGGGGAGAGTACCCTGGCAGAGGTAGGAGCTGAAAAAGTCCCACAAAACAGAGTTATAGAAACTTAAAAGGTTCTAAGCTTCCCCGGTGCAGACACACAAGATAGGGGGAAATCCCTCCCACCGTTCTTAGAACAGTGAAATAGGTCTGTTATGAGGTGAGGTGATAAACGAACCCAAATGCAGACACACGGCAAAATCTCTTAAGAATCAGGTCTTTATTTCCCGGGCAGCGAGAGCAACCCGGAAATGCACGCCAAGAGTCTGTGTCAATCTGCGCTGCGCCACCCGAAGGAATCCCGGGGTTCCCCTTGACACGTGGCCGGGTGACGTAGCCGAACGGCAATGCTCCGCTGGGGGGAATCCCCAGATCTCTCCTCAGCGAGCTGATTGGTTGGATCGACTGTGTGACGTCCGCGACTCGACACAGGATCGCCCAAAACCTCGACAGCGGATCTCCGAGGAACGCACTGGAGGGTCTCTTCGTGCAGGTGATGCCCATGGCTCGACACTGGACGGAACCGGCAGGGTCGACTGTGTGACACTCGTAGCTCGACACAGGATTGCCAAGATTGCAGCAGATGATCTCCGAGGAACGATCTGGAATCTTCTTCGTTCAGGTGGATGCCCGTGGCCCGACACTGAACGGCAGGAAACAGGAAACAGGTCAGAAGCGTACTCTCAAACAACGGGAGACGGAACGGACTTACTGGACGGGTTGACGGGTAGGCAACGGACGAACTGACACCGGCTGGGCCGGAGACCGGAGTATTAGTAGCGGCCGGCGTAATCACCGGAATGCCGCTCAGCTGTGCTGCCGGAGAGGTGCGGCAGTGGGCGGGGCTTGGAGGAAGGTACTGCTGAGGGAGAAAAAACAGACAGGGGAATGACAGGACACAAGAGGAAAGGTATTCGGGGTTAAACAGAGGAAAACACACTGGGAACAGACAGGAATCCTAACAAGGTCGTCCGGTCTGAAAACGCCTATAGACTGTATAATGACTGATAATGATCACACGTCTTTCCTTCATTCCGTCTAAACTTCACTCACTATTTTGACAATATCCGGCAATATTAGTGAGATAATATTGAGTCTATAGTGATATTTGTGAGCGGCAGAGTGTTGCAGTGGTTAGCACTGTCGCCTCACAGCGAGAGGGTTCTGGGTTCGAACTCTGGCCTGGATCCTTTCTGTGTGGAGTTTGCATGTTCTCCCTGTGCCTTGAGTGTTGCTTGTCCAACGTTGCTGTGTATCACCACACTAACTTACTTTGCAGCTTAGCATCTGGATGACCTCCACTGGCAATGTTCTCTTGCAAGTGCAATGGAGTGGCAGCTAGGCCTCTCCCTCAAGTTATAGACACATCTCAAGAAAAATAAACAAGCTGCAACTGACCACAACATTAAGTGCCACAGAAAAGAGTCTGAACACTTTTAGAAAAGACAGATTTCAGTTTTTTATTCATTATATTTTTGCAAAGAAAATTCTAAAAATATTGTTTTCACTTTGTCAGTATGGGCTTTTTGTGTGGATTAATGGGACAAATACAAGTTTTATCCATTTATAGATAAATCTACAACACAAAAAAGTGCACAAAAACATGAAAGTGGTCTAACTATTATCTGATGCAACTGTTGCACGTGTGGTAGATCCCTCCTAATTTTTTTGGGCTATATCAGATATAGTGGATGGATTTCCCCAAAGATAAGGTTTTAATTAATATACATTATTATTCATTTCTGCAGGAGCTGTGGAAGGTGACTGCAACTCCACTTTTTGGTGAGAAGGCCCGGTCTGATTCTGAACAGATTTCATCTTGACCTGGTGCTGACATCTCACCACTCTGAAGATGGCACTCTCCCTAGAATTTAGCATACATTATGCTCTATGTTAATAGTTGCATTGTATTTATAAATACTTCCATTAAGTCGTCCATTCTGTTAAAAATAACAAATCACTTTGGTTGTATAGTATATAAAATAAAGTTGTGCCATGTCTAAGTTGCAGTCTGACACTGAGAGTTAATTGTTTATGAGGAAAATTCAGAAATCATGTGTGTATTTATATATATTGAATATAAATGTAAAGGCCTACCATCATCTTTATCTTTTCACTTACATTTGGTAAATTAACTATCTGTCTGTCTTCTGATTGTGATTCTTCATCAGTATTTTAATGATCGTGAGAAGAAAGATTGATATTGCGTGGGATTTCCACCGAGCTCGAAAAGCAGTTTTTATAACTATTGTTACTATTAAGAAAGTAGCTATTTTTAACTATAGTATACTTATAACCGTAGGCATGAGAAAAATCTGCAAGTTGTTGCACAAAAAAGTTTTTATGGAGAACAACACATAACAATACAATACACAGCACTTTGTATTAATTCATTTGGGGAAATACACTCAGTATATTTATTTATCACAAAAATACATGCTGGTATTACAACCCCATTTCCAAAAAAGTTGGAATGCTGTGTAAAATAGAAATTAAAACAATGTGATGATTTTAAAATCATGTATACCCATATTTAATTGAAAATAGACTAAAGACACCATATCAAATGTTGAAACTGAGAAATTTTATTGTTTTATGAAAAATTTCTGCTCACTTTGAATTTTAATGACAGCAACACGTTTCAAAGTTGGGCCAGGGGCATGTTTGCCATTGTGTCGCATCACCTCTTCTTTTAACAACACTCTGCAAACGTTTGGGAACTGGGGAGACCAGTTGCTGGAGTTTTGAAAGTGAATTATTGTCCCATTCTTGCCTAATATAGGATTTCATCTGTTCAACAGTTAGGGGTCTCCTGTGTTGTATTTTGTGTTTCTGGATCATGGATTGAAAGAGAAAAGAGGAAAGAAATAGGCCTCGGAAGATGGGAACAGAGCAGACAGGACGTAAACACAACTTTATACAAGCACTATTGACAATGAGCCAAAATCGATGTGTCCGCCACCAAGTTGTCCTGGCCCTTGATATGTTGAATGTCCAGACTACAGGGCTGAAGCAAAGCCCAGTGAATCAGCTGCTGGTTTGGACACTGCAAAGAACCGAAAAAGGTCAGAGGACTCTGATCTGTGAAGACCACCATAGGCATAGAAATCTACACATTGAAATGTTTTAAAATCAAAGTCAAAGCTAACATTTCTTTTTCAATAAAAGGTCATTTGGAGGCCATGGAGGTTATTTTTAGATGGCAAGCTAATATCCTGTAATTTCAGTCATGTAGAGTTTGTCTTCATAGCTTACATTACAGTTTACGTCGGAGGTAATGTTACTAATGGCCTCATCTTTTCCCTCGGTGCCTTTGCATTTCTTTCATTATGTTATCACCGTGTTGGCTTGCTAAATTGTTGGCCTCTGACTTCTAACGCTGTCCATGTTGCAGTGGCCAATGGTGTTTTTTTTTAATTAACCACTTGAATGCCAAGCATACGGTGCACACAACTTCCCATGTTGTAACCACGAGCTCGCGAGTTCAATTTGAACGAAGCATCACTCCTTCGCCCGTCATCTCATCTGAGACGGCAAAGAAGATCTCGTTAAAGGGATGCTGCTAAAATTACAAACACAGGTGGATCAACACTTACCTTGTGCATTTTACAAATATATTACCCATTAAGAGAGGCATATACAAATATATATACAGCTTGTAGTTGTAAGAAGGCAGTGGTACTTAAAAGTTGGCGAACTCTCAGAATGTTCTGTTTTTGTACAAATTTGATTTAAAACATGTTTTCACAGCAGTCCTAAAAGTAGATAGAGAACCCAATTAACCAAATTAGACTAAAATATTATACTTGTTCATGTTTTTGTTGAAGAAAATCCTCCAAAATCACATATCTGTTAAACTTCTGCTGTCAATATCTGGTGTGACCAGCCTGTGCAGTAATGACTGCAACTAAATGTTTCTGGTCAATTACATCAGCTTGAAGGAATTTTGGCCCTGCGGGCTAACATAGTAGATGCTCGGACCAGAAACAGTAGGCCTATGATGGGAGGGTCAGGATTTTGCAAGCGCATTGACTTGGGTTCTGTCCAATCACAAGCAACATGCGTTGTCCTACACATTTTGGTTTGTGAAATGTTTTCTGAATTCTTTTTGTGTTCTGTGAAATGTTTTTGTGTTTAGGGAAATGTTTTTGTGTTTAGGGAAATATTTTTGAGTCGTGCCCACTCACATGAATATTATCTCATTGACTGAAAACACCTTAGTCTAATTTCTACATCAAATTAACTGCAATAGAGGTTCACATACTTTTGCCACTCAAATGCAATATGTAATACAATTTTCCTCAACAGCTATATTTTAAATATTTTGGTCTCATTTGTTTAACTGGGTTCTTTTCCTCTACTTTAAGAACATTTGTGAAAATTTGATGTTTCAAGTCATTTTTATGCACAAATGTAAAAAAAAAAGAAGCAAATTTTCAAGCACCACGAAATCCACCCGTTACGTCACACAATACGCAGCTAGTAAGGCAGGCTTGAGCATGATATTTACCAAACTTTCTTCAATCATCTTTGTTGTTGCTGATCTTCACTCCGCCCGATCTCAAATTCTGGATCAGATCTGGGCTGTAACCTGTGCGGATGAAAGTTGCCATTTCCATTAACGAGAAATGATCTGTTTTGGAGTTTTCTTCCCACATTGGGAAGAGCATAAGGTGGGTGGTCGATGTCAACGTAGCCTTGCCCCTTTTTCTCTTCCTATTAAAGCATTAAAGGCCCAAAACTAAACCGCTAAAACTGCAGATTGTTTATGTTCCTGAGACATAGAGCTGTATGTAAATGCAAGGAAGTGGTTTTGTTTTACAATGGAGTGAGGCAGAGAAAAAAAACCAATAAGCCCCTCCTCCTGTTGACAGCAGGCCTGGCTGGCAGAGATACAGACTCCGTGTTGCCATCAGCTGTCCTGCTTCCATATGAGGATTTTTTTACGTGCTGATCCCGCTGTTGTCACTGGACCAACGGTAAGTTTTTTTGAAAGCCTTAATCATTTACACGCCGTTTAGACACCCGGTCCTGCAACAAAAAGTAGCATGAATCAAACCACTGTCGTGTCGCCTTGACACTCGCCTATCGGTTATTGTGCGCGTGCTGCTGAACTGTGACAGCATCGGGATATGCAGCAGTCTGCAGCGTCCACGACAGGAAAGCTTTTGATGAGAACATCTGTCTTAATTTTACATAGCCTCTTAACGTAGATTGGTTATTATCCTAGCCCACCTATATTAATACATAACCTCTGATGTTGTGAGCCAGCCAGATCCAGCCGGAACCAGATTTTTCAAAAGAATACCAGAATCGTAAAAAAACACTGAAGCAAACAGCTTCCTTCAAACAAGTTTAAAAACGTCTTAGTCATTTGAATACACAATTTTTTTTTATGGACTGGGTTAGGGTAACCCTTGGCTGCACTGTTGCAGGAGCACAAAATCATGACATTGTAAATTAATCCAAATCTGCAACGTTATTCCTTACAGCGACTGCTCCAACATAATTTACCTTCATAATAAGACTGGTTTCACATTTGGTTTAAGATTCAGCAACTCAATGTTCAGCATGTTGAGGGATGGCCATTATGAAATCGACACATTTGAAAATAACTATTTCATGTATCAGCATAAATAGCATGCACATTTGTTATTAAGGATTTCAGTATATTTTTATTTGGTTTTAGGATCCATGCAGCTCAGTTAAGGACTTGTGGAGGTGTTTTAACTCATGCTGGATAACTGAGATCAGCAAGTAAGGAAATTTAACTATTATTTTTTTTAATTTGTCAGGTTGCATTTCAAGAGGCTTTTGTATGTCTACAATGTTCCATAGATTTGTGGATAGCTTTTTTTGGTTGGACCTCAATTGCTTTAACTGAGAAAAGTACGTTAACCTTTGCAAGGAATTTGTAAACAGCTTATAGTGTAAGTGTCAGTGTACTTACAGTGCCATTAACAATGTAGTGGAAGATACAAAACGAGGACTACAAAATTAAACAGAGATAACTTAAACATGTAGGCCTATTGTGTACAGGCAAGTGGTTTCGTTTTAAATCATGATAAACATGCAGAAACCTCTGTTATTTGTTCTGATCCATGTGCAAACCTTTGTGAAATGCGAATATTCAACAAGACAAGGTAAAAACCTGGCTGGACTGTGTATGAAACACCGTAAAGGTTTTCATTTGCAACGAGGGCTCTTAATTTGAAATCGTTACAGGAAGTTGCCGTATTCAGCTGACCGATGATGACTTCAGTTATTCGGCAGACCAAGGGACGGATGACAATTGGTTGCTTAATCCTCATTATATGACCAAATTTGCCATTAACCTCTGTCACTCCGGTTTTGCTGTTTTTCCAGTCAACCCACATAACGAGTTTGTTGTGAAAATGAGAGGAGAGGTAAAAAACTTTATTGACTAGAAATAAGGAGTTACTTCTGTTAATAGAGGACATTTTGTTTGGAAAGGCTTACTTTGTGTTGAAGTGTCTTCAGAAGAGCTTATTCTGAAAATGTTTTCGGTGGAAAAATCGTGGTAATTTGGCAAAATTGCAAGCTCAGACAAATTTTGCGGTGATTGGTGAAATTTGCATTATTATTGCAATTGCAAGATCATTCATTCATGTTGATTATGTGGATTTAGTTCCCTGTCATTGAAGGCATTTATGCTGTTTGACTTTATACAACAGGCAGAACTATTCACTCTCTAGTAATGTTAAATTATGAAACTATTGTGGATGAAGCTTTCCAGACAGTCATTAATTTAGGCTTCAATTAGGGCTGAGCAAGAGGCAAAATATTATCGCAAATATAATTTTTCTTATTTTGATCAACACCAGGAAGTATCGCATTATACATTTAATACAATTAATAAGGCATAACATGCATCCAAGAATATTTATCAAAAAATTATTTCACATAATTTTGTTTTCTGGTGAGTAACTGACTGCAAACAGATATGTTCAGGGAACACTTGATAGGGAACCTTGCCTTCACACATTTATGATGTGCTTCCATCGCCACAGAACCTCAAGCGGTGGGTAGCTGAGGATGGAACCTGTCCATTATGTTCAGTGGTAGGAGAGTGGAAGTAAGAGCAGAAAAGAGTGGAAACAATAAAGGGCCCAGATAGGCAAGCTTTTAGTGTGTTAAAATAAAGGTAGAGACTGGGAAATCAGCATGTAGTTTATTTCATAAAGCTGACAGTGCCGTGGGTAGATCATATTGAAGAGGCATATGAGAGGAAAAGAAAAAGATATTCCGAATTAGCAATGGAGGTAGAGGAGCTTTGTATGGGGGCAACTGAGCCAGCAGCAGGTAGTGATGGAGATGGCGGAAGCAGCTGAACAGGGCAGTCTTTGAATTGGGCAAAAAGCAATGGTATTTGTGGCGGTGTATAGCAATTATGGTCTTGTGGCTTTGAGCAAAAATAACTTTGCCAAAATATGTTGGCACAAGTCATACTAGCAACGTAGTCTCTGGATTTAGTGGAGGAAGAAATGGCAGTTTGCTGGCAGTGTTGTCATGACAGTAACAATCGTGTTTAATGTGGCCCTGTGAAAGCATGCCATGTTCATACAGTAGCCCAGAACAGAAAAACTAAACACTGGCTTCAGAAAGGGCTTTTTGCATTTTTCAAGTGTTTCATGGCCACTATATTCTCTTGCAGACTTGGAAAAGGAGGGTCAGGAGTATTCAGTTGATTGCTATCACCAACCTCACTGCTAGACAACACTAAGTACTACACGCGGATCCTTAACGGCCCATTAGTGTTCAATTGTCACAACATAGTCATTTCATGCCCCTTCCATGTTCTGTGCCCTCGGTGACTGCCCATGTTGCTTATTACACAAGCTAACCCTGCTTGATTCTCTCCAAAGACGGTGTGATTAAACATTTACACCTCAACTAGATAACAGTAACAGATATTTTTATAATGAGTACCACAATCAAGATGTAATGGTACTCAAATTGACTATTGCACACTAGTGCAAATAGTTGAATTTATCATAGGAAGGACTCTGCAATGACTGAAAAAGGCAAACAGAGCAACAGCTTCTGGAGTTTGAAAGAACCACAAGAGGCTTGCTTTTGTCTCGGTGCTAATTCACGCTACTTTTTGAAAGGGTGGTAAAAGTTTGTTGTGTTTGTTTATTGGTGCAGATCACTTGTATACGTTGCAACAAATACCCCTCTGCTTTTTACTCAGCTCTAGAAATCTGCACCATTTCTGCTCTTCACCAACATATGTGGGGATGTCTGACTGTTCTTGCTGGAGATAGGTTTTGAGAACCGGAACTAACATGGTAACCATTGGTACCATGCCTTTGATATGCTAACCTTAACCATTTTATATATATAGCGACATTCTATGCTGTAGTCATGGCTGACAGGGCAAAACATTCAGAGTTGTGGACTTACAGTACTGTTAACAAATGCAAAATGGAAAATGGTAGTTGCAAATAGATAATACCAGCAACCCCATAAAACACTTACAAATACAACATTCAAGAAATCTGACACAACGCAGCATTCTTGACTGATTTAGCAAAGCTGATACACATACGTCCTCAGTGCAGCCTTCCTTGCTCCCATGTGAGTGGGACAATGGACAAATTAAAAACATATGAGGTTACAAACTTCTTATTCATGTTCTGAAATAATCCCGTAGATAAGCAAGGCAAACAGCAGACACAGATTCCTCTGTGGAGAGCAAAAGTCAGACATCCAAGGCTAGTCCATTCTCTATAACTAGATGAGAAAAATGACAGAAATGCTGTTTGACAGCAGAATGTCACAAGGCTGTTGCCAAGTTTAAGGTGTCAACCTTAAGCACAAAACATTTATATCATCCAAACTATGTCAAAGTAGATGGAAAGGATCCAGTAAGCAATTGTGTGGATCAAGAGATTATCCAACATGAAGACCATGTTCCAGGAGAGGCAGCATGTGGTTGGAAAATAAGTGTAATTGTTTCCATGTCATTCAGGCAGGAGTAAATTGATTCAAATTGATTCAATGGGACCTTTATGGTTTTAGGTCAAGTCTTGGATGTGTGGACACGCTGGAACTATGTTTGTTGTGGTTAAAAGATTTGAGGAGCACTATCCAGGCAAAATATCTCTGTCATATTTGCTATGACTCTCACTATGTTCTGATAGTACTATGAGACACAAAATCTGTAAAAACAAAACAAAACAAAAACGCTCCTCTGTCTTCACCAAGTGCTCTTAATGCCATTTGTAATAGTCCACCGTGACCAAATCAAGACAACCAATCAGAGCCACGTAACGGTGTCACTCAAAGCTAGTGCACACACTGCAGGCAGCCACTCCCCACCCCCATCCCCACCACCCTCCTCCACCCCACATTGCCCCTTGCATGCTCTTAATCGTTCAAGATCACGCTGGAACTATGTTTGTTGTGGTTAAAAGATTTGAGGAGCACTATCCAGGCAAAATATCTCTGTCATATTTGCTATGACTCTCACTATGTTCTGATAGTACTATGAGACACAAAATCTGTAAAAACAAAACAAAACAAAAACGCTCCTCTGTCTTCACCAAGTGCTCTTAATGCCATTTGTAATAGTCCACCGTGACCAAATCAAGACAACCAATCAGAGCCACGTAACGGTGTCACTCAAAGCTAGTGCACACACTGCAGGCAGCCACTCCCCACCCCCATCCCCACCACCCTCCTCCACCCCACATTGCCCCTTGCATGCTCTTAATCGTTCAAGATCAGTATCTTCAGTGAGCGGCTTCAGGAGCTTTGTGAACTCAATGGTGGATATAATGTGGATACACATTATAATCAAACATTTTGAGGATTTAGTCTTTGTGTACTACTTAAACATGTGATAAGTTTGTTACAAGTATTAGCAATTTTTAGGCCATGCTTTGACTTCCATTATTTGAATTTTTGCAGAGATGATCACACATCCTGTTATGTATGCTCTGTATGCTCACAGATACAGTCTTGCTATCGTACTGAGAAGAATCAAGAATCCTATCGTCCAGCACAGTAATTGACACATACATACCCACATACATACCAGTGCATTATTATTCTGCAATCAACCTACTTTGTGTTTTATTATTAAAATAAAGCTTAACAATAGTTCTAGAATGTCATTATCATTTATTTTACTGATAGCAGCTATGCATTCCTAGGATTGAATGTCTGCAGAGGTTGTAGCTGCGTTGTGCAGTCGACGAGCCTCAGTGTTCAATAACAACACAGTGCAGCAGTTATACAACAGTTATCTTATCAATGCAGTGTCAGTTCACTCAAGGCCAGTAGAACAGCAGTTGATTTAACTGGCACAGACTAGTTTTAAACACATAAACAAGCAAGCAAAATTTGATGTGCAGAGTGCAATGCCACAAAAGGTAAAATGAAGTTAGAAAAATGCATCAGAAACCGTGAAGGTTTTCTGTCTGCATTGTTAATGTTGGAGCACATAATACAGTCTGGAGCGCATAATATAGTCTGGACATGGTATTGCAAATGCTAAAATAAAAATAAAAAAACCACACAAAACAAAAATAAAGCCTCTTCACTAGATTTACATGTAACTTTCAGAACAATCAAATGCGCAGACCAGATGACAGAAGAGTTCTGTTAGGTCTGGATGAGCTGATCAAATCCATAATAAATGCATGTATGCAAGTCTTTTTTGCATTAGTAAGATCAGACAAGTAGTGTTTAACCCTGAATATGATTTGTAATGAAAAAAACACAGTTTTCAATGTTTCTGTAAGAGATGTCTCTCTAGAAATTGAAGTCAGAACCCACAATAACAGGTTCTTCATTGGGTCATCCAGTACTCCAAGTATTCGCTGTACCTGGTGGGTTGTTACTGTATGTTTGATATTTTTGTATGTGCTCTCAGTATGCATGTTCAAATAAGCTTATGTCGGTATCTGGTCATATATTATGATATATTCTCTGACAAAATGATGTATGAGCCACTCTTGTCAAAGAGCAAGTGATAATGGTCGGCTGAATGTGACTTCGTATATCCATCCATCCATATATTAACGGATATCTATCCGTTAATAGTCCTCTTTTTAAATTGGACTTATTTAAACCTAAAACGTTCTGCTCAGCATTTTGTAGAGCAAATTTTTTGTGTCCCTATATCTGATTCAGCCACCTCTACAATTCGATTTAGGTGATTTATGCTAGAAAATCCACTAGATGTCTGTGGCTTGAAATAGCATGCCTTTTCAGATGGTTTCTGTAGTCATGGCTGACAGGGCAAAACATTCAGAGTTATTCATGTTCCGAAATAACAGCGTTATACAACATGATACAACAAAACAAAATCTAATAAAGGTCAAATAATTTTCTAAAAACATTCTCTACCAATGCAAGCTTGAACCACCACTGTAATTATATAATAAACTGTTGCCTCTGTAATAGTCTACTTCAGACTTGATCAATCCGCCACCTCTTCTAAATGTGCATGTAAGCTGCCACCTGATTCCCTTTGGTCAAAGAGCATATGTGCAGCTGGTGTCTGACTTTGATGATGCTGGATAACTTTTATCTGTGGTGACTGTCAAAAAAAATCCAGTATATTTTAATATTTTTGAATCACACCGTTATGGCCTCTGTTATCTCATTCCATTGTTCGGAAGTTTAAGTGTATGGAGTACCATTAGTTTAACAAATCATTGAGCAGAAGTGGATTTAGTTATGGGCGACATGGGCAGTTGCACAGGGCAGTATCTTCTCGGGGGAAGCAGGGGGCCCGCGCACAAAATTTGGAAGGATGAGGTTTGCGTGATTGGTTATCACTCATTTGCACAATAATGACATCATGTCACTTTTGGATCAAATAACCTTGTCAGAGGGGCAGCCCTGATTGTGATTTGTGAGCTAGACAGACTACTGAGCGCAGGTCTCCCACTTGGGACTGAGTAAGTGATAAAGTTACATGATTGGTAGGCTGAATGCAGTAACTAACTTTATATATTTCAAATTCAATTGAAAGCCCTCTGGAGTTTCATTCATTGTCCAGACTTAGTCTTGTTTTCTGTTTTGTTGTAAAATTGTGAAGAATATAAAACCAGTCAGAGAAGGTCAGGCTTTAAATGGCAGTTGTGCAGTTTAGCTTGTTTGATTCTTGTTTAAATTGCAACACTTTAAGTTTGACGTGAGGCGTGTCCATGGACAATCCATCGATGTGCTGTACCAGTGGTCACAAAAAGTTGTGTAACTCAGGTGAAATTTGGAACACTTTCTCACTAAGGTTATAGCTTCCTCCTTACTGTGTTAAAATTGCCTGTGACCTGACATTGTAAGCATAGGAGTTAAATGTTATCAGAGAGCATATTTAACCAGGCTGTTTTTGCAGTAAGGCCCTATATGTATAAATTAAGGTTGCCCCCGAACCAAAGATTCTCCTTGTCGTCAACTTTTACAGCCGCATGCATGAAGTGATCTGCCTAGAGCCTAGAGACTATGTCAGTCTAGAACAGGGGATCTCCAACCAGTAGATTGCAATCGACCCGGTAGATCAATGAGCTCTCCAAAGAAAAACAGTTGGAGACCCCTTTACAAGATACATAACATACAGTACCATACTGAACAATACTCCTGTGTAGCTACATCATTGGGACATTTGTCTTCATAAATGAGGGCTCACACACATCTTTATCTTCTTCTTTCCTGTTGGAGCCTGCAAGGTTGCCATGGTGACAGGTTGGTAAATATCAGCTGCACTTTAGTCTGGTTCTCACTGGGAAATAGCAATGACTGAATGTTACAATCTATTGTAATTAGCTACTGTTACTATCATGTAAATAACCCTAGACTTGTTAATAGAAAAATACCAACACATACACATACAGGCGTTTTTCTATGGAAGTAGCAGTCTAGCAGGCCATGCAGCTGGAAATGACAGTATGAAAAATGTGAGAGTGAACAGTAAAGAAGTGAAAGCGACTGTAAAGATGGACCTGTCTCCATTTCGTCTCTGTACTCAAGTAAAACCAAATATGCGGCCATGTTGCTTTGGTGACATCATTTGGAACCAGAGTATGCACAATAGTGATGAAGGATGGAGCCACGATATCGAAGTTCCAACCTGCCTGAGATCAGGCCCCCATTTTAAAGCATCAAAAAACATATCAAAACCAGATATCCCAGCTGACTTTGGCCAAAGGAGGGTACACCCTGGATAGGGCGCCTTAACTTTCAAATTTGTAAAACCTTTATTCAATTTGGGAAAAGGCTGCAAAATGACATTTTACACATCTACACCACACAGACCTGTGTCCAGATTTCAAACCACTATACTTGGACAGATCAAACCTGGACTAGGATGGTGTTTCCCTGGTGCTCTCAACATATCTCTCCCCCTGTGTGTCAGTGTGAGTGCCTATGTGTGTCTGTGTGTCCCTATGTGTGTCTGTGTGTCTTGCTTGGAACAAGGGTAAACTAAATTTAACGCATTTGCTTTTTGGTTGAAACTCATTACTTGTCGGACCTCATTAATTCAATCCTGTTGGCCATTATCAAGATAGATTCAATGGTAGGACCTGCAGCCGCAGAATCGCTGTTGACACGCAGCCGGTGTGGACACACACGCAGGCGAGCTGCAGCTTTGCAGTGCGGAAGAGTTAATGCACAAAGCCATGCAGGAGGTGTGTCCCTGGCCAAACACGGGGAAGCAACAGGTCAGATACAAACACAAGAACGCGCCACTGAGAGCTGCATTTTTCTTTACTGCATATTCAGAGGACATCAGCTGTCTTTAAATGTGTCGCAGGACGCATTGAAGACCCAACGCATACACACTGCTAAACAAATGTGGCCACATGCATCCCAGACCACCTCTGAATGTGGCCTGAGCAGATTGGATTTCAATCTGTCCTGGTTGCCCAGGTGTGTACGGAGTCAAAATCAGGCCAAAAAAAGCAAAGTTTCCCATCATCACTGTACATCAGAACATCAGACAAAGTTTAAAGTAGTGTAAAGAACATTTTAATTTCTATGGTGCTTTAATAATCAGTGGGTAAAATCCTCTCTGTGGTTGATGGACCACTCAAATCTCCACCACTCCACAACAGAGAACACATTAGAAGTCTTCTATTTCAGTTCAAGTATTCCATTTGGCATTGGTGCTGTTTCCGCCCCCTCTTTGTGTTTCGATTCCAGCTGATCGTAGTTCAAACTGGCTGTGTCCCCTCAGCCAGCCTCCATCACTTTATTAAACATTCCCTTACATAACCCACCCCACCCCTCGTAGCCATATGAAGGTGCAGGCTTGTGTAACTCTCACAATCTAAACCAGTTTCATCCAGTTCATGAGGTGTTGCCTTGCCAAGAAACCGTTTGTGTGTGAATGCGCATGCAAAATTCTATTTGTGTGTGTATGCTTCACATGCGCTGTTCGTGTGCGTGTGCATGAGAGCAGTCAGGGTTTTCTACTCAGTGTGAAGGCAGATAACTGGAATTTTCCTGTTCCTGCTACCAGTGTTACATAAGATATGGCAAGATGAGATAGCACAGACAGCCATGCCTGTCTTTGTCTCACTCTGCCCTTATTATTTTTTTATCATAAAATAATGTCGCCACAGCAGTCCAGCCGAAGTGCTCATTTGATGGTCTTTAATCTGCTATTTTTAATGAGTACAGCAGTAGGAAAGCCTTCCCGGAGAGAGTGTCTGAAAATGTGCCTATTATTCCCATATTTAAACAATATCACTTCTTCCCACAAACATAGGCAGAATATTCTTACAGAATTCTAACTGTTATAGAAGAAGAAATTAATATTTGTTTGATTTTTAAACTGATGGGGCGTTGATGAAGTGTTTATTGTCATATTTGTGTCAGCAGCTAAAAATAGGCAATATTAGGTTTTTTTGGAAGTTAATAGATCTTGGTGAACTGAAATGTTTCTTTCAAACACAGTTAAGGTGTGATTGTATCAGAAGCTTGCTGAGCTGACCGGTAAAGGGACAACTCACAAAGCTTCTCATTTTTACATTTTCAATTAGCCCTACAGTGCCATACCAACTTTCACCAGCTTTTTCTGGCAGCCCATCAGTGTCGAGACATTTATCTCTCCTTCTCTAGTTTTTGTTCTCTTTTCTGTCTAAAAAAAAGGGCAGAAAAAAGAAAACAATTTATTTTAAATTTTTTATTCTGTCTTTGATTTTCACAGCCATTATTCAGTGAATAAACTCAGTCTTAGCTGATCACAGTGACAAAGACCAGTCAGACAAATACATCTAAATATATAACATGGCAGCTTTGAGTGACACCATATTCCCGTTTAGTTAGTGGACTAAACAACCTGTTGGTTTTGTCTTGTCCACTTCATAGACATGTCTCACTAATTCACCCTCTCTTTCCCTCCCTCGCTCACTCTCGCTCTCTCTTCCCCCCCCCCCCCCCTCTCTCTCTCTCTCTTTTTGTAGGTGACTTGGAAAAGTGAAACCCTGAGGGCAGTTTCTGCCTCTCCTCACACTTCTTGTCCGTAGCCGTTTTGTCATGGCCACCTCCTTGATCAGCCGTCAGCTCGCTCTCTCCCTGCAGAAAAACTTGTGGCTCAGTGCTCCAGGTAAATCCGTCACTCACTCAATATCAACTCACATCCTGTTTAATCCCTTCAGTAGATACTGTTCCATTGGGCAATGGCATGATGCTTTGTTTGCAACCGTTGTTTTGTTGATTAACCTAAAGCGTTAGTACACCTGTTTACATATTAGTCATTTCGTAAATTCTCAATGACCACCTTTTGTCTGTTTTGTTTCTTTAGCCATTTTACAGATTCGACTACAACTGTTTACTTAAGTAGACTGTTAGGACCATCAACAGTGTATGTTGTTTTTTGAGTTGTGGTAATCAAGTAATGGCAGAGTCTGAGAAAGCAGATGATACAAAAATTTGATCCAATCAAATTTTTGAAAAAAATGCAAATAAATGTGCATTTGCCTCACTTTGACAGATTGTGAGGTATGTGTTGCAAATTTGAGTATTTGATTTATTTTTTTTGTATCAGTTTGTACTTAAATACCGACCCCTAATATTAAGTTTGGAATACTTCATGTAAAAAAGTGAAAATAGAAGAACATTATGCAAACAATGTAAATGTTTGAATGGCCTCAAGCAGGTTGTGCTTATCAGTGTCAAATCAGCCATGTGTCAAAGGTCATCTCTCCTGTCATTCATCAACAGGCCAATCTGTTTGTGTCATATTTACTCCTTCAGCCTACCCATTCAGTAAACACTTGTAACCAGAATGATATACAGTTAGTTTAGTTTCAGTGATATTTTTTCAGTCGTCAACAGCATTACAGGCAGTGCAACAACTTAGAGGCAACTCGGGGCCTATATGGCACCTCAGAGTAAAAAATCAGTTGTAATCGGACACAATTTCCCAGTGAAGCGTATTTGATCCAGCTTTTAGCTTTAGGAGTAAACATATTTGATAATTCTTTGCCTTAATTTTTAGCGTTTTGTTAACTATTATCTTACCTGTGAAAGAAATTCTATTTTATGCAGAGATGACTTGATAATTTACAACAGTGGACTTTTAAAGAGATACACACAATTTTTTAAAAGGTTTTCTGTAAATAGCAAAGATCAGTGGGAAAAATGCAGTTATACAGCTGGAGTCTGTCACAGCAAACAACTTCAGCAGCAAGCTTTGATCGCCTCAGCTAATACACACATGGGTCCTCAGTAAGAGTGGACTGACACTTGTTTTTGCCTACAGTCCTTGGAAGTCACTCATTAATTGTGATAAAGTCTATAATCAAAAGCTGAGTCAAGTTAAACATCAATAGGGACGCAATTAATTTTGCTATCAACTTTCTCTGTGGTGGTTAAAAGTGTTACTCCTGTCGACAGTAAGTGAGTTAAAGGTCTCACAACCATGATAAAGATCAAACTACAAGCAAAGGTTTTGCCTATCTTTTTCTCAGTTTTTTTTTTATAATGAAAATGATTTAGATTATTGGATGTATGACTTCCGGCACATTGTTCATTCATTTAGGAGGAGTTTAAGGGAAAGTTTACAGTGTTAATTGGAATTTATTCAAAGTTTATGCTTAGTTAGTAATTGTATTAGTAATGCAATAGATCAACTGTTTGATTTTATTTTTAAAAGGTGTGTGAATAAAGATAAGATAGCATGTGGATTCCATTTGCAATATTTGGGAATGAGTGACGAAGGTTATTGTTCCCTTATAACTGTGGGAACCCTTGCTAGACTGTTCTCTTGTGCGAAAAGAATCAGGGAAGAAGCGAATGGAGATAGACCTCTCGGTTTCTCTTTCTCATTATCTATTTCCTTTGAATTTTGTCTAGTATTTAAAATAACTTTGGACTGTACCACATTTTTTGAAATGTCTTAGCTGAGCGCAGTGTAACGGACAAACTGAGCCCCTGAATCAGGAGCTTGAGACGGCTTTTTATTGCCTGACCTCCCAGCACCCATCTCCTGGCGTCAACACGTAATTTGGGTAGAGTAAGTGCGCAACACACTACCCGACTCCTCGGGTCTTTCCCCCTTCCAGTGTGCCTCCAGGTACTTTGTACCAGGAGGTCAACGTACCTTCTGTCCATGCCCTGATTCGTAGGATTCGCCGCATCTGGGCTTTGGCACAACGGACCCAGCTGAAGAGTGCGCAGTCGCACTCCAGTGCCCTCCTCTTGCCCTGGCCAAAAGGTTTGGCTTTCAACCTGAAATCTTCCCCTCCGAGTTGAATCCCAAAACCTGGCCCCCCGCTTCGCGGGACCTTTACTATTTCCAAAGCGGGTAATCCTGTGGCAGTCGGTCTCTAGCTCCCAGGTTCCATGAAAGTTACCCCATGACAGTTAATACATCTTAATTTGTGGTTTGAAAACAGGCCTAAATCGGAGCTTCTCATGTAGTGCAACAACAACCATATACTCTTACATATGCCTTGGGGTGCAAATCAACGTCGTCAGCAGATTTTGCTAGGGGTGATGCCAGCAGACTAAAGGAAATGGTAGGGCCTTATCTTAAGTTAGAAAGCAATCAAATTTAAACACAAACAAGTTTGCATCTATCACGTTTGCTTAATAATTTTTGCTCGCACCTATTATTTTGAAAATGAAACAAAACTGATGCGACTATTCAATTCAATTCAATTCAATTCAACTTTATTTATATACCGCCAAATCACAACATAGGTTATTTCATGGCACTTAACACATTAAAGTCCTTACAGCAAGACTTTACAATATTATACAGAGAAACCCAACAATTCAACAATTCCCACATAAGCTAGGAGGGAAAAAACTCCTCTTTAAGGGAGAAAAACCTCCAACAGAGGGAAGGAAAAACTCCCTCTTAATAGGAAGAAACCTCCGACAGAACCAGGCTCAGGGGTGGGCGGCCATCTGCCTCGACCGGTTGGGGTGAGAGGAGAGCATAGAGAGAAAAGGACAGCATAGAGACAGAAGAGAAGAACTGTTGGTGGAGATGACAAGCGCAGGGCCGAGGCATGCAGCTCCATAGTGGGACATCTGCAAAGGAAAGAACAGAAACTATGCGAGCGATGGAACTGAATGGAGACAACAGACAATAAGAAAAAGATATGGGAGAGAAAAAGATGGTGAGGTATGAGTCAGCAATTTGGATCAGCTGCAGGGTTTTTAATGAGTAATTTGGACATCCTAACAACAAGGAATTACAATAATCTAACCTAGAAGTAACAAACGCATGAATGAGTTTTTCTGCGTCACGCTGAGGAAGGATTTTCCTGATTTCATTAATATTATGTAGAATACTATACTATACTATACTATACTATACTATACTATACTATACTATATTCCTGTTTCATTTCTCCTCTTTTCTTAAATATTTCTGTTTATTGTATTGTAAATTGTGATTGTTATTTGGCCCCAGGGCTTTACTATACTTTACAATAATCTTCACAGTCAACCTGCATTCATAACATCATATTTTCAAGTCAATCAGTATCACACAGGCCTGTCTTTTGTTGAGTTCCTTTTTAAAAATGTTGTGGATTCAGACATAACTGCAAATATGTTTTTTCTAAGAGTTGTGTCAAATGTTAGGATTGCATTCATTCATTCCCGTCTGTGTAGTATGTATTTACCGAGATTAATATCTAGCATCTATAGGTTGTTCTGTGATGTTTAGCAAATCGTAAAGCCAGCATTTAAAATAGGGAAAATGGCTTCCATCAAAACCAAAATAAAAAAAAGAACTGTGCCTTCCATTAATTTTTCTAAACGAGGTGTTTTAATATGATGGAGTAGTGATTGTATTCAGGCCACAGAGTAGCAAATCTCAAAATATGAATGTACTGTATGTAATCAACATAATATAATATAATTAATATGTAATTACATTGATCCTAGAAAATTCCTCTATATTTAACCCTGTGCTACTGCAGCCTTTACATTGCACTCTTTCTAATCTGACGGCATTCAGTTCAGACTTGTGATACGTGTGTCACTCTACTGACATTAGATTACCATGGTGACTTGGCCACCATGATAGAGAATCAAAATCCGATTTTGCTGTTGGATTAAACAGTACATGACTGGAAAGGACTTAAAGGTGAACCCATCATTCCAAGAAAAGCCAGCTCAGCTGCCCATATCCGTATTATTCACCAAAGCTCAGGACAGAAGGGGATTTTTGCTAGTTAAATGAATAGGTAAATTCAGCGAGTTGCCTTGGGGCGCAGCTCAGTGCAACAGTCTGCCATTATCACATTATTGTTAACCCTACACCACCCCAGCATCATCAATATCAGCACTGGCTTTCTCAAAGCCTGCTGGAAGCCATGGTCCTATGAAGCCAGTAGAATCACAACCGTTAGATATCAGCCTTATGTCTTTCAGGTCCCACTGTGTTTGAAAAATCTGATTGCTATGAATAAATAGCGTACTTGTGTATTAAATATCTGATGTAGCCATTTTGGTCAGGTTTCTCTTAAAATAGATCAAATATCTAAAGAGACTTGCCGGTTAGAAAATTAATCCTGAATCCTCTATTGTGGCGATGTGGGGCTTGTCTTTGTTGACCCCTCCACTGCATGTCAATGCTCATCTCTCTCAGGGTAACAACTACGTTGAGAAGACAGGACTGCAGTGTACTTACACTTCCTGCGAAAAAATTTCCACTTGTCCCTCCCTCCCTCCCTCTATGGCCCTAAATAAGGTTGTCCTCCAGTTCTGATTCTCTAGGACATCATGACAATCTCAGCACTAATAGGTTTACACACAAATCTTTCGCTCAAGTTGAAACACTTTCAAATCACGCGGACATGTCATATTGCCCAATGCAAATTTGCATATATTTGCATCTTTGCATTGACTTAGTTTGTAATCACGCCACAAAAAGAAATTTGCTTCACGCTTTGTCTACACAAACCACGAGGTCGATTTAACTGTGACATCATAATGTATTGCATTTCATGCCATAACTCAGGAACAAAGGGAAAAATTAGAACCATATTTTACATTGGCTCGGATTCTGAATGGCTGACACTAATTTTGGATGTCAGCCCTTAAACTATGTTGATTGTATAAATATTATTTGCTGTCAGGTTGAAGATGTATGTGAAGAATCCAAATTTTAAATGTTATAGCTTCTTTGCAACAACAACCATATTTCAAGTATTGTCACTGCTGCATTTGTACACAGATATCAGAGAAAAAGATCCACACATTGTACTGATAGCTCCCTGCAAGTTTATTTTAACAGATCTATTTTTTTATTGAACAAAAACATTAATCAGATACAGTGATCACAACAGTAACATTTGCCTTCAGTTTTTGTTTTTTAAATTAGCTCTTAAAGAAGTATTTTGTGTGTTTGCCTGCACTCTGTCCATTTGAAAAGCAGTAATGACAACAATTTTATTTTGTTTTCTGCTGTGACAGAATTCAGTGTGTAGAAGCATCATTATATTTGTGTTTTACTGATTGACTACTACATTGCTTTTGCTGACGATTTACCTTCCCATGAGGCAGTGAACAGAAACCTGTTTTCAACTAAAACACCACACCCAGAATATAGAGATGATCAAAACGTGCAAGAAGCTTATCGAGAAATCTCAAACCAAATTATGTTCACATGTGAAAACACATAACACTAAACACTGAATATTTGTGTATGTAAATTTTTTTAATTATGTTATTTATTATGCTTTCTCCATCAGGGTACAGATTTGTCAGCAAGGCAGCTGCAAAGACCCAGGTGGAGTTTGACTATGATGGACCCTCCATGAAAACTACAGTCCCTGGGCCACGCTCACAAGTAAGACACACACACACAAACACACCATTCTATTATTCCATCACCAACCACCCCCTCGGGTCCTAATATGTATCAAAAACTTTTTTTTTTTTCTGTAGGAGCTGACGAAACAACTGGGAGACATTCAGGTGAGCTGAAATGTGTGTGCTGGTATGTGTGTGTCTGTGTCCCAAGTGAGTTGGAGATGAGGACGTGTCCAGTTGAATTAAGTACAACTCACTTTCAGTTTGTTACATTTTCTTTACAGTACATGTAGAGGGAAACCCAACAATTCAACATTTCCCAAATAAGCGACAGTCAGGAGGAAAAACTCCCTTTTTGGAAGAAATGTCTAACAGAACCAAACTCAGTACAATAGAGTGAAAAGAACAGCATAGACAAACAACAACCAATCAACACTAGACAGGTTGATGGGGCCAATAACCACAGATCAAAAAAAAATGCAGCTTCCAAACCAGAGATACCTTTAGAATGCAGACACAAAGTTAATATTGACATATAAATGCATGCAGAGTGAAAGAGAGTAGAGGAGGATAGGCATGGAGGTCCCCCATCAGCCGAGGCTATAGCACCAGTACTATGGGATGGGTTAGGATCACCTGAGCCAGCTCTACCTATGAGCTTTATCATAAAGAAAATGTAAGCTTTAATCTTAAAACAGGGAACGGGTTCCCTTTCTGGCTTGCATAATGTCTACTTTATAAGCTGAAAATTAAGGAAATATAGACCAACTTTTGTGGTGTCATTAATTTTGTATATTGTATCAAAAAGGCGTTGTGTGCATTTTGTTGGACTTTTTGGGCTCATGCTAGTACAACGCCAATATGTGTCAGCCCCCAGTCCTGCGTATTTTAAATGAGGCAATAGGAGAGAATCGGCTGGTCTCAAAAGCATTTATTATAAAAGCAACAGAGTATCAGATCTCTAGCTAGGAGCCCAGACCATGTGTCCTTGACAACAACAGAATGTGTCAGTTCGCGAAGTCTGACTGACTGTCTGTCCCTGGCTCCTGTATTTTATAGTACATTGTACAGGCAGTTCCTCTGGGGTGGTGGCTTCCTTCAATTGGCTCTCTGCCCGGTGTGTTGTCTGCATGCCGGTAGCCTTGGCTGTGCACCTGGCGCTGTGATGTCGTCAACAGTCACTGCCTGTACGTTTGTGATACATGTGCCCCTATCTGGAGTTGTCCCCGAGACAGTGTCGTGTGCTGCGGAGATTTAGCAAACAACAGATACATGTGCCCTTATCTGGACAGTGACGTGTGTTGTGGAGATTAGCAAACAACAGTGAAATATCAGACTGAATACGCACAATTTTCTATCTCCTTTGCTAAAATTGTGTAAAGCTTTTTGAGACTACACAGTGCCTGTGTGTGTGTGTGTGTGTGTGTGTGTGTGTGTGTGTGTGTGTGAGGGGGGGGGGGGGCAGATAGGCTCTCCAATTATGTTAACTCAGTGAACTAGTTAAATAAACCTTGGAGCGCAACTGCTGTTCCACATATAGTAGCGCTGTCCATCATTACAGTGTATATGGTGCTTTTGTAGCAATCTGCAGCCTCCCAATTGTGCTTCTTTAGACCAGGGATTTGTGTGTATGTTCACATTAAAATATGCACGTATAAATTTACATACAATCACACTGTCATTGTCAGTTTTGCAGTTACATCACCATCTTGTGGTTAAGTTCCCTACTGAAGGGCTTCTAATGGGTCTTGCTTCAACCCAGGGACCACCTGGTTCATCTGAGATCTAAAAACCTAGAGGAATACAGTGATAACAATAAGTATGTTTGTATATACACCTATAATGCCCTGTTTAGTTGTTTACATCTTACAAAAATAGAAGCATCTGTCTGCTTGAAGCCTCAGTTCAATTTAAGCACATAACCACACACAACTTTTTGTATTTACAGTCAAATTATTTGTGTGTCACATGGCATGGGTATTTGTTGTTGTTGTCCGTGTGTTTGCTGCCAAGTTAATGCAGGAGTAACATGACCAATACGTACTTACTGTATGGTGTCCTTAATACAGAACATGTCTCTTCCCAGAATGTTGGTGCTGTCAACTTCTTCTGTAACTATGAGGAGAGCCGAGGGAACTACCTGGTGGACGTGGACGGCAACCGCATGCTGGATGTTTACACTCAGATCTCCTCCATCCCAATCGGTCAGTTGCAAAAAAATCCAAGCTATATATTGCAGTATCAATACATCTTATAAAAGAATCAAATTATTTGACAAAGTCTGATTTTGGCTAATACAATCAAATGCTCAACAAATTAGGGAATTTGATCACATTGGTGCAAGGATACAAATCCAAAACTACCATCAGTATGCTCGTAATTTTAAACTTGGCCTGTAATGACACTCAAAGATAATATAGGTAAGATTTATGGGGAGCTATTGTTCAATTATTGTTCAATTTAACACTGAACAGTAGAAATCCTACAGCATCCTAAGTCTTTCACAACAATAATAAGATCCTTCACGATATTTATCGACATTAGTCTTTTAATACATTTGTATTAAAAGACTAATGTCCAGGTATGAAAAAAAATGCTCTTTTTAAAATAGATAATCAAAGATGCAGTTGTGCAAAAATAAACCACTACTCCAGCTTCGCTGCAGTATCTCCAGCCTAATTGATGTTATTTTTCAAAACCATGGTTTCAATTCCAAGTTGCAGGGCCTCCATGACAGAGGGTTTTTTGTTGTAGCCAGAAACTCACACACTTAATTAATTCAGTATTTGAAAGGGCCTGACAACTGGAGTTGGTAACTGTTTCTGCTCTACTTTCTTATGTAACTATGGTTCTGAACAGAACAGAGAGAAAAAAAAAAAAAAATTCTACCTCAACCTTCATTTCAAATGTCAGTGCTAACATGCCCTTGTTTTTTAACCAGAGTTTTTCACACAAAGCTTTTATAACTTAATGAAATTCATATACCTGCAGAAGACATGTAGATGCCTCAGAAGAATGCGTCCAAAACAACGCAGAAAATAATTTCCAAAAGTGACCATCGTTTAACTATTGAGACAATGATGTTATTTGTTAGTAATAACCATTTTACAGAATAACTGATGGTGTTTTGAATGTTCGAAAGATACATTTACATGACAATGAGGGTATTGTGAAACAATGTGTCTTGTGTGAGTTCTATTTGTCTTATGGGGGAAGTTCCTTGGTTTGTGGACTACAGATTTGCCCTCCAGCATTCAAATGACTTAAATGGAAAACCGAATTAGAATAGAACCCCTCATTTCCTGCCCCCCCGCCCCTGCCCCTCTCTTCCTCTCTCCCTCTCTCTCTCTCGCTCTCTCTTTGTATTGCTGTCCCTCTTTTATTTGTGTGCATCTGTTTGTGTAAGTGTCTATTTGTTTGTGTGTGTGATAGCTATAGGCAGCATAGCATTTTGTCAAACATGATTTTCATTTTTAAGGTTTAAGTATGTCCAAAAAAACCTACTGTGTTATGTTAAATTTGTACATTTAATTTGTAATCAGTATTTTTTCTCTTATATGACCAGGGGTTTAAGAATGGCATATCAAATATGATATTTATGGTTATGAATTGAGTTTGATGTCGGTGTATTAAAACAGTTCAGAATTGCTCACTAAGTCTGAAACAACGGCGTAACAAATGTTTCTGAACTTTAATATGTTAAAAGGAAAACAGCTCATTCAACCCCAGATGTGAGATTGAAGTTATAGAAAGAAGGCAGCTGTAATACTGAGAATGTATAAAAGTGGAACATATGATGGTACCACACTGTACTCTGCTGGTTGGAAGTGGAACAGCACTGCAAATATGTAAAGCAGTCACATCAGTTTAGGTAAGATTCAAGATTCAAAGCTTTCTTTTCATGCAAAGAAAACAAGTTGCACTGTTAATACAGAAACATACTCTCATCTACAGTGCATATCATACAAACAGACTGATAACAGGATATGGACAAAATTATTTTATCGTCCATACTAACATTTTCTTCATAACATGTCTAAAATATGGAGTCATGATTAGTTTGTGTTGTGCCATAAGACTAAGTGTTGCGATATAGACTTATAACAAGATAAATGAGTTTGCTAGAGTCTGGATCTTGACACTGTCCAAAGAGGACAGCTCAGCTTCTACCGAAATGCTTTCAGCTTAATTTCTGTAGCTTACTGAAGCTCTTTCTATCTATGAAACCAAACAATCAACTTATTTACTGACAGTTCCTTGCCATCTGTAGCCATGGTCCACTAGCAGTGGTGTTCACTGGTTCTTTGAATACAGTTAGCCTTAATTACTTCTGTGTGTGCTTTTGTTGCAGTTTTCAGAGGCGTATTCACTTTGTTGCATTGATGGTGGACTTTGGGGCCTGCATTTACAGTCTTGCATGCTTGTTTTCAGTTATACAGTGTACCCAAGATCAAATACCCTTCACTTCAAGTTAAAAATAATAGTTATTGTAAGTTGATACAGTTTTTAACCACTTACATTTTTTGTGATATTGCACAGGGATGTATTCAGTTTTATTGTACATACTCTATGAAAAACAATGGCTCATTTTTTTTTAAATTTAGAAGTAAATATTGTATGTGTATTCGCACCACTTTGTAACTCACCCCCCTACTCTGTCTTCCCTTAGGCTACAACCACCCTGCTCTCCTCAAACTGATGACCAATCCCAACAATTTGGTAGGTCCTCTCCACATCCAAGATAATTTGTGTAATCGGGTAAGGGCATTGAATCATCTTACTCAATGATACATTGCAGTCCAGTAAAGTAAATTATACAATTTTCACAGAAAATAGCAGATTCTGTTCAGGCAAAGGGTATATTATGTTAATGGACCACAGTTCTGACATCCCATACTCACCACTTTTCTTTTTCAAAAAGCTGCTGGTTTCATCTATTAACACTCTAATGCTTCTACTGCTGTCTGAGTAGCAAAGACATTGCTTATTCCCAAGTTCACAAAGACTTTGGCACCAAAAAGCTTGCATCTAAAGAGAAGACTGCATGTCCCCTCAAGAGAAAGCAAAATGATCAAATGGTTATCAACCCACATACAGAATGTCATATATATATATATATATATATATATATATATATGTGTGTGTGTCTGTTATATATATATGTAGGTGCTATATAAATACTTGAATGTGTTAAGAGGCTCTGTTGACATAGAAATGTACATAACCCATATTTATTCTAAACAGCTTGCCCAAATGGCAAAGTTTGGACAAGCTTTTTGTATGTTGTATGTTTGTGATGATTTTTGTGCTTATGGCATATGTCGGACCTCAGCACGGTCCACTGGCCAATCTTTCATGTGGAAGAAAGCACAGAGCAGTCATTAAGTCGCAGTAGGCATGTATCACCTCAGAAAAGAGTCACCCAACCAGAAGAGAGGGCCACTGATCTCAATGCACCCTAAAGGTACATACACAAAACAGCCTATTCTTGGTAGAGCCCCCGAAAGAACCTATATGGAGATGTTTTTTGAGAGTTAACACCACTCATGAATATTAAGTCTGCAAATTAAACAATGGATTAGTGTAAAATATGGGCCCCTTCTAAGAGAAAAAAAATTCCCTCTTGTACATTTAAAGACACATTGTGGATTTATAAAAAAAATCTCTCTGGTGAATGTTATCAGTGAATGGAGGTTATACTCCTGAGTAGTAAAATAATTTTAAAGGTATTTCAAAAGTAAAACTTAATGACCTGAAAACAAAGTATTTTTGCAATTAAACAAATGGTCTTTTACATTTTGATTGTATGTCCTTTTGTATACAGTTTTCTCTGCTTCCTTCTCACTGATCAGAATTTTGCCCTTACCTGCCCTGCCCTGCCCTGACTTTTTGTTTGCAGTTCTGACACATTCATCTCATGGATGTCCGTCAGTTCGTCTGTCAGTCAGTCAGTCTGACAAATACAATTAAAACAAACCAGAAAAACAAATTGTGTGTTGGACTCATGAAGCAAGTCTCTATAATACAGAAATGTAGACTTACTATTAGGTTCCTGCTGTAATGAAAATATGACAGCAGCAACAGTAGCAACAAACAACAATATATTTAGTAGCAGGGACTGGAATAGATCATCTCCACAGAGCTGGCAAATCTTAATCCACTGTTGTTTATGAGCAATTAGTGTTGTTTTTTTAGTAGTATAAATCTCAGTACGCCTGACCGTTAGAAAACAGTTAATATCTTCTTCCTCCTTTTTTTGGAGGAAAGCAACAAAGTCTCAGCTGGTCTCCTGCTAATCTCTCCTTCACAACTTTATACAGTTTGTGAGAGCTGTTCACACTCACAATAAACCACTGGCTATCATTAGTGTAACAATGTCCAAGCTAGGAAGTCTAAAAATGAAAATGTGTGTTCAGTGTCACACATGTAACACTGTAAGCAGCTAGTTAGCTGCTCAATAACAACTTAATGAGCTGGCACTAATCACATTAGCATACAATACCTTGCAGACATCAGATAGGCTGACTACATGTGTAACATTCAGTTGTTATGCTAATTAAAGTTTTACACAAACTGATAGTATTGGCTATCCTAACAGAACAGCCAGCACAAAGCACAACAGTCAGACTGTTTCACGTAATACAATTTAGCAACTTACTGTTGTCACTAATGTGTGGTTACTTTGAAGACAACCGTGAGCCTCAACCAGAAGTTCCCTTGCAGTGGAGGTCTGCAGCCAGACGCTTATGACCGGCCATTAGAAAAACTCATTAGCCAATGACACACACTCCTGAAAAAACTCACAATTAAAACGGCAAACAGCAAACAAAAAGTCAGGCAGCACAAAACGTGAGCTGCCAGTGAGAGCAAAAGTGTAATCATGGACAAAGGAGTAGACGGAAATCTAAACAAACAAACAAAAAAATAATTAATTGTAAACAAATAATTCAAAAAAGTAAAAGACTCTGTTTACATGATTTACACGTCATTTGTTTGTTTTGCTTTTGAAAGGAAATTTTTCTTATTGAGTTTTATTCTCTTAAATTCAGAATTTTTTTTCATATTTGGGAGATTCTTTAAATATTACACCACAAATTTAATTCCATAGAAATTGTGGTTCGTTAACCAAAGAAATTTGTGTGTTTTGGCTTGTCTACTTGTATTACATTTTGGGGCCATAAATCTGTCTACACAGTCCCACTGTGGGGGGAAGTAAATGTGATGTCCCCTGAGGTGGTGTGTGTGTGTGTGTGTGTGTGTGTGTATGTGTGTGTGTGTGCGTGTGTGTGTGTGTGTGCGTGCGTGCGTGTGTGCGTGCGTGCGTGCGTGCGTGCGTGTGTATTCCTGAATTTATTAGTATTTTCTGTGTTTTCTTCAGAGTGCATTTGTGAACCGACCTGCCCTGGGAATCCTGCCACCTGAGAACTTTCCAGACAAACTCGCCGAAAGTCTTCTGTCGGTTAGTAAAACATACACACACAATACACACACACACACACACACACACACACACACACACACACACACACACACACACCACACACAGACGTATAAGTATGCACACTAACACATATATTCGTTTTGATAAAAATTGTATTATTGTGATTTTATGTTTTTTTATTTAGCTTTCTGTAGACAGTGTTTAAACAGCGGCACTACAATCCATTTTTCTTCACCACCCCTCCTTGTTTCTGTCTTACTTTCATTCAGGTGGCTCCGAGTGGAATGAGTCGTGTTCAGACAATGGCCTGTGGCTCTTGCTCCAATGAGAATGCTTACAAAGCCATGTTTATCTGGTACAGGGTAAGTGAGTTCACATCCAGGCCATGTTAACAGTTACCTGGTTAACATAGTGTAAACTAGAAGACTATGTGAAAAAAATATGTTTATAACAGCATGAAGCATTATTTAAACTGCACCTTCATTATGCTGGGAGACAGAAAAAAGAGAGAACAAAGTTAATGTGGAAAAAGACCAATTTTTCAAACTTTCAGCAGTCATCTATGATAATCTCTCATATTTGTCAACAGATAAAAACTAAATAATGCCAAAGACAAATGGACTAATGACCTTATTATTGTATTATGCAAAGTAAATATTCCTCAACTACTTGCAGAATCCTGGGCCGTAATCCCCAGTTAGTGAAATGGTCGCCTCCCCAGCTAAATAACTGTTATTCTGGTTTGTTTGTTCGGTTGTGCTACCTTTTAATTAGCCTTTTGCACTCAGTAACCTACTTTTTTTTTGTCAGTAATGTTATCTGATGTCACCACAAAAGAAAAAACTAAATCCAAACCAGGTGCCAAAATCAAGATTGTAATTCAAGCTCCAAAAATGCTAGATCCAACATTTCCCACAATGCAACTGGATAGTGATAAATCCAACTTAAGAGAACCACGATGCCAAGAGCGTAACATTGTTTTCATTGCTGGAAAGTACTCCCTGTGATGAGTCAAATATGATGTGCTCAGTTTTCTTGGCTAGGGTTGCTGCATTCGATAAAATTTAAAAACATACATTTGTGTGCCAGAGAGAGAAATATAATGTTTAACAGAACTTTAGTCAGGGGTCTCCAACCTTTTTTCTCTGAGAGCTACTTTGAAAAAATTTAAGTGTCAGTGAGCTACATTTATTCACAGCTGAACTCTACCAAACCAGCCGAATAAGCTTCTTTTATGTTAGCAATAACAAATTGATATTCAACACACATGTACTCAACCTTGAGAGCTACCGGAAACATTAAATATTATTGAACCAAATGTGAATTCAGCTCCACCTCTGTATCAAGCTCCTAACAATATTTACTTTTGCTTTAGAACAAGGAGCGAGGCCACAAAACACCATCTGAAGAAGACCTGACTTCCTGCATGATAAACCAGGTCTCACTATTTCTCATAATTTTTTGCAATTTCTCCTTAAATGGTATTAAATGTTTGCATTTTTGCTGCTGCTCACCCTCCTTTTTCTATCTCAGACCCCAGGTTGCCCAGACCTTAGTATTTTATCATTCATGGGAGGTTTTCATGGAAGAACAATGGGTATGTTAAATACTTGCATACATATAAATATCAGTGTTCTCTAATAGATTTGTTACTGTAGTGAGATGAAGAAATGGAACTTAGAGCTTCCCCATTGTGCTATACTGAAGATATTACACCAGTATAGCAGCTCTTCCCCTAACGATCCAGATATATTGAATCGGGTCAGGATGAAGCATTTTCTTGACAGAGACCTCTGTCTGAGAGCTGCGCACTGGCTGATGCTCAGACACCCAAATTTGACTTAAATGTGATTTCTGTCCAACATCAGCATAGTGGTGCTTAGTAAAATTTTAAAACACTTGTGTGGACGTGTACAACGTGTATTTGTATAGTGCAGCGTTGAGGGTGAAAAGTGTCCAGTGTTTTATACAAAATTTTTGGACCATTTTGAGTTCACCATCTGGTTACTTTTAGTGCACTCCATGTTACCAAACTTAACAGTGCGCTCAAAAATAGTACGTGTAATTAGGATAGTACACAATTTGGAATACAGCTCTATTTGATTATTCTGCCTTGCACGTTAACGGCCTATTTTTTTTCTTTCCTATGTGGAATTAGATGAGCCTGCTAGAATAAATAAAATAAGCAGGAAGTAAACAGACCAAACCACATGGGGTGAACAAAATAGGAAATATACCAAGGCTAACTAAAAGGGCAGGACCATGACAAATCTCAAATATATGTAACAAAATAATGTTCCACAGTTGCATTTTCAAAGCTAATAGAATTGGGTTAGGTATTATCATCACATGCCCTGACTATGGAAATCTGAAGTCTTTGGTAACACCAAAAGTTAAGTGAATATACAGTATAAAACTGGCAATGATTATTAGATTAATTGGATAGATACATGAGTTATTATTCCAACATTATAGATTGTGGCTTACACAATCTGTTTGCCTTGTTAAGGTTGCTTGGCAACAACACACTCCAAAGTAATTCACAAGCTGGATGTGCCATCATTCGACTGGCCGATTGCCCCGTTCCCCAAACTGCAGTACCCACTGGAAGAGTTTGCCAGAGAGAATGCCCAGGAAGAGGCTCGTTGTCTGGAGGAGGTAGGCTGTGTGTAGGCTATCCACATGCTGAAATGTCTTTGGGCAAGACAGTGAACCCCAAGTTGCTCCCAATGGCAAGTTCTGCTGCCATTTGTGTATGAATGTTTATTTTGTGTGTGTGAGTGGGTGAATGGAGGCCTAGTGTAAAGCACTTTGAAGTCATACAAATAATAAAGCTCTGTATATGTTTGGACCAAGTGCTGGCATGTGTGCACAGTCATAAAGTAGGCCTACATTCTATATAGCCCAGACGGCAGTCACAGCAGTTGGTTGATTAACTTGTATTTAGTTCCTGATTCTAATTTACCATAGCCTTGCAAGGAAAATAGACAATTTCTAAAGAATATTCAAAACTTGATTCTTGGTAATTATACATATTTATATAACCTTTGGTGATTCATTAATCAATAGATCTTTTAAGATATAAATTACATTAAAAAAAAATTTGAGTTCGGAGTTATTTAAGTTTTGAGTTTTTAACTATAACACTAAAAATCTCTTTCTATTCACATTTAACCAATTCATATTTTCAGTGTATTGGCTAATATATAGTAAGTTTTGCCATTTTTCTTATATTAATTTATTGAAATGTTTCATTTAGTCTTTAATATTAAAACCTGAAAATGGCTTTTCTAACAAAAATAGGAAATTAAATGGTGTGCTTGTGCATTGTGACTCTTGTGTACATTTCTAGGTGGAGGATCTGATTGTGAAGTGGAGGCAGAAGGGTAAGCCAGTGGCAGGGATTGTTATTGAACCAATTCAAGCTGAAGGCGGAGATAACCACGCCTCTCCAGACTTCTTCGGAAGACTCCGTAACATTGCACGCAAGGTAAAAGATACCACTATTGCAACAGAGTTTTTAGAAGTTCTCAGCATGTTTCGCTTATTTTGAGGTGCATCAACTTGTAAGACAAACTGGTTTGCAAGCTAACATGAGATGCATCAAGCATTTTGAGTCATAGGTTGTAATAGCCGTCCCTTGGTAAAATAACATCTTTCAATAGAGGAGTGATTGGATAATCAACACTGGATTGGGATGCATTTTATTATACAACAATGTCATCTGAGTACAGAATGAGGACAGACTAATGTAGGTGAACTGAGTGCTAATTGACCACAAAGTGAATACTCACTCATACATAGTACTATTAATACCATAAATATGTTGGTTGTCTGGTTTTGTAACTATGTTGTTTGAGCCTCTTATGACTTTAACTTTATTTTACTTCACTGGACTTAGCTCCCTGATAGTCATGACATTTTTAGAGACAGATAGAGCCACGCCCATGAGCATTATGCCATGTCAAAATTTTAGTGCCCTAATTTCGTACCAGCCCAAAGCTAGTGTAAGTGCATATCCAAGGGAATTTGAATTTAATACTCTCAAGTTACTTTTTAACTACGCTTGCATCTTGAGCCGTGCTGCGCTGAAATGGGTGGAACATCAAAACAAGGGGTGTGTCTGTAAAGATATCCCAGTGCAATGCAATTTTGGTCTTATTCTTTAAGTTGAGCCGACCAAGGGCTATTTGCGTTACTTCAGTGGGTAAGAGCGCACATGAATAGGCCTCTCCAAAAACACACAGACAGTTTTGGTGGATAGTTTTGTCTTTTTTTTTTGCAAAATAAAAAAACCCGTTTTGACAGCACATTTCTCACTGCAGGGATTTGTGGTATTGGGCTGTTTACAAAATACAATTTACATCCAATCATTCCTTGTGGCAGTTCAGATCCAGAAATACTCTTAGGACATCTACAGCATTTGGATGGAAAAACTTGTATTATGCGGTGTACAATTTACCCAAGAACAGATTTATTTTGCATCTTGAGAGGCAATAAATTGATCAGATGCTTTTGTACCTTTAACACAAGATTTCCTCTTGAATTTTTATTTGTACAGTATAAAAAGTTTAATTTATTAAACTGGTTGTCTTTTACTGGTTTAACCTACTAGACATGAAGACTTGATAGTTTTTCAACAAACCACTTGTGCATCAATGGTTATTTGGCATGTGCTGTCGAGTTAGGGTGTGCAAACCCTGTCAATGTCAACAGTCATACAGTGGTTTCTCTGCTGGGATGCAAGGTTCTAGTGGAGGTCTTCCGTGCATCTTTGTGGAACTGAAAATTGTAGTTTGGCCCTGAATGTGTCTGTTTTTTAAAAACTTTTCTTTTTCCTTCCTTTCCTCTTGCTTGTATTCATGATCTGTCTACCTAAGTCATGTTTCTATGTCTTAGTACATTCATCTTTTATCACCCTAGCATGGCTGTGCTTTTCATGTGGATGAAGTTCAGACTGGTGGGGGGGCCACGGGAAAATTTTGGGCCCATGAGCACTGGGGCATGGATGACCCTGCTGACATCGTCTCCTTCAGCAAGAAGCTTCTGACTGGGGGCTACTACCACAAGGATGAATTACAGGCTGATAAGGTTTGTAATTTGTTTGTTTTGTCTTTGTCCTGGAATAAAATTCGAGTCACAAAAGAAAAAGAAAAAAAAAAGAAAGAAAATCGGATTTATTGAACACAGTTACCACATTTGGACTTTTTGCTAGTCATATTCAGTACATAACAAAGAAGGTTCATGCATAGATTTCCAAACTAGATATGGATCCCAGGTTGAGCTGACATGCAAAATACAAGACACACATCACATTATTTACAAGACTTACAACACAAAACTCAGCAGTTTTTAATTTACACAACCACCTCATGGGTACAATCAAATTACCTTAAAGAAAGACCATCTTTTTTTAAATTGGATTTTCAGTGTTGGAAGTTAAAAGCTGTTTATAAGATAAATATATTTTATTTAAGCAGTGTGTTTACTTGCGTTGTCTTTATTTCAGCCGTACCGTATCTTCAACACATGGATGGGTGACCCATCAAAGAACTTGTTCCTGGCTGAGGTTCTCAATGTGATTCGTAAAGAAAACCTTCTGGATGAAGTGACCCGTTCTGGGAAAGCCTTGTTAAATGGCCTTTATGAGCTACAGGTACTGTGCTTGTGCATATTTAAAGTCACAGTTTATTGTATGTGCTCCAAACTTGTCTCAATTTAAATATTTTAAATTTTCAATACAACTTGTTCAGGTTTACACTCCCCGAATTTAAGTGACCCATGTCAGCAATTAATGAATAAGAGCATGCATAATGCAATATGAATTGTACATATTTTACATGTCATAAAGCAGCTTTGCCATTTATTTAATTGCTTTTGCTGCAGCAGAATATTAATTTATATTTTATTGTTTTAAAAATTTTGTTCTGAATTTATTCTTCCCACACAGTAGTAAAAAGAAACCTGTCAAATAAGTATGGCACCTGTAGGGAGAATTGAGATGAGCGGTAGTAATGATAAAATCAATATCCATGCTGCCATCCTGCCATATTATTAATACTGAGTTAGCTACCCCCTAAATATGTGTGGGGTATTAAACTATTGTGTAAGTTGGAATCAATGATCAGAGTAGCTTTTTTGATATTTTATGTTCTCAATCATAATCATGGCTTTTTTTTTTTTTAGCTCGGGTCATGCTCAGTGTGTTTATGACCTAAATGTGTGTGAACATGACCTACATTTGTCTGATCCCCAGGCACAGTACCCTGGCATGTTGAGCCGAGCTCGAGGACAGGGGACCTTCTGTGCCATTGATATCCAAGATGATGCAACTCGCGACAAACTCCTGCTCAAGGCCAGGGACAGAGGTATAAATTATAATAAAAATATTTTAACATTCATGCTTTTTTTCTAACTTGGGTGGCTGTTGTTTTTTTCATTCTTGCACCCTCTCATGCTGAGTGGGTACTGCAGTTTAGTTTAAGGTGCGGACACTCATGGTTTGGCCCTGCAGGTTAGCCCCTGATACAAGGATGCATTGGCAATACAGCAAGCTTTCCAAAACTAAAGGATGATGTACTAAACTGTTCTTTACTGAGAAAAATTGTTTTTCTATAATTCTCTTTGCATTATCAGTAACTTAACACAGCTCTTAAATGGTAGAAAGTGATGACTAAACATTCTTTTTTTAGGGCGTTGAACCGTACCAGCACTTGTGGCAATGAACCTGGATATACCTAATCTCATAGTGTTTAATAACTCAGTCTAAGGAACAGTTTACATCACTACATTCAAACTGAAAGTGTGTGATTTGCACTGTGTAAATTAGTTTTAAAAACAAGTTGTAGTTTTTACCACCAATGTTTACATGAAGGTGGACACCAGTCAACAGTGTGGATATATAGTAACAGTGTTTGTCATTGACAGGTGTCCTGCTGGGAGGATGTGGGGAGCGATCAATCCGTTTCCGTCCATCACTGGTTTTCAAGGAGTATCATGTTCACCTCTTCCTCAACATCTTCAATGATGTGTTGGCCCAGCAAAAATAAATCCTGATCCTGAAAGAACCTAACTGAAACTACATATGTTTGAGTTCATCCAGAATGGAGGGAAGGAAACTCCAGACAGTTTATGTCATGATAAGCACAATTCATACAATAATATATTGTATCAAACTTTAATTTCATGATCCAGGGCCATTTTAATTTCTAACAGTGAATATTGGCCATCTCTATAGGCAGAAATAATAATGACGTCCTCTCACTTGTGATGCCACAAAGATGTACCCAGAAACCATTCAAAGCTGATGGCAGTGATTATTGCTGCAATAGCCGAGAAGTTTCATGCTTTTGGAAAATAAATCTAAACATTGAAATGACTCCAGAATCATTATCATCTGGATTCATGTTTTTACAAGTAGACTGATTAGAGTACAAGTACTCTTGATTAAGTCATGACAGACTGCCCATCATGTCAGCAAAACAAGCACTAAAAAGGATCATTGTGTAGGATTTAGGTGGATCTATTGGAAAAAAAATCAAATCTAATGTTCATAATAATGTTTTCATTAGGTAAACTACAAATTGTTGTCTTTTTGTTGACTTAGAATGAGCCTTTCATATCTACAAAGGGAGCAGGTCCTCTTCCCCCTCTGTGTTATAGTTCACCAGAATGGGCAAACCGAATACTGGTTTGAGAGAGGGACTTTCACGTTTTTATGTTACTCAAAGACCACCATGAGTTCTCCTTGGAACTCATTGGGTTGCAGTCTGCACCCTCCCGTTAGATGCCACTAAATCCTACACACTAAAGGAAAGATTCCAGCATTTTAGAAAACAATCTCTATCTAAGACAAAGTACTGGAAGCGCTGAGAAATCACCCAACCACATTTCCAAATGTAGCAGTTTGACATTCAGACAATCAGTCATTTCATTTTACATGAATACTCATTGATTTCTGTGGTAGTGTTTGCTTGGAGCCGTTGATCTTTTTCTCTGAAATGTTGTTTTCAAAGGTATTCCTGTAAATCAAGTTAAATCAACCTGTAAGGCTGTGTTAATTGGCTATTTTTGTGACAGTTTTTCTGTTGTCATTTTTCTGGTTCTGGCACAAAAAAAATTACATCTTCATTCTAAATCTGGTCAACAAAACTGAACGGTTTGGATGTTTTTCCAACCAAGGAAAGTAGCTGCAACACAGCTGCAGATGCAACACTTTCAGAATCTGTGAATGAATCTAATTTCAGAGATTAAGGGGTCTGTTCCTTTAATAGGTATCACATCAATAGATAAATGTAAACAAATTGAGAAAGAACCTAATTCCTATTAAACTTTACTTAATGGCTCAGAACAAAGTGTTGCACACAACTTCTTTTAGTGCTCATATGCCAACATCATCTCGCCGCCTAACTCAATCAATGAAGTTATCATAGTTTGTTGTAAGAAGGCAGACAGTCGTCCTGGATTCAGACTCCTGTGTCAGTGATGACTCCATGTATGTCACAAAACATAACTGCCAGCTTGCATGTCATTTAATGCTATCTGTTAGAACTATCCATGTTATGATAATGACTGTTGTGTTAGGAATGACTTTCCAGCTTGAAATGTTGTAGCTCAGAAAAATGTGATTCTTAAATTGACCATGAAAATGACAATGTCCTAGATTAATTCGTGCTTGCATGTTACTTAAATGTTCTTTCTTTTTGTCACTGGCCTCGGAGCAGTTATCTGTAAACCCTGGGTGAACACATTCATTTTAATCTTGAACAAGAGCATTTCTTCATTTAATTATCAGTTTCACGTCTCACTTGATTATAATTTCATTTAACATATTTCATTAATGAGACAATGCAGATAGTGGTAATAGTGGCATTGAATTATATAGAACGAAACTGACTATTTACACTTTGCATCAAGCTGTTTTTGAGATGTTGAGTTTGTCTTTTAGATAACTACATTGGCACAAAAACCCAAACACTAAGGTAATTTGATGCCAATCCTATATTACTCAAATTAAAGATTATATACAAGTACAAACACAAACATTACATGAAGTAATAAAATACTAAAAACAAAAACAAACATTATGAATTTTTGCTGGTACTTCAAGCCACTACCTGCTTGTTTAAATGTATTTAGTTATTGCAGTATCAGCTGACCAGCACTCATTCAAATGCAGCTTCCTTGCTAAACTTTTGCATTAGATGAGCTACAGTAAAAATCCCATGATAATGGGGTTTTTTTTTTATTTTTTTGTTTATATGGCTTTAGATTCTTGAAGCCATTTCATTCCCATGCTAAATACTCTTCAGATGAGATTGATTTGTGAAGGTTCACAGATGTGATGTACCATTATCTTCACAGACAGTCAGCTGCTATTAATAACTAATAGGTATCCAATCAGGTTTTGTCATTGTGATTGTCTGTTTGTGTTTTTCTTATCCTCTAAAAACACACTACACAGTTGTACTGGATGTTTTCCTCAAATGTCCAGAACTTCCGGCATTAGAATGAGCCCATTTTACACTCGAAAATAAATTTGGGGGAAGTGGCACAAATGTTGATTTTTGGAAGATTTATAAGGTAGAGCGGTGCAAGTTGCCTCGCTGAGATAGACCCAAACAGGGCTAACTGTAGCTAAGTATCTGAACTTGAAAGCACAGGTCTATCAAACAGGGTGCTATATCAAATCATGAGTAATACGAAGCTGTAGTAAAGTTTCAAACAACTAGCACTAGCAATAGCACAGGTCTTATAAATACTTGCCATTTTGATCATGTAAATCTGCTTAAACTGATTCTGTAGGATACTCCAGACCTTAAGTGTTGTCTGTGAATGTTCCATGGAGCTTTTAGGCAAGTGTTAGGAATGTGAACAGGTTTATAAACAGTGTTTACCATATTGATTCCATTCTTTATATTAACTTGATACGATGTAACACAAATATACATGAATATATTTGCATCTTTTTACATTCATGTTGCATAAATTATATCCCACCTAATATAAATATTGAACATAGTTCACAGGGTCAGTTTGTCTTGTATGATTTACACTTAGTATTAAACATACATTTTAATGAACATGTAATGAAGTCAGTAGGGTTGGATTTGTAGAGAGCGGATGTTGCTCAATACGATGGTGATGATGACAATAGTGCCTGTCTCCTTGTTGTCAGTCAGTATTACATAGATTATCTGTAATTTAAAGAAATGACATTAACTACTTGCACTTGTGATCTAAGATAAATTATAAATGTAATTATTTTAGATGGCTCTAACAGTTGTCAATAAAACATTCTGTTCTTGTACTGTGATAAATAAATTAAGTTTTGAGTAACTCAGTAATCTTGTGAAAGTTCATTTTTGACCCATTCATTTGACAAAAATGAACAAATCAATAATATTAACACAGGTACTAATTAACAGCTATATAGTTCATTAATCTCAGCAGACTATATATTGCATGCAACCTGTGACAACTGATTACAGTAGATTTAAAAAGTGGTTGACCAGGAGGAGTTTGTTTTTGTTTAATAATTTCCTGGGACAATTCCTGAGAATCTTTATAACTAATTAATGTTGATTACAGGGATAATATAAATTTCACTGACAGGAAAGCTCCCTTTAAACCCAAGTAAATATCAATTGATTACTCATTTATTATTAGAAACTATATGTATTGACATATTCCTTTCATTACCACAAATGGGTAATGAAATCGAATAAAATGACAAACTTGCTCTGGTTGCTGTTGTATGTTTTGAATTTTGAAGGGTACCGATTGAACATTGTCCATGGTTTTGAATAGTACCAAATGATATAATAAAGTTTTAATTTGGAACTTCAATTGGGAAAGTATTTTGAAATTTCAGACCTGATGACAAGATAAAGCTTTACCAGATTTGATCTAGCCTGGCTAAAGACCTTTTTCATGGCAGACATTTTGACATGTCATTGTGGGGGAAGCACAGGTGTATCAATGATGGCTGCATTCCTAATATAAGAGGTCCTGCTTGTGTGCCAGCTGCTTCACTGTCATGGCTTACTGAGACACCAGCACAGAGATCCACATTAAGCAGCAAGATCCAGTAGGACAAGTAAAAGGACGAGTGTATTGAGTGAAGCAATGAGAAGATCATTGGTAACTTTCACTGTTGAAAGGTTATTTGGTGTGATACACTTTAACTCCAGAATCCAGGAATCCAGGCTTCTCAAGAAGAGGTTTAATTACAGGAACTTTAAAAGCCTTTGGTGCATAGCCTGTTAATAAAGACTGAACTGATCTTGTGTGGAAGTGTTGAGGATAAAACATCCTTGAACAGTCTTGTCGAAATGGGGTCAAATAGGTGTGTTGATTGCTTAGGTTAAATAATTTCTGAATTTAGCTCAGAGAGATTTATTAGAGAAGTGATCTAAAAAATAAATCAGGCCTTATACCTGATTCTAAAGCTGCTGTACTTGATGATACATCTGACAGCTGTAGGAATGATGTGGTTAATGTTTTCCCCAATAGTTATATTTGTAAAGAAACTCATGAAATAATGATTTCATGATTTCACTACTGAGAACTAAAGTAATGCATGGCTCAACAGAGCTCCCTTGGCATAAACATTCATCCTGGTTGATCAGGTCATATAAAAGTACATGTGTGAATGCACCCAGGAAGCATTCAGGGGCACATAGATCTGATCTGCACAGACCACATGCGGAGGTGGTCTGGGACACATTTGACCACATTCTTTTAGCAGTGTGAAAGGAAATGCATCTTGGGCGACCTACTCAGCCCCTGGTTTCTCATTCCTGTTTTTATAGTTGACCTGGTGCTTCCCCATTGTACCGCCACATTAAAGCAGGTTTTATTTATTTTGCTGTCCTTGTTGTGTAGAAAGCTTTAAAAATGATGACACTACACAACATGCTGGGTGAAATATACTGTACATACCTTTACCTGAACAGCCTTAAGGGAGGCGCTAAACAACATAATGCAGGGTTGTCACAAGCACAGATAGTATTGACTTTGTGTAGAGTCTAAAGTCTAGACTATAGACAATTATAAAACTGCAGAGACTGGATAAGTTGTATCCAAAGCAGGATCAGGATCAGACCAAAAGATAAATACATCAAGCTTTGATCACTGAGAGATAAAACAATGACTTCATCACAGATCTGTGATGAAGAAAAAAGAATAAGAACGCAAACCTCCGATTAGCTTAAGTCCTGTCAAAAGAAAGCTGTCTAGTAGTGATCTCAGAGGACAAGTACAGCTTCAAAAACAATTCTTAGGAGGGGAAACATGGCCAAACACTTGGGGTGAGCTAACAGCAGCACTTCAGTGAATGATGGATAAGCGTAAACACACCTCAAAGCTTTAAGGAACTAGTTGAAGACTAAAGAAGACCAATGACTTCTGACTGTCATGGACTTTACCCCACAGTCACCCTTGATCAACCCCATTGGACATTTATGGAGCACTTAAAGACAACATTTCTCACATCTCTTTGGAACATTGTCACATCATGTTTGGATAATAGAGGTTATTCATGTAAAAAAAAAAAAAATCACTCAAATCTATGAAGGTGATAATATTAAAATGTATCAAATTCTGAACAAATACAAAATATGATTAATCTTCTCACACTTTTGATCCCACTATTTACACTTGGGAACGTTTCATGTTCTATACAAAAATATTGTCTGTATGTTATGAAGTTATTATCATTGGAATGTCTTGATGACTGAACTTCAGTCTCTTGGAAAACTTAATTCAAACAGCAATTCATTGCAAAGTTATGTCTGATTAATGACAGTACATATAGCCAAAAACAAAGACACAATGTAACTGTTGCCAAAATCTAGTAAATTACTTTGTGCTTTAAGCAGAGGTTATAAGCCCAGAGGTCTTCATCAGGCTCACAACAGGGCATTATTACTAAGGAAGGAATTATTATTCTAAAAGAAAAAGTTAATGCCACAAATACCTAATTTTGTCATTTTGCAGTAGAAATGATGTCGAAATTAGGTACTAGGTATTAGTTGTACATCATGATGTGCAATTGTCACATTGGGTTGATTTTAGACAGCAAAGACCAGATCAGGCTTCTGTCATATACAGAAGACAGATGCTATGGGATGCCAAAGCGCTATAGGGACACACAATGGCCATGGAAAATAAATGAATAAATGATTAAAATGTACAGATCTGACCTTTAGCTCCACCTTGGCCAGTACCTTGGTTGAATCCTGGCTCCTTTTGTCCATAGATTTAAAAGGTCTTAAACTGTTCCTTATTGGTAAAGAAGGTCACTATTTCCAAAGTCAAAGGCACTGTGTGTGTGTGTGTGTGTGTGTGTGTGTGTGTGTGTGTGTGTGTGTGTGTGTGTGTGTGTGTGTGTGTGTGTGTGTGTATGTGTGTGTGCCTGTGTGACAATAAAGTCATAATAAAGTGGAAATGGTGCTTTTATTCTGAAAAGTTTGGGTAGGAAGTTGTTGCTACGTTGAAATCGGCTTCGCACAAGTCCCACTTAGAGGGACGGCTGAAAAGGTAAACAAAATAAAATATTTTGGGGGGTCTTAGTCATGGGATGGGCGTAGTAACCCCACAACATACATAACAGAGAGTGAAATTATTTGTAACAGAAAAGGAGGAGGTAAGTCGGTCGGTCCGGATGCTAGTAAGCTAATGCTAAGCTAATCTTAAATGGGAAACAACGTGGACTAAGAGCTGATGAGACGTGTAACCAAGACTACGAACTTTTGCCTGCTTTAGCCTGTAGTTGCCATTGCCTGTATCAATTAGCTTTGGTGGGAATTAAAGCGATGTACTCTTTAATTCCCACCAAAGATAACTGATGTGCAGGTTTCCGTACACCAGGCAGGGCTAATATATCTCTAGTTGTTCCTCTGATTAGAATGTAAAAAAAAAAAAAAAAAAAAAAAAAAAAAAAAAAAAAAAAAAAGCCCACTGTCCTGTTTACACCATACGGAGAACTCTTAGGAGCACTGACATGGATTTAATTTAATTGCACATACGTGTTAAAGAGACACCCTGTGATGATTAAATATTGATTAAAATTGCAAAATAACCTCTACCGTGAACTCTATCATAAATGATAGGAGTCTTTTGACACACACACACCGTTTAGTGGTAGTTCTAGTTGCCTACTAAAATAATGCCTTTATATGACTGTAATAATAGGCACCATAAGTTGTGTGCAGAGAGCATTGACTTTGCTGTTTAACGTGAATCTTTATGTTGAGTTTTGTCCCAAACGGCAGCAAAAATTTGAACCAGTTACAGCTCATTAATCTTCACCTAGACTACTGTAGTACCCAGTTGCATCCGGGACCTTTTTAAAGCTCGGTTTGAGACTTCAAATTCTTAATTAAAGGTTTTTATTACAAGCTGGAGGTGTGGTAGATGAAGGAAACAAGGTTTTAGGAAGTGGCTTTTTATCATACATCAGCATGCATATGTACAGCTGGAGGTTTGTATGCTCATATTCCACATTTAACTGGATAACACAATGGAAAACCTCCTGATAGCAACAGGAAGATTACTGAGTGGCATTATGGAGAATTATTAAATGTGCAATTAATGCACACTTTAGTAGATGCAGCTTTCTTTCCATGCGTCATTAGTGAATATTAAGTTGAGTTCATTCTGGCCTAGCTTTACCCTTTAAAGAGTCCTGCCCCTGAATTGAGCCGCGGTCCATGGGTTCCAGTTTTTTGCTCTGTCAAGTTATCCTGATAACTTCATAAATCTGCCTCTTGAACCACATTTTTTTTAATGTTGGCTATTTTTTTTTTCAGTTTTACATTAATGATGGTTAATGAGAATGACAGTACAAGTGAGTTTGGTTCAGTGTTATTTAAAAAATAAAGTCATTAATTGTTCCATCTCTTATTTGATTGCAGGATTGGTGAAGAGATTTTTGCCAACGGCAAGGATGACAGACTCCTCACTTCTCAGCTCTGAGCTGGAGTTACAGCAACAAGAGGAACTGTATCAACAATTGCTCTTGCAGGTAATTTTACTTTTATGTTAATTGTAAGGTTGCATATTTGTTGCATAACAGTCACAATAATAGGGTGTTCAATGATATATTAAAAAAAAGAGCAGCGTAACAGTCACGAAGGTGAAAAGAGCTGTCATAAAGTCAGCTATCAAACTCGGTAACATCAATTACACTGAATCTTGAAAAAAATTATTTATTATAAGTTACTGGGCCCCTTAGACTGATTTAGACCTAGTCAAATTCAACTTATACATTTGTTTGTAAAAGGAGTAGTTTCACATTGTAGGAAACAACTTTCTTGTAGAGATTTAGATATGATCAATACCATTCTCATGTATTTATGGTAAATGTGTAGCTGGCCACTGTTATGGTATTAACCAGATCATAATTTAATAATACACATACACATTATGATGAGGAATAATTGGCTGTAATGTTTGACTCTGCAACTAAATCCATGATATTGAATATTAAAGATAAAGCGCCTTCAGTGAACAGTTCATGGCGCTAATTCTCCACATGATATGTGCCATTAAACCGCAGAAGAGGACCCATTAAGATGACATTGACAAAAGAGTGACAGTGAAAATTAGTGATAGAAATATGACATTTCTCTCGGTTTCAATTCTAACCATTATGCGGTCAGCTCAAAAAAATATTATATGGCAATTTCATAATAGCTTAGTATAAAGACTGGAAATATAGGGAAGCTGGCAGTTAGCTTGACCCTGGACAGAGCTTTTTGACATGTTACAGCTTTTGTGTAATGCGTCCAATTATTTATAAATTTTTATAAAATGGTAAATTTCATATCGGAATTACGTGCCTCACTGTATTTACACTTTGGTTTTTGTACTGATTATAAACAAGATAAAGTGTTTTAGTTAATTAGCCTAAAAGATGTTGTCATTCAGATTTTGTCAGCTACAGCAGAGCCGGGCTAACTGTTCCTTCTGTGTTGTCAGTCTTTATGCTAAGATAAGTTAAGCTAAGTAAGCCAACTGGAGACACAAGAGTGGTAATATTTATCTCATATAATTCTCAGTAAGAGAACACGTATTTCCAAAATGTCAAAATATTCCTCTAAGAGGAAACCAATGCAATAACATTGTTTTGTTATGACCTGATGATGGCGGATTGATAAATTCCGAGACTGCGTCTTGTGCGCGCGTACACAGCGCAGCACAGTGACATGCACAAAGCACAGAAAAGCTATTCCCGTCATGAGGAAGTGCTTCAAGTTTCATTACTTGATCAAAATCAGCACTTGAGTTACACATGCTTTTGTGAGATGTGGTCTGGTGTGTGTCTAAATTTGGCAAGTAGGAGTGGTGTGACGCAACAATTGTGTTGTTGTGGGCGAGAAACCTTTGCGTTTTGAATGCATGTTGTCATGTCGGAGAACTCAAATGTTATGGCACCACAGTTCAGGTCATTTTCTCTGAATGTTGTCCCTCAGATGCCTCAGAACATCACAGTAGAGCTCGGTGTTGAGAGTCTGACCCTGGAGGATGAATTCATGCTGCAACCTAGGAAACGCAAATGTCCCTTAAAGCACCTTGCCCCGCTCACTGCCGCATCGCCTTTAGGCTTTCTAAAGCAAATTAAGGTTCTCCGTTATGATATCCGATATATCGTGCATTACATACGATATCCAGAGTTTGACACGGAATTGGATGGTGCGCCATCTTGTCACATCCACGTAATAATCACAGAACCACCGGACCAGCGCTCACAAAAAACTTTTGTGACTCAGGAACAGATGATCAAGTGACGAAATCTGTGACACCTACTCATTATGGTTATAGCGTCCTCCTGCTCTGTGCACGTCTGGGTGCTGTGCTCCGATCGCATGCAACAGAATCAGTCTTTATAAACCATTTTGATTATGTGGATATTGATGTGTCAGGAGATCTAATACTAAAATGCTTGAGGTTAGGTCAGTTTCAGGTGAAGCTATAGAACTTATTGCATTACTTTTCTGTTCTCTGCTGGCTTCCAGGGGAAGAAAATAATACTTTCAGAATAATCCCATACAATAAAACCCTTTCAACCATACTGTAGATTACATTTTCTATTACACTTATGCATTTTACTCTGCGATGGCTCTGCAAACCATAAAATAATTTGAGAAAACTGCTGGTTATCTATTTAGACGATGGGAAGGATGCAAACTGAAAATCCAGTCTCCAAAGTAATCCGGCCAGAACCTGGTAAGATTTTCCATTGTACAAGTTCTATCAGATCTTCGCATTTAGAAGACGGGGGCACAATTTGTTCATTAATAAGAGTGTTATTTTGTGTTTTCTCTTTTTTTTTTTGTTTCTCTTTCTTTTTGTCCTTTGTTTTATTTTCTATCTCCTTTTGTTTCCCTTTCTCCGTTCCCTTCTCTCAGGCATATGTGTGAAGACTATTTTAGAGCCAGGCAAGCAGAAGATCTTCATCAACATCTGTCAATCAAACTCAGTTCCGCCTCCACCAGAACTCTCCAGAGAAGAGCTTGTGGAGCTTCTCCAATCAGAAGATCCCAGTGGCTACAGAGTTCCCATGAGCCTTGGGGAGCCACACATAGAAGTAGACAACAGTATGTTACCAAAGCCAAAGATTATATATTTCTTAGGCAGACATTTGAGGTTATTATATATCATAATATATATCAATTAGGTTCATTTAAAATGGTTAAAGTGGCAATATTATATGCTTGGCACAAGTGGAGAGGAGAAACTGATTCACTATGGTCAGTTACACAATTTCTATCTGAAGCTTTCTAATTCAGCCAATATTATCCATTATGAGCTACCGGTCACATCTGACCAAGCAAGGCTGCGTCATCAGAACCGCTAAGTCTTGATCAATGATGCGGATTATTGCTTATGAATTCAACTTGTTTAAGAAAGCCCGTCTTTTTTCAGCGAGTTATCATGTTCTTCAGTTCCGGTGTGTAACTTACAAAACAACCCTAAAAACCACACCAGTGCTCCATCGGGACCCGCAAAGTTATAGTTTAATTGAAAACCGAGTAAAGTGTAATGGCCAATTTCTATGAAGCATAATAATCTTTAAGTGAATGAATCGTTCCACGCCATCGCATACAGTGTAATGTTAATGATGGCAGTGTAGCAGTAAATTTCATAATGGTTCAGGTAGTGACAGCAAAAAAAAAATGTGCTGGAGGCCGTATAAAAGCTTTGTGGTAACACCATACTTATGTGTTTAGGCCTGTGGGTTCAGTAACTTAATCATGACATTGAACTGGCACAGACTAAGATAGCTATTTGATACAGAGTCATGAAACCTTTGTAGCTACAGTGATCTTTTTGTTTTGAAACTATGATACTGAATTATCTTTAAGACAAAGTTTAAGAAAAATACAGGCTACAGGTATGCCGTGAGACCTGTTATAGTGACATTAAAATGAGTGTTTACGGAGAACGTTAGAGGCACAAATGGTTGTCATATTTAATTACACCCACAAAGAATCTAAGCAATCTATAAATATGGACTTGGCATGCTGTAAAACACAAATATTCTGCAAAAGAACTCAGGCTCTGCTCCTGAAACGTTTCATCTGGACATTAAAACAACGACTGAGCTTCGAGTGAGCTGGTCCATCGAAGAATATTTTAAATTCCATTACCTTATTAAAGCACTAGAAGGTGGTTCTTAATGTCATTGACCTCTCATAAGACAGACCAAATATGGTATTTTCGAGCTAACCAATATAAGCTTCTAGCATACAATGTGTGAAGCACTTTTGTAAAGAGGAAATGTTAATGCAGACCGACTATTGATGTTTTGAATTCACATTCTGCCTTCAGACAGCAGGAACTCCGCAACAATTTAATTTTAAAATGTTGTTTATATGTTATTTTCCAGTGGGATGGTAATAGAAGGGAAACTCCTGTAAAAGTCTGTTTGATCGACTAATTCAAAATGTCACTCTTCATTTCAGGCTCTCAGGGTTGTTCTGCTTATGACGTTGTCATCAACCAGGATTTCTTTCAGAAGTGTCAGGTGTGTGTGTGTGTGTGTGTGTGTGTGTGTGTGTGTGTGTGTGTGTGTGTGTGTGTGTGTGTGTGTGTGGTCGGTCTTGGTTTTTTTTTCAAATCTTTCCAACATTTGAAAATTTTAGATAATGGATGTGTTTGTTTATCTTACATTTGATATGTGTTGTTCTTTAGAATCATCTGTAATGCATTAATCTTAAGTAATTTTCTACACCTGACCAACAGAGGGCCTCTTTATGCAGCAGTTATATTTTTATAGCTGCCCTTTTTGAACTACCTTGAATGCAATATAAATTTTACATGAAAACAATCAAATGTTCTCACATGTAAGATATGATATGATATGAAATGTATTGTAGAGTCGGGATAGTAACGGTTCTTCCCAGAATGCCTAGCGGTTGTTCGAATGTTCATAGTAGGCACCATAAGTGACATGAGTTGGGCATTAATGTAGTTACCTGTGATTTGTGTGTTTGTGTGTGAAAGTTAATGACATCATCACAGTATATATACATTTATGTCTTTCAGAAGGACCCCTTATTTCAGCAGTTTGTTATTCTGGTGTCCATAGAGGGTTTGGAGAACAAATATAGTCTGGAGCTAAATAGAGGTAAGAGAGAGTGTGTGTGTGTAACCTTTCTTTCATGCTGGAAGCAGTTCAAGGACTTCATGTTTTTTTTTTTTTTGCAGACTGGAAGGTGCTAAAGAACAGAAAGTTCTTGGGTTCTGTCAGCGAGCAGAACATCCGGACAAAGAGCAGGCCGGTGATTCAGGAGCTACAGCCTCAGTAGGTCCTTCTGCACTAGTTAACAGAAAATACACCGACCTATACACTAGAGCAGTGGTTCTTAACCTGGGTTCGATCGAACCCCAGGGGTTCGATGAGTCACTCTCAGGGGTTCGGCAGACACACACTGCGGTCAAGTGAGCCACCGCTTTAAAAAATTAATGACCGTCTATTCCTTAAGGTGCGTTCACACCGAGCGCCCCGTTCGGTGTGAACGCACCTTAAGGAATTAAACTTCAGCAGAGCCAGCTTCAACAGCAACTCTTCGGAACAACAACGCTCTCAACGTTTTGATGTCACCAAATCGTACCATACCCTCGTATTGCCAAGAAAGCCCTTGAGATACTCACACCGTTTGTTACAACGTATCTTTGTGAGCAATCCTTTTTGAGGATGGTGGACATGAAAACTAAGAAAAGAAACAGACTTTGCTGCGAAAATGATATGAGAGTGGTACTTGCCAAGGTGAAGCCGCGCATTTCTGAACTTGTATCTGAAAGGCAACAGCAAAAGTCACATTGATTTGCAGTAAATATTCACTGAGTTATGTTTTTGTGTGAAATTCATGTTTTGTTTGTCGACAAACCGATCCTCACAGCATCGTACGAAGTTGCGTACCTGATCGCAAATCATTCATTGAGTTATGTTTTTGTGTGAAATTCATGTTTTGTTGGTTTTGTTCTTTGCACACAGTGATTTTGTGTGCAACTGATGCATGGTTAATTTTGTGCACTAATAAAATATATATCTATGTTTTGAAGAAATCATATTTTATTTTTCCAATTACGAAGGGTTCGGTGAATGCACTGATGAAGCTCGCAGGGTTCAGTACCTCCAATAAGGTTAAGAACCACTGCACTAGAGTCTCTTGTTGTTGTCACGTGCACACTGACATCTTTGACTCTGAGTGCATCGATGTGGTTGTAGTTAATTCCTTGCAGGGGCACAGATCCAAAATGTCTCCAACAATATGGTGATTATTTGTATGGATATTTCATGAAGTATGTTCATTCAAACTGAGGGCTGAAACATGTACATTTCTCTAATTCTAACACTTGGACACCAGAAATAAAAAAGAAAAGAAAAGTAAGGTGACGGTTTGTTATTTTATGATTTGTATTAGATGCTAAAATCTTCTACTCTCTGTCCTTTTTCCTCCAGGGAGACTCCCACTGCTGCTCCCAAAAGGTGAGACTCATTTTACTTTATCTGCCTTTTATAAGTTTTATGCAACGAGAGGGCAACTCGTCTGGTTCTTTTGGACGTTTTTCTCCCTTAAAGAGAATTGTGTTGAATTGTTGGGTTTCTCTGTATAATGCTGTAAAATTCTGCTGTAAGGATTTTAATGTGTTAAGTGCCATGAAATAACCTGTGTTGTGATTTGGCGTAATGTAAATAAAATAAAATTGAATTGAATTGTCAGACACATCGACATCTTTTCTCACTTTGTTCAGACCAGAGTTCACTCTGCTTGTGGAGCCTCCTGCTGGTGACCCTGAGTACCTCATTGCTGAAATAATGCTTCCTGGAGTGGTGAGACAGAATAATACACACACATGCATAACCTCACGTTTGATTTATACATTTCACTTACTGTTGTGGGTTCAAGGGAGAGGAGTTTTAGAAAATCAGTTTGGAACAAACTCCATTATTCTCCTCTACCCTGTTTCTTCCTCTGCCGTTATCTGCCTTAAACATAGTACCATAGTGGTTTTTTTTGTTTAGCACATACAACGACTCTTAAGGGTCAAATCTGTTGACACTGTTGAGAGCTGCCAGGTCAATTACATTGGTACTACAGAGGTTATAGTTAGTGTGTTGTACGGGATTATATTATATTGAAATGTTGTTCAGATTGATATTCTTCCCCACTCGTGCTTATATATGAACATTAAAAGCAGCTCTCGGTACAATACAGTCCAATCGAACACCACGACAAATTAACATATAGTTAAAATTTCTCTTTTTTTTTTTTTTCTTTTTTTTGAGGTAGAATTCATGGCTGAGCTTTTGTATTGAATTGCATTCGATTTAACAGGTGCAGCTATAAGGTGTTAGCTAACAGCCTCCAAAGATAAATGTAGATTTATACATTTCACTTACTGTTGTGGGTTCAAGGGAGAGGAGTTTTAGAAAATCAGTTTGGAACAAAACTATGATTTGACCTTTACCAAACTACAGATTTAAATAGCAATTGTTACTGTAGCTACATCATTTTGTTGGTTTACGGGTTTCTATAAATTAAAATACCCGTCCAGGGATTGGAACCTCCATCCTTTGGAGCCAGATTATTGTCTATCAATTTCTTTATTGGGTTTAGGGACATTTACACTTCAGCAACCTCAGCCAAACTTTAAATAGTGTCACATTTGACATCGGTTAGTCCTCATCCTGAAATCATTGTATCTTGCAAAAATAAAGGATACTGTTTGGAAATGCAAAAATGAAATTGTAAATGTAAACAGTGGTTGGTCAAAGAGGTTTTTCTATCGTAAGCGTCCAAATCATCCAAGGTTAGAATTTTAGGTATATTATTCATAATTAGTGTATTATAAATATTATACTGTATTGTACTCATACACTTTTGCCTCAGACGTGCAGCTTTCGCCACTCTGTTTTTGCACGATATAATTGATGAAACATAAAGTGCATATTTATCACCCTTTTTACGAGGTCATTGTCAGCTGGAAGCATTAAAAAGCTTGTTTAATCAATAAAATTAACTTTTAAATAAAGTTAATAAATTCTTTATAGTAAAAGTCATCATTTTACTTGAGAAAATCCACTGTCATCGCCAACTGATAGGAATCTTTTTGTGGTTTTCTTCTGTGCAAAACCAAAACTCACTGATAAAGAAACCCATAGCTACAGAAAATAAGAGATGGGGCACAGTCACTTACTGCAACTGCTAATGTTGAGGTTGTTCTATAAACAAGTGAAAAATCACAAATAGGTCAACGGAGTAGATTTACTTCTTTATTTTATTATTCCTGTCAGAGTGCAAAAGCCTCTGCAATAACATTTCAGAGGTCACACAATCAATCCTCTTTGATCCAACATAGCGATAAAATTAAGAAGAAAATGTATCCATTCAGCTCCTTTTCAAAACAAGTCACAAAGTACTTTACATAAGATTAAAAAGACAATAAAGGAACACTATGAATGAAAAATTCGATTGAAAAAGTAAATTCAAAAGGAGAAAATTCCATTTTTTGAACTGCAGTCAGTTTCGCATAGCAAATACACAGTGTGTCGATCACTTGTCTTTTTAGCTGCTTCGTCATGTGATGTCATCGTGACATGCCAAGTAGCGTCTCAGCTGGGTGAACTTGTCTCCTTGTGCAGCTGTCGTCTCGCGCTCTGGTTCTGGATGTTGGAGAGGACCAGCTGGTGTTGACGGCTCGGCCCTCACTCTTCCACCTGGATATCTTCCACCCCTTCCTGGTCGATCAGGAAAACAGTGTGGCGGAGTACAACAACAGCAGACAGGTACAGAAAGGATACACTGTACACGCAAAGACACAAACAACTGATAGTTGTTAAATGCACTGTACATGGACATTAAGACATTAAGATATATGTAACACACTGCTAAACTAAACACATTATATAGTATATTCAAGACGACATTACTAGACTACAAAATGAAAAAAGAGTAAGTCACAAAGAAACAATAAAATATACAGCACCTAAACACAAAATACACACATTTGACACCAGAACACACACACACACACACACACACACACACACACACACACACACACAACACATGAACAAACATATTTTTGCACACATAATAACTCTTAATATACTGTACACTTTATTTCTGTTGTCTTTCTCCCAGATCCTCACAGTCACTATGCCTGTGGTGTCTTTGTGATACTACAGTTCAGGTCCACTTGCCTTGTTTTTAGTTTTTTTTTCTCAAAATGATGCCGTGATAATAAAAAAAAAATGTTTTCCTAAAGTCACATTTCTCTGTGTTATTTGTTCATCAGAGCATAATAAGTCTTCTAATAAACAGAAGCAGATCATAAAGTCTGTAATGTTTTTTCATGCAGGGGTAGGGTTTCTGTTTTTTGGCTTTAAAACAAAAAATAATTGCCTGGTTGCATTAGAATTGTCTGCTAATTTTTATTTAATAGTATTTTGAAATATTCAGACACGGCTGTGAGCCCCTTTTTTTTTTTCCTCACTTGGCCAAGTTGCTTTATTTTGTGGCTCAACATGAGGCTTTAGTGGGCAAGAGCTCACATGAACAGACCTATCATACGTATTTCAACCCCCTACCATAAATAACATTCTCAGCCCATGGAGGCCAACTCGAAGTAGCATAAATTTGGTAACTCAGACCCTGAAACTACCAGAGAAGTATGTCTGTTTCCTGTTTCCTCCTACGTGAAGTTTGGCCGGCGGTGCTGGTCTGCTCATTCTTCAGCCATTACTAAATTGTCAATACACCGCTGTTTTAAAGGGGATGAGTTGAGCTGATTTGATTTACCATGACTGAGGTCTTCAGTGACACACCTTCTTCTATTCCTCCCTTCCTTAACCAATGCGCCACACATGTGCTTCTATTTGTGTTCACCAAGTTTTGAACCTAGGCATGAGCTTCAGCCTTCAGGTACCAGGTTGCTTCTTCCTGCTTAGCATAGCCTCAGAATGAATAAAGTTTTTTCAAGTGTTTCAGATGTTTTATTATTTTACCCAGTTAACAGAAATCCAATTTGCCAGGAAAACAAATTGATTTTTGCATACAATACTGTGGAAAAAAAAAATTGGGTTTGTCAAAAAGTAAAACTCAGAGGTGCTTTTGAGCTCATGGCCTCCATCAGCTTCACTTTGCTAATTAAGGCCCTGAGACAGTAAGTGTATTTAAAGTTAGAAGGGTTTTTTTTATGCTTTTTTTAATTTAAGGGTCACAAAAGATGCAACTAGAAAAGTAAACATAAGTCCACTCTTCAGTACTAGTGTGAGTAATTTTAAATGTAGCCACCTGAACTCGAATTTCAATAATGTCTTCAGTAAATAGCTTCAGCTACATTCCTTTATAAACACGGGATCATTTTTATTCTGTTATGCAGCAATGTAGCAAGCAAAACATGAGGTCAAAACCCAATCAGTATGATTTTTGGCCAAAACCATGAGAAGATGTACTAGAATGTATTCTAGCTTTGGTTCTGTGGGCTCTTTTAATGTGGAGCTCTTTCTGTGAATTAGAAACCTCCCCTTTCATGGAATAAGCCAACTAGGAAGCAGTCACTCCGCTATTTGTGGACCTGCTCTGGTCATCCTCCTCTCTGTCGCTGTCCTCTTTTGTCTCTCTTGTCCTACTGTTGCTGAGAATCCACATCTGTTCATCTCTCTCATGCTTCTCTCTCACTATTTAGTGGGAAAAAGGATGGGATCGGAAGTCATATAACATTTATTTTTTCCCATGTCACTGACTGCCATCTGCAAACGTACATGTTTGGCAAGTCGTACCACCAGCTATTAAAGGTGCAGGTCACCAAGATGGCAAATAAAATGTGACTCTAAAGTAGCTGAAGTAGCTTTGGATGCCATCCTCTTAATAGTAACAGCTGCCAAAGCTCATAGGTATGATAGGATTTTGTACTATTCAATATTCCTTTATCTTTTTCTTTCTTCCTCTTCTGTCTTCTGTTCCACTCATACTGATTCTGAGATATTAATCAGCGCACATACACCTTCTATCCTCATCATCCCTTCCTCAGCTTTGTCAGACCCACCAGTAACCATGCCAACTCTACTCCTTATTACATATACAAACCAAAGTTTTAAAGAGTGAACAAAAAATACCCATTGCATTCTACCCTTTCAGTTCTTCTCAGCCAGCTTTCTCCATCCATACATCACACCCTCCCTCCCTCCTCATTTTGTCACCCCCCTCTCCACCTGCCCTGTGGCATCCCTCCATTTGTCCGATGAGGTCATCCCTCTGTTCTCCCTAATCCTGCGAGGTGCTCATCTTTCTGCCTCCGCCTAATCCGCCTGTGGCCCCCAGCCCTGACCACACACACACATCTGCACAATTGCTCACGCAGCCTTACAGTTATTCTTGTATTGTATACTCAGACTCTCAGTAATTCTCACAGCATGCATACACACATAATCAGATGGCACACTCACTCACACTCACACACACACACACACACACACACACACACACACACACACACACACACACACACACACACACACACACACACACACAATGTGGTCCACCTCTCTGTATAAAACTGCCCTTGTCCCTGTACAATCGCCATTCTGTCTGTCTCTGGTGTCAACTGATACCACACCTTCATACAGGTATGTCTTTCTGTCTTTTAGTCTGATCTTTCTAGGTTTTGTTCTAATAAGATGACAGTTGAATAGAATATAGCCAACATGAAATTAATTGAAGTGTGATTTGTGTCATTACAGTTTAACACAGTGGAGACTTTGTTGCATGCTTTTTCCTCTCGTTATGTTCAGGGATGCTATAGCGTGAGACTCAGCTTTAAAGCAAAATTAAAAAAAAAAAAAATCAACATGTAACCTCAGGATTGTCAATATTACATGTATCTGCTCATCAGCATACTTAAATCTTATGTGCCTGAGCATCCCTAAATGCACCACCAAGAATCTTATGTGTCTGAGTATCAAAAGTTATTTTTTTCAGAGAGCAAAAGACAGGAACGAGGCTGCTTATTCTTCAGGTATAGCTACAAGTACTGATCTTATACAGTAATGCTTGCTGCTATTGTAAACACAAATAATTCATGTGAAGAAAGCTGCTTGTCCGACATTGCCATGTATCACCTCCCTTGCCCACTTTGTTGGCCAAAACAGTGTTATAGGTGACAAAATTACTCGCTTAATTTTTGTCTGGCAAGATCGAGTTTTTGTGTGGTATCAAGAGTGCCCTTGGCTACCCAGACAGTTCAAAAAGCCTGTCGTTTTTCTTGCCACCAATTAAGCCGCTGCACGCATCAAATGATGGTGCTGGTGGCAGTAGACGCCTTCCCAGAGGCAGAACATGTATTGCTTCAACTGACTACAATTACTATCAATGCTGATTGGACATTTACATAAAAAGTGATGAATTTTCTGTATAATTTCACATTGATATGAAATTAATGGAGATCAATGTGGCTACCTTGAACATAATCCGTCCAAAAAATGTGCAATCGCTGCAATAACCTTGTGGTGCAATCTATAATTTCAAAACATAATCTAGTTCAATCAGTTACTTTAAAAATTATGAAATGGCCTTTGGATGGTTGATTGATATGTGGCTGTACCTCGCTTGAGCTGCCGCCTCTTCTTCTCCACATCTGCACTGAAATATGAGCGTTGTTCAATAGTAGCAGGGCAGGACTACAGGACCAGCGGCACAATCTGACATTATCAGTTTCAAAACATTTAAATCATACTGTATGTATGTGCAGACTATCTGTGTGTACTGATCCAGTACCTTAGAGTTTCACTGTACACCTCTCACAAATACTGTCCTAACATGAGGTCCGCACATGTTCCTTAGACCTGACGACCATCATAAAAGCATTCAACAAATGCTCATCATCACCACCACAGCACTGTTAGCTGGCGTGCATTTCCTTCTTTAGAACTAGAGCTGTCAAAGGCAAAAGTCTGAGGTCAGACAAGCTAACTTTAGCACCCAGAGTACTAGAGGTGTCTGTATACGCTAATTTAATATTTGCAATGTGCAAAACACATCATTAGCTTGGTTGAATTTTTCAGCCCGTAAAGTCTTGTTACAGCTAGATTCTTTTTCACATGATTTTACCAACCTGTTTCCTTCTCCACTATTCTACTCTTTTGAACCTATTATTAGCATGCCTTCAACACTAATGAGGCATTATTGCACACCCATTCTCCTGTAGTCTGCAGACACACACACTTGTTGTCCTTGACTAAAATTAACCCTGCTAAGGCCGATGCCAGTCGCCCTTTGGAACTCGACACTTCTTCAAAATCCCCTGGTTTGCTCTCACCCCTTCCCTCCCTCCATTTAGATCCAAATGGACGGTTTCCGACAGAGGGTTGCAATGTGCACCTCTCCCTCATATGTCATTTTTCCCCCACCCTTTCTCTATCCATCCTTTATGCCTTTATTTATAGGCCTTGATCTTTTTCCTGAATTATTGCCCCTGCATTTGAAATAATTAAGATCTGATGAAAATTAAACTGTCTTGTGTGTCCATGAGTAAATAAATAATACAAGATACATTCTTTATTTCAGAATCATGCTGTATTATTCCTTTAAAGGAATTAAAATTTTGTGAAATAAGCTTCCCTCAGAATTGCTTGCTACTTGAATGGCTGTGAAGCTACAAAAGCACATGGTTTGCTGAGTGGAAAACCTTTTTCTTTGTTGGCACACGGAGACAGAAAGCATCAGTAGCAATGCATGGGAGATTTGAGACTTATTGATGTGCTGGTGAAAGGACTGAGGGGGTTATGCTAAGCCAAGCTGTTGAGTCTGGCTTGGCAGTCGGAACGACAGCAGAATTAGGAAGGAGGGGGCAGAACTTTTAACAACAGTTACTGCCTCTTTAATTCAACTACGCAGCTGCCATAAATTCTTCCCGATGACCAATAATGGAGAGATAAAAGAAGGAAAAGAAGATGGATCATGAACTTTCTGGTTGTTTAAAGGCTAATTCAAACAGAAACTGCCTCTTACAAGTAACATGTTTGCTGTTTGAAGTTGCTTGTGTATGTAATAAGGTCAAAACACCTCAGCTACTTGACGACAGCTTTCCTCAGTTAATCAGTCGCTTAGTAAACATGTCAAAGCTGTGAATCAGGTGTTAAAAGGTGTTAAGTTTCACTGCACTTGTAATGTTGTAAAACACATTGTGAGGTCATGCCTGTTTTTCTTTTTTCAATGAGAAGATACAGATTGTTTCAGCACAAACGTTGTTCACCTGTGCACTGTTTCAAAGTAAATGACCCCAATAAAATCCCACTTTCTGAACTGTTTAAAACGCTAGTACACTGGGAGAAAGTGTGAGTGAGGACAAGGGTGGAGTGGCAGAGAGCTGAAACTAGAAAGTGAGAGAAACCCTATCTCTCGTATGTGTTCGACCCCTGTCACATTCTCACCTGTTGAGGTTCCTCAATTTCCCTACATCCCCTGCCAGAAAGGTGTTGGCACACACCCACTGTGAATGTCTGTCTGTGCCTGGTTTTATGTCAAAGTGATGGCAGCTCTGACGGAAAATATTTAGATAAAACCATCTCGGTGTGCGTTGTGTGTTTTTCTATCACCGTAGTGATTAATCACAGGAGAATATAAATCATGGTCACTTGTGACTTAGTGAAAATGACTCAGTCATACCTTTATGACTACCAAATATAATATTACCAAACAGTCCTGTCATTTTAGTCAGTAAAAGGTCACCAATCAATGGAATACATTTTTTGTTTTTTGTCCTGTAAATCTTCATTTTGATAGTAGATGTTTTCATTTTGTAATTAAACTCTTCTTTACATACAGTAACTCCAAATCAAGGTTTAATATCATATTACAACACTGACAGTATGGGGCCACATTACTATGGCTTTGGCATAGCAACAGTAGACATGAACGTTGTCACCTTGTTAACATATTGATGTTCTCAATTCTAGTTTATTGTCAACTTGGAACACTTGCTTAAGCATGAAACGAATAATCCTGTTAATGTTTGTAATGATACCTGATTGTAGAATAAAGTGATGAACTGACCAAATGGTCAACAGGTTGACTCCCACTGTGTCATGACTTGTGTCTAGAGAGGAGAGAGGAGACCCAACTTGACACAGGGAGTGTTTTTATGTTACATTACATTTAAAGAATATTGTTGGGAGAAGGAATTTTCTGTTTTTTATTGCTGTCTGGACCTTTGGTGTTTATAATTTGTAAGGTGGAAGACATGACTTTCCTTTTGTCATAAAGGCATTAGAATTCATCCCAAGACGACCATGAATATTCAGCCATTTTTAATATACAGCACATTATCATGGATTAAGGAAAGGTTTTGAGTTTTCTTTTCTGTATTTAATATTCATTAAGGATAATCATTAAGGATCACCTTTGGACTGTTCACTTTTTTCAGGAAAAGACAATCCATTAGCCCCCAAGGCTCTGCAGAGAATTGGGCAATATTGAACGATTTTTTTTTTTTTTTTTTTTTTTTTTTTTTTTTTTTTTTAACACTACTTAAGATAACTATTGCAGTCCTCAAAATATGACTGACTTGATTTAATTATTCAGTTACTCTTTCAATAATGCAAGTAATTATTTTCTCCCAAATAATCACATTTCCAATTGGTCAAACTGATATCTTCAACTTTTTTTTTTTTTTTAGAAAACCCACACATTTTCAATGATAATAAATGTGTCAGAATTATAAAATATCCCAAGAATTGTAAAAATGTTTTGAAATTTAATGAAAATTATTTGAAAGACAAAAAAAATTAACTTACAATAATATACAATAATAATAGTGCTACATTTGATTACAACATTTTCCCTTTTTATCTCTTTTTTCCCTCTTTTTTCTGTGTAATTTTTCAATTTATATTTTTCTTAGTTGTAATTATAAATAATCATATCGATACATTGGCTGCTGAATGAAATTAAATAATGTGATGCAATAATATGTCACCTTGGGAAGAGGTACTGTGCGACAGAATGCATTAGTAGCACTCAGATTCATATTCTCAATATGTTATCTGTAGTTAGCCTGCGTAGTGTCATTAATAATAACCTAAGAAAACTAAAGAAGACTTTACCTAATATTATTATGATCATCAGTCCTGAGAAATAGAAGTAGGTCGGGGGAAATAAATTGTAAGCTACCCTTTGTTGCACATCTCGTTCATGGACTGTTCATGTCCCTATAAAGGTAACTTACCAGTGGGGATGTTGTAATAATATCAGCACACGAGAACTTTGTGTCAGAACTGAAACTGAACAAGTACCAAAATAGAAAAGTTTGGAACTTGTACTGAAATCCCAATCAGCAAAGGAGAGATAACATATAATAATTATCATAATCGCAGCCCTTTCATATAATTGTATTGTAAGTTTTGCCTTTGAGCAGATTTTTGGGTTTTCAAATACATTTTTATTGACTTTAATTTGTGTACTTCTGTTTATTTCTTGAGAAATTGTGTTAAATTATTATGTAATTATAATATAATACAATAATTTTTACATGTGAGAAGTTTGAAAATATGTTCACTTTTCCTTTAAACCATAAACCAATCACTTAATGAACCATTTGAGCACTACTTTAAAATTGCATCATCACCTTTTTGCATTTTAATTTATTTATTTTTAGTTCTACAATCAATTTTCAACAGTTTTCTTTGCCTTTCTTTTAAATAGTAATTTTCTATGATCGTCTTGATGTGATTGTTATTTGTTTCCTTTGATTGCAGCCATGTCAGACTTAGAAGAGGAATACGAGTAAGTAAATAGAAACAATAACAGTGTATCATTTGACATCTTTTGTCATCTCTGACTTACATCAGCAGTGTAAATCCATCAACTGAGACGTTTACTGATAAACAATATGTTTCTCTGTTCCTTTTTATCTTCTCTCCAGGGACCAGGCAGAGGGTAAGTTTAATCAGATGTGTCACACAACAGCTGTGTCTTTCACAAACACACCCACGGATTGGGTGATGAGACAGTAAATGAGATATGAAGATATGGTGAATCTGTATTGTTGTATTTGTGTCTTGACTTGTTGTTGGTTTTTTTTTTCCAGAGGCTGAGGAGGAGCAGGAGGCTGAGCCAGAGGAGGAGACTGAGCAGGTGGAGGTGGAGGAAGATGGAGGAGGTGAGGTCGGGAAAACTCTCCCCAAAAACCTCTATGGAGAAAAGATGTTGAAAGAGATAAAATGTCTTTTCCTGTTGTCTGAAGACGCTCTCAAAGAGCCGAGCAGTTGGTCACCTCCTGTTCCTCATCATAACTCTGAGTTATGGGTGATGCAGCACTAACTGACCTATCAACTTCCCCTCTATCCTGCTTTTCCTTTGGCTGACACTGTGCTGGTCTGGGCTAGCAGAGCAGCAGGAGTACCAAGGTAGGGTCACAGCACACGTTAAAAGTTCCCCACTTGTAAGGCTAAAATACTCATATCTGAGCATATTTACCATGTTGATCATGCCTTTAATGTTGTGAACATTTTGCTTTTCTCTTTGCATGTTTTTGCAGTTTTTTTTTTTAAAGATGCAAACACTCAAAACAGAATTGAAATATAATATTTCAATGATCTGACTGTCATTTAAAGCTGCGATAATTAATATTTTAACTTCAACAATGGATCAAATAATTATATATTATGTGAAAACTGTTGCTCGTAGCAACAAACTACTATTTTCAAACTACTCTGCTGTTCCTCTCAGCCCTTTTAAAGTTTTAGTGTCTTTCAGATTCTTGTTTATCATTTTTGCAGGGTTAAATCTAAAAGTCAAACCAGAGATACAACACTCTGCTCCCAGAATTACACAAATGCACACTGAACAGTCCAAGATCTAAACAATGTCACGTCATATCATAGTATTATATGCCGCTTCTGTTTTGGAATGTGTTTTGCCTTGTAAAAATTTTACAATATTTTATTCGTTTCTGCATCTGCAATCATTGTTTGTATGCTGACATTCATATTACAATACACACATGCATATACCGGATGTGTTTTACTTCAGCAAGACATTCTCTGAGGGATTTAAGGCTCAACAGACACGGCCAAAGTCCTGCAAAGTTTTGAATCACAAATTAAGTCAAAATATAGTGAAAAACCTGGTCAGAGTTCAGTTACAAACATCTAACTGCTCAAGACTTTCTCTGTGTTGGTTACCACATAGCTCATTCTTAGCTGAGGCCTATCAGATGGTTAGACTATGGCTATTTGGCCCCACCATTAAGGTTCAGCTCAGGATCATATAATAATTCTATCTCAGAGAATGCTTACATAAGTAAAACTCTAATCTTCATGTAGAAAAATATCCATATGTGTACTATGTATTAATGAATGTTCACTGAATGTTCCACAAAACTACATTTCCCGACAGACACAGTGGTTAGTAGATATATTTTACCAGGAAATAGTGTAGCTCCATTTGCATGATGGGAAATGGTAGTTCTAAGGCAATAGTTCAACATTTTGGGGCATATGTTTGTCTGCTTCGATGTGAAGATTTAGGTGAAATGATTAATACCACTTTTTAGTAAAAGATTCAACTAGCAGCCAGTTAGCTTAGCTCAGCACAAGGCTGGAAACAACTGGCTAGTGACCAGCACTTTTAAAGCTGTCTAAATTAGCGAGCTTTAGAGGTGCTGGTTGGTGGATTTTGTGGTCACCTTTGAACAAAGCCACACTAGATGTTTTCCGCTGTTTCCAAAATGCTAAATTAAGCAAAATGAATTATTGGTGGAGCTTAAATTTACAATACAGACATGAGACTGGTGTTGATCTTCGCTTATAACTCTTGGCAAGAAAGAAAATGAGTGTAATTTCCAAAATGTCAAACTATTTCTTTAAGCTTGCTGCCTTTGTAGTATCAGATATTAATTTGGAACTTCTTCCAGTCATTTCACACCTCCTCTCTCCTTCTGTCATCATATTTTTGTCCTCTGTCCTTTCATTTTTTTACTCTCTGTTTCTGTTCTTTCCATTTTAATTTTTTTTATCTCTTGATATGTATGACTTCCACTGGTTCATGATGCTTTTTTTTATTTTTACTTCTTTTTTGAACAACATTTTGTTCTTCAGATTTTCATTCCCCTCCTTTTTTTAAATACATTTTCACATCTACCTATTTATCCTTCCCTTCTTTCTTTCTTCTTCCATATGGTTTCTTTCTTGTCTTCCTTGCTTGTTTTGCTTGCTTTACCAATGTTTACATTTCATCCATGATTAATGACCTTTGTCATTCCACGTACTGTATTATTTTGTCATCATCATTCCATCTTTCACTCTGCCGTTATGTGACTGGTCCATCAGATCAAGATGGCCAAGAAGAAGGTGAGAAATAGTATGCTGTAGAAGTGTGGTTCCCTATTGTGGTAAAATTTATTATTTTATCCTCTAGCTCAGCACCACATTCCTCAAAATAATGATCTAACACTGAAATACCCTTAAACCTCACTGGAAAACCCTTTAATAGCAATTTTGCAAAGCTTGTGTAGGTAAATATTAAAAGGTTATAATTCAAGCTCCTAAAATATAACTTTCTAGGCACCTTATGTTTCCAAGAAAATGTTTGAGAATAACACAAAATCTTGGAGGTGAGAGGTTCTATGTAAACTACGATTCCCTATTGTGGTAAAATTCATTATTTTATCCTATAGCTCAGCACCACATTCCCCAAAATAATTATCTAACACTGAAATACCCTTAAACCTCACCGTAAAAAACCCTTTAACAGCAATTTTGCAAAGCTCGTGTAGGTAAATATTAAAAGGTTATAATTCAAACTCCTAAAATATAACTTTCTAGACACCTTATGTTTCCAAGAAAATGTTTGAAAATAACCCAAAATCTTGGAGGGGAGAGGTTCTATATAAACTAGGATTAGTATAAAAGTATTTTTTTTTTTTTTATGTTGTTGCACTTTTGTTTTGTTATAACTATTACAAATGACTACATTTATGTTGCGTTTTCTTTTCTCAGTCCCATGCCTGCTGTTCTATCAGTCATTTTAATTACGCAGTTATTTTACTAATAACTCCTCATACTTTCACACATTTGTGGGGAACGTTTCTTTTTTACTTGTGTGATTTGCTCATCTTTGTCTCTTCTCTCTACAGAGGAGGAACGCCCCAAACCCAAGTATGTTCAGTCACCATTTTATTTAAAAAAAAAATTTCAGTTAAAAGTTGTTGTCAGTCCAAAATGTCATATTCAAATCTTTAAATTACTCTTTCGCATTTCTTTTACTCAAGTTTTGTGTTTCGTTCTCTCTAGACCGGTGGTGCCCCAACTTGCTCCTCCAAAGATTCCTGAGGGAGACAGGGTGGATTTTGACGTAAGTGATAAACAGAGGATTAAACCAGAATAGTTTTTTTTTTTTCCTTTTTAGACTTTGAAGTTGCATCATAAATCATGTGGCAGCCACAACTGCGAGGTTATAGTTCAAGGCAGAAAAGTTATTTTCACTGCTAATTTGGGATTAGCTCTCATTTCACTAGCTGCCATGGTCTGAGATTAATTGATAAAGGTAGTTGTCAACGCATACTGCATTTATCCAGTATTATCTTCTTAATAATTTCAGTCTAGGCTTATATCCAAATAGACAGTGCTGGCTGGGGCATCAGTCAGCTTGTTAACTGCCATGTATTTGATCTTACATTTGTAACTGCATGTAACAATATTTAATTGAACGGTTGCTTTAAAAATGTGTCTGTGAGCCCCTGTCCCTTTGTATTTAGTATTTTACAGAACTGGACACGGTCCGAATCAAAGATACAATCAGGGTTAGCTAGCATGTCACAAGCCAATCACAGCAGCTCTTTGTAAACAATTGTCCTCTGGTCTCTACAGGCCTGTATTTATGTCAATCCAGGCAGCGCGCAAGCACAAGTCGAAGTTTTGTGCGCTGGAAACACATGTAGGTGTGGCCAACTTTTTGGGTAATTTGTTGAATTCAAGGGCATCCATGGCACAGTGCTAAAGTAGGAAGAATAGATAATATGGGTGTTTCACAGCCAACTATAATCATGACCAATCAAATCAGGTCCTTACATCCTCTTTAAAACCACTGTGTGGCAGTTTATTGTCAGTTTTATAATTACTAAAGAAGGAGGAGACCGGTACCACCTGCCAAACTTTACGCAGGCGAAAACGGACATATTTGTCCGGGAGGCTCAGGTTTGTAATCACTGAATTTATGGTACTACGAGTCTGCCTCCATGGACTGAAGATGTTTAATTGGTTTGGGAAGAGGTAACTACCCCCTTCCCTGGTATTATGATAACCACTGCCCAGTGTAAGAAGCAGTTCAGTGATATAAGACAAAAACCTGCATCTTATAGACACCAAACTCTTTAATTATCTCTTGCACGCTTTGATTGAATGTCAAAGTGAACAGAGAACACTCATCGAATTTTGCAAAATCAGGTGCTGAAACAATGTTGAAAAGTGAGCGTAAATAAATTCCGCACACTCAAACCTCCTGATGCAATTCATTCATTAACAACACTGATGAAGAGCAATATGATTTAAATGTCACTGATTTTAAGCTGTTAATGAATGAATTGCATCAGGAGCTTTGAATGTGCATCATTTATTTTCCAGTTATCAATTAAAGAGTAGTGTCACACTCCATGGTCTTGTACATCTGAGATGATTACACCAGATGATGTATTGTTACTTCTTTGTGTACATTTTAATTTCAATTCTAACTGTAACTGAATCAAAAAGGTTGCAATCAAAAAAATCTTGTTTTAATCATTTATGTAAGTGGGATTAAATATGTATGTCATCCATGGGGTTTTAGATAGGTCTGTTCACGTGCGCTCTTGCCCACTAAAGCTGCAAAAAAAATAGCCTTCCATCAGCTGCACTGCACTTAGATCTGATTTGAGCTGGCAGAAACACTAGCACCATTTAACTGCAAAAGTGAAACTAACATTGCACTGCATCTTTTCAGACAAAACTCATTGTGCTGTTTCACCCATTTAAGTGCAGCCAGGTAAGCAACAAAAATAGCTATTCAGCGCAAGGGGCTTTTTCAAGTTTGCACTGAGTAGCTATTTTCGTCGCTTGGCAAAAAAAAATGCCAATGCACCTGGATTTGAGCTTAGACCAGCTTTGCACTGGTACAAAGATGGGGCCCCATGTTGTCTGGCTTCCTCCCTTCCTCTGTGTTTGGCAGCGCACTTATAAAACTTGTTTCAACTTTGGCAACTAAATTCCAAATACCTCAGACATAACTAGCTAATAGAACAGATGTTATCGTGGTAGTTCGTTACAACAGTTGACAACACTGGTATTACACTTCAAGCCTGGCAAAATATATAGGCATACAAGGCTGCTGCTTCTGTTGCACGTAAACGATGCACAGCACTGGGATGTGCACGGAGCACAGAGAAGCTGTGACCTTTGTGAGTAAATACTCCAAGTTATGCCACTTAAGGAAATTTAGCACCTGAGTTACACATGATTTTTGTGAGCAGTGGTCTGGTTGTGTCTGTGATTCTTTCCTCATCTGGACCTTGAGCAAAGAGCGCACATCATTGTTTGTGACAAATTATTGGGGAACAGAAAGAATTAGCAGGGAGCAAAATCTGGTGAGTGGAGATGATGGGGAGCAATGATGGCTTTAATGTGGGCAAGAAACTTGGCTGTGTTGTGTTGTCATGTTAGAGAAGTGCCCTGGTGCAACAATTCAGGTCATTTTCACTGAATTTTTCAGACGCCCTCAGAACATCACAGTGGAAATCGGTGTTGACAGTGTGACCCTGGGGTAAGAATTCATGCTGCACAAGCTTGCAAATGTTAAAGAAAAAACTCACCTGGTTGAGCGCCTTAACTGACGCACTTTTTTTGGGGGGGGAGGGTTACGTTCCACTTCTCCCAAACGGAAATGTCCCTCTCCAGGCTCATTGCTTCATTGCTGTAGGCTTCCTCAAGCATTTTAGGGTCTCTGTTGCCGATTTCCAGAGTTTGACACAAATTTGAAGTGCCCCTTCGGTCATGTCCATGGAAAAATCGCAGTGCACACGCAGCGCTGTGCTCAGAAAAACTTTAGTAATTCAGATGCTGAATTTTGTCAAGGGACAAAACTTGGAGTATTTATTCATAATGGTTATAGTTTCCTCCTGTTTCTTGCACTTCACAGTGCTGTGCATTGTAACAGGAACAGTCTTGGAACTGATCCACACTCGTATTTGGTGCGTCATTCCGTGGGTGTTGCTGAGTGATACAGCAGAAAGAGAGGTGAAATGTTTTTGAATGTGTATGTTCAGTGTGCCACTTCAACAATAGATTAGGTGCTGTTGTACAAATTGTCAAAGTGACAGAAACACTTCCTTGTTCCACCAGGACATCCACAGAAAGCGTATGGAGAAGGATTTACTGGAGCTGCACACTCTGATTGATGTGCACTTCGAGCAGAGGAAGAAGGACGAGGAAGAACTAATCGGCCTCAAGGAGAGAATTGCAAGTTTACTTGCCACCAAGATGTTTAAAATCACTATAGAAATATAAATGGAACACTATGCACTTGATTAACAGAAACAGAAATTGCATTTAGTGGAGTGAGCTACTTATGTGCCATACTTAAGGAAATGTTCTTAGTTACATTAAAGAAAATAATTGCATTGAAATGTTTTTTGGCTTGTTCTGCTTTCCATCAGGAGCACCGTCGGTCAGAGAGAGCGGAGATCCAGAGGGTTAGAGCTGAGAAGGAGAAAGACAGACAGAATAGAATTACGGTAACGAACATTCACACAGTCACACAAATGTGTTTAATTATAGGTGAAGTGAGTCAAACTGGTGCCTCAGCAAACAAGACAACTAAGATCTGGAGCACATGGGAGTAAGAACTCGTTATGTTAAAAGAAAACCTCACAAATCAAAATGTTGATATTTCTAACTAAAGGAATTTGAATACATTGTTTTTCATTTATACATTGTTTATATATATATATATATATATATATATATACATATATATGTATGTATGTATGTATATACATACATTGTTTCATTTAGATATTTTAGTTCTAATAAAGTAGTGAAATATACAACATAACATGTCCTGACGCACAATACACAGTTCAAAATGTAAACATGTGGTTCACTCCATTTCTGTCCAACTGGCAGGAGGAGCGTCACAGAAAGGAGGAAGAGGAGGCCAAGAAGAAGGCTGATGATGACGCCAAGAAGAAGAAAGTGCTGTCTGGCATGGGAGCAAACTTTGGAGGCTTCTTGGCCAAGGTCAGACAGCTGCTGTTATTATCAGCCGAGATGATGATGATGATGAGAAGATGGTGATACGGAGGGTGACTGTGGACCGTGTGCATTCTTTCCCAGGCTGAGTCGAGGAAGGGCAAACGTCTGACAGGCAGAGAGATCAAGAAGAGGACTCTGGTTGACAGACGGGAACCGCTAGCCATAGACAATATGAGGGAGGATGCACTCAAGTGAGTCTGTTCCACTTGTATCAACAGACAGCTAAGCAATGATGTTATACCATCAGAACCTCTGTAAATTATTGATCACCTGAAATTATATTCTATTGGAGATTTTTGATGACAAAACATGAGGATGTTTTCAAAAGGATCTTTACCAGCCAACCATTCGTTGAACCCCTCCGCTAATCTGTAATTAATAATAATAATAATAATAGATTTATTAATATAGCACATTTCCTAAACAAATGATTAAATAGTTCAGACATTCCTCACATCTGTCTTGAGGTTATTCAACTGTAAGGTGGGGAACCAATTACAGAATTTAAGGTCTTAAAAATAATTCCGATATTGTGACCCTGTTCAGCAATTAGATTTGAAATTTTCAAATTAGATTGAGATTTTCCTTGCTTCTTTAATTGTGTGCTGACAAGCATCAGATTGTGCAGAGAAGCAAGGTAGACAGTGAGTTTGTCTTTCCAGGTGGAATGGTCCCTGTTGCTATGTGTATATGTTGATCGAATGTTAGTGGCCATGTCTTGCTCTTCACTGGAATAGGGGAAGCTTACACTGCAGCAAGTTTTGCTAAACTTGTTACAATTGTGTATATTTATTTCCATGTCTTCTACATGGATCATTAGATGGTGACAATGCTGTTTTTTTTTACTGAAATATGCAGCCACAGCTTCCGTATATATGCACAAATTCATGGCTACATACATGAATTTGTGCATATACGTATATATACGGGCCCTTTTGGAAAACACTCGCAAGGTTCACATTTTCAAACAATTTAGGTTGAAATATTAAGAAGTTAGCAAGAGAGCATTTCCACCTACCAATGTACTGTACCTAATGTTAGCTTAATTAGCTAGGTAGCTAAAGCTGATACAGCCACAATTTTGATTTCTATCGATTAAATCAACGATCGGACAGAAATGAGTAGCTTGCTTTTTGTTTGCCCCTGTCTGAAAATCAAAAATTTGTAATTATCTAAAAACAAATTAAAGAATGTTTCAAAAAATTCAGCCTAAACAGGCTGACTCAGCAGCTGCTTCCCTGGTGGCAAGCTGCACTGACCCATTGTTGAACATATAAAAAAAACTAGTGAATTAACAAAATTGATCCTTTCCGTCTTTCCATCTTGTGTTTCCAAGGCAACGGGCCCAAGAGATGTGGAACTGGATCTACCAGCTGGAATCTGAGAAGTTTGACTTTATGGAGCACATGAAACACCAGAAATATGAGGTAATACTGTGACTGCAAACAGAGTTCAGCACACACTGTGCCAGAAACATGAGACCCCACAGTACTGTAGATGTAATAATCCATATATAATTATTATTGTACACTGCATACTGATTTCCGTGGTTCACTTTCATTATTGTTTATCATGTTCATATATTTCCCCATGTCATACATTTTTTTTTCCTGTGTGCATCTTGTAGATCATTGTGCTGCTGAACAGAATCCAGCACGCTCAAAAATTGTAAGTACCTAAATTTGTACAAAATGTAATATTTTCTGTCTTCATCTGCCTATTGTAGGGTTTCTTCACTTATTTGTTTCCTCCTCTCTTTCTCCTTCAGTAAAAAGGTCCATGGCAAAGGGAAGGTGGGTGGACGCTGGAAGTAAACAGGAAAAAAAATCTAAATTGAAACCGAACAACAGAAAACTGGAAAAAAAAAAAAAATGGGAAGCATTGGAGGAACCAGACATTTCTTTTCCACAGTCCTCTAGTGTCAGAGACCTTCTACAGACCATCTCAGTGTGCAGTAGATATTGTCTCTTGATATTAGATATTGATAATAAAACTACAGGCACTGACTTTTGATTTGTGTATTGTCACTCTTCTATTGGTTTTGGATGTGATTTTGTGAAGTTGTGGTATTTCATTTCAGTCAATGCATTGCATCTCTTATCTCATACCCCTCGCCTCCCCCTCCAACCATGTAATAGAATCTCCAGTGGTTGTGAACCTCAGAAAAAAAAATGTAAAGTACCTCTCAGTGTTTGGTTTGTCCATTCTCAGCTACTTTACAAACATGGAGGTGCAACATGGCGCATTCCATGGAAGGGGACCCACTCCCTATGCAGATATAACAGGTTCATTCTAAGGTAACAAAGGTCTCCTAAATTCATTCACTTAGTGGCAGGACTTAAAAGCTGGAAATATAGGACCGATAATTATTCCTTTGGTTATTTATAGTAACAACAGCTTGGTTATGTTGAGGAAACAGACCAGGGTTTGGGTTGAAAGGAGGACTTTAGCCATTGATGGTTGGTTTGTAAAGGAGAGCAGTCTTCTGTCTTGGTGCAATATTTTGTCAACTCATCTATCCACCCCAACAGTTTTCCTATGCAAGCTTTCATCTTTTTTTTGTCCATCCATCCATCCTCTATACTCGCTTCATCCTGAACGGGGTCACGGGGGTGCTGGATCCCAGCTCACATTGGGCGAAGACAGATCGGCAGTCTGTCACAGGATCAACACACAGAGACAGACAGAAACAAAGACCATACACATAACCTGACTTTGGATGTCTTTGGACAGTGGGAGGAAGCCTTGGTACCTGGAGAACATACAAACTCCGCACATATGGTATACGGTTATGCACTAAAATTATTCCTACCCAGGTCAAATTTTCATGTCTAGCGAATTTCTATTTGACCTGTAGGTTTCATCATCTGTAAATGACTTTAGAAGACATTTTGCCAGAGATGTTAATAATAAATCCTAACTATTTCCATGTTTTTTGATACACTTTTTACTAAAAGGGCAATGTCCAAAATTCTCAGCATTCCCATCAATTATAAATTGAGAACATCTCATGCAGTAGTTTTGTAGCCCATGACTAGTCCATTGCAAGTCATGGCTAAAACCAAAAAGCTGAGTGAGGACCCTTGGTGGCGCAGTGCGGCTGCTTTACATTATGAACACGATATTTTTCATAGAAATGTAAAAAACCAAACAAATTCACTTACTGTATATCTCTAACACAATGTCTTAGTCCAGCCAGAAGTAAAGTATTAGTCAAATTCACGAGACATGGAAATTTGCCAAGGGTATGAATGATTTGGGGCTTAACTGTATATTATAAGCTGCTTGCACAACTGCCTGCTTGGTTATTTTATATTAGATGTTCTTATCAAATTCACAATGGCATGAAAGACAAATTCGTTGAACTTCATAATAAATGCTATTTTTCAAAAAATCAACACCTGTTTTAGATGTTGAAGTTCAGATTCAAGGGAAACACATTTAAACAGGAAAACAGACTTCACTAACTCCTGAATTGAGCCTACCAAACACACACACACACACACACACACACACACACACACACACACACACACACACACACACTCACACTCACTCACTGATAATGACACTGAAAATGTTTATATGACCGTAAATGAGCGACAGACCAGTTTGTAACATACATACATACATACAGTGAACACCATGCATCAAAGGGTTTGGCTTTACAGGCAGAATCGCATTGTGAACTATGAGGTATAGTTGCTAATGAAAACACATATATGTTTAAAACAAACGTGTTAAATTCTCTATTTTGGACTGGTTTTGCTGTCTGCACCTTGTTGACTGCACCCACAAGAATCATGAACCACGAATGCTGAACTCAATAGTCTGGTACTTTAGTGCACAAACAACAAATTAGCAATAAACTCCAGAATTCTTACCTGACTTTACCTGAGATTTGCTACTGTGCACCAATCTCTTGTGTTGGGTTGCATTGATGCAATAGCACATTTTTAGGTGTGATCAAAAACAGTGATGAAGATCAACAACAACAAAAAAATAAATAAACTGTTTGTGTAACTGCCACTGTTGCTGTCATTCATTTCCAAATTAAAGGCATTGAAAGTAAAGAGTAAGACTGCCAGGGATTTATAAGATTAAAAATTAAATTAAATCATAAAATCATTAATAAATTGCTATATATCCAAGGCCGCCCTGCTAAACCTTTTTTGAGGCAAGCATGAAAGAGATTGGAAAAATGTGGAGCAGAGGAATGGTATTACATAAAAACACACACACTGCTCTTCAATTATGATATAAATTCTGGAATATGAAGAGGATAATTGACCACAGAATAGAATTGAAGTCCTTATTTGTTGTAACAGTCATCTCTGTGGAGGGTTTTTAGAAGGGGAGGTATTGGCCGGGGCTACCACCAAACAGAAATATTTGTTTTGGTTAGCACCTTCCCCTTCAGGAAGGTGGACTAGCTTTCGAAATTTTGTGTATTGTTTTCGCTGTGGCAGAAAATGAAATAAAGGCCCAGGTCAAGCAAAGTTAAGTTGGTGTCTCTGCCTCTCATCATCACAGCAGAGTTGCTCTGGGCTGTAAAAGGCACTATGAGGCACTGTGTACTCTGTGAAAATGAATGAATTAAATGTTCAGTCTTGTTAGTTGTTCCCTCACTTTCAGAATCATTACTGCTTTTGTCATTAACAGACGGCTTGCTTCGTACGTTGGCATATTTTGAAAGCTCATTATCACGTTTTGTACTTCTACGTAGCATGGTGTTAACAATTTTACTTATTAAATTCTTTGTCAGACCTGAAACTCCAACCATTTCCTCATTGCTGAAAAATAAATATCTAAATTATTAATTTAGTATCATAAACATGCAATGTCTAGTCGACTAGTCACTCTAACTGACGAATATTAGTCGACTGAAAGACAGCCCCAGCACATAACTCCAGCAAGATGCATTAAGTTAAGTTTGCACTGTAGTCAGTATGAGCCTAAAATCAAAGTAAAGCACTCCCTCAGGTGGTTAATTACTATCATTGCACCCTGATTAAACAGTGACCCAGTGAGTTAAGTCAAAACTAAGTACTGGGCCAATATTGCAGCAACATTATTTCAGGTTCAATAACTTATTCCAATATGGGATAGTTTAACAAACTAATAAAGTAATGGTTATACTTGTTAGGCAGTTCAATTAATTTAGTGATGTGTTTTTGTGTGTTTGATCCATCTTTAATTTTAAACCAAGAGAAAAGTATTTTTTGTAATGCAGCTTTTGTATTACTTTTTACTTTTGTTTAATCACCAAAACTAATCTAGTTGTTCTTTTCTTTCATTTTTAGTAGTTTAATTTATTTTCTAACATTAGACAGCCACCCTTGCACCTGTTATTGTTGAGAAATATTCTGAACTGATTTTTAACATTTAGCCCATATATTGTGGATTGGATATCTTTTAAATTAAAAAAAAAAAAAATCTGATCTAAGGATTTCTTCAGCCAACTCAGACTGTTTTTCTTCTTTCCTGTGATACACCTCTCCAGTCTGTGGTAATTATATTTCCTGTACTCCTCCCCCTCACACACCCCTTCTCTCTTCTCGCTAATTCCTGCCTCACATGTTTTGGCTCGCTGAGTGAGACAAGGACTAAAGAGGACACACTGTTAATCCAGTCTTTCACTTGCCACATTGACTACACACACACACACACACACACACACACACACACACACACACACAAAAGCATGCCCATGTACATCACTCAAATCATATATTTCAGTGACAGCTTCACTGCCTTTGGAATATGAAGACTACAATCTGTCCAGAAGAAAAAAAAAATCATAATTGGATTACTGGGACAAATGGCAAAAATAATCACAAGGTGATAGATTAATTCACCTCAGAAAATTACTGTAAAAGGTTTAGTTATTCTGATCACCTGAGAAACAATACCACTGATTGTATTACATAGAGTAATCCCATTCTAAACCATGCTATTCAATATTAGTCAAATAGAATTTTGTAAATATGGTGACATATTTAAACCTAAATGATGCATTTACCTCAGTGTGTGCATTTGTGTGTGACCTCCCGCTTATGTGCAAATAAAAGGATATGCTTGCACATGAGGGTCTTACAGTCAATCCATCCATCCACCAAACCATCTGTCGTTGTTTGGAAACATTTTATTTATTCCCCTATTTATTTACAACCACATTATATGTATCGAAAGTGACACCACAAAGAGCTTTCCAATTTGTATGATATATAACACACACACATCAATGCGAAACAAGCAGCACTCATCCCAAGCAGGATGTCCTCTCATACAAACACAAGCATAGAGGCAGCCACAAAGAGACAGACCAATAATTAGTAAAAACATGCAACTACACAACAAATTTCAGGGTAGAAATATCAGGGTAAACAAGAGGAAAGAATAAGGAGCAACTAACTCGAGATGAAGATACAAACTTCAGCCCAGCAACAGCATTTTAGTATTACTTAATCAGAACAGATTGACATGTTTTATTATTTTGCCCTCTTGTGGAGTAGACAAAATGCCATCCTCCTCAGATGACTGGTGATTACCAAGAATTTAGCCATGTTATCCTCATGATTGCTTTGTAGCCAGTGAAAGTTAACAGGAAGTAAACATATCAGCAGATTAGATTGCTAGCGGTCATATCACCACACTTGTACAACACCTGCCGAGAGGTGAATAGAGGTATGAACAGAAGGAAAAAACTGTTTGCAGTAAAACAGTGACGAGAAAAAGGACGTAATAAATCTGCAGGGAAATGTTTCTGCTGAAGTTATTACAAACTAAAAATTGTGAAACGGAGGCTACTGATTCTCATTTGTTCTAATCTTAACACGGTATCAAAATCAGTCTATATGGAAGTAAGGTTTAAAACCTTGGCAGGTTAGTAAGGTTTTAACTTTGACACAACCAGGATGTTCGTTACATAAGTAGAGGTGTAACTCAAAAATATAAAGGTGGTCAAGACAGGAAATAAAGTGACACTGCGCCAGATTCACTTTCAAGTTCAGTTAACTCATAATAGGGACTGCGACTCAGCCTGTGAAAACTGTTTTTATAATGTCTCATTTGGCTCTCGAAGAGGTTTTTAATATCTGAGAAAATAACCTGGATGACATTATCTTGTGAGTCTGAACTTTACGAAAGCGCAATAATAGATTGCTGGACTATACCTTTAATAGAATAATTTTATTAGTTTAATTTAATTCAGTGTAAGTGTGCAGTTTAAGTATCAATAAGCCAGTGCACAAATATATGTATTAAACTGCACCTTGTATGGTTCCGAATAAAATAAAATAAAAGTGTGTTTCAAGAGCACATTTGTATGCATGTCTCTATTCAGTGAATAAAGCACATATGTAGTCACACAAAGAGATAGCGAAGTGAAACATTACAAAACGAATGACGATGTAAAACTGAAGCATGTTAAAAATTTGATGTCATTTTGTTAAACCTGCAGCTGTTTGCTTTAACCCCTCCTGTGGAGACAATGCTGTCTATATGGATGTGTGTGTGAGCGTGTTAGCGGATGGGGGCCTTCAAAGCAGCATCCAACTCCTCCTCGGTCAGCAGCGTGTGCCACTGGGCCACTGGACGTCTGGGGTTGGCCAGCATGTCTGACCAGTGGCGCAGCCCTACGCCTGAGGCACCGTAGCCGATCCAGCACTTCCCGATGGCATCGTTGCTGCCCAGTTTGTCGTAGTCGTACACAGTGATCAGCACCTGGATTTTCTGTGGGTGGAGAAAGACGAGGGTTAAATGAATACATGGTGCTGTTTTTATTTTTCCTGGCTGAAAATGCAGCAAAGCAACAATTCAGTTTAAAGAGAATAAATTAATAGTAGGTCATAAATGAGTTAATCATAGTTTGTAATATTTAACTGCAAGGTAATACCACATGTCACCAAAGACAACCACGCTGTAATTAGCAAAAAAGGGTTTTGAGCCAAACACTAACGATAGCATGCGAACATTTTTAAAATGTCTACAGTAAAAACTTAATTGGACAATGGTAATCAAGACAATTTTGTCAAGACAAGAAGACCACAAATGAACCTCATGGTGGTGCTCAAGGAAAGATTGGGATTGCCAAGTCATTACGATTCCCTTTCTAGGGCCCATAAATGTCACTCTTTCAATAGTTGATTAAATTTCAGTCTTGATCAAACCAAGCGGCCAGCAGCAGTGACGCCACTCATTAGTTTGTGAACAGCCGTTATGAAGCCTCGAGTTTGGATCTTGGCCTAGTCCGGAGCATATAATTAATTATTCATTTATAATGAATGATGGGATTATATTCGGATGGACGGACAGAAAACTAATCAGAAGTAGCGACTTTAGCTAACAAAACCGAGATAACTCTTGGAGAAATTGTATTGACTGAGAATTGTATGAGACTAATTGAATGGGAGTACTCTCGCCAGAAGCTACGTCCATTTTGATATAGTCTGTGGATCAAACCAACCAAACAACACTGCCATCCCTAAATCCACGCTTCTAACGGTAAATTACTGTCGGAACTAAACCTACTTGTTTTTTGGTTTTTTTTTTTTTTTAACACATTTTGAATACATTTTAGGGACGTTTTGTGTTGCTATGTTAACGTCTACTTCCAAGACAGAAAATTATCCTGTACAAAGTTCATCGATTTAACTCCTTGGTGTAAATAAAAAGTGCTGAGGAGTACAAACCTGGATCTGGGAGAAGGGGATCTCAAAGCTAAAGCTCTCATTGAAGTAAGGATTCAGCGTGTTTTGTTTGACTGATGTCTTCTTCTTCTTGAGTCGCTTGCCATTGTGCTGCAGCACCACCTTAACAAAGGGGTCTGAGAGAGACACACACATGATATCAGACAGTAGATCAGCAGAGCCATCCATTTTCAGTCTCAGTCTTTAGTATGAGACCTGTTCACCTGACAGTCCTCCAACATCCATCTTCTTCAGGTTCTTGGCCTCCATGATGTTAACTGTTAGCTTACCGGCCGTGGGGACATAACGAAGGGAAATACAGATATCACCCAGCTTCTCTTGCTGTCAGAAACAAAAAAATATATACATGGAGCATTTATGATATTGTTTTAGATGTTGATTATGACTGGTATATTTATTATATGTTTGCAGCGGTTAAAAAAAATAAAACTTGTACCTCCTCTTTTTCTCCTCCAACCAGATCCTTCCATTCGTGTAAGGGCTGTGCGAGGTCTATAGAGTTCATGGGGATCTTGATTTCACCAATGACGTCATGTTTACCAAAACGGTCAAAGTCAAAAACTTGCAGCACCAGAGTTTGACCCCCCAACTCACTATAGGGTATCTGGAGAAGAAGGATATTTTAAAAAGTTAAAGCGCTTTTGACCCTTTGAGAAAAATCTGACTGCATCTCATGATATGACCACACTGTTTCAGTGGACAGACCTTAAAGGTAAAGGTCTCATTGAAGACAGGGCAGAGGTTCTTGCGCTGGATTTTGGTCTCAAACTTCTTCTTCTTGTCTGGCAACATGTAAACTTTGACATAGGGGTCTGAGGTCCCACCTATGTCCATGGCTGGGAGGTCCTGAGCCTGGAGGATGCCCACTACCAGCTGGAAGAAGAAGGAGCGATCAGAAGATGAGCTTAACTGGTGAGTCAGACATATTCCCATGTGTCCTAAATCAAGAATGTGAACATCCATTTAATCAGAAAGATACGAGTGCAAGTTTGTGTACATGTGTACCTGGTTATCAGTAAAGCTATAGTCCAGTGAATACTCCAGCTTTCCATAGAACTCCTTCTCCTCCTCCTCCTTTCCATCCTCTCCTTCCTGGAAGACACACAGATTCGTTAGCCGTTTACAGACAACTCTCGTTATTAAACTCTCACATTTCATAATTAAACTCTTGTGATGCCCTGAGGTCCTCACAAAACAGTGATTCCAGAAAATTTCCAGAAAAAACGGCAAAAGAAAATGCAGACTAATAGCCGGGGCCTCCATTTTGTCAAGTAAGGTGCCAATAAACCTCTGCTGAAGACAAATGTGCAGACGTGATTACAATAAAGCCAGCCGAAAACCGTGATCTAGTTTAATAAACTTGTGGTTTAAAGTCAGTGAACAGGCATATGCTTTTGATCAAAGAATCTACATCCCACCCTGATGGTTTGTAGATTCAGTCTGTGGCCGATCACAAGAGAACAGCAGCTCTGACTCACTACTCCCTTTTCATCATGTTCGCCCTGGTGCACTGTGGAAGTTTTGCCTAGTTTAAGCTGTGATTTCAGCCTTTACTCATCTCATCCTGGATAAAAGCCAAACAGCTGTAGACTACAATCAGATACAAAACACAGTGAACCTCTTGTTGCAGCTAACTCCATCTGCTGACATTTCCGCATACATTATCCCACTTGTATTTTTAGACCAGCTCTTAAAAGAGTAGTTTTGAAATGTAACCTTTTGCTTTAGATGAGTTAGATGAGAAGATGGAGACCACTCTTGTGTGTGCATATTAAATATAATATAGCAGCTGTTAGCTTAGCACAAAGATTATAAATGGTGGGTGGGATGGGGGTTGGGAGCTAAATATCAGTACCTGCATGATGCTTTTTGACAAAATCAGGTTAGCAATTTACCCCTGATTACAGTTTTTGTGCTGAACTGAGTTAACCAGCTGCTGTCTTCAGTTTCATATTTACTGTATGGCTGTAAGTGTAGTATTAGTCTTGTCATCTAACTCTTAGCAAAACAGCAAAAAAGTTGTTTTCCCAAAATGCCCTGTTTCACCAATAAAACAATGGGAAATATTGTCCTTGTACTCATGATGTTTCCCTAATTAACCACAAACATTTTGTAATTTATTCTAAAAATGCAGACGAGTGAATAAGTAAAGTTACGGTAGAAACCCTGCCAACTTGCTAAACAAAACTGTTCTGTAACGAAAAACCTACAATACACTAAAATAAAAGGGTAGTCCAAACTTTGCAGAATTATCAAGCAGCTCCGGTCCGTGCAAAACACAACCCCACTAGCCATCTTTCCTCACCTTCTTCTCCTGTCCATCCTCTCCGTCCTTGTCCTTCTTCCTGCGTCCTCTTCCTCCTTTCCTTTCACGGACCTTCTTTGTTTTTGCACCCTTGTTGAAGCACTTCTTGAATATACAGAAACCCAAGCAGGCGATAAGGGCAAGGACCACGACCACAATGGCACCCACAGCCCACATGGGCACTAGAGAAAGAAATGAGAGGAAGGAAAACGGTAGATTGGTGATGTGTAAAGGGAAAACAGTGGTGACACCGCCTGGATAAGAAGGTTTATTCATTCTGAGGCAAAGCTTGTGAACTGGAGAATCACATTGAAAACAGTGTGATTTTCACAGTTATAATTAACTTGACGTTAAAAGATTCTAAACCTCACTGAGAATTTAAAACTACTGGATGGATGGTCATTAAAGTTTGATCATATTCCTTTTTTTACTTGTGCCACTATGCACAAGCATTTAAAACTGTGTCTGTTAATGCTCCAGCTGCTTTTTTCCAGCAGTAGAAGAAGAACATGGACACATAGAGCGATAAAATCGGAAAAACAGAATGGTACAAGATGTGAGATGAACTTACTGTTGAGTTTATGATCTTGATGAGCAGATCAGAGTGGTCACATGAAGAAATGAGACAGAACATAATGGAAAAAATGAAACAGTAAATGGTGGAAAAGGAAAAGACACAATGTTAGATGTTGGTATGAAATGAAACAGAAGAGACGATAACCCGACTTTTTATTTCTAGATTGTAATACAATATTTTTTTACCCCTAAGATTCCATCATTTGGTTTATTTTCTCAGACTTAAAGCAGCAGTGTATAGGATTCACTTCCAAGAAGGCGTATACATTTGCAAAAAATGTGAAAGGCCCTCTCTAGATGCAATGCTAAGTTTGTCCTTTGTGGGCTACTGTAGAAACATGGCAGTCCTCCACGCAAGGGGACCTGCTACCTAAGATAACAAAACACATCTAATAAAAAAAATAATTATTAATATTATATTCCATTTCTGCCAGTAAGTCTTCCAAAATCTTACACAGGGAGCTTTCTGGTCTATTTCTGGTATGTATATATAAATATAAATATATATATATATATATATGTATATATATATATATATCTTTACACATATATATATATGTATATATATATATACACACACACACACACATATATATATATATACAGTATTTGTACATGAGTGTGTGTGCTCACTTGGCAGGTGTGTGAGTTCATTGAAGAACTTGTTCTTCATGCTGGCAAACTGGTGGTTGGAGTGGTGTGAGGGGGGTGGGGGAGGCGGTGGGGGCTCCCTCTCCCTCTCCTCTTCCTCAGCTGCCCTGCGGAGCCTTGTCCCCGTGACATTGACCAGTCGCATCCTTATTATGTGAAATCAAAGGGGAGCATACAAAGAACGGTAAGTGACACAAAACTGGATTGAATCCACCACAAAAAACGCAATTCGTTATATTTATTTATTCTATTTTTTCTACATGATCCAGCAAAATATGCCGTGACAAAGTGCAGTAAAGTCAACATTTGTACTCACTCACAGCATTGTATATTCACATAATCAATCCACACATCCACTAGTGATAAGATTGATCCACTACAGCTAAAACACATGAATATATTCTATTTCTCTGAAATATTTCTTCTCCCTGCTTCTTTATTTTTCAATTGTGTCCTTTGAAACTTCATCCTGTTTGACCTTTCACCTGGCTGTAATCTCTTTAATCCCCTCTCACTTGTCTCACATCCATGCCTCACTCTGTCCTCCACTATGTACTCAGTTCACATTATTCTTTATCAAGGTTTTGTTAAAAATACATAAGAATTATGCTGTGATACAGCAGTGGTAAAAGGAAGTATACTCAGATTCTTTATTAAAAGTAGCAATGCCACAATAGGAAAGTACACCAATAAACAAAGTGTTACATTTAAAATGTCATGTGTAAGCACAGTTAAGGTGGAGCTATTTTTAGCTGCCTGCTTTAATTACTGGTGGATAGTTGTATTTGTAAAAGGTTAGGTAAATATTCATCAGGTTAGGCACTTATTGATTTTGTACAAAAATTCTCAAACTGCATAACAAGTAACTTAATCCATAAATTTTCCTCTAAAATGGTAACAAAGCAGACATATAATGTAGCATGAAATGGGGTTACCCACGTAAAGTCAAGTGGCTTTAGACTCCTACTTAAATAAAGCGGTGACTGCAGCTGTGGTTTTGGACCTCAATTCACTTACTAGAGATCAAAACTGTGTTGCCTGTGTGACGTCAGTGTGTTGGCAGTTGCCCTTTTTCACACACTCAAATTGAAGTGCGAGCCTGTTGTGTTAGCTTCATCTACGCTCTCTGGTGGATCAACCACTGCTGGCTGATGGAATACGCATCTCGAACTTTGCACTGCATGTGATTGTTTTCCTGGGAATGTCGCCACAGACACCAAGGCTCATTCAGTTTGTAATATTGCAAATGCAACGGCTTTCATCAGTGGCCAAAGAGCTCAATCCCTATTGTGCTACCTCATTTTGCGATCGATAGTGACACCTATTTAAAGGAAAATTTTGGGGTTGATTACTTTAAGGAGGTACGTATGCCTCCAAGCCTAATTAACATGCTCTTGCTTACTTGTGAAAATATTTCACATTGACTATGTTTTGAACAATAACCATTTTAGAAACATAATTTCGATTTTTTTTTTTTATTTTTTTTTTTTTATTAATTAATTAATTTTTTATTATTAGTCAGTGAGAGGTTTAAAAAAAAAAAAAAAAAAAAAAGCCTTTTTCCAATTACTTAGTAAAATAACTACATTGTATCTTTCATGCTAATGGAAAGTTCACATTTACATTGTTGTCATGAGCAACCAAAACAAAAAACTAAAATGTCAACCTCTGCCTTGGTGACATTAGGATTTTGTAACGCCTAAGATATCCCCCAGTTAGTGAAAATCAAAACTGTTGGCAATCTATTTGCGGAATTGCTGAAAATGCACAACAATGGCCTGTTATCAAATAAATACTATTAATGACAATGAGACACTTTTAGCTAAGTTAAAAGCTGCTACACAATGTTTTTACTTGGTAACAGGCAAATACCTAACGGGACAAAAAGTAACTGATTTGGTTAACTCTGTAGCTACTTCATAATAATGCATGATGAACATTTCTAGGTCAGAGTAAAGAGAATAATGGTGCGTTCATGAGAAACTGGGAAGTAGAAACATTCCAAGTTAAAAAATATACCTGAACAGAACAGAACATTTTTTGAGAGCTCTGAGAAGTATTGGTTTGACATCACTCGACAGGGCAGTGTTTGTGTTACAAGAAAAAATGTACTTGCTTTGAAAATATAATGAAACAAACAGACTGGGTTTGCTTTTGATTTGCTAGCTGTGTAAAAATGTTAGAAACGGCAGTAGGCCTACATCGAAACATGTAGGATTGTAATGTAAAAATAAATTGGACTTCCTGAGCTCTATTTCATCCCTGTGTTGGTTTATATGGATGATGATGAGCTTGTTTGTCACTTTTCTGTATTACGACAGCAGAAAAAGAACACATTTCATGGGGGCTGCCATGTTTCCTGCTGGTTAACAGTCTCAATACTTACAGCTGCCTGAAGAATGATAAATTAGTTAATTTTTTTTTTAAAAATCAGTAAGTGCCTGGGTAGATTTTTAGCTCAAATTAGTCAGTTTAAGTGTATGGCAAATATTTTTAAGTACAAAGCCTCAGTGCTCTCTGTAGCCTAGTTAACTTCACTTGCGTAAGCTATTTCTATAAATCTGCAAACACATAATTTAACCCCAATATAGGAAATGAAAGGAAGTTGGACTTTTTTCCACAAGTTATGATCAAAAAATGATATGGTTTAGGTTACCAATACATTAGTCAGATATACTTGCCATTTCAAGTTTAATTACCAATATTTCTATACATAGGCCACAATAAACACAAGAATTATATTTCCTCATGCTTCTCTTCCTCTCCTTCATTCTGTGTCCATTTGTTCTCAGTATCTCCCCTTTTTCATCTCTGCTTCTTTTGTTGTTTCCCTCACTCTATCCTCCTCAGGTGAACTGACCTTCCTCCCTGCTTCCGCATGCTTTGTGAAAGAATAAAAACTGAGTTCTGCAGCTTATTACTTGGACTTCATTCTCCCTCGGACTTTGTGACAGCAAGGCTGGTGGATGTAGACACACAGACGCAGACATGGCCTCTTATGTGTGTCATCATAGTACATTGGCCTTAAAGAGCCTTTTGCACAGCAGGCATTTAGACCGGTGTTACTGAAAACATGAATACGAATTCTATTCTATTCAAGTGAACAATACCAGGACATTTAAACTGAAGCAGCTAAATGGAATTTAGCCATCACTCATTTCATTATTTACAGCTCTGCTTCTTCCACTGTGACTTTTTAAAACACTTTTGAGTGGATCATTATCTTCACAGCATAAAAAAGAGCTTTTTTTCCATTTGCGTTCAACATTATCTCCTATTCATTTACTCTTTAACGATGGTGAATTTACCGCAGTATAATATAAATCAGACTTAAAGAGTGTATATTGCAAGTGGAAATAAAAAGCTGGATTTACTTATACCTCTCTGTCACTGTGGAATAAGCAATAAAATTATAAAAACAAACAATAACGACAAAAAAATCACATCAGTTTCTCGTAATCATGGCTTTTTCAACGGGACATTTGTTCCCCTGCAAGGCTTTCCAGCTGTCAGTTGTTGGACTTGCAAACAGTGACATTTAAACACACACACAGATACACACACACACAGGCCCCACCCACATTAGACATCCCTCCGTCACAGCAATGTAACAGGATTAATTGCCAAAGGTAATCCAAAAATCCCAGGCTTAAACAAATTAAGGACAGTTTGCCTCTCTGGGTTTCCTCCCCTTTCCCCGCCCACCACCACCTCTCCCTCACTCCTCCCCCTCTGTTGTCTCCTTCTGTCTGGCATTTATCCTCCCTCATGACTGCTGAGATTGAAACATACCAATATAGACTCCTGCCTACACATACACACCATATTTTCATAATGAGATCTGATTTAGGTGGCAAGCTTTGTTACATTGACTCTTATAGCCCCCTGGAATGCATAAGCAGAGGATTAGAGAGGGAGACCTCAGTGTGTGTCTATGTATGTGTACGTGTAGATAAATAGATAGATAGCTTTCAATTTGTGACCATTTTGTAGCAAATAACTGCCAGAATTAAGACAAATAGTCATTTCACTGTTTCACTGTTTTAATGAATTTGCACAATTGATATTCACTGATTTAATCTATTTTTGGTTTAATTAGGTAGCCAAATATTTTGTGTTTTTATGCAGTATTGTAGGAGGAAAATAGCCTTTATACTCCTTTTTATGGCAAAAAATATTCTATGCATTGCTAAAACATTTTCTTTATTGAATAAATACATATTTTTCAATCTGATCATTCCACCCATAACTGTAATCAAAGCCCTTATAACAAATTAACTGTGCACAATAACATTCTACAGTGAAACACCCACCAACTATAAAATATATTTTACTCTTGAAGAAATAGTCAAGTTACAAAATAAGATTGATTTAATAAGCAACTTGCAAAAAAAAAAAAAAAAAAAATCTTTTATAGGATCCTTAATCATATCAGAGGTGAATGAAAGCGAAAGACTAATATTTGAAATCAAGTAAATGTGTCTGAGCCTACTGTTGGCACTGTAAATACTTTGGATAAAGGCACCACTGAATTCTGCGTCATTCTGCTCTTTATGACAGAATGCTATGTCTTGCATAATAACATTTTAGCTGCAGTTGAGAACACCCCAAAATCAGGATGATAACCACAGTTGGTTTCTGGGCCACAGCAGATTTAGGCTGGATTTTAGCCAAAAACTTAGTCACGAATGTATGATCTCTGTCCTGAACTGTAAGGTTGTTGGAACAAAACTCTCCCAAAACACATATCAGTGACCTACTTTTGAAATTAGAAGTTTAGCTGGAAGATTATGTGGTGAGGCTGCTTTGATGCAAAAGGAATGCTCCATGTAACAGCAGCAACTGGTCTGAAGATAAATTTAAAGATTTTAATTTTCTAAAACGCAAAACTACATTATGGTCAACATCTGATGAAAAGTCATGTCCACAGAAGCCTGAGAGCACAAAAAGGCCCTTTATACTAACATTCTGCAGAGAGGAGCAGTTTCTGACATATTAACCATAAACAATAAAATGTGTCATTGTGTGTAAAGAGGCAGAAACACTTACAATGAAGATTCTGCATGAGCTGCATTTCAGTAAATTTCTTATTGTAAGGAACGTTGTACATTGATAGTCATCGTAAACATTTTAAATTAAAGATTTTTTAAAAGAGGCAAAGACAATTGATTAGAAAAACGATTTAAAAGGTCCTCATCTAATATTTTACTTATACAGTATTTAGAGTGCAAAATATAAAATGACTTTATCAAAGGAGCATAAGCCACAGACAGCCGTGCTGTTTCTACTTCTGCTTGCAGTTTTTCTGTGGATCTATTTTTGATCATGCTAACAGCATTATGGATGGCAGCGGCTTTCCATTAGTCAGTCTACCACTGTGATCCAGACAAAAACATTTTAACAATAGTGTGTGTATTGTGTTAAACTTTTGTATAGACATGCATGGTCCGCGGAGGATGAAGCTTAACTGACTTTTGGTAAACTCCCAGGCTTCCCTCCACATCAGGTCAAAAAATGTTGTATATGTATTTAGTGGAAAGTAGCAAATGATAGCATCCTAACAAGCAAACCGAAGACAGTGAGCAAGGTAAACATGTCCTGACAACTAGTCCATGAACGGACATCGAATTTTTACTCACACAGGATAACTTGTAACGACTTTGGTGGTCCCTAAATTTTTCAGGTCCAAATTTTTATTTGTCCAAAACTTGCAAAATGATGACTTGTATTTAGTTGTAATTTGGAAATTTTAGCATCCTGGACATGATGGACATGGCTAACATCATCCCTGCTAAACACAAACGTACTATCAATATGTTATCACTGTGAAACAGGCATTATATAAACATGGACGACATGACAGCTGGTGAAGGTGAAGTCAAATCACTGTCGCTGCAGAGGCATAGTGGGAAATAATCTTTACTGTAGTCACGGAGCAGAATACAAGACATATTTCTCATAGATTTATTATTGTAATCAGGCAATGATGATATTTTTTTGTGTACTTTTATGATCACTGTGTAGTTGAGGCTAAATCTCAACAGATATTTGCATTTTCATGTTTTGACATTTGGAGCTAACACATTATTTACATTCTTACTTTAGTACCTGCAGTGTGACTGATTAAAATGAGCTGGTAATAAATCCACAACCAGAATCTAACAACCCTAATATTTAACTAATTAGAAGAATCTTAACATCCAAAGTGACTGAAGCTGTTGCACAGCACTGTATATGAAAGTGGTATCAATCTTCTCATATACTGTAACTCTCAGCAAGAATGACAAATATTACATGTTTCCAAAAATATCAAACTCTTCCTTTAAGCGGTCATTTCTTTGCCAAATGTCTAAGAAATGCATAAACATAAGCACTAAATGTTCTGAAAGGTATGACATAATCACTGCAGTTGTTTTTCAGACAACATGATATTTAACTGTAGATTTGCAGCTTTGTACAAAAAGTCAAAAAACGCAATCTGCATTTACGGTAGTCTGTCATGAAAGGTGCAAACAAGCAGTGTTAAACTGCCATAACAGGAGTACAGCAGGTGACTTCACGTGAACACACGCACTACAAATAGAGGTGCATTAGCCTTCAATAATCCACTTAAACTAATCTTTGCCACTTTTGGATATATCCTACATTGTGCATGAAATTAAATGTATCTCTCATGTGGGAACTTTCTTAATGAAAAGCTTTAACCAAATATTTCAGAAAAGTATCTAATAATTCAACATTAACTTTGTGGCCCTATGACCACAGCTGCTTCTTAACGGATTTACTGCACTGATTGATTTACTGTTATGCTTTTACAGGTACATGGAAAAAACTTGAAGGAAATGTAGCTGAAATGAGACTTTAATGCATCTACTTTAAATGAATCACGAAAAGTTTCCTGATCAATTCATTTAAAAAAAGGTTTGTTAAATAATACCAAACATATCAAATGCAAAGGTTTGCGTGCATTTCTGTTTACATTCATTGTAAATTGAATAAATGTCAGTTTTTCAACTCTTTGCATTTTAGAATAAGGTATTTTATGACAGCAGTTTGGTGATAACTACTCAATTGTGAGCAATCCACATAATTGAGTAAATCCAAAATAAACTAAAATACAGAATGAAATCACAATGTAACTCACCCGATTTAGCCTCTGTCCTTCTTGTCTCTTGTCTTTTAATATTATCTATTTGCATCCAAACGTACTCCACCACAAATCCACCTCTGCTGACTGACGAGAAGTGGTTGTGAACGACTCCTCTCTCTCTTCCCCTCCCCCTTCTGTGTTAATCTTTGCAATATCCCTCACCGCCAGCTACCACCAGCGCTGCAAATAAAAGTCTGTCTCTGTCCATTTAAAAACTTCTTGTCTTAAAACAATGAGACATTTTTACCATGCAGCCTAAACTTGATTGAGTCATGATTTTGTCAGACACGAGTGTTAAACAAGTTTATTCAATACAAATAAAGCTGTCTTGCTTTGCAGAAAGTGACATTATTTTATTTATATTTTTTTAAACTGCCTTTAAAATGATCCATTTTAGATTCACATTAACTGTATTATGTTAAATAAGTCCACATTTTACAACAGACTCTCAGGCTCTCTCCCCCTCCCTGTGTCTCTATGTGACTCCTAATCTGCAGAATCAGTGGAGGGATATCGTGTTAAGTGATGTCCACACTGGTGTATTGTAGAAAATTATTCCCAAAGGACTAAATGTGCTTTACTTTCAATTAAAGCTGCCTTCACTTGTTGGGTTTTTATATGATGTACATTGCATTTAATGCTACTTTTAATGTGAATGATGTTTAATTAAATATTTCTGTGTTGATTGTTGGATGTGCAAATCACAAACAGGGTTGGTTTTAGGTTATTTAGTGGTTAAAAGTACACCATTTATATTCCATGAGGAAGCAGAATTAAGGAAAACATCTTTCTAAACTGGAGTTAAAAAAAAAAAAAAATCTCCTCTCTGTTAGGAGCTAGTAGAAGCTGGTAAGAGTTCATCTCTGTCACATACAACCAGCTCATTTCACTAGTTGCAGCTGGATGTGTGATGTGACCAGGTGAATACACACGTTTTTGTTGAGTTTCTCTGCAGGTTGCAGCACCCTGGACAGAGATGGTTCCATTCAGCGCCCTGGACAGCAATGGTTCCATTCAGCACCCTGGACAGTAATGGTTCCATTCAGCACCCTGGACAGTGATGGTTCCATTCAGCACCCTGGACAGAAACCGACCTAACAGAACTGTGAGTCATAGGGAGCACTGATTTACCAGGTCTGATTTTCGTGAAGGTCGTGACCCCTGAGTAAGGTGACATAGGCAGCTTCATTTAAGGGGATACACTTTGGTACCTGTGTCTAAGAAGACTTTCAAGTTAAACGTAATCAGTGCTGTAAGTATTGCATTTTAATCTATAGAGGATAAACAGCTGAATATGCACCTTTAGAGATCTTTAGAATAAGTTTCAGCTCACTGTTTAACAATCTGTTCACAACTTGACTGTTTTGTTTTACTCTCACCGCTCTCATATAGCCTCACTTTCAGCTGCAGCAGTCAGCTCAGCCGGTGTACACGACACCAAGCAGCAGACACAGTTAGCGACAAGCTTGCTGGTAAAGGTTCAAATATTTCCCACAGGTGTAGAAGAGGCCAAAGTCAGAGCTAAAAGAATTCTGCCATAAAAACACTAGCATTTCTAATTGCTTAGGATCCTATCCTATTGATTTATATCTGACATTGTTTTAATAAAACAAAAGGCAAACACATTATTTTTTGTTGAATCTGAAAATTCAGTGATGTGATTAATTTTTCCTACAGCATTAACCAGTCTGGCTATCCGTCTCAGGTACAAGTCCAAAGATGTTTGTGTCTGTCATAGTTAAGCTGGTGAGGTTAACCACAGAAAAATTGTTTTTCTAACTCTGTCACATTTGTGCTATCGCTCTGAAATGAACATGATCTCTTCCACATGTCTATAACACATACTGAGTACCAGATTTAAGGTTGATGGGTAGAAGTGACACTCGGAAGTTGGCTTCACAGTGCAGTACTGAGCTTCTCCAGCAGATGGCGGTGGCTCATCACAAACCTTCTCCAAAACCAACCCAGAATTATCATCACTGCAGAAGAAGCCACACCACATCTGCATTGTCCAATGGTGGAAAACAATTACAATTGCTTAAGTACAACTTTGAGGTACTTGTACTTTTCCATTTTACACTACATTTTACTTCTACTCCACACTACAATTCTGAAACAAATATTTACATTACCTTTTACTCCACAGTTCCCATTTATGTCTAGTCACATCTAGTTACTTTGCAGATTCACATTGATACAAAATATAATCATCATGTAAATTTTGATGAATGTAGGTGGTCTGGGAACAGAGGTTGTGTCTGTTCCCAGACCACTTTAAAAAAAAATACACAAAATTCAACAAAAGATCTATCAATGAACATTTTATAAAAATGTATCCTACCAATTTCTTATCAATTAAATGTGGACTATTAAATATCAGATCTCTCTCATCTAAATCTCTATTAGTAAATGATTTGATAACCGATCATCAAATTGATTTATTCTGTCTCACAGAAACCTGGCTGCACCACGAAGAATATTTTAGTATTAATGAAGCAAATCCTCCCAGTCATATCAATTATCACATTCCTCGAGAAATCCTGCAGAGGAGGAGGAGTGGCAGCAATCTTCCACTCAAGTTTATCAATTAACCTGAGACCTAAACTTAGTTTGAGTTTCTAACTGAATTCTCTGACTTTTTATCTGCGATTCAGTGCTGATTTCAGATAAAGTGATGACAGAAGATGACTTTAACATTCATGTTGATGTGGACAATGACAGCCTCAGTTCTACATTATGCTCATTGTTAGACTTAATTGGCTTTTCTCAACATGTAACTAAACTCACTTACTGTGGTAACCACACCCTCGATCCGGTTCTGTCATATGAAAACTGAAAATTTCATCATATTTTCTCAAAACCCTCTTTTGTCGGATCACTTTGTAATAACATTTGAAGTTACAATAATGGACTACACAGCATGTAGGAATAAATCCCATTAGAGTAGATGTTTGTCAGATAATGCCGTGTCCAAGTTTAAGGAAGCAATTACATGTTTATCCTCTTCGATGCCGTGTACCAAAGCAGTGGAAGACAGCTACAGTACATCTACTTTAGTCCCACACAATTGGATCATCTTGTAGAAAACACTGCAGCCTCTCTGCGTACAACTCTAGATAATGTCGCCCCCTCTGAAGAAGAGAGTAATGAACCAGATGAGGCGTCTCCTTGGTACAATTCACATTTATGCTCTGTTAAGCAGGCAACGCAAAAGCTGGAAAGGAAATGGCTCTCCACTAATTTAGAAGATTTTCACCTGGCCTGGAAGGAAAGTCTAATATGATATAAGAAAGCTCTTCGTAAGGCCAGGACTGCATATTATTCATCACTAATAGAGGAAAATAAGAACAACCGCAGGTTTCGTTTCAGCACTGTAGCAGGCTGACAAAGAGTCACAGTTCTGTTGAGCCCTCTATTCCTTCAGCTCTCAGCAGTAATGACTTCATCAACTTCTTCACTTATAAAATCATCACCATTGGGAAAAGAAACGGGCAGACCCTTCCTGCCACTGTCACTAATATGTTGCTAAGCACAGCAGCCCTGGAAGCAACCGTGGGACCAGATTTATACCTTGAACATTTCTCTCCTGTTGAGCTAACTGCAATTATTTCCTCATCTAGATCATCTACCTGTCTCTTGGATCCCATCCCAACTAAACTTTTTAAGGAAGTCTTCCCTTTAATTAATACTTCCATATTAGATCAGATCAACCTATCGATTGTAACTGGCTATGTACCGCAGGCTTTTAAAGTGGCTGTAATTAAACCTTTACTTAAAAAGCCGACTCTTGATCCAGCTGTTTTAGGAAACTACAGACCAATTTCCAACCTGCCGTTTATTTCTAAAATCTTTGAAAAAGTTGTTGCAAATCAACTTTGTGATCATTTACAAAGGAATAATCTGTTTGAAGATTTTCAATCAGGCTTCAGAGCACATCATAGCACAGAAACAGCACTGGTAAAATTTACTAACAATCTTCTAAGCGTCAGATAATGGACTTGTCTCTGTACTTGTTCTTCTGGACCTCAGTGCTGCTTTTGATACGATTGATCATACGATTTTATTGCAGAGATTGGAAGATGTTACGAGGATCAAAGGAACTGCATTAGACTGGTTCAAATCTCACAGACAAACAAGAGTTAGTTATGGAGTTCCACAAGGCTCAGTGTTAGGCCCAATACTTTTCACTTTGTACATGCTTCCATTAGGAGATGTCATCAGGAAGCACTGTATCAATTTCCATTGTTATGCAGATGACACGCAGCTATATCTTTCTATGAAACCAGATGAAACTAATCAGTTCGTAAAACTTGAAGAATGTTTGAAAGACATAAAGGCCTGGATGACCAAAAATGTCCTGCTTCTAAATTCAGACACTTGTACTTGGTCCTAAACACCTCAGAAACTCTTTCTCTAATCACTTAGTTACTCTGGACGACATTGTCATGGCCTCCAGCACCACTGTGAGGAACCTTGGAGTCATCTCTGATGAGGATTTGTCCTTTAGACACCATATAAAGCAAGTTTCCAGGACTGCCTTCTTTCATCTATGTAATATTAATAAAATCAGGAAAATCCTTCCTCAGTGTGACGCAGAAAAACTCATTCATGCATTTGTTACTTCCAGGCTGGATTATTGTAATTCTTTGCTGTTAGGATGTCCAAATTACTCATTAAAAACCCTGCAGTTAATCCAAAATTCTGCTGCAAGAGTACTGATGGGATTTAGCAAGAGAGATCATATTTCTCCAGTTTTAGCTTTATTGGCTTCCTGTTAAATCAAGAATAGAATTTGAAATCCTCCTGCTGATTTACAAAGCTCTTCATTCCCAGGCTCCATCTTATCTCCGAGATCTTATAGAACCATATCATCCTGACAGAGCACTTCACTCTCAGAATGCTGGCCTGTTTGTGGTTCCCAGAGTTTCCAAAAGTAGAATGGGAGGCAGAGCCTTCAGTTTTCAGGCTCCTCCCCTGTGGAACCAGCTCCCAGTTTGTGTTCAAGCGGCAGAAACCCTCTCTAGCTTTAAGGTTAGACTCAAAACTTTCCTTTTTGATAAAGCTTATAGTTAGGGCTGGTTCAGGTGGCCCTGAACCAACCCTTAGTTATGTTGTTATAGGCCCAGGCTGCTGGGGGACCTCGTTATGCACTTTCCTCTCACTCTTTAACTCTCTGTAGACTCATATCTCACCATCACGTCATTAACTTCATGCTTTTTCTCTCCCATAGTTTCTGCTTATTGTCTGTCGTCTCCATTCAGTTCCCTCGCTCACGTGGTTTCTGTTCTTTATTTTGCAGATGTCCTGGCAATGGAGCTGCATGTCTCTGCTCTGCGATTGTCAGCCCCACCACCAGTTCATGTCTTGCATCTCTATGCTGTCCTTTTCTCTCTATGCTCTCCTCTCACCCCAACCGGTCGAGGCAGATGGCCTCCCACCTCTGAGCCTGGTTCTGTCAGAGGTTTCTTCCTGTTAAGGAGTTTTTCCTTCCCTCTGTTGGAGGTTTTTCTCCCTTAAGGAGGCATTGTGGCAATTGTCGAATTGTTGGGTTTCTCTGTATAATTCTGTTTCAGCTGTAATGTGTTAAGTTCCATGAAATAACCCGTGGTGTGATTTGGCGCTATATAAATAAAAGTGAATTGAATTAATAAGTTAACATAGGACTTAAGTTTATTTTGGGGCTCAGATCTGTCATACTGTTTAGAGTTCAAAGATAGACATATCTACATTTCATAAATATTTCAGCACCCTACTGTCAAATAAGGATTACTAAAATACCAGTCAGCTAAGCTCTGCAAAGGTCAAAGGTTATGTTGACTTCAATGGCCAAGTAAGCATCCTCAAGAATTCAGACCCACAATTATCCCATTACTGTAGTTAAAGTAAGTTTGTCAATGTTGATCAAGAATTTGCCATTTAAACTATACCGACTGACTCCTCTCTGCTCAACTCCATTAAAAGGTTGATGCTAGATATCTAGCTTGATTCATGTGTAAACATCATCCCAGTGCTTTTGGTAAAGACAAGTCATAAGATTCAGACAGACACCAAAGTTCAGCTCAGAAAGTTTATTCAGATTAAGAACAGATCAGAAACACTCTACCACAATCTTTGTTTCAAAAATGCCACACACAAGGAGGCTTATTGGCAAAGACACAAGCTGACAGGCATCCATCCTTCCATATGGCATTAAACAAACCATGCAACTCCACCACAAAGAACCAGAGGTTATTGTGCCAGCTTTTTGGTTAACCAAATCAGATATGAAATTATATTGAGTGAATGAAAACCTGGAGCAGATAGGCGTTTAGTTGACAGCCTGTGTTTTAAGATTTTCACTCCAGGCTCACGCCTAGGTTTTTGCGTTTAGCTCTTGCCCCCCAGGGTGTGCTTGTCGAACAGGTACTCTGCCATCTTATTGTTGTGGGCGTCCATGCGAGTGAGGTTAGTGATGTAGTCCCCCAGCTTCTTGATGGCCTCCACCTGCTCATTCAGGTAGTGGGTCTCCAGGAAGTCGCACAGCTGAGAACATGACAACATTTGTTAGTGGGGTAAAGATGGACATTTTTTGTTTAAAATCGAGTTTGACTTAAGCTGGGACCTTCTTCCCTCTAAATACAACTTACATGAGGGTCTGTATGCTCAGAGGCCAGCTTGTGCAGGTCCAGCAGAGCCTGGTTGACATTCTTCTCCAGCTGCAGGGCAGCCTGCATGGCCTCCAGGCCACTCCCCCACTCATCACGCTCAGGCTTCTGCAAATGAAAAACAGCAACGTTACAGCAGACTTATCATATTAGGCCTTGTGTACATGATGCATAAAGATCTGAATCAATAGTTTCTACTCCAAAACAAATGTGAGGGAACAAGTGTCACAACAGTGACCATTAACCTCTGTTTATCTGTTCTAGACACAGTGATGTGAGGCAAGTCACAGCCATGCTACTTCTCTAGCCTGCACTGACCTTGATGTCCTGGAGGAAAATGCGTCCTCCTCTGTTGTTTTGGAAGGATAGCAATTTCTCAGCGTGCTCCCTCTCCTCATCACTGTTCTCCTTGAAGAAATGGGTGAAGCCTGGGAGGGCCACATCGTCACGGGAGAAGTAAAAGGCCTGAGGGAGAGGAGAGACAAAGCCAAGAGCATAAAAAGGCAGTTATTAGGACATATCACCCATCATTATAGTGCAAAAAAACATTGTGACAAATAGTAGTTATGCAGCTTGGTAGTGGGCAAGCCCATGAGTTATGAGAAAACAGAGTTGAAAACGGGCAACCTAAGCATGACACAGCAGTTTTCATTCCATATGTGGCAACCTGCCCATGAGTTAACAAACAAGAAACACAGTAACAGCCAGCTAGCACTGAAAACCTGCATTTATAAATCAACTAATCATACAAGAGATATTCTACGCTCATACACTAACAATTATTTAGGACATGTATTCAATATTATTCCCTTTCTCACAAAGTCTGATCATGAGGTAATGTGACAGGGGAATAAACAGTACGCAGATATTGATATATACTTTTACACATAATCATTGGTAATGGTGTGTGTTTCTCACCATAGAAGTGTAGGTGTAAGAAGCAAACATCTCCATGTTGAGCATCCGGTTGATGGCGGCCTCGCAGTCGCGGTGGTAGTTCTGGCGCACTTGGGACTCCATTTTGGCTGTTTTTTTCTGAGGCTTTTTTCTTAACAAAACGATACAAAAATAGGAGCTTAACGTCGACTTCTTCAGTAGTGTTCAAGTAGCAGATGGTTTTTCCAAGTCCGGAATGCAGACGAATTTGGATAAGTACCGGGGCGAAGGAAGAAGTTCCGTTCAAACACTGTTGAAGCAAGAACTCCTCGAAAATTTCTTCCCTGGTGTGCTGTGTCAGAGGGGTACCTCCTCTATTTATATATACGCCACTGCGGACCTCGTGACACACATGACGTAAATGTACGCATTTCCGGGGGTAAAGAGGCACATGACAGAGTTGCAAAAAAAGGAATAGAGTTGCATTTTTTTTCGCCAGATTCAGGGAAATAAAAGTTAATATTTTCCCAATAACTTAAAAAAAACAAAACAATTAAGGTATTTTATTGATATCTGTCATACAATCATATCAAAGGAAAACAAACCAGAGGAGTTTGCATTTGATGTGAGTCCAAATGAAATATAGGCCTTGTGCATTTAAAATGTTAAAAGTCTTCATAATTTTTTTGTACTTCATGTATTTGATTAAATTGCCAAGAAATAAAAGGAGGGTTTAGAGTTAGGTTATTTTGATTTGTGGATGTGGAGAACTGAATAGATGATATTATCACCCAAACAATGAAACACAAAAATATATGTAACACAAAATATTACATAAATAGATGAATCTGTATATTAGCACCAGTTTTTATGTTTACAAGGTTTTGCATATCTGTTCAAAATACATTTGAATGATCACAGTGAAAAAAACAAATAAAATATTGTATTTTTGTCTAAATTGCAAAAAAAAAAACACGAGTCAATGTCTAGCTTCAATCTTGTTTAATATAGCCATATGTAGGCTGATACAGCATTACATTGTTGATACTTCTCATAAATGTAGGCACTGTACATACAACTAGGTCAGATGTAGTTGACTTTCATCCCTCTGCATACAGCCACTATAAACTGAACTTGTGTTTCATCATTAAGACACCACCTGACTTTTTAAACTGCTGATATCAGATATCACCACAGTGTTTTTTGTTTTATTGTATGACTCAATACCACAGCACTGTTGCAGGCTAAAAAAAAAAAAAAAAAAAAAAAAAAGGTCTGAGAATTTGTACCATTTTATCAATGAGAGACAACAGAATTATTCTATTTACAATTAATGTACAACGTTGCCTTTTTAGGAAGCTACTGGAGTCTTGCAACACAACTGCCAGGGGTATAAATCCAACTGGACTCAGTGACACCATAATACAATGTCATTTATCCCTTATATGGTAAATACAGAGAGACATGTTAATATTGTGGGAGCCCTTCATGTTGAGCTGTAAGATTATATTAAAAAAGTGAATTTTATCCTCTGCTTGAGTTTACTCCCTCAAAGACTGAAATTACAATAAGGATTACTGTGTCTATTGGTACACTGCATGTATATAGACAATATACATGTTGTGACTCAGCAGTTAAGGCAGCACCCTTATCTGTCATCTTTAATTTGTGCTTTGTCATCATGTCTTAGTCTTCTACAGAAGTAGTATCAGGTTCAGCTGAAGATTGTGCTGTGTCATTGTTGTGACTCAGCATTCCACACCTTCCAAACAATCCTTCCTGTTAGAATATTCTGTTTAGGTCAGGGAGGCAGTGAGAGGGAGGGGACTTCTCCCACACAGACTAGAAGTTGACCTCGTGCTCTGCTGGCTAGAACCAGTTTGGAAAAATAAAAAGGAACAGACATTATGGGAAAAAAAGGAACCAAAACTGAGCATGACTTGCTGAAAACTGTAATGAACATGCATTATTACATGTTTTAATGTGTATTAGTAGTAACTAACAGAGCCAAGTCTAAATATTATCAACAGGATTTGCATGTTTCTTTTTACATGTTCCCCATTAGTTGCCCCAAACAGTTCTTGCATGAAGTGAAACATTTAATATTCATTGGTAACACCAGTGTTGTTTGACAAAAAATGTCTGCTATAGAAAAGTCTGGATCGTCAGTGACACTTGGCAGATGCGTAAACATGGAAATACCAGTGTAAGGAAGGAAGTTACTGTATTTCTTTATTTTCTTAAAACCTGTGTAAGTGAAGCTGCTCAGTCACAACAGATATGTACTCCTGTTTTCATCTTATAGCTCTAATGTCATATAGTTTATGTCTTAACTTTGATGCTGCAGTCTTGGTTTTGTCATCCTAAGTCTCAGACTATGCAATGCTAGCAGCTGTGATGCTGTTTAGGTACAGAAGTGCCTCTCTGCTAACATGTCTACAATGCATGCAAGTGGATGTTAAGCAAGAATAAGGCTGACCATGCTTTCATTAGTTTAAAATCACAAATGTTAGCTTAATGTCAACAATTGGGGAAGAGGTAATTTGGATAAATGGTCTGGTATACATGAACAGCTGAGCGAATGTTCATACTGTTGTTGAGACATTTCAATCTGGACCAAAGTGGCAGACCAGCTCACAACTCAATAGCCATGCTGTGAGTAAGGCAGTAAAATGACAAAGGAGAGTTTAAATTCTTTAAATCTTCTTTTAATTATGGCAATTAGACAGACAGTATCATTCTGAGGATATGCACATACAAATTTGAAAAACGTATATTTCAGTGTGAACTTCAACTTGGAAAAAAGGGATTTCACGAGGAATGTTTGCACCGCAGAATAATAAGTAACCTTCAATGGCAACAAGTTAAAGTATTGTTCTACAGTAATGAAGACACACAGTAAACATTTTTTGGATTGAATTGACACAGGATACATTTTTTCAATCACTGACAGAACTCTGAAGCACCTGAACAACAGGTTTCGAAAGAACCTGGTGAAGTGAAAGAAAAACACTTCACACCTACAACTGCTGTTTCTTTTAAGTGTGTGTAAAAGCTGACCTAAAAGTCAAGATCCTTCAAACAGACTAATAAGGCATGTGATGACATGATAGCAGAAAACAGAGGTAGAGAATCAACAGCTTTTGTCATTTTAATTGCTTAAATAGCATCTCTTTATACCAAAGAAGAATCATACTTAAGAGCAGCTATTGGTGATGTACCTTCCATTTTACTATTTTTCTGTTGTGGTGTATCAAAGTCTTTGGCCACACAAGCAAAATGTCACATGAGCTCCAATGGATCTATGTTTGCTGGTTGAAGGTTAAGGCTGGCATCATTTTTGTTTTCCTTTTTTTTTTTTTTTTTTTTACAAATTGTGTGAAAATGCCAAAAACCAACAAAGAATTATTGGATGCCATCTAATAAAACAAATAAAATATGCAAAAAATAACCCTTTTATTTATATACATTTATGTGAAAAAATATTTTACAGTCAAGAACAAGTCGATGTTTTCTTTCCTGAAATATTTAAGCATCTAATTTCAAACTTCTCCCCAGATTGAGTCTCAATGGCATTCTGCCATAACCTCAAAATCAAATCTAATATATAATCTTTTCTGCCCACTCATTTCCTCTCTGCTTCTGAATCCATGTTGTTTTGCTATTTCTGACTGTTTCCAATAGTTTTTAAATCTCTTTTTTAAATCTACATCTTACAGGTAACTGTTAAACACTAAAAGCTGATGTTAAGACAGTTGAGATCTGTAAACCTGTCACCATCTTCACCCATCATTCTCCCTGCCTCTGTCTCTTTATGCAGTAGGAATCCACACACTCTTCCACTGGACAGCATTCCTCCACGTTTCCTCTAGAAGAGAGGAATGAGACCGAGTCCAGTCCTTGCCGCCGTTCCCCTCCTTATCCTTCTGACAGTACAGGCGCAGGGTTTTTAGGGGGCTGGTGCAGGTGTGTTGGAGGTACTGACAGCCCTACAGCAGTAAATCAGAACAGGAATGAAGATGGTTATATGTGATACGGCTCAGTCAAAAGAATTCTCTCCATTTTCTAAGGCATTGTTAATTAGGGAGATGGCTGCTCTCAGGAGCTCTGATCCCTCCCCCATTAATATCTGGGTTTGGGCTTTCACACTGAGGGGTCAGCCAGTATTATACCCACACTGATGTCGTGTTTAAAGAGTCAACTCATTATGTCCAACACAGTTTTGCGAGACACCTCTTGAGGGTCAAGGGTCGCACAGCTGTCGATTTCTATGCGAGGTGTACCTACTTGGGTTGCTAACAACAAATGAATGTCACTCATTTCAAATGGAGGCACATGGTTTTAACGCAACTGTCACAGGTTGCTGTTGCATATAAAGCTGCAGCGCCGGTAGGAATCTTTTGAAATGGGTTGAGATAAACAAGAATCGAATTAACATGGAGACTTGGCAGGATTTTGAAGTGCAGGAGCTCCTTTACATGGAAAAGATCAAGATACAGTCCAGACAGTGAAGGGCAGCATTGTAAATGCTGTTGAATCAAACAGATTACAAAAGCAGATAAGCAAACTCAAGGCATTTAAGAAACAGTACACAAAGACCCATAACCAAAAGAAAAGCCGCAAGTGGTTGTAAGAAAGTGAAATGGCAGGAGTGTGACCTGTGCAGCAGTGTTTTCAACATGCTTCACTTGCCAATCCAGTTCAGCTCCATTTTAACTCCAGAAAGGCTCCTGACATTTTTTCTGTCTGTGAGTTAAAATGTTATGTATCTCTCCGGGTTGTGACCCAAGTCCTGTCAGAACTGTCATGCCCACAGACTTACCCATATTAACTAACCCGGTTTAATTTGACAAAAGAAGTGTTGGAAATTGGAAAGTGTTGTCCGTGTGCTGTCCTCACCTCAGCGCTCCCCCAGTACCAGATGGCCTTGATGACACTGTGATTAGCAAGAGCCGCTGTCAGCTGGTCTCTACTTCCTGTAACGACATTGACCAGACCTGCTGGCAGATCTGAAGACTGCAGCACCTGAAGGGGGTCGAGGAGGAGGAGAAGGTGCCATTAAGTTTAAATCAGTGTTTACAGGTACATAAAGACATGTACACAGGTGTTTTCATTGGTGGTTAGTAATGTTATCGCACAGCAACATGATGGAGATTTATGACTGTGGTGTATCCCTGCTCTTATCTGCATCTGTCTGTCAAACCCAATGGTCTCAGTAAACTGAAGCACTGACTGTATTGTCAGGTTTTCATTCTAATTTAGTGCAGATATTAACCTAATGTCCTGAAAATTAGAAAATGAAAATGTATGTACTGTATGTTTGAATCCACTATTCACTATGCAAAACATAGGGAGTTGGATCATTGAATTGAAAAGCTGGCAGCACAGATTCTCCTGATGGGCGCCACTAAGCCATTGTAGAAGAAGAGGGTGCAACAAGATGACATATTTAAAAGAAACATCAATTGGTGAAAAACCACATTGAACAATAAGATACTTATGTTTGTTTCATGTATTAATTTGAAGTCTCCTCATCATTTTCACATAGATATGACGTTTATGTCTGCTGTTATCTTTAGACTCCTTAGTGGAGCAGAGGCTTGAGCTTTATGTGGATCAGAAAAAAAGTTGATTGACCTTGTTCTTCATAACATGCTGGATGTCGCAATTATGTATGAGTTTAAACAAGGTTGTCTCAAGAGTTCTTAAAAAAGACCTTGCAGCAGTCTCTGGAATGTTGAACCTCTTAAATCAAAATGGATGCTGAAAAATTTAATAATATCTGAAAAGCCCAAATGTTTCCTCCTCCATAAACAAATTTGCAGCGCAGCACACTGAACATCTTCACACTTACCTGGATGAATGCCAAGACAGGCAGTGGATGCTTCTGACTGGGGACCATGATGACTGCGTTGCCTGTGGCAATTGCTGCCCCGAGAAGTGTTACCATGGAGAGGAGGGGATTTTTGTCGGGTAGGACAATCCCCACGATTCCAAGGGCTTCAGGGAGGGAGAGAGCAGAGCCAGACTGCGGCATGGGCTGAAGGAGAGGGAAACCAAAAGAGGCAAAAGTTTGGAGATCAGTAGACTCTGCTCAATCTTCCTGACTATCATCTCACCTAATACCACTTTATATTCTCATGGCTTTAGTAACTTTCTATATATAAAAGGCCTCACCAGAGATCCTCCCTGGACTTTGTCACAGTAAGCTGCCCAGACACTGAGCCTGGTGATGCTCAGCTCCACCTCATTGTCACTCTGGTCCATTGGGAGACCAGTCTGGATGTTGATTGATGCAGCTACTTCCCTCCTTTTTGCCTCCAGGCCCTTAGCCAGAGAGTACAGTGACTGAGCGCGTGCAGATGGACTCTTTTTCATCCAGCTAGAGAAGGGAAAGATGTTCAAAAAATAAAATGATTGTGAAGAAGCATTGGTGCCGGTACAGATGTGCCAACATCGTTGTGGTGTCATCTTACATTTCATTGTTTTGGTTAAGATCTATAAACTGGAAATAAAAGTAAAAAACTTAACGTATGAATGCCCTGCAGGAAAATAAGAGTGAACTTGTCCAGGGCTTTTAATGTTTTTTATTCTGACACGATGACCTGTGTTTATTGGATTATTGTGAAATTACACTGTTGAGACACTTGGTTGGTGCTTACCCATGTACTTTGTTGATATATTGTGTAATGACTCAGCAAATTTGTCTTTTTATCGGCTCTCAAAGTCAAGTTGGACTTTGATTGGTGATGATAAACACAGTTCACTGAGTTGCGAAACAACTTACAACACGCGAGACCTTGTGAGAGTCAATTGCACAACGCACATCACACCAATCACAAGTAATTCTAGAATTGAATGTATATATTTTAATTGCTGATCATGATTGTTCAGACCACTGACATGATAGGGCTATTTCTAAAGTGTACTGTACGTAAGCTAAGCATAAGTAAAGTAACTAAAAACACTACTGGATATATAAATGATGGAATTCAAAGTCTCAGTTGAATGTTTTTTTACAATGAAGGATTAGAGGATGGTCAAAAATCCCCTGAAATAATGCGATACACAATTTGAGCTGTCTGTGATTTATATGAAGAGAAAAGTCAGTCTGTTAACTGTAAGTTGACTGTATGAATATTAAATATTGTGGAATCCTCCACACCTCAGGATCAATGTGTTGCCCTTACTTTTTTTTTTCTCAAGTAGAAGATTTTATTACAACACTCTGCACATGAAATGAGAACACTGTCAGGCCATCAGCAGTTCTCCTGTAATAGGACCATTAGTTCACATTACGGTGGTAATCCAGGAGTAAAAACTATATCCACTGATCAGTGAAATTTGTCATTGTCTGATTGGTCACACTGATGTCACAGCTCTATGATAGTTATCATATTAGAGATAAGAGATTCTAAATATGAGCTGAATATGCACCATCTTGAGAGTTTTAACATTATGGTGACAAGATTTACATCTAACACATACTGAGATATACAGTGACTGATTGCTGTTGGGCCAACAATAATTTAAACGAAAAAACATAATGCAAAAGAAACCATCTTGTCTTCGTCACCCTTCTGATCTATATTTATGTATTTCATCTTTAATTCCTAACAAGTGCATTTTGTCCCCATCCAATGTCAGCTGGATGTATCTATTTAAAAACTTTTAAATGAGGCACAATTTACATGGAGGTAGTAAGTGGAGGCTCTGCTGGTTATTCTTCCATTGCCATGATAAATAGTTCTATCAGAGATCCACTGATGATGTTTACGGGTTAGGTTAACATACTTAGAGGTAACCATTTAGAAAATTCTTCTTCGTCAAGAGTTAGTCTTAAAGTTTGTTAAACCCAAGTTTTGGAACAGGCTGCATCTCTTCTTCACATTTAATAAGTACAACTGTGTCCGATGTGGGAGTTTGCAACTATAATATATGTCTGTGTTTTGTTTTGTTTTTTTATAGTTGCACTTTTGTAATTCAGTGTGCTGCTTGTGTGTATGTGTTTGTGAATATTTTTGTTTGGCAAAGCTCTCACCCAGGCTGGACTTTGATAGCAGACTCCACAGCATTGCGGACATCTTTGCGACCTCCGTCTGGATAGTAAGCCATTACACCACCGCCCCCTGGTGACTGCACAGCCACATTGCAGCCAGACACTGATTTACATGCCTTACCACCAACAAACTGCAGGTAGGACTGAGGAGAACTGATGGGAGAGATATGTACAGAACATAACGTCATCTCTTTAACCCTGCCTGAATTAATGTGTAGCATACTGTTAGTTAAATACTTGTGTTACTTATGTGGCCGTGAGGTCTTGTGATACCTTAGAAACATGACATGAGGTGGACTGAGAATTGCAAACCTACCTGGCAGAGTCTGAACCATCTGGAATGATAGCTGGAGATGCTCCTGTTCCAAACTTTGAGTAGTCCATAGAGACAGGGGAGGAGCGTGGAAGAGGAGGGGAGGAAGAGGACAGGCGTAGAAACTGGTACAGACCCTGGCAGAAAGCAGAAAGGCGGTTAATATTTCATAAAATATTACCAGCAGAGTGGTTAGTAAGACTGTTTGATCTGTGCGGGAGCTCCAGAACCAACAAAATACAGTAAAAGCATATGAGATGAGTACAAATATAACTAAATACAGAATATATTTTCCTTTAACCTAAAATCAGTTGGGTATAAAAAAAATAAAACATTTTTGGAGCTATTTGTTATAAAGCTTTTCCACCATTCAGTTAATTAAAAATAACTATAAATATTTACAGAGCAGTGGTTGGTCCAGAGTTTGTTTGTTTGTTAATCTTGCCAATGGCAATGACGTGAATGTCATTGTTAAAACATAATTTGGCACCACTTAATCACAGCTGCTAGGTACAGTAAGCGATCTAACACTATTGGGAAGTTCAGAAACACCATACATCTAACTTCATGGCAAAATATCCTAATCTTCAAATGATGTCTCTCATCTCTGTTAAGAATCACAATCTTTTACTAAATTCCAGTGGGGCTTTTTAGGTGTCACCAGTCAAAGGGTTAAACGTGTGAGAGAAAACCACCTCCTGTCCTCCGTCAGTGCAGGTACCACTGTCTTTGTGACCAGAGACAGGTAGACACGGGTCAGACAACGGTCGGGAATTCACCCACACAGAGCCGACTGACAGACTGGGAAGAGAGGAAGAAGAAATCAGTGGCCATTCAGGAAGGTACAATAGAGGAGATGACAAAAGGTAAAGAAATATAATTATTAATTCTTTAAGATTCCTATAAATTAATGTTATTATTTGTATAGTGAACATAGAGACAAAGAAACACACAAAAATTTGAAGATTTCATTGAAAAACAAATAGAAGAGGTAAATTATACAGAGAAATGTGTGAATGTGTTTACCTCTTAGCCACCTCCAAAGCCAACGTCAGGTCTTCAGTCCAGATGGATGCTGCCTGGCCATGAGGAGTGTGGTTCCCTGCACAGAACAGAGACCATTACTGTGATTAAAATGGAAAATTCACTATTAAAACATGGAGTGTAACGTTCTTCTGAAATGTGTTTTATTCAACAGAGAGATCAGTACAAGCTATTGAAAATGCAGAGTAGGAGCCACTACGGGCCCAAACATTCAACATTTTATCTCAGTCTCTGTGATAATAGATAAGAGTAATGATGATAATGCTTCCTGTATTACCCAGGGTCACTGCTTCGGTGTTGCTTCTGAAGGTCATGAGAGGCAGGAGCGGTCCCGGAGTGGGGCTGACAACACACGGTGAGGAGGGGGCAGCCCCACAGAGCACTGTGGGAGGGTACAGGGCACCTGAAGGGGGAGCAGCACATGACTGAACCAGCTGAGGAGAGAGAGAGAGAGAGAAACAATAATTACTCACCCTGGAAACAAATCAATCAGTATACAGTTTCTCAAATGTTGCTGCTCGCTTCTCTTTTTTCTTCGTATGAGTGTGAAAGCGAACACTTTGGGTTTTGCACAAGTGGTTAATTTGAACAAGTATAAAACAGCACTATGGTAACTATATAATGGATGTTTTTAAAAAAAAAATTATTACTAAAAGTACAGCAAAAGTATATTAAATAAAAATGTGAACTGAATGTAGACACATCAATACATCACTAATGTTAGTTGAATAATCAAAGGAAGGTGTCAAACAAAAGACAAAGTTTTGCAGAAGAGGAGAAGACTGGGCTGAGCTGGTTTACATGAAACTACTAAAGACACGGGGCAGTTGCCTTTGAAGTTAGCTACCAAGCAGAAGCTAAGTTTCCTCATAAAACAACACCAGACAATGCATATGATGCTATACTAATGTGGCATCACAGTATAAACTCGTGAAACGGCAGCTAAAGCGTTTTAGATTGCAACGCTCACCACGTTCGCTGCCATTACATGGAGGTTCACAGACACCACACTTCTATCCCTATAAACATTATGCTCCCACTCAATTGCATTTCTCTTGTCTTTATCGAAGACCACAACATTTCTGTCAGTTTTTGGGCTTCACTTGTGTCTCAGAAAGTACTGAAACCCCAATAGTTAGCCAGTTAGAAAACACTACTCATTAATTTGACATATCTGAAAGAAATAAAAACAAAGAGATTAAGACAAATAAACACAAAAAACTAAGAATAAAACAATTAATTCAATGACTTATGTCCCTTGCAGTCCTGATTAAGAAAAGAAAAATCCATTAAAAGATGAAGACATTGTTGTAAAAACAGAAGAATGGCGTCTTTGAACTTTTAATTTGCAAGATTATTATAATTTAATGTAGGTTACCTGGTTGAAATAAAAAAAAATCACTGTATTAAATCTGCCGTCGTGGTTAATGGCTTTAGTATAATTTATCTGTTCAACAAATTTTGAACAAAAAGTGTATTTTATTTTAATTATTAGATTACATCTGTACATTAAACATGTTTATAGTGATTGTGTCAACACAACACCTCTTTCTCAGTTTTTATTTTACTAACCGTGGCCCCCTGCTGCTGAGCCTCCTGTACTGCAGCATCCAGAAGGAGCCTGTCTGCATCACTGGGCATGACGACACACTTCATGCCTGCCATACGCAGGCGGAGACGGTCCACAACACTGTCCAACACACTCTCCTGCACGCACAACACCCAGTGTACCTGAGAGCAGTGAGGAAGAGAGGCCTGTTAAACAGACTGGGGGACGTTCTGGTAACACGAGAGTTACCTCATCCTTCTCGAGTTGATACTTTTTTGTGTGCATCACCTCTTTGTTCTTCTTGAAGGCAGTCTCTATCACTTCTTCCACAGCGCTGTCAATATCAGCTGACTCAAAGAGGATGAAAGGACAAGAGGCGCCTACGCATGGAGAGACGGACACAGGAACCCCCATCCCTGCTGTGGCCTTACACAGCATCACCCCATCCTGAGAGAGAAAGGAAACACTGTTGTTATGATGTAAAATCAGATTTATAATGCACACATAGCTCGGTTCTAAACTATGGATAGAAATATAACTTCAGTTTTCACACAAACCTGCTTGTTGCCGCAGTAAGTGACGTAGCTGATGCTGCTGTTCTGGGCCACTTTGGCACCCAGCGTCATATCACTTCCTGTTAACACATTAAGAGCCCCAGCAGGGAGTCCTGCTCCTGTAAAGAGCTGAGCCAACAGGAGCGCTGGAGCGGCGGTGCTTCGGCCAGGAACAACGGTAACAGAGTTGCCTGAAAGAAAGCAGTTTTCAGTTATACTTCACCCCTTTACACCAGTTTGAAACAAAAAACTTGAAATTTGATTAGAGCTGCAATGATCGAGTTGATTGACAGAAATTTAATCAGCGATTGTTTTCTATTCATCCATTATCTATACATGCCTTTATCCTGAACAGGGTCACTGTTCTTAACTTATCAATTAAGAAATTAAAAGGCAGATTAATATATAATTAAAGTATTCAAAGCTTGCAGCCCTAACTGACAATTATTTTTTTTTATGACTTTTTTGGAGTGCGAGTGCACTTGTTTCTTGAGTTTTAAACCTTGGGAGTGAGGGCATTTGTGGAAAGTGAGGACAGACTGACTTTGAGGGTTCACATTTGGTTTTAGTGCTCAGGTTAGAATTGGGTTTGTTTTAAGGGGTTGAGGTTTGGTAGTTAATTGTGATGGTGAAGGTTAGAGCAAGGCGTTAGAGAACACATTGCGTCAATGAGGGCCCCTCACAAAGATAGAAGTACAAACATAGGTGTGTGTGTGTGTGTGTGTGTGTGTGTGTGTGTGTGTGTGTGTGTGTGTGTGTGTGTGTTTGTTTTACCCATGGCCAGCGCTGGTAGGGCTTTGAGCATTAGGGAGTAGAAAGAGCAGTCATCAGAAGCGACCACTGCCACCACACCTGCAAAACAAGAACAGCAAGCAAAACGACAAAATATGTTGACATTTAAAATGAGCACTCAGACTAAATGCTTTGTCGTAAAGACACTGTCATTCCCTCACCTAGAGGTGTCCAGTTGGTGATGAGAGTGTCTCTGAGCTGAGCCCAGCTGCTGTAGTACTGCAGCAGTCGGACCAGGGTGGAGGCCGAGCAGGAAGCCTCGCACAGTTCACACAGCTCTGACACACACTGTCCGTGCTGCCCGAGAACGCTCACCAACCTGTTAGTGCAGAACAGGCAACACAGACACTACTCTTCATATTAAGCTCGTAGTTGAAACAAATAATTTCCATAAATGTAAGAAGGTGAGTTTATTGGACCTGAGCAGCCCTTTGGCCCTCTGGTAGCAGGTCAGGCCGCTCCAGGCTTTGTGGCCTTTAACAGCAGAGGAGGCACACTGGGAAATATCGTCCTCCTCAGCGCATGCTGTGCTGCACACAATATTACCTGGAGAACAGAGGGGAAAAACAATATGCATGAGGTTAGTTTCATCATGGCCTTTTACTCAAATCTGAATGTAATTTGTAAGGCTACAACCACAATGAGGGGGAGACAACATCACTAACAAGATGACTTTTATTTCTTTAGTTCAGTTTGTAAGGATGTTCATGAATAGGCTGAAACATTAACTTTATCAGAAAGTTTTGACCTCTATTAAATGAGCTAAATCCCCACTGATAAAAAGAGAACGAAAGATCTCGGTGCCAGCGGTCCATGCAGTGCAAATTCAGGCTTCTCTTACCTTTAGAATCAGCCTGGGAGCAGGTCTTTCTCTCTGCTGGACGGACAAACTTGCCATCGATGAAGAAACCCAGAGAACGGGAATGATGATCCAGCCAGGCCTGATGGAGAAAACAGAGAACAGAAAATAGGTTCAGCCCAAAAGCCAAGAGCACAGAAGTTAACCAAAACAGGGTGCAGCCCATCCCTAAAATACACATTAGTGCTGCAACTAATAATTGTTTGGTCTGCTGAATGTCAAAACAAGATAAAAAAAAAAAAAAAATACAACAAAAGTTCCTTCAGACAATAAGGGCTCTTCAATTTGCTTGATCTGCCAGACCAAAAGTCCAAAAGATTTGCAAATTGCTATCACAAAGGATAAAGAGAAGCAGCAAATTTACACACCTCAAAGAGAAAATATAGCATTTTTATCAGGAAAAGGGCTTTAATGAGTAGTCAAGTTGTTGCAGATCACTTCATCAACTAATATCTTCCCCTTTAATATGGGACCACATTGCGTGGGTACGGTACAACAAACATCCTGAATACATATGCTCACAGTTGATTGCTGAACAACTCTCACATGGTCTTAACATCTGCATCTGTACACCTGTGATCTTTGCAGATAAAAATCAGGGCAAATAGAGAATAAATTCACATGCAACTACTGCAATTTGTCTCAAGCGAATCAGCACAAAAGTTGGGAAAATCAGGGGGGGGGGGATAGATTTTTGGATTTGACCTGGAAAATTTCACAACAACTGAAAATAATTGTAAATCTATCTCACACAGGAAACAATAACAGCCAAGCATGCTTTCAATATCAAATTCAATTCCATATAATACCAATATTCATCTGAATGAGGCCGTTCAGACACTGTAAATGAAAAATACCTATGTCCATGCTCACATTTTATTGGTCAGAAAGAGGTTGAAGGTTTGTCTGTTTGGGTAAGCCAAGCAGACTGGGTCAGCTATTTACAGATAAAAGATCAAAGTACAGAGTTCAACATCACTTTGAACCTCCTAAACTAAAGCTTCTCTGACACACAATGGTAGCACCCGCCCCAGTCAATTTTTATGGCAGTTAAATTTAAATGTGACAAATTAAACCATTTCAAAAGGTAAGGTGGTAATCCAGCAATTTAGTATTTCATTTCAACAAAAAATAAAATAAGAATGGGTCCCACATTTTCTACAATGCAACTCAAAAGCATTTTTCATTTGTCACTCCCTGCCTCAGTTTTTAATTTGGCTTTTATGTTATAAATCTGTAGTCTCAAAGCCCAAATTCAAATTTTGAAAAGAGTCTCATAAGAGCTGCCTTTAATCTGTCAAAATGTTAAGAGTGCTTGTAGATAACCCTGTAATACCACCCCCCTAAAACATACATGGGCCTGACTATTGGACATGACAGATACCAGCTTCATGAAACTAGTACAATTTATTGACTGAAACAAGTTAACATCCCCCCTTGACATTTCATAACTACACTCTGTACTGTCAAATTGAGTCACATGTTTGCCTTGTGAGTTGCAGTCAGTTAATGAACTTCACATGGTCAAATAGTTGAACAGGAAAAAACGAACGCAGGACAGTTTTGTTTTTAAAGCTAGCACAGATACTGCTTCTCTTTTCTATTATATATTATCCCGGAAATGTACCTGTGCAGTAGCAGAGCTAGAAGTTGCAGGTGGTCCGTACTCCATACTTTGGAAAATATCGTAGACTGCCTTGGTGCTGCTATCAGCCATAATAGTAAGAAGTCAATGAGGAGATAAATCTCGCCGTCGCTGTGTGCGCGTTTCTGAATTGCGTTCAGAGTGAAAGTTTCTAGTTTTAAGATTGTAAGATGAAAGCAGGAAGGATTTGAGGAGAAAAAGATTCGGAGAAAGGCAACTTAGTTGGCACTCCGCGTCAATAATAGCGCGCTAGCTTCCAACCCACTGACAAAGGGCAACGAACCACTAGCGCGGAGCGAGAGGTGTCACTCCTACTTACTTCCGGTGTCTTCGCCCTGTGACCATGTAAATGGGTAAAGTTTTTGTTTTTCTAATACGAATCATCATGAAATATTTTTTTTGGGGGAAAATCGGATTCCAGTCCTTTTTAGATTCCGCTCAGGTGCACTGAAAAATATTTGTAAATATCTGATCCACTATAGCTGTGTACTTCCACACGGAGGGATTTTGTCAACGTACCAAAAAGAAGGAGCTTGCGCTGTGCTGACTAGGAAGTGCGGAGAAATTTATGCGCTTTTTTTCAGCTGAGTTAGCTCATGCCAACTGCTGGTGGTTTGTTCTTGTTACAATTTATTCATAACCTGAGATACATTATATCCGAAGTAGGGGATAATAATCCCCCAGAGTCGACACGCCACATCTTTGAAAATGCCCCGGAGAAAGGTAAGGCAGACGTGTGCTGCAGACTCAGCCATTAGTGCAGCCTGCAGATCGTACACAACATAACGTCATAGCTAATGTTAGTCAATGTAGACCACAACTCCGTAACATCAAACTCCGTGGAAAGAACTGACGGGCCTGTGGGCTGAAATGCGTTTGTACAAAATGCCGATAATAAGTTGCAGTTTGGTAGTGAATATCAGTGTTGCTAGAATCGCACAGTTTGTATTGTTGCTATCAGGCTACGCTTGCTAATGTTTATTGCTAAGTTGCAAAATTGTGTAGTTGTTCAGTAGGTATCGCGTCTTGGTGGTACATGAAGAAAGACTTTAAAAATGCTGTTTTAGGGAGTTTTGACACGTTTTCTACTCGCTAATAGAGACGGTGGCTACAGTTTCATGTCGTTAACGGCAGCTTTAGCTAACTAATGGCAAAGGAACAGGCTGTTCTTTGGGTGCGAGGATGAAACGTCTGTACGCACCAAAACAACACTGTGATTGGACAGACTGATGACAAACTTTGTGTTCATTGGTTTGGCTTTGTTAAACCCCGCCTTCTCTTTAATTTAATTGGTCGCATGCAAATTGAGTACTCAGGGTCTTGTTGTGAAGCTGTCAACTAAGCTTTGCCCACAGAAAGCACACTCAGTATAGCCGACAAGCTTGTGGTATTTTATTGTATAAAACTTTGTAATTTCAATAAATCCTATCCCTTTTTTTGTGTTTACATTTGTACTGTCTGTTATATTTTGTTATATATGTTGCAGCTATTCTTTATTGACTTTTTCCGTTTATCACCTTTGTGTCTTGATTAATTATAACTTTACATATTATTAATTAATTTTCCCCAAATCAATACATTTGCTGAGTGGAACTACGGATCGTCTTTTTAGATGTAAAGTTTGATCTACAACAAAAAGTAAAAAGACAAAGGGAAATAAATTAGGAAAATTAATAAATATGATTGTGAACCAATAAAAAGTGCAGCGACTGAAATACAGAGCATTTTATTTCACCATGAATTAGCAGGCTAAGCTAGTCCTGCAGTAGAATATTTTGGGTATTATTTGAAAGACTAGAAGGGACCCACAGTATGGTATTTGTGTAGTGCAAATGTTGGACGCTGCTTGTCCCCTTTACCCCACCCCCACCCGGCCGGATTTTGGTCTCTGTTGTGGGGTGAGCCCTCCGTTTGCATCACCCCATTAATTTTTTTTCAGCCTGGCGGCCTGCAAATTCGTCAGGTTATGCTGTAAAACAAGTTTCCGGGAGAATTTCATTAGTTTGGTTTCCTGAATTGTTAGGTGCTGGTGACGATAGTGTTTTAAACAAATAGGCAATTTAACAGATTATAATCCGGAAATTTACGAGGAAGGTGCATCTCATGCTTTGTGGTAAATTGTGGTTGGATCGAGAGATATGCGGTACTAGTGTACCCGTGGTGATACCATTAGCTTCATCCAGAGTATTTATTGACAGGTCCGTCGTGGTAAGAGGGGGCGCAGAGCCGGCGGAGATGTGGAGGGGGTGATGCTCCTCCCCCAGCATGGGATCTTTGTTAAATTATCCACTGGTAAAAATAATAATAATAACAATAATATAATGCTTGAGTTGGTCATACAGAATTTCTCTAACTGGTCTGACGCAGTTTTAATGACAGCACAATAACAGATCGCTGACAACTGTTGTTGCTTTCTCAGAGGACCGCCGGCAGCAGTTCGGATGGGACAGAGGACTCGGATTTTTCCGCCGATCTCGAGCACACCGAAGCTACAGAGAGTGCGCACAGGCGCAGCAGCACGCGCCTGACTCGTGCGTCCCTGCGCCTCAGCCGGAGCTCACAAGGTAAACAATTCAAATTCTTAAAAAAAAAATCATCGACTTCAGGAATTCCACAAACCACATGAACCAAGGAAGGCGTAAGTAAACAAGAACAACAGAAAGTTGGGGACTAGAAATTGTACAAAAACAATAGGAGAGGCTTTTAGAGCTGAGAAAGTAATTAACAAATACAGGTTAGACTCAGTGGCTTATAACTGTACATGCTAACGTTTGGATTTTCTTTAAATAGTTTAAACAGTGTAGCAGTTTATAGTATTGTGTAAAAGTCAAAGCTTGGATCTTACTCTTATTTAATTTTTTAAAGCAATACAGAAGAGTAAATTCTTCCCAGAAGGCAAAACTAATTTATTTGTATTAATTATGCAAGGACAGTTTCATGAGGGCAGATGAATAATGAATAATGGAATGTCTTCTGAAGTTATTGTACAACTCGCTTCCCAAAAAGTTGAGATGCTGTGTAAAATGTGAATAAAAACAGAAAGCAATGATGTGCAAATCACATAAACCCATATTTATTTGAAAATAGACCAAAGACAACATATCAAATGTTGAAACTGAGAACTTTAATTGTTTTATGAAAAATATAAGCTTATTTTTTATTTGATGCCGGCAGGATATCTCAAAAAAGTTGGGACAGGGGCAACAAAAGACTGGAAAGGTTGTGCAAAGCTAAAGAAACAACAACACCTTGGTTGAACATCTCACAACTAATTAGGTTACTTGGCAACAGGCCAGTGATATTATTGTGTATAAAAAGAGAATTTCAGAGAGGCTCTGAATAGAGGGGGGGGGGGGGGGGGGGGTTCATCACCTTGTGAAAGACTGCGTGGGAAGATAATGCAACAATCTAAGAATAATGTTCCTCAATGTAAAATTGTAAAGAATTTGGGGATTTCATCATTTATGGTACATAAAATCATTAAAAGGTCCTGAGAATCTGGAAAAATCTCATTTTTGGGTGGCCGTGATCTTTGGGGCCTCAGGCAGCACTAAAAACAGACTCAAATCTGTAGTGGAAAACATTGTCTGGGCCAAGAAACACTTCTGAAAGTTTAATTTCATTTATATGGATCATTTGAATAAGGAAGAAGACCACATAGAGGCTTAAAACCTCCTCACTTTACCAGCTCAAAAGTAGCTATTGCATATGGGCAGCCATAAAGCATGAATGAGTTCAGACAGCCTGACCTCCCCCCAACCACTCACACATAAACTCCACTCCCACCCCCTGTGTGACCTCTTTCTGTTGTGGCTGCCAGGGGGGATTTAAAACAGAAAGACAGACTAACACTGTGGCCTCTGCTACGAAGAGAAATATGCCTACGTTGTCGTAGTCTTCACACAAGCTTAAAAAAGCACAGAGGCCAGTTATCATCTAAAAGAAGGGGATTCAGACGTCTCATTTTCTTTTCTTTGATGGGATCAGTTTCTTCATAACCGCTGAAGCCGTTCGCAACAAGTAACTCTATTTTGTTCTTACCATTTATTCTTGGACTTGATCAGTTACAGAGGTTTAAGAAATCAATCTGTTCAGAGAAGTTTCTGCAGTACATTTTCATGGAAGAATTCATACAGGCACTGAAAAAAGGCTGCAACTAATAGTTTAAGTATCATTTCATGATTGATTATTTTCTTGAAATATTGTTTGGTGGTGTCAGATTTGCTTGTTTGGTCAGACTGTCAGTCTAAAGCCTAAAGATGTGCAGTTTACTTCGATCACTGAAGACAAGGGAAGCAGTAAATCGTCACAGTTTAGAAGCCAGAGATGTTTGTCATTTTAGCTTGAAAAATTGATTTGTAGGGTAGTTGCTAATTATTTTTGATGGATTTGATTTGATTGACGACTCAGTGTATTGACTAATCATTCCAACACTGCACTAAAGGGCCTTGTCTCTAAGTCAGTCTGTTATCTAACTATAGTAGACATAAGTAGCAATGAAAAAATAAAGAACATTTGAAGGGTAAGTAAAAATAGAAGGTGTTTCAGAGAATTGTATCCAAAGTAAAGTAGTCATTATAAAGCATTAAAACACTAAGGTTGTAATCTTTAATCAGAAATTCATAAAAACATGGAAACTTTTCTAACACGTGATGAGGTTATGTTTTAATTGAAAAACTCTCTCCTCTCCTCTCCTCTCCTCTCCTCTCCTCTCCTCTCCTCTCCTCTCCTCTCCTCTCCTCTACTCTACTCTACTCTACTCTACTCTACTCTACTCTACTCTACTCTACTCTACTCTACTCTACTCTACTCTAGATAACTGCAATTCACTACGTACCAGTTCTCCTGCAGCTGTGGGTCCTGAGGAAGGCCTGGATTCAGCAGCAGAGTCGGCAGCAGAAGCAGCTGTGGCAGCATCGGTCTTCTCCTCGGGGCGCAGAGTCACACGCAGCCAGCAGGGGGCGACAAACACCGCAGCCAAAAAGTACCCATTACGTCAGAGCAGGTCATCTGGCTCAGACACTGAGGCTAATGGTGAGACTGGTAGTGCTTTCTGTATGTCTTAGAAATAAGATCAAGATCTCTTCATTGGGGGTTCTTTCAGCAGAGTATTCTGTCATGTTCCTCCTCTCAGACAGCAGATGAATTAGTTGTTAGAGAGTAGGGATAAATTCATGAATGAGGCAGGAGTAGAGTAGACGACTGGGCTGCAGTGACACTGCAGAGAGAAAAGTAAAAAGGAGAGCAGCAACGTCGAGGGACGTTTTAGAGAAACGCAAAAAAAGAGAGTAATAGAAAAGGCTGATGAGTAAACAGGAGAATTGAAAAGGAAGCTAACAGGGCAGAGAAAAGAAGGAACAAGATGAAGAGGTAGAATGGAGGGCGAGGATCAGGGTGTCATTCTTACATCGTGGTGTTGTTCTGCTAATATCATGAGGCCTGTCTGTGATCACAGTGTGTTCCTGATTTTAAAGCAGACTAATATGTCTCAGTAAGTATCCTGTTATTGTGTTTTGTCACCAGAATGAATGAATTACTTGACAGAGACCAAGAACTTTTATCTAACTTTAGATACTATTGGGGATGATGATCTACATCCATTAAAGCAGATATTTCTGCATTTAGACTTTCTATTTATTCCATTTTATCATTTATTGCCCTACAATTCATTAATATTGAGAAGGAAAACAAATGTCATGTTACGCAGTTTAGATTTGATCTGTTTTCATTGCATTTATTTTAATTATATGACAATCTCTGCTAGACTTTGCCTTGCAGTCTCTTTTCATTTGTTTACCCATTAAAAAAAATAGAAAGAAGAAGTGTAAAAAGTCAAAGAAAAATTCTTACAGGGTGAAACACAAGGAATTAATCATACAGTAACAACAAACACTGGGTAGCCAAAATCCTGAGAGACTTATCATGTGGCTCCCTTGTGAGGAGAAAACACAACAGTTCAGGAACAAAATACCCACAGACAACAATATTGCAATTATCTCTGTAAACCTTTAACCAAAACACTGTTACAGTAAATGAAAGCTAAAATCATGGAGCATCGATGATGTTGTGCTAATATGTTTTATGTATCTTACCATGCCAATTACACCCAGGCTTTTTAATAGTTAAAATGAATCATTGGTATATGTGCCTTTTAGTTAAACTAATTATTTATCATTCCTCCACTGAATCACGTTAAAGTGATACCCTATAAGATTTTGATTAAATCCATTTTTATTCGGTTAAATGAGGTAACACTGGTAATTACGCTGATTTATGCCCATGCATTTGCAGTATTACAAACTGAAAGAGTCTGTGGTGGCATTTGCTGGGAAAATTACGAGTGGGGTGAAGTTTTTGACATGTTGTCAATCAGCTGGCAGTGCTGCGAGAGAGGGTAGGGAGAGCTATCACAACAGGCTCTCTTCAATTCATCCGTACCCAGCGGCCAACCGAATGATGTCACACAGGCGACACTGTTTTGATCCCTGCGAGGTGAAGTCCAAAAACACAGCAGCAATTACCAGTTATCATCAAAGGTGCTGCCAAAAAGAACAAAATGAGATTTGAGATTGTACCTTTACCTCTTTCCAAAAGCGTGGTTAATGAGATCCAAATAAAGTTAAATTGGGTCTCTTTTTAGCTGAGCTGAAGCCCTTAAAGATAAATATTTGAGTTCAATATTAAGGTTTCTGTGAGAATAATAAATGCTAATATAATTTACAAATTATTATTCTGGAGTGCAAATTTTAGGCAAACTAAAAACAACAAAAGTCATAAGATAGATCTTATTTAAGTCGGTGGTGTATATTATGATCTCACGTACATAATTTTACAAAATGGGTTTGTCATAGGTACATTTATACACACTCATTTACTTGTCTGTCTGCCGGTTTTCTTGGTAAAGTTCAGCTGTTTATATGTTTTTAAGAAACAAGTGTACGTCTTGACAGAAGATATACATTCTCATTTGAATCGATCCAGCTTTCTCCACAGGCGGTATCACGCCTCACTTCTTACTTGTGCTATAAGTCTCTAAAGCTGGAGCATGTTTTTAGGCTTTAAGTCAGTTTCCCTGCATAGCTACAGTGGGTTTGACTGCAAGCAGTTTTACCATGAATTCAGTAATATGCCTGCGAGCCTCCTGTCCAGACACAAACAGACTACAGGACATTCAGCTCACACTATACCTTCTGCTTAGACACGGTGTGAGACTGACATCTTGAATAGCCCGGTGTGACTGGAACAATAGGCAAGGGAAAGGGTTGAAACGGCTCACGCGCGGGAGCATCATTCTTTATTATTGGATTTCTTTTCTGGCAGCCTCAGCTGGACGATGTTAATAACCTACAAAGATAGATGTGTTGCGGTATAGCGCTAGATAGATACTTTCATCGCACAAAAATGTGTAAAACATTTATTGATTTGTATGAATTATAAATAGACAGTGATTTTTAATAGTTATGTGTTTTTTAGTTTTTGTTTTTGTCCCTTTTGACTCAGCAGATATAAAGCAGGGGGCGGAGCAGGACGAGACTCCTCCTCGCACCCCAACAGGCAACGCCCCGTCCTCGGAATCTGACATTGAAGTTTCCAGCCCGAGCAATGACATCGTGTCTTCGAGCAACGATATTGTAGTTTCCCAAGAAGAGGACGAGAGATTGGCCAAAGAGCTGTCTCTGAAAGAGGCTGCCGCCCACGACCTTTCCCACCGGCCCAAACGACGGCGTTTCCACGAGAGCTACAACTTCAACATGAAGTGTCCCACACCTGGGTGCAACTCATTGGGTGAGGGAACGGACGCTATCCTACCACATTTCTTTTTACTGGTTTCGATACCCTGCCCCTTCCGACCAACTTTTACATATCTGCGTTCATCTCTTAAAATTCCCTCGTTCTATCCCTCCCTGCGTCCTCCTTTTCTTTTTCTCTCAGGCCATCTAACAGGGAGACATGAGAGACATTTCTCTATATCAGGATGCCCTCTCTACCACAACCTCTCAGCTGATGAATGCAAGGTACAGACGCACGCACACACACACACACACACACACACACACACACACACACACACACACACACACACACACACACACACACACACACGCACACGAAGATCTATCAGCAATAATTCCAACCTAAGAAGTGAGTGTGAAACCATGACACTACTTGGCATTTTAAAACAGAAAACCTGTGATCATTTGTTTTGTTCACTGTTATCCTGCAGTTTCTTGTTTGTTTTTTTCCTCATATTTTTTCGGACAGCTGTCTGCCACATTGGAGAAGAAATGTGCCGCATTTTTGCAATAGATATTCTTCATTCCACTTTTAAATATTTTAAATAGTGCTGATTAGTCAAACCACTTTTCCACTCTGCCGTCACGCTGTGACCTCGTGTCCAGTTTACGAAACTGAAGAGAACCAACAGAATGAAATTGAAATTGTCAAGCTGCGAAGCTTCCAGGAACATGCCGGTGGTCGCCGCAATGTTTCTGCTGCGGGGCGGCTTCTGAGTCGTTTGGTGGTAGACGGTGTTGATGTTTTGTCAGGGCAAGTCATCGACGCGCGACAAACAGGCCGAAGAAAGGACGCTGTCGCACCGACAGGACGAGAACAGACACTCCACGAGAAATCAGGTAACGCACGGGTCCATCCAACAAGCCTGGCACACAGTGACACACTCTTCACAGCTAAAACCAGCGGACACACGTACACATATACTGACTTTTCCGGTGACGGTTGTGATCCAGACTTTTAACTAAAACCAGGAAAAGCTGTTTAAGCCTCCTTGCACCGGCTCCCAGTATGTTTTAGATTTGATTTGAAGACTTTACTGTTGACTTCTAAGACACTTCACAGCGTCCCTCTCTCCTATTTAGCTGACCTGATTGTTCTGTACAAGCCTGCCCGTTAGTCTGAGATCCTCAGACAAAAAACTTGTATCTGTACCAGAGACGCGTCTTAAAATTTAAGGGCAACAAAGCATTTTCAGTCAGAGCCCCCAAGTTATGGAACGAGCTGCCTGTGGAATTAAAGTCTGCAGAGTCAGAGACATCTTTTAAATCTTAATGCGATCATTGTATTGTTGGGTGTTGTGTTGTTCAGGCTTGTTAGGATTCTCTTGTTGTTTTGTTTTAATGTCTTATTTTATGTGAAGCACTTTGTAACTTGAGTTTAGAAAAGTGCTATACAAATAAAGTTTATTATTATCATTATTCAGCAAATTCCCCTGTCCATTTTGTGGACTGTGATACAATTGTGTGTTTGCGTTTGGAGTGAGAAGTTCCCCACACAACAACGTTACTCTGAGAGCAGGAATACCTCAGATCACATTGTGATTTGACAGTGTAGCAGGGTCAGAGGCAAAGTGATGAAGGGTTGCCTGAGGTTGAGTCAAAGTTATTTTGGGAGGACTCCTTGACTGACGTAGTGGATTGGTTTTCTTTGATGAGCACAGATGCTCCATTAATATACAAAAAACACTATTATCCCTGACCAGGTATCAAAAGACGCCCTAAAAACAGAATAGAATGACCTATCTAGTTCCGACGGCTGTCAGACTCTTCAACACCACCATAAAATAACTTTGCACTGTTCATTTCATTTCATAGCATCTGACACTTTTTCTATTCATCCTAAACTGTATATATTTATTTGTATTTTATTTATTTGTGTGTGTGTGTGTGTGTGTGTGTGTGTGTGTGTGTGTGTGTGTGTGTGTATTTATTCATTGCTCAAATTCTTTTCTAAAATAATTATTTTTATCTATCTTATTTTATGTATACGTATTTGTAAATTTCTTCATATTGTGAGCACCTTTTTTGTGTTTCTATGCTGCTGCGATGACTAAATTTCCCCACTGTGGGATTAATAAAGTCTAAATCTAATCTAATATGATCTAATCGTAGAAAATAGTTTGACACAAGATAATAAATATGCACATATTAGTACTGTACAAATCCACCAATTAATAATGACACAATACACCATACGTGAGGTAGCTACAATCCATAACTAAATAAGTAAGGTGAAAAAAAACGTGGGTTAGGAATAATACTTGGCTGATTCTTATTATGAAAACCTTTGTCACACTTTGAAATACTTTGTCCCATTTTTCCAGCTCAGGGTGTTATGTGTACTTAAAATGTGTGGGATGTGAAAGCTGTTTGGTTTCTGATACATAATATTCTGTGTTTATTTAGATTTATGCTTATATCAATATAGGTTTTGTGCATTCAGCTTGCGACCACTCAATATGTGAAACATGGGATGATTATAGCCTTCATATACAGTAAAACCGCTCTTTTGGAAGTTATTTCTTTTCCGATAAATACAAAAATGTTTCAAATAATACCCAACTCTTTCGCAAGAAATTATTTATATCTTATCGTCAGACGTTTGGAATTGAAGGAAGTGCTCCGTCGTTACCCCTCTTTCAAAGGCACTGAGCTAAAAGGCTTCTTATAGATCACATAAGCACCGGTGTTAACGTGTTCGTCTCTGTGTGCTCGTCAGGCCGCCACGGACCGTCAGCTGCGCTACAAAGAGAAGGTGACGGAGCTGAGGAGGAAGAGGAACTCCGGCCTCAATAAGGATCAGAAGGAAAAGTACATGGTAAATGGATGGGGAAAAATAATGCCAACACAACCCGCAAATGTCGGTACCTCCTTTAATGCGCCTCTCTCTGCCAAATACGAAAATGTAAACGTTTGCCCCCACCCCCCCCCCCACCCCCCCCTCTCCCACACACACACACACACACACACACACACACACACACACACACACACACACACACACACACACACACACACACACACACACACACACACACACACACACCAGGAGCACCGTCAGAGCCACGGGATGAGCCGGGAGCCACTGCTGGAGAACATCACCAGCGACTACGACCTCGAGCTGTTCAGGAAAGCGCAGGCACGTGCCTCGGAGGACCTTGTAAGAGAGAAAACTCATCATCAGCTCCCTCCCTTTTTCTCCCTCCTTTTATTTTTTTTGTGCGCCCCTTTCTGCCTTACTCCTCTCCTTCTCTGTTTCAGTCCGCAAACCCTCCTCTGCAGCCACAGGAGGAGTCTGAGATATTTTTGGTAGTTTGGAAAATCACTTCCCGTCATTCTGTGTTTGTTTTTTCTCCTCCTCTGTTACTTGCCCCCCCCCCCCCCATGCAGATGAGACGGCACTGTTATTCAACTAGGCTTACTTTACACAATCACGTAGATTGCTTTGAGTATTTTGACCTGTTAACTTCAAATGGCAAATTCTTTGCTCTGCAAACAATAGATTTTGATTAATTACAGACTTGTCAAGCTGCTATTGGTTTATTTTTAGCGACAAAAGAAAATCCATCTTGAAAACTTAAAAAGGAAGATTGACAACAACTTTTTTTTACACCCCATACTTGTCACTTTGTCAGTTATGTGAGTGTTGTGTCATTGCAGCTAGTCCTAAATGATCTATTGAAATGCTGTGGTACCACAAGTGGACTAATTTTCTCATACTTTTTGAGTTGTCATAATTTTAGTGTCAAAGTGTGTCAATGAAAAAGGTCTCCTCGCAGAAAACAGGTACTCTCTAAACTTGTCTGAGGAAATGTGTTTCATATGAAGTCTTTTCTTATTAGTTCTTCATACAAATGTTTCCACTTTGCATCTTTTTTATTTTTTTGGATGGTTCCCTCCACTGAGGTTTAGTGTGTTCGTTGGTTCATCTCGTCCTCTTCCCTGACTAATTGAGATATTTCTCTCCTCTTTCTCCTCTCTCCCATCTGCCTGCTTGCCGACTCTCTCTGCTTGTCCTTTGTACCTTTTGCCTCCCTGTCCTTCCTGTCCTGGCTGTACAGGAGAAGCTCCGTCTTTCCGGCCAAGTGTCAGAGGGTAGCAACATGATAAAGACTATCGTGTTTGGACGTTACGAGCTGGACACGTGGTACCACTCTCCATACCCAGAGGAGTATGCCCGCCTGGGGAGGCTCTACATGTGCGAGTTTTGCCTTAAGTATATGAAGAGCCAGACCATCCTGCGCAGACACATGGTAAGGGATTTTTTTCAGCAGATCTTGCAGGTACATAAACATGAAGAGAGTGGCGGTGTCCAAAATTTCTCCCTATTTATAACTTAGTGCACAAAATTTACATTTCTGTCATTTTATTTGAGTGTCTGAATTCTGAGTGTGATGTGATACTAAAGCGGTGATGATGCAAAATGACCAACAGATGTCCGAAATCTCAATTTACTGAACAAGCGAGGGATTTATCTTAAAACTCTTTCTTTAAAAATGGTCTAAAAAGTCCTGTTTACATTTTCTTTCTTATTATCAGGATTATCAATTATTGACTTTTTTAAATCAAAGGGGGCTGATACAATACACCAAATTGCTGCACCCTTTTGTCTGTCTTTTAATTTGCTGGTCTACAGTGCGTTTGTGTTAATCCTGCTGTTGTAGGTTTTTTGATATTTTTCCAATACACATTCATTTATTTTTTTAAATTCAATTTCGTACATTGTGGTTTGTCTGCTCCTGTCATGAACATCACGGATACGTTTTGATTTTCACATGGGGAAACCCATGCATTATAATTTTAAGTGCTGTATAAGTGTGTAGCTTCAACATTAGGATTAATTTCCCAGATTCAGTCAGCTGATACTCTGCGTATCAACAAGCATGACCACTTTTGACTTTCCTTCGCATTTATAATAAAACAGGCCATTACAAAAACAAATGCACATCTGCACCAACCTTGTAAAATACAATATGTTGTTTGAAGTTTCATTGGTCTTTCCCCCGTTGGCGCAGCTTTATGGTTTGCTTATACCATATTTCTGTGAGAGGAAAAGTCAAATATGCTGTGGATTAGGAGCCGCGCTTTATCTCAGCTAAAATGTCTCTGATCAATAACAATGTTGATGTTGAAGTGAAAATGGACTGTGATCCTGGGCCTTTGCCTGAGATCATACCATAACCTTACTATCGCAACACCTAAGGCTAATTATATTCCTAGACTGTGCTGACTCTATTCAGATAGACTGTATAACTTTGCCCTTCTCATGCAGTTCAAACTGTTTTGGTATTTGAGTGAGAGTTCTGCAAAGACCTTTTTTAAAATGTTTAAAACACAATTTGATTTTTTTAACATCAATACAACAGACCACTGGTGTTAAACTTTTTGGGGATTTTGGGGATTTTCATTAGATGGTAGAGAGGGTTCCCCACTAATCAGAAGGTTGGTGGTTCAATCCCCGGCTCCTCCTGTCCACAAGCTTAAGTGTCCTTGGGCAAGACAGTGAAATCCAAGTTGCTCCCGATGGCGTACCATCAGTGTGTGAATGTCCTCCTGATGGCGAGCACCTTGCATGGCAGCTCATTCTCATTGGTGGGAAACCGTGTAAAAGCCCTTTGAGTCCGTAAGGTGATGAAGCACTATACTTTATCACGTACCATTTAAAACTGGTTTGTAGGGTTTAAAGCAGGTTGTGATGATGATGGTATTGGTGCGATTGTTGGAACTGTGGGATCCAGTGTCTTTGCAGGTTGGCTGATACTTTGACTAAAATTCAGTCCTCTGTTGCATCAGGTTTGAACATGCAAGTTTAATGTGGCTCTTGTAAGTCTCTAATCTTATTTTAGTGCTATAATGACTCACTGGAAGTACTCTTTCAGAATGTTAAAAAGAGGTTTTATTTTAGTTTAGATTTAGTTTAGACTGCTATGTAAAACTAAAAGTGAGATGTTTTACTAACTTGTTGTTTACTTCTGCTCTGCTCTGGTTTTGTCTTGTTTGTCTTTGCCGTCTCCTATGAAGGCCAAGTGTGTGTGGAAGCACCCTCCAGGGGATGAGATCTACAGGAAGGGCAACATCTCTGTGTTTGAGGTGGATGGAAAGAAGAACAAGGTGAGAGACAACCCCCCCCCCCCCCCCCCCCCAGTAGGTCCAGTAATCAATGAACCTCATGCAAGAAGAACATTTTATAGTCTTATTCTAAACTTCTCACTTTTTTGTGCTTTGAGTAGAACTCAGAAAATTGATTCAGCTTGATGAATGCCACTCGTTTGTAAGTAGATATGCATCGGCTATGTGTTCTGCTCTGTTCTGTTGAAAATCAACCGATGGAAACACAACACATATTGCACAAGTTGAAACGTTTAGTGACGCAATGTGTCACCAGAGCTGCACTGTGCTGAGATTAAGATAGGACGATATGACATTAACTTAGATAACATTCTTGCCAAAGTAAAGTAGTGCGCAACTTAAATGGAAGGTGGTCAACAGGATGTAAATACATTATACGGTGCGTGATGTCACGCTATTGGGTGCAATAGAGGATGTTCCCCTGAACAGAGATTCGTATGAGGCAGGTGTCAGAACTGCAACAACTGAACTTGTTCTGTCAAAATATACCTCTATTAATTTGGCAAGCCATGATAATAATGACATTGTGAGCTGGATATTAATTCTGTATGAAGTTTGTTTTCGTAACATATTTTACTTCAGTTGAATTTCCCACTTAACTCCCAATTTGTCCAGGTATTATAATGCTATAAAGGGAAAACTGTCTGTTCACAATGCAGTCATGGACCACTTGTGAATTTCATTCATTACCAAAGCCAGAATTTGAATAATGAGAAACATTGTCAATGCAACAAGTTCCCAACACAATAAGACCCTTTGACATCTACAGAGGCTTCAACAGATGAGTTTGTGAACGGTATGAATGTTAAGGAGAGGAAATGCTGCCTTCAAGTCTTTTGTTTGATTGGCTGAGTGTTAAAATGTCACTTCTGGTTGGTTTCATGGACTGTTACCTCTTTGTATTAAAGATTGACCTTTTTTAACTCCCAAATACCTCACGATGAGCATAATGGAGGTCTGACTGCAAGATCAGTCATCGGCGTTTCCTGTCAGATTTTATACATCATAATGTTTATTGTTCTCGTCGTCTTTCAGATTTACTGTCAGAACTTATGTCTGCTGGCAAAACTCTTCCTGGACCACAAGACTCTATATTATGACGTTGAACCTTTCCTCTTCTACGTCATGACCGAGGCTGATAACACAGGGTGCCACCTTGTCGGATACTTCTCCAAGGTAGCCAATTACAGTCTTCCTTTCAAACATACAGGGTTTTCCAAAAAGACATAAAAATTAGTGAGTATTTAAAACTACTGAACTCTTTTAAGGGAGTTAAGGGTCATTAAGTAACTTTACAAATGGTTGATTTTTAAAGAAATGTTCTACAATGGCATATCTAACATGTTGCACACACTTGGTTTTCATTTCATTAATCGTTTAGAAATGTGTTTAGTGAGAAGCAAAACATTAATGAAGCTGAATTTAAAACCTATGGAATCAGCATGCATGTTACGTACACTTTGGAATGTCAGTTGCTTGATGATGTGGGAAGTCAGCAAATTGAGGGGTGAATTGTTAATGTGCACAAATTCCGATGAGCGGGTTCTAAACTGGCTTTAGCAAATGCTCTTTATTATTGCTTATTTCGTTAGGACATGATATAATATATAATCTGGTGCACAAACAGTCTAAGTTCAATTCATTTTCACGGAATTTCAACATATGGGGAACAAGTGAGTATAAGCAAATTAAATATCAAAAGTAATCAGGAGATTGGGAAAAGTAAAGATCAGACATCATTTTATACTTTTTATACCATATAAATCAGCTATGAAATTGCCAGTAACCTCAAATTAAAAAATATTAGCACTACTGCCACCCATGAAAAACCCATGTGTGTCCAGCCACTGTGTTTATGCATTCATTCTCCTTCTGCAGGAGAAGAACTCTTTCCTAAACTACAACGTGTCTTGCATCCTGACCATGCCACAGTACATGAGACAAGGCTACGGCAAAATGCTCATAGATTTCAGTGAGTACAGACAGTTAAGTGTTCCTCTTTATGTGTCCTTCTGTGGTTTTTGTCTCATAATTTTTACTACCAATACACCCTTGGCCAGAAACTCAGCCCAGCACAATAACACCAGATTTAAGAGGCTGTCTAAAGCACTCGCTCTTCTTAGAAAAACACTGCACACTCTTGTGATTTGGGTGTTACACTCCATAATATTATTATTCCCATTTTCTCACTAGAACAAGAAATGCTTAAAGAAAAGTAGCCAACAAAGAACTGAATTTGATCTGTCCTTCCAGGTTACCTGTTGTCCAAGGTGGAGGAGAAGGTGGGTTCACCTGAGCGCCCCCTGTCCGACCTCGGACTTATCAGCTACCGAAGTTACTGGAAGGAGGTGCTGCTGCGCTACCTGAACAACTTTCAGGGCAAGGAGATCTCCATCAAAGGTCTGAATATGACCCATTTCAATGAAGTTGGAGGGAGGGAGGGAGCGAGGGAGGGAGAACTACATAGCAGCATACCTGCATAACTTGATCCAGACCTCTGAATCACAGCCCACATGTTAGATTTATGAGGACAAAGCAAAGTTGGAGCTCTTTGTATGTATGTGTGTGTGTGTGTGTGTGTGTGTGTGTGTGTGTGTGTGTGTGTGTGTGTGTGTGTGTGTGTGTGTGTGTGTGTGTAATATGTGCATGCATGCATTCAAGTGTGTCTGTTTTCTGAATGGATCAGAGAGCATTGAGGCCGCACCAAGTCAGCATGTTCGGACGATGAATGAAGGTGACGCACACGAGACTTCACCCGTGGTTCCTACAACAACAATAAGTCATCCCAAACACATTCAGAAGACTGGATGAACATCCTGCTTGCTGAGGACATCAGTTTTGTTTCTGCTTGTTGTATTCTTTGCAAAGAGAAGACCTGCTTCTGTGATGAAAACAAGACTCTACAGTCCCACACTCGCAATTCTGTGAGGCTGTACATAAGCACCGCAGTGCTTCGAGTGAAATGCAAATATCAGCAAGCTCTTTGTGACGCTGTAAACATCGTCATTCAGCAGGTATAATGTTGATACGTTCACCATCTTAGCAGGCTTACATTTGCTTGCACAAGACACAAAGTGCAGCAGAGTTCATGGGAATATTGTGAGTTTAGCAAGAATTTGGTCATAAACCAAAGTCCTGGCCAAAATTAATATTTTAACCAGATAATGATGCTGGACAAGAATGTCAATGCCAGATTTCATGACAACGCTTCCAAATGTGGAGCGATTTCTTTCCACCAAACCACCTGAACCTGGTACTGGAGGAAAAGTTAGGGGATCCCTGAAGTCAGGAGGATTCATCCCCTGGAGACCATGAATGTGTGTAACATTTTTCATGCTGATTCATACTACAGATGTTGAGGTAGTTCACTTAAAACTGAAGTGGTAGTCTAACAACACTGCCATCCTTAGAGCCGCCACGCTGTCAGTGATACCGGCCAAGTGTTCTTGTAAACAAACAAACAAACACTGTTTGCATTCACCTTTTTTTTTTCAACATAAACAACAGCGTCTGGTCCAACAAATGTGTTTAATACGTCCTTCTTCAGAAGGCATTTGCACTATTTACACCTCTGTTTAGTAGCACATGCGGTTGTCTGCCATTGTGGCCACGTTTCTTTTCATTCAATGCATATTAAATATAATCTAGTGCGATTTTCTGTGTTTGAAGTGTTAGGAAATGTTTAGCAGAACTATACTTATTACTACATGCATTGTAGAGTTTAATTAGTCTTAGTACTACAGCTACCAAGACACAATATTGCACATCGTTTTTTTATGGATTACTGATTCACTGCTATTCAAAACCTTGTATCACAGAAATAAAAAGGTTAAAGAAAGCATCCAATAATAGATCGTGACCAGGGTCAGACAGCAGCCAAAACACTATGACACAGTTATAACACTGTGTTCTCTCACATCCGAGCCTCTTCTTGTCTTTTTCTTTTGAGCCTGCATTCAAAAGACGTTCTTTCTGTACTGTCATGATTTGCCGGCTCCGTCTCTGTTGTACTCTGCAGCGCTTGTAGAGATTAGAAAACACATCCCTGTTGTACAATGGCGGTTTTATCTTGTAAAAGTCCTTTGATTGGTCTTTTTTTTTTTTTTTTTTTCAACTTTATTTGGATTTTACATTCAGAGAAGTACCGTCCTGATCCATCCTTCTAACTCTGGTCTCATTCTTGTGTTCATAGAGATCAGCCAGGAGACCGCGGTGAACCCGGTAGATATCGTCAGCACTCTGCAGTCCCTACAGATGCTCAAATACTGGAAAGGAAAACACTTGGTTTTAAAGAGACAGGTAGGAAACAAAGTCAGATTTTTTTTCTTCATGCTCTCCTGTCTTCTACTTACTTCATCCAGCTGCTAGCTGATTGGTTATTGTTGAAGCTAAAATGTCTCTTTAACAACTATGATTCATTTTGTTCCTGAAGGACCTTATTGATGACTGGAAGGCCAAGGAGACCAAACGTGGTAACGGAAAGACCATCGATCCCACAGCCTTAAAATGGACCCCGCCTAAAGGGACGTAGAGGAGCTTTCTTTTCACACTCCGAACCCAAAACACACACACACACACACACACACACACACACACACACACACACACACACACACACACACACACACAAACAGATCCTCCTCCGTTCACTGGCATGCTCACAGACCCTGAGCCTAAACCCACACAGTCTTGTACTAAACGCTTTCAGCAGCTACAGCACAGTTACTTCCAATTCCACTTCCAGAGTCAGCTGTTACTCCGGGTTCAAACAGTCCTTGAGATGACTTAAGTCCAACAAATACCACATGAGCTCGCTGATGTATTGCCTGTTCAGAAGGTAAAACTCTGTTGAGACATTTCACAAAATTAGAGGGGAAAAAAAGAAAAATGTTCATGAATGTTAAAGTAATACAGCGATGTCTAATCAAAAATATGTTCAGTTCATTAGAATGAAACACCTCGTCACTTCAAACGTTTGTTTAAACACTACTGTTCACTTCAAATGATGAAAACGCACACAGTACTGCCTTTTAAATGACAAGCCCAGAAGTATGGAGTGTTCCATAATTAATACATCAATTAATAAATAGTTATGAATGAAATACTCACATGAATAGGTAAATGAAAAACAATTTGTGAAAAAGTTATTCAAACTCAAGTTTAAGATGTTATTTCAAGGTTCTAACACAGGTTTGTAGCAATATTTATTGTCAATGTTTAGACTTCATGTGAACCATAAATTATTGTCCAACAAACTGTAAGACTAAAATGCAAAGTAATAGAAAACCAGTGATATCAATATATGTAGGATGAATGATTCTTTCTCCTCGACCATGATTGGTTATCTAAAAAGTCAAAGTAATTGTGCATTGTTGACGCTTAATCAGCACCGAGCACCGTGCATGCCCGCCAATCTAACCTGTTACAGCTAGTCCAACGTACATTTCATTACAAATGTCAGTCAGCAGCACTTTTGACTCGTCAACACATTTTGGCCAACAAAGACCAGCTGGCGGTGATTCAGCAGGAGAAGGCCGAGGCACACGGACAGCGTCTAAGAACAGGCGCCCTTGATTTGCCGCTCGTGTCACATGGCTAAATAGGCAGCTGACACAGAAACTGGAAAACACTGGAAAAGAGTCATTTCACATATTTAAACACTAATCAATCTGAAGGATGGACATCAGCTGCGTGACATCATGCGACCTGTCATATTAGGTTTTTCAAAATGTTGTTTTGGAAAGACGTGTAAGATATTTGGAGTGGTATGAGGAGATGAGATGCTTTTATCAAGTTTACCGTCTTCTTCAGTCGGAGAACAGAAATGGCTCTCGCACCAACTGGCGGCTGTTTGAACCCAGAGCCAGTCAGGAACTCCACATTGTGTCCAGTATTTAGCCCATGTCACCAGTCAGTCGGTTAGCAGGAAGCTATAGCTGCCACTGGCCCTGTTTGGACCTTGTTGCATCACCAGGGAGGGACCTACCTGTCCCCCCCCTCCCCCCCTCCCTTTTTTTTTTTTTTTTTTTTTTTTTTTTTTTTTTTTAAAGCTTTTGTCTCAGCTGTGATATTTTCTGACGTCTACGGTTTCATTCTGGGAAATCTCCGCTGTTAAGAGTGTGTGAGCTCCCAAATATGTTGCTGGTTTTTTTTCTGTGTCCTTTGTTTGGTTTCGTTAAAGTTCTCAATCATTTTTTTTTTTAATACTTTTTCTACCTCTAAGGTTTTACCACTGTATTAAAGCTAGATTGGCCCATTTTAAGCTACTATGTTGACCTATTTTTATTCTTTATGTGTAGCTGTGTTTGCCTAGCAGCTGTTTTCTTCTTTTTTTTTTTTGTTACTAGATTTAAAAAAAAAAAAAAAAAAAAAACAGATAAGCTATTTATATACTTAAAAAAAATATGCTAACTGTGTAGAGCATTAAGGAACGTAGAGGAATGTCTACTTTGTAGGACCTGCTTCCTTGTGAATATAAATATTTATCTAAAACTTGTATGTAGATTTGAATGTTTCCAGAAGCTCTTTAAAGGTTCCAGAGGGCGAATCTAGGGCATCCCGCTACCAACAAAGACAATGACAAAAGTCATTTAGATTTCAAAAGTGACAGGATTGAATCAAAACGTGTCACGTTGGCACATTGTCACCACCGTAATTACGGCTGCGAGCAGCTGAAAGGGATAAATTACAGGGTCGTGTGTGAGCGCAGTACGCATGGCTGGCAGCATTTTTGGAAAATGTTTTAGTTCTCCATAGGTCATTGTGATTGGTCGGAAACTGATTTCCTTTTATTGACAATCTCTATATTTGATCAATTTGGATCGACATTTAAGATTTGTAAAAAGAATCGGTCAATATTTTGGTAAATATGCTCAAAAACTGATTGAAGATCATTATCACGTTCATGCCTGCACGCTGAACATAAAGCTACAGCTTGCAGCCGGTTAGCTTAGCTTAGCACAAAGAATGAAAACAGGGAGAAATCATTAGCCTAACTCCGGCACACAGCCTCCTGTAAGACAACAAATTGTCACTGTTTCAGTTTATTTTTTTTGCACAGACTAAACAAGCACGATGTGTCATAAATTATTGAGTTTTAGAGGTTCCGGTAGGTGGATTTATTAGCTTAGGATAGATCTTGACTAAAGGTTTCTGCCTGTCTACAGTCTTTGTCCTAAGCTAAGTTAACCAGCTGCTGGCTATAGCTTCATATTTGCCCATACAGACATGAGAGTGGTCTCAACTGATTCATCTTATCTCCCTGCAAGAAAAAAAAAAATATGTCGAACTATTCATTGAAACATTGTGCCTGACGTTAGACAGCAGTTGGCTGTGAAATTGGAGGTGTGTGGCCAACAATGTCAGATCAAATCAACCATCATCTTTGCTTTCGTGGTGCTTTTTCTTTTTTGTTGCTTTTGTGTTGTAATTTGAATAGTGGAGGAATCTTCTTTTTTTTCAGAGTTCATCTTAAAGTTACATTTCCGTTTCTTTGTCGGTGTAAGAGATGTTGCCTTTAAAGTTTATATGGTTGAAGATGTTGTTTTATGTTTCTTTTCATTTTCTTTTTTTTTTTTTTTTATGTTCCTTTACCTGTATTTTACGTGTTAATTTTTTACTCTAATCTTGTGGTCAAATGTCCTCTTTGGGTCTTACATGAGGGAGAAGAGTCGGGGCGCTGACTGGCAGACGTAAAATCAATTATAACAGGCCGTTGATTTCAAAGAACCACGTTCATCCTTTCAGCACCTGTTCTCAATAAATCTGTGAAACGTGCTGCTGACTGAAATTACTCATGACTTTTGTGAGTGTGGGGAGTTTTTTGCCAACTCCTTAAGTGCATTAACAGGAAAGTGCACTTACTCTTTTGAAGGACTTCCAAAGGAATATATATAAAAAAATTTAAAAAAAACAAAAAACCATTTGAAACCACACTCCTGATGATGATGTTCTATAAATAACTGGGGCCTTTTTTTTTTATTTTAGTATACTTCTCTCTTTTTTTTGCTGAGATTTGACCTGCATAATATGATGAAGTGATTCTAAATGATCTGCATGAATATCAGGCTTTGGCTCAAATGCCTGACAATTACAGAGGATGGGTGTGTTATAGGGCTACCGTTGTACTGATATTTAACAGCCATATAGGGAGAAATCCATCATATGCAGAGAAAGCGTTTTCTTTTCTCACCTTCGCGGTAAATGGACCTGAATGTAAAATTTTTATTGTCTGGAAAAGACTCGATAAAACTAACAGTTCCCCAGAATGTGCTGAACATCAAAGTCATTCAAATCTCACCACGTGATGGATCCAAAAAGATTTTTCTTTTCCTTTACAAATGTGCCGTTTTTAAGAAACGTATCTGTCTTGATGTTTTTATTTGTTACATGTCCTTTGCATCCTGTTGTTTTCCTGTTTTTCTCTGTGCCAATGGCAGCTATAGATGGACAGCTTCAGAGCACCTTTGCCGGCTATTAACGCATCTGAATAGGATCACAGTCACTTAGAGAAACAAAAGGCATTCCGTCACCTTCCATAAGTCACCAGCAACCTGTTGTGGTACTGCTAGCTATTTCAATTACTTACACAAAGCAGCGACACAAAAGTAGCGTGGCATTGATATGTAGCTCAGTTGTGCTTTTGTACTTGCTTCTCCCCCTGCCTTCCTCTTCAATAAATGCAAAACGGTGAAATAATATTGAGGTTTGTCTGATGTGTTGTTTGTGTGTTGGCTGTTCTTCCTAGTAACAGGCTGAGGGGGTGAAGGATTGCTTGGGTCTGGTCAGTGTGTCTAGATAATAAGGAACATAAATGGCTAATGAGGGAGCTTGCAATACTCATGTCATTTATTGACCTTGTCAAGTCAAGTCAAATCATTGTATGGAGCATATTTAAAAAACAACGTCGGTGTTTTAAAAAATGGATGCATAATTAACTTGTAGACAAAATTTAAATAGTTTAATCATGACGTTAACATTTAACACCCAAGACACTTTATGAGAGTCAAAGCTTCCGACTGCATATTTGATAGATAAACGGAAAATTTGAAATTGGGGTTATGCGACAGAAAATAATGAAAATATCACAGACAGCTTATTTGTGGTAAACAGCATTGACAGTTAAAAGGGTGACTGCAAAGATGTTACATGGAAAGGTTAGTTTACGTGTCGTGGCCGTCAGCGTGTCTAGTTTGACAAAATAAATCCTGATGATGTCATGGTGACGTCAACGGTTCAGCGTTGGCTTTGAGACATCGATGACGGCATCGATGTTACAAACTGGGACATAGAGTTCAATGTGACTGTAAATGAGGCATGGAGCTTCTGGTAAAGCGATACTGCTGAGTTGCACGGACTTGTAGTATACAGGTATGCATGGTAGGGACTCAAAGTCAAGATGTCAGCCTCTGTTTTTTCAAGCTGTCTATTGTTAGTCAATCCAGTTCAGAAATACAATACTGAATACGGTAATAAGTTTCCCTTTAAAGAAACGATGGAGGCAATAATTCTAAGTGAAGGAATTGCTCAGGTAGAAAACCGTTTTCTCTACAGATACACTAAGAAATAAACAATCTTTCAGAACAAAAGAAAGTGGAGACAGCTGTGAACAAAACAAGGTTTTATTCATTTATCTGCAAGTTCATACCATTTCTGTGGAATTATGGAGGGGACTGGAACATGATGTTTACCCCTCTTGAAAATTAAAAAAATGGTCCTCAAATCAGCAACGAACTGAATAATTTGTCATGCTGTTGTAACAGTCTGATTCTTTACAGTAGCAATGCGGAAAGAAGACACATTAGGCTAATGTAATTATCTTTATTAGATTTGGCAAGAAATAGCAAAGTCCTTTAAGAGACATTTGGCTTACATATACATTATTTTTAACAAGACTAAATATTATCAGTGACAAAACAGTTGAACAGGGACAGCCAATGAATTTAGTGGTTTGCAGCAAATTGTATTTATCTCAGTTAACTGCAACAGGTGTTTAGACTATCCACCTTGGTGGAGTGCATCACTCTACGTCCTGTTGATCAACAACAAAGGACTGAATAAGGACATTGTAGTTGAAATGAAGCTTTGATTATGGTGGTTAAGGTGAAGTTTTGTTTCAGTTTTCATCTTCAGTAAGAGTCAGTTTTCCACTCGTCTGCCATGTCTAGACAATAGAGAAAAGAGCAGAATATAATGAGGAAGAAGGGCTTGTCAAGGACGAACACATTGAAACAGAATTATGAACCAATTTGTTTAAAATATAAAACTGGGAGAATTATGAAAGACAATGTTTTTTTTTTTTTACCTCTTTCTAAACTTCTTTTGCCCATGAGTCCAACAAACATCTCCCCTTTATTTCCTGATTAAAACAAACATAAAGAGAGACAAAAGATCTTCATGAGGGTCAAAAGAAATCGAATTATTCTCAAGCTGACAAAATGGAGAGAAGAAGAAAGGCCAAACAGAACCGTCTTTTTTCTTATGATGGGATTATACTCACTTTTCCTGCCCAGTCTCACAGGTTGAGATGCACCTGAAATAAAGAAGTGGTAAAAATGATGTAAAAAAAAAAAAAAATGCAACAGGGAAATCACATGTTTCAGTTGGAAGATTATACAGATATTATTGTAAAATATCATGGGAAAAATACCACAAAGCACATATGGTTACTACAAATCAACTTTAAACTCCCCTTGTACTTGTTTATTATTTTGTTTACCCGAGCTTCTTCCCATCAGCCCGTGGAACTGCTGTGCTTTGGAGCGCTTGATCACATCCGCCAGCCGGATAGTTATTCCTCTCTCTAGTGGGTAACCCTACACACACACACACACACACACACACACACACACACACACACACACATACAGAAACACACACTGCTTTGGTGGGCTACAGGACTGAGTAAACTGTAAGTGATTCTTCATATAAATGATCCGATCACGAGCTGCTGTTTGATGGGGAGCTGGTTCTGTCTATGGTGCTGAAACTGAAAAGTGCTTATCACAGCTTAGGATGTGATGAGCTTGTGTAAATGAACACAAATTAGAGTATTGCTACAATTCCCTTCCAAAGTCTCTCACAAAGCATTTTAAAACATCCTCACTAAATCCTGTGCAATGAACTGTGATCACTTTATCATTTCACATCTTAACACATGTTCTGTCTGTTTTTGGACCTTTGGCTCCCTTTCACAGCTCGAAAAACACTGTTAACATTATATGATCAGCTGAATACTTCTAATATGTTTTCTAGTGTTATAAGAAATGTGTATAAACATGGTTTTGAAATGATTGTATGTTTCAAAAGTTTAATATATAAAATGACTCTTGAGGTATTACAAACTCCAGCTGTAAAACACAGTTATAGCCTACACAGCAGATTTTTTTTTTTAATCTGCTTTGCATAACATTAACCTGTTTTTTGTGCAGTGCTCTTCTAAATCCAAAAGAAGAAGATCTGGTTTCTTTTACTGGTTCGGTGCAGGGGTTTGAGCTGATTTTTGCGTCAGTCACTTGCGCTAGATTGAATGTTGACTCTTGATTGAAGCGAATCGTTGTGTACAATTTGTTTAATATCACTGGTGATGTTTAGATCGCATGTGACAAGTGGACTTGTGGACGAGTGGACTGGATGTCACTCTCCATGGTGCTGAAATGTGTGTGTCAAATAAACTGCAGATAATTGAAGGAAAAGCAAAGTGGGAGATTTTTTTTTTCATTTTAGGATTTAATCGAAATGTATATCCAGACTTGAAGTTGGAAAAGTATCCCAGAGAAATGTTGGTTTTATGGCGTTTTTCTACGATATTTTCCCCTTTCTCAAGTCATGCAAACATACTCTGTTCATCCTCCAAAAAGGTGAAACCTCAATAAAAACCCACAAATCCACGTCTCTGCTTCTTCTCCTTCTTCTTTTTTTTTTTTTTTTTTTTTTTTTTACCTGCCAGTTGTCCACCGTCCAGATCTCTCCGTTGTCCTCTTCATTAGAGAGCGGAGTCCCCAGCGCGCCGAAAACCTGCACGAACACGACCAGCAGCACAACTACACACTTCAGAGCCTCCATCGTCACCGAAGGGTGCCAGAAATAAAAAGGGCAGCAGATGGTCAAGAAAAACTTCCCTGGTTTGGACGCATACAGTAGCCAACTAGTTTCAACCTCCCCCCCAAACGCGTGTGTATTTTTCTGCACTTTGTGTGTTGATCCTGAGTGAAGGTCTCCGTTTGCTCTTATAAACTCTTTCTGCTCGCTCCTCCCCACTTCCTGCAGCCTCATTTTAAAGTGAACACATTCTGCAGGGCAGACCCTTTTTTTTTTTTTTCTTTGTATGACTCGTGCGGAAACATCGGGTAAACTTTTCTTTGTCTAAAGCCATCTGACAACTTCCCAAACTGAGAGATTAATGTGTTTATTTTGTTTTCTTCCAAACATTTTTCTTCACTAGTGAAAGCAAAATGTTGTATGAAATATACACATTTTTTTTTTTTAAATAAATATGCCAATCCAAATCCTAAAGAAAACTGACATGATTATATCTTTTCAGATATCAAGCCAGCCTTCAAATCCAAGCAAGATCACATTCATGTTTTTCCAATATCTAAAGAACATCATAAAGAAACGTCTTTCAATTTGGCACAAATGTTTAGTTGGCCCGGGGGATGAACTGATTCGATTTTGGGGTTCAAAAGTCACTTTAACCTCACAAAACACGTTTGTGGCAATAACTCAAGAATTCTAATACTAATTATGACAAAATCTCACAAAACTGTCGAATAGGATAAAATGATGAAGTGTATATTTCATAATATCCATAAGAGCAAAGGTCACTGTGATACCAAAGAATTTTGCACAAACACTTTTCTGGCCATTATTTAATTCCTTAACTCAGGAACAGAAGGGAAGACTGTGACCACAGCTCACATTTGGTCAGATACTGAATTGGTGACACTAATCTTGGGCGTCCATCTTAAAAATGTGTCTGTGCTGTCAGAGTTAAGATGTGTGTGCGGCATCCATGTTTTAGAATTTATAGCTTTTTTGGAGCAACATCCATATTTGAAGCCCTGTCCACTGTCATGGCTGCAGCTTTGTGCTTCATCAGTATCACCATTATTGGCCATAAGAGTGTTCACTACATCATGTGAGTCTGTACAGACATGCATGTAAACTACAACATGGTTGTTGGTGAAGGCATACAACCTTGTAACTCTAATTTCTTTCAAACCATCAAATCAATCTGCTGATATTAATTTACAGTTCAAAGATTCAAAGTCACAGTTTGTCTTCACGACATGAGTAGGCTAATACACATCAATACTGTACATGCACATGCATAGAAATATAAATTTACATCATTATTGAAAAATAGCTTGCTGTGAAGGTGATGGCCGAAGACCCACTGAGTGTAGTACAATATGATGCTTTTGTTATGGACAAATTACCGGCTTAATTTGAATGAAACTTGATTGAGTGGTGGACCATGGGCAAAGGAAGAAACATAACATTTTTGGAATGGAACCGAGTATCAGGGCAGATCCACAAATTATTTTTCACTTTGATGAACATCGTGAGATCATGCATGTGGTCTACTGTATGCCATATATCTCAAAGTCCAATAAATTATGAAAAAAAAACACTTCTAGAAATACGATGACTCCATATCAATATCCACAATACATGCCATACATGTGGACTTGCTCAAACTTAATACAGCAAGCAGTCGTTATGGAGCCTTCTGGGACAGTGGTTTCATGGGGGAATCATTACAATTGTAAATATATTGATTATAGTGGTTGTGGATCAAGATTTGCATATCTGAGAAGAGAGAAATGTTTGCCTTGGCGGACGTCTCTTTTTCTTTAAGGTCCCTTTTAGATTTCTGTGGGACAGAAGTAAATAGCTTCACAGGGCATTTTGGGATTCTGGGGAGGAACGAGCCTGACATGATACAATGTAAATAGGGGTTACATTAGCCTGCCAGCTGCACAAAAAAGCAGATACAATTGTTGGCAAGTAAGTTTTGTTTTTACCTAGTAGGGAGACGTGTCTGTGAAGTGCTGCAGACACATGTATTATTTATGGCTGGTTCTTCAATCCTTTGTTCCTGCTGTCCACATGCTGAAGTCTCTTTGGACAAGACACTGAAAAAAATTCAGTTTTCTCTTTAAAGAACTAATACTGGTGATGCTAAACCCACATCAAACTCCAATTCACCTATGGAACTTTATTGCTTGATTTAAATTGAGTTGCGCTAAAGACCATATTATATTATATTATATTATGGTATTCACAGAAGAGAAGAGGTAGAAGTGTTCTAACTGACTATCCAGGGATCAGTCTCACAAACACTTTTCTTTTATGATCACAAGCGAGTTTTCTGAGCTTCTCTGCAGAATCCTGCCAGTGTTCTGGGAGTCAGTGCTGAAGAGGAATGGAGGAAATTAGACTTCGGCTTCACAGACAAAAACACACAGCAGGGTTAGAGACACATCACGTCTGGACTAGCACCTAATTACACAAACTAAAAAAGCTCTGTATGCATATGTTATCATAGAACCCGTGTTATGCTCTTCATTGTCAGTGCACATTATGTCTTGGGTGCATTTTAGTGAAACATGTCACCCTCCGTCAAACAGGAGCAACATCCATCGTAAAATAAATACATTTTATTCATCCACATTCCAGTTGTGGGTCAGTAGCTGAACCTTAATCAGACATCTACAAACAGTTTTGCGGTTGACCAGTTGATCAGTCATTTATGTATCAATTTCTTTATTCTAATGCCAGTGGTTGAAGTTTCTGTATCACTCACCATTTTGATTGTGTGTGAGAGTGCAATCAGTGTCTGTTCAATCAAGACCTTTTGAGAATCAAAGAGGGAGCATCATTTTGTAGTAGTTACTAGTAAGTAATGAGTACATATGCAACACGTGAGAAATGTGCAAACAAAAATGTAGAGCCTAACAGGATGAAGAGTCTACAGCGTTGTCAGCTGCAGTATGAGAATGTTCTTGTGCACAGTTTCCATCTAAATGCTGCCTTCAGCACAGTGACAATGCTAACATGCTAATGTTTAGCAGGACTCCTTACCTTGTTCATTAGCTTAGTTTAGCATTTTAGTTGCTAACATTTACTACAACTGTAACTAGCCAAAAACCCAAGGTGCAACTGAGGTTGATGATGGTGCTATGAAAAATTCAGGGGATCACTGAAGTCATTGCAGCTCACCCGATGGAGAAAACTCATCTGTGTACCAAATTTGATGGCAAACTATGATATATTTTCTGGGATATTTTCCTTTAAAGCACAGGGGGAAAATTGTTTTTATCTGTACAGAATTTTGTTACAATCCATGTAGTCAGTGTCTAAATTTTTCACCAAATACATGAAACATTTTGGCTGGCTGGTGGATCTACAGGAAAAAAATCAGATCACCTTTGTCATTCGATTTCATCATCTTGGGACAATATTTCCTTTTAATCCATCCATGGATATTTCAGCTCAGCCAACAAAGATATCCACAGACAACTGTCAATAAAGCATTGCTTTTATGTATTTTGTTGTATAGTACAGCAAAACCCAGCTACTACCTCCATTTAATTTAGCAGGAAACATCAGGTTGTGATACCTGTTCATGATACTCAAATACCAAGGTATGGTTTGATTTGCCAACCCATCACAACAATATTGCACCTTTATTTGGCCATCTAAATTATCAGCTCTCCTTGCCGGCCACTTATTTGCATCATTCCTCTGCTGCTTCACGCTGAGCAGGTGGAGCACAATCAGTCCGAGTGAATTTCTGTCCTTGAAGTGGTTTGTTCTGGTTTGTTGGACCAGGAAACTAACAGTGAGATGCTACTTAAAGCTTGCAGAGACTTACCTGATTCAGTGTTATACAGCTAAAGCAGCTTCAGCTTAAAGAAAGGGAAATATTCACTTGAGACATCCTAATGTTCATACAGCAAATATGAAGCTACTAGCAGCTGGTTGGCTTAGCTAAGCGTAAAGACTAGAATAAGGGGGAAAAAAGCAAGCCTGGTAATAAAATCCACCTCTCAGCACCTATAAAATTCACTAAGTAAAACTCAGTATCTTTGTTTGGTTAATCCATACAAAAAAACAATTACTTTAGATGCTGTCACATTTCCGTTTGGGTTTGATAGCGTTACCATGCAGTATCGTTCTGTGCCTTATACCATCAGCACCATGTAAGTGAGTGTCAAACAGCACCTAAATGTATGTGATATTGTTGTTTTTAATGATTATCTGTCCTTTAGTTAGACACCTGCACTGTTGTGAAATCCACGGACCACCTGCCTTGATCTGACGCTGGACGGCTGCATGGTTCACAGAACAAAATCACAAAGTCGTCAGCTGAGTTATGTTTAACCACTCTACCATGATGACTAAATGACTCACATAATTGTTGGAATGAACATTCACAATAAAAATCACGTCAAAGAGTACAGAACATGTTGAGGATCTGTGCTGGGCTTCAGTTCTACAGTCTTAAAATGTTCACCTAAAGTAGTTGAATAGTTCACAAACTGGAGATAAATTATATAATATGAATTACCCTACCAAAATAACTTTCTCTAAAACTAAACTTTAAAATGAATTCCAAATTAGAAAGCTGCAAGAAACCTCAGACAAAAGTGACACAATCCTCAGATTAAAGATATGGACAGTCCCGTGGTACGTGCCAAATTATGTTCCTTTGCATTACTGCAGTAGTTCATGAGAAAATATCAAATACAAGTCCTATATCCACAACATTTCATTAACCCTGTTCACAAAATGTTGTACTCGCCAAGGCAGAAACATTACATGGTGACAGCTACTTTACAGGACAATAATCTCCTAATAATTGTTTCAAGGGATCTCCAAAATAATCACAATTTATCCCAAAGAAAACATGAATGTGTGTGTGACAAACTTCATGGCAAACATCCCATAGTTGACGCAAATGTTATCCTCACTGTGGTTCCACAGGAAGAACCGAAGATCACAAAAGTCAGCATTATTCCTCCTGAAGGGACCAGAGATGTCCAAACAAGATATTTCCATGTGGAACAGAAGTGATGGACTGACTTGGCAGGTCAGCGTTCTCATTACATTCAACTGTCCCTGCTATCACAATAGTGGTTAATATACATGGTTAACTCTGTGGAAGCATGGCTTTAGATAAACAAAGTGGAAAAAAAGAAATGAATAATCATCTTCATGACAAAATACTTTACAGGTGTGAGTTTAGACCTGGAAGTGAGAGTCATGTTTAATGGAAAGGAACTCTAATAAAAAGCAAGCATCAGCCGTGTGTGTCTCTTAACCACCTCTCTCTTTCTCCCGGAGGCACCATGGCACTTGGTGGTCATCTATATTGACCAGGAAAACTGCCTTTTGTTCCTATGTTGAGCTGCTTGAGTTACTTTCAGCAGCTGCTTGACAATAAGGGACAGAATAAATCTTCATCACTGTCTGTTTTCTGCACTAATTTGGGTACTGTTGCATTGAATTTCAACTAAGACAAATTACATTCCACATTTATTGGCAATGTATAAAAACTAAACTATGAGTCATCACTTGTTTCTCTGAGAAGTCCAGACTTTAGTATTGACTGTCTGTTCCAAGCTTTGGGAGAGATATGTCTCGGCATGATGAGCCGTAAAAGGCGATCAACATTTGGATGTTGACTTGGAGTGGATTTCCGAAAGTTATGATTTCAGCTCAAGGTTTACACTACAGCATATTTAAAAATGATATTATTATAGTGGCCTCAGCGGACAGTGAAGGAGTGACCATCAAGGATGCCAGCAACAAACCATTTGTGTTCTAAAGACCTCCAAAGAGGTCTGTTGTTCTCATTTGACTTTTAGGCTTCAGCAAAAGAAGAAATCTGTTTAAAAAAAAAAGAAGATTGTTGTGAAACATGAGGAGTAAATATCTATTTTCCCTTTTCTTAGCTCTCATCCCTGCATTGCTTTAGCTTTTTACATGATGGATGAAGCTGAATTTGAATCCAGTTAACAACCAGGGGAGCCGTTTTTGCCAAACAAAATAAGAGACATCACTCTGGCTGCCACCACTTTCTCAAGGGATAAGCAGAGGAAACCCACTGCATATTTTCTCTATTCCGTTTTAGGTTGTAGCTGATACATTTTTCCTATCATGTCCCAACGACTGTGGTACATGGAAGGTGCCGAAGAACCAAGGAGACATGCTGCAAACAAATGTAACTCGTGAGCTCTTGGTTACAACATGGCAAGTCCTGTGTACCGCATGTTTGGCGTCCAAATGGTTAAGTCGCAAAAACACTGTTGCTAGGCAATATGGACGGTGTGCCTGTGTGGCTACACAGGCTAAGAATTTAGCAAGCAAACAGATAACAGATAAGATATGTAACAGATAACACAATACAGGAAATGCAAAGGCACCGAGGCAAAACAAAAGAAGTTGGGGAGATCAATATTTTCCTCAGATGTAGGCTATTAAATTAGTTATGTAGACAAACTATTTGACTGAAATTACAATGTATCAGCTTAACATCCAAACAAAAATGAATTTCCATGGCCTCTGCCATTCCCGTAGATGTCAACAAACACGTCACAACTCGTGAACTAGAACATTTTGAGTTCTGACGTTGTGAATAACACATAGGGGAACTGTTCATAGATGGACTCTACTTGTGCACACGGTAAATACGACCCCATTTGGGTCGACCCGCAGCAATAGTGGGAGTGGTTCCAGGGAGGGAGGTACAGGTGTTTCTTGTTCACCTTGTTGACTGATTGCTCTTTCTCTATATACACGTCGGACAGTAACATGCTGGAAGTCTTGACTCTCACATACTGACAACAGAAGATGGCAAAGAAATGGCGTTGAAAGGCTGACAACAGTAAGACTGTTCAACACAGTTGTGTTCTGAAGCTGGGAAACTTAAGAGCGCACAACCGCTTGTTTGTTTTTTACTCCGGTGTGTAAATTGCTGAGGATTGTCTCCATTAAACGTACTGTGTGAAGTCACTGTGGTTACTTATCTTGTACTGAGCAGCTTTTGCTACAAGTATGCAATAGGCAGACATTTTTTATGCAGTTTACTTGAAAACAATGGCAAAATTCTCCACTTGAAATTTGCTTTTGTGAGTCTTAAATTTAAAATTGAGGTGAAATTACTGTGCCTGGAATATTTTGTTAACAGCAGCTATTTCTAAGTCAATGCTAACACTAAAACTCCATGAGGCAGAGGAACACGTACATGGGACTTTTTTTGAATTGCATGGATGTACGTATGTACTGCAGTTAATTAGTTACAGTATTAAAATGTTAACCCCTTGGATAGTTTTGATCATCAATACAGAAAAACATTGTCAACTCAATGCTGATATGTTTGATGCTACCTTTCAAAACTTCAGTTATTGAGTGATATTCTTATATTGGACACTGATTTGTCATAAATTCCTGGCTCGTCAGGGGTATTACCAATAAACTCATGCATAGCATAGGAACAATTAATTGTATTTTATTTTATTCCTTTTATAGATTGTCAACCACTATTTATGCATATATTTGGGAATATGACGACACTCGGCTGACACATGACTTCCGTTGAATCTCTTCTCTCACCATGTCGTCCAGTTTTCTACAGAAGCTCCACGGTATTTCAGATGAGACAAAGTGAAATTGGTATAATGGAAGAAAAACAAATCTGTGCTCGGCCACCCTGTAAATGAGTCATGGTTAGTCAATGTTGTGAGGTACACTGAGGTCCAGGATTGGGGGGGACAAGAGGTGGCTTGCTGTCATGCTGCCACCTGAAGATCCAATCAGCTTTTATTTGTCTGATCATACTCATTTAACCTCTCTTTGCTTTTCGCCTGACCTTATTCTCTTCTTTCGCTTTCTTTTTGTCTCTCGGTCTAAACAGCAGATATTGAAGATGCAAACCCAAATGAGCCGGACATCAGTGCAGAAAATAACAAAAAAGAAAAAGTATTTACACAATGCAACTGCTCCTTGCAATTTAGGATCACTCATGGTATGAGAAAGTCTGCAAAAATCTTTGTGCCCCAAGGTGGGAATACATCACCACTACACCTGTGTTTGAATTCTTATAAAATGCTGACACACATTTGATCGAGATGGAATGCACATTTTGGCATTTGTAATTCTGTTGATATCTATAGGTGACACATGCACATGCATGTCCACGTGCACACTAGTCAAAGCTCACTTTAAGTGGTTTAATACTTTTGGAAGAGAGATGCAGCTGTCATATTACTCATTAATATATTCATGCAAAAGTTTATTTTGTAACCTGTTTTCCACATTTTTTGTTTGCTTTGTTTAACAAGTAGCAGCTGCATTTATGAGAAATTCGTCACTGTACTGGAACAACTGAGACTTTTTCCTCAGTGAGGAAATAAAATGTTTGTAGTTGTCTTAATCTGCTGCTGTGAATCCTCTTAAAGTTACTGCATTACACTGTTAATATAAACTCAACTATTAATGTATCTGTTTAAAATTAAAAGCACTCTTGTGTTTCAGTAGCAGAAACCATTTTCTTAACATGGCTTTTATTGTGAAACATTTGCAGGAATTTGTTGTGACTTAAATCAGATGAGTCGTCAAGAACAACAGTTTAAAACAGCGCGATCATATTGTCAACTTTTTAAATTAAAGCAATGGAAATATACATTGTTTTACCTTTGTCTTTGTATATTTGGACCACATTAGAAAAAAGCCACAACATAACCATCCACCTGCACCCGTGTGCACATCACACCTTAAACGAATAGCCTTAAACTTCTGCTGGCCACTTCATCAGACCTTCCAACAGGGGAGCCCCGCCCAAGACCCTGATTCAAATACTGCTAAGATATAGAAGCTGTCTTTCAGGCAATATTGCTGCAAAAACAGCTATTGCTCCTAGTTCTTTCTTAGCCCAGAAGCCCACTGAATCCATATCACATTAATTTGCTCCATATGTTACAGGTCTCTGCTGAAATCCAGAGCAGCCCCACTGCAGGTAACAAATACTGGCTGTAAACATGACTGGATGTTTTACCCACTTTATAATTAGATTACTCAATCATTTGCTGCGGAGATGTTCGCCTTGCTGGGGGCTTAGAGAGAGAGTTATGTCTCTGTGCAGCGTGTTTGGATGTGTGGGGTTGTGTTTTTGTAATAGCATTTTAGTGTAATCTTTTTTCAGTATATTTCACATGTACTTCTGTGCTCTGAAGTGCTCTATGTGGAAGCTTCATTGGTTGATGCATTTGTATAAAATTCACACGTGCTACTGGACTGAAGCAAGCATTAATCCTATTGAAACACTGCCGCTTAGGTCCATTAAAAAGTATTAAGATGTGTATTGAGTTTGTGTCAGAAAGAGAGATCCATGTTGCTAATTTCTGCCTTGTATAATGGCTTGGGATCACTTCCATGAAATAAATGTTGCTTTGTTTTTTTCTAATTGCCCTCAATGCTGCAGAGTCAGTGTAGTTCAGAGAAAGATGGAGGCAGATGGAAATGCACAAGTAATTAAATGCATTTTTCTTTTCATGGATCTTTACTTTGTATTATTTTCCCAATAATCAACTTTGGTACCAAACATTAAAGGGATGGTTTGATATTATGGGACATATACACTCAGGTTTATTCACTTTTCGCTAAGAGTTACAGGACAGACTACTTCCACATCATGAACATGATATAACTCAATTCACAAAGTTCTCAAAAACTATCTAGCTGTGCAAGGTGTGTATTGTACAAACTTTTAATCCACAGAACAACAATGGAGCTGGTTTTAAAACACTGATTGCTCTGTCCTTGTTGGACTGAACAAAATATACAGCACTTACACAATAACCGGTGTGTGTGTGTGTGTGTGTGTGTGTGTGTGTGTGTGTGTGTGTGTGTGTGTGTGTGTGTGAGAGAGAGAGAGTACCTGGTTATACTATGAAAACCAGAATAAGCAAAAAAAAGAATGCAACTATTTAATTGTGGTTTGTTAAATTACTCATCTTTAGTACTATATGCAATAATTGTTTAGACTGTTTATTTCCTTTTATTTACCAAAACATAATGTTATTAATGTAACACTAAATGTGGCTATCACCAGGTTTCATACAAGTTAGACCAACTGTGAGTTGATATTCAGTGAAGCTTGATCACTAGTTGTCCAAAATGTATATTTTTTTGAACATTCATGAGGATCTTAAGATCCTGATAATCCGTTTTTGTTGGCTGGCCTCCATTAAAAAAAATCCAGGAGTTGAACAGTTCAACTGCAACGTGCAGATCTTTGGATCACAGCGCCATCTGCTGGTGGAGAAGCATCTCTCACATTCTTTGTCTGCACCAGTAACACTAAACACTTCACATTTACACAGTCGAGAAATGACTCAAAACATGTATCTCACCTTGTCTTATGCACGTACCTGTCACATAAAAGGGTAAGCATATTTGATTGTTCATAACCTTTATTTTCAAACATCATAAAGGGGATTAAAATAGTTTCCATTTATTTCACAAAAGACTTTACAAGTGCTTTAAAGTAGCTTGAAGAACAAATTAAAAGAAGAACACGCTTTGCTGCTTCAGTTCCGTCCACCAACCCAAGCTTCTCTTAAAGTAGTAACTATATTAACATAAATGTATGCTCATGTATGTTTATTCATGGAGCATTAGCCAGGATCACTGAGTAGAGTAAGTGTCACTTCTCTGATTCATCGAGAGCTCCATCATAGTCCATCTTTTCCTCCACCTCTTTTTAGCTATTTGCTATAAATGGTCAGGTTTTTTTATTGTTACTTGTTTTGACTTTTAAACATCAGTATCCTTAAATCACTTTCAGTAGCCCGCTATGAAAACTGGAAAATGCCAGCAGCCGATGAATAGTCACATTGTCCTGCGTAAAACTACAAATTTGTTGCTTTTTTTAATTCAATTTTGAATAAACAAACAAAATATAATGTGTTAATTGGTGAGTTTTAGAATAGCTGGTTGGTGGATTGTGTCACCTTTGGACAGATACAGGTGATCTGTTTCCCCTTTTTTCCCATCTTTATGCTAAGATAAGCTAACAAGCTGCTGGTAGTAGCTTCAAATTCATAGTACAGCTAAGAGTAGTATCTGTTTCTTTAAGAGCATATTGCCCTCGAGAATGCTCCTAATTTCTAAAATCATCATTTTTCATTATCTGAAACCGGGTACAGGTATCTCTGGACCTCAGTGCACGAAAACACAGTGAGTGAGGAACCAGGCCAGCCCAACCTAAACGCAGGGTAGACGGGTTCAGTGAATGTGGAGTGGAAGGTATGGAGGTGCGTCAGTGTGCCAGACTGGACTCCGTAGAAGGACAGAGTGCCAGCGGGCCAGTCCAGATATGCTGCTATTCTTTTAGAATTGGAAGAAAAGGGAACACAAATCTCTGTTTCTCTGTCTTTGTGAAAAGCAGAGAAACCCTCATCAGAGCAGAACAGACTCCAGGACGTCTCGTTCCACCCGAGCCTACTGTCATCTCCTTTGCTACTCCTGCCGATACCCCTGTAGGTTACACCCATATAAACCCCTCCTTCTCTGTCCACTTCCCAGTAACATCGACCAGTCAGACTGTTCATACACAGCAGCTGCTTCCAGTAGTCAAATCTGTCTGGGTGATGAGGACGTGACTGATTTTCTATCACCAGTGTTACTTCTTTCTTGTTCTTAGACACTATGAGCTTTCTGTGTGCTGTGTTTGGGTCCAGTGCAAGTTCATTGGCATCTGATGGAGAGAAAAAGATGAATTTTAGCTTCTAAATTTCATTTTGTCAATTTATCTCGTGCCGTTTTCTTTTCCGTAATCAAACTTCAACTTACACTTCAACAGACCACATTTTAACCTGTGCTCTCCCTCATGGTCCATCCTGGATGAAGAAATGACCGTCATGTTCTCTTCAATTAACACACAGGCTTTTATAAACCCCCTCTAATGACTAATTGCTTTTGTTCCATATTAACCATCAACTGTTGTTAGCAGTCATTGTCTTTGCATACCTAAGAGTGTCCAGTCTCCACAGTGGATCCTTCAGTCCAGCTGAGAGCAGCTTCCCTCCAGAGTCTCCTAGATGATTGTAGCTCAGATCCAGCTCTCTGAGATGGGACGGGTTGGAGCTCAGAGCTGAGGCTAAAGAGGCACAGCCTTGCTTCGTGACAAGACAGCCTGACAACCTACATACACACACAGACACACATTTTATTGATTCTAAGATTTGCCTTTTTAAGTTTTCCCACTTTTGTAAATTTGCAGGACCAGATTCAAACATGTATCTAACCTTTGCATCTTGCTTCCTTAGTATGTTGCTTTTTTAGAGTAATTACATTACTTTACATTTGCATCACAAAGCCAATAATTTCCAGGTTACTTCTTAATAATTTAGCCTCTGTGTTTTGCTGTTGGGTCCGCTTCCTGCTTTACACGTAAAAAAAAGTATCCTTTTGTATATTGGTTTGCTCCTGTTTCTTTTAGTTTTTTTTTTTTTTTTTTTTACCAAAGATACACTTAGAGGAGCCAGCCACTGTTTGTACCAGACTTATTAGATTTGGCTGTACCTTTAATCCCTCAATTGTTTGGGAATTTTTTTGTTCTTTTTCTTTGGTGGTGGGGCTGGCTGATTTGCTGGCGTGGACACTAAATGTTAGCGTAGCTGTCTTTTGGTTTGAGTCACCTTAGCTGCTGTGAGTTGCAAATTGTAGTGCTGCAGACCAGCTTTGACTTTTTGGATATATATATATATATATATATAAAAGACAAATCATAAGATATATATCTTATGATTTGTCTTTGTCTTTTTTTAATATATATAAGACAAATCATAAGATATATATCTTGTGATTTGTCTTTTTTTTTTTTTTTTTTTTTTTTTTTTCATCAGTTAACACATAACTCTACACTTGCCATTTTAGAGCAGTCTGGTCCCACATTGTTTATTTTCTTCAGTTGTTAATTCAGGGTTAATTTGATTCACGTATTAAATGTACAGTTTAAGCCAACACTCCTGTATTATGGACTGCATAAGCCTCCTTTGGACATCCAATGCTGCCACCGTGTTCAGTGTTTTTATTTACTACATTGTTAATAAAATATTTCTGGTATAGAAATTTATATTGGGTCTTTAGCATTGAGTTTTCTGAAGGTCACATTTAAAAATATCCTCTGCAGGAAATTGCTGCCACATAGGTTGTCTCATCTTTGGCAGGGCATTAACCTGCATGTAAAACAGGATTTCAAAGACCACCTCTTAAAAATAGTGAATAACTCTGACCTGAGAGATTCCAGGCTACATCGTGGACTCGATAGTCTAGCAGAGAGCAGTTTCACTCCTGAATCCTGCAGGTCGTTGTTACTAAGATCCAGTTCTCTTAGCTCAGATGACTCGGAGGTGAGAGTTGAGGACAGAGCATCACAACTTCTCCAAGACAACTTACAGCCACTCAGCCTTAATGGACATAAACATAAGAGATTGTCTGCATGCTGTGGAAACTTAGTAAATTAACTGCTCATAAGGATGTTGTTTTAAATAAATCTAAACACAGAAAAAAACCCTGCTGGTAAAGTGAGAAATGGAGACAAAAAAGATGAATTTATAGTGCAACTTTGATCTTACCAAACACCTTCCAGTCTGCAGTTTGGATTCTCAAGTCCAGCAGAAAGCATTTTCACACCTGAATCCTGCAGGTCATTGTTGCTCAGATTCAGTTCCTTGAGACAGGAGAAGGAGCTGAGAGCTGAGGACAGAGCTTCACAGCTCTTCATTGACAGCTTGCATCCTCTCAGGCTTTATGGGAATCAAAGGATAATGACATGTTGATGTTTGATATTATAAACCCGTGGCTGTGCTTTTTGCCCCCAGTGAATGTGTAATTGGAGCTCAAATGATGAAAAATTAAGAAAAAAGAGAAAGTACTGTATTTTCTTATCTTCATACTATATTACAAGAGATCTCTATGTTTGTTTGTTTGTACCTCACATATCTCAACAACCGTTCGTCCCATCTGTTTCAAACTTGGTGGGTGGACAGCTTGAGGATGTGCACTGACAAATTCAGTGCGATTTGGACACGTGACACATTTGATATTAATAAACTTTGATAAAAAAGGCAACTGGCGCTCTGTGCAGCAGTGAGAGTGGACTCCGTCCACTGGCAATGCACTATTAGATTGCAAATTGTTGTCACTATTTCAAGGCCTGTTTTTACAATAAAGGTATAAAAAAAAGAAGCGTGCTGACTACCTAGAGTTCTCTTCTTGTCTTATGTCCTTGATAATTATTTGCCAGGTTCACCTTTGTATAATAGAGCAGTTTAATTCTCCTGCATGTGTGTTATACAGTATACCCATGCTTTATTCCTCTTCTCTTACCTGAGGGTTTCTCGAGTGCAGTGGGGACTTGCCAGTCGAGCAGAAATCTGTGTCACTCCTGAATCTCTCAAGTCATTGTTACTCAGGTCCAGCGCTCTCAAACCAGAAAAACGGGAGCTGAGAACTGATGCAATCTCCTCGCAGCACTTCTCTGTCAGGCTGGTTTGAGTCAACCTTCAAAATCAAGACAAAATTCTCTTTCAGCCTTCATTGTTCTAAATGAGCAGCAAGAACTTGATTGTGCAGAATGATGGTGTTATGAGCTTACCTGAGAGTTTCCAGTGTGCAGTGTGGATGCTGCAGTCCATCAGAGAGAAGCTTCACTCCTGAATCCTGCAGGTAGTTGTGACTCAGGTCCAGCTCTGTCAAGTTAGAAGACTGTAAGCGAAGAACTGACGACAGAGCTTCACATCCTCTCCATGAGAGCTCACAGCCACTGAGTCTGAAGAAGAATTTCAACAGGAACAGTTTAATAAAGAATATATGTAAATGGATTTTATTTCTGTATTTATTGCTTTATTATATATTATAATTCGTTTTTACATCATTTGTTGCTGAGCACCTGAGGGGCAATGAAACCCCTTAAAACTCATTAACATACGGCAACTTTAGATTTGTGGAGCCCTACCGGCATTACATGACCCAAATGATATTACACTTATTTCACAGAAACATTAAAGACTAAGAAGTACATTTAGAAATTAAGTAACATAGTTATGGAACCAAATGTTGATTGTAAATAAAAACCCTTACCAATGTCAGCTAACAAGGGTTTTACTGTTTCAGAGAAAGATATTCATTCAGTGGAACAATCGTCATTTCAGCTTTTGGATAAAGGTTTAAATTCTTGGGGGATCCTAACCTGATAGTTTCCAGTGTGCAGCCTGGACTCGCCAGTCCTGCAGAGAGGAGGCTCAATCCTGAATCCTGCAGGTTGTTATCACTCAGGTCCAGCTCTCTCAGACGGGAGGACAGAGTACTGAGAACTGAGGCCAAAGCTTCACAGCTTCCCTCTGACAGCTTGCATTCACTGAGCCTTCACACATAAACATAATGATTAGTTTTAATGAAAATATTTCTCTGACAAACACTACTGCCTGTGTGTCGATAGCTGGATGCATGGAATAACTATAGTGATATATTCTATAATTACTTGTAAAGCATCTTATTAAACACTGTATACATCAGAAACTCATCACAACATCACAAATACTGACCTGATAGTTTTCAGTGCACACTGTGAACTCTCTAGTCCCAGAGAAAGCCACCTTAGTCCTGAATCCTGAAAGTTGTTGTGACTCAGGTCCAGCTCACTCAGACTGGAGCATTTGAGAACGGATGAGAGCTCCAGACACGAAACCTCCGTTAGGCCTGTTTGAATCAACCTGGCACAATAAATGACAAATTTTGTGTGATTTCAAATATGAACCAAACTACAGCATCAGCAGTGTCTTTTTTTTTTTTTTTTTTTACATGGGCTTGAAGACCATAGTATCCTGTACTATAGCCTTTACCTAAAGACCCAAGTCAGACTGGACCCAAATTTTACTTAATTTACTTCCATTGGTCTATGTGCCAATTTGTCCAATAACCAAACAAATTAGAATGGATCAGAGCACACTAATTATTAGCTTTGATCTCATCAAAAATAACTACAGAATAAGATATTTTAGGAAATCAGTGGCATATGTTAAAATGTATTCTAGCAAATGACAATAATATTTTAAAATATAATTTCACAGCTATCAAATTGGTTAGAAAATGATTACCCATTTATCACCTTGCTACACCACCTTTCTACAGAATCTTTTAATCGTTGGTTCAGACGGTAAAAATACGACTTAATTAAGTTTATAAATCAGTCATTGTACAACTTTTTGTTGTTGTTTTAGTTATGATATTTAAATGTATCATTCGAACCCATTTTGGATCCAGTGTAATTATTCTCAGATTTCCTTTGGAGTGGGTCTCTTTTTTTTTAATAAATGAATGTGTGTGTGCTGGGTTCTGATAGGTTTTCCATGGGTTGACCGTTTTAAATCAAATCAAGACTTACACTGGAATGTGGCATAAAGTTCAGAGCTAAACTATGATTTCTGTGAGGTTAAAGTCAGCTGTTTAATTTAATGACAGACAGCAATTTATGTTGTTTGTCCCATTATTTGTCATGTCTGGAGTGCCAGACAACTGTGGTTGTGTATTGGAATGTAAATTGTCACAGAGGTGAAGCCTCTGAGAAGAACTGTTGTCTCCCTAGTTTGCAGGAATGTTTGGTGTTTGTGGCCTGAAGTTTTCAGTGGGTCACTTCAGTGGGACACTGGTGGTGGTGGTGTCCTGTTTAACAAGTAATTCCTCAAAGAAATTGACCAGGCCTATTCTAGACTGAGCTTGTACATCCACAATATTTACAGGTCAAACCATTAGAACCTTATTAGAGTGCGCTCAACCCTTCTTGATTGTAATAACATCACATAAATGCATCATAGCATCATCTAACCTGAGAGTTTCCAGTCTACAGCTTGGATTCATCAGTCCAGCAGACAGAAGTGTCACCCCTGAGTCCTGCAGGTCATTTATACTCAGGTCGAGCTCCTGCAGGTTACAGGACTCCAAGCTAAGAACTGAGGACAGAACTTCGCAGCTCCTCCAGGACAGCTTGCAGCCACGCAGCCTAAAGAAGAATTACAAGTGAAGTGCCTGAAATGACTTGTTTTTCTAACTTGAACAACAGTGTTCTGAAACAGTCCAGTTATTTACTTACAGAGATTTATTAGAAGCTTTGACAACTGGCAGCAGCCTCAGAAGACCTTCCTCAGATGCAGAGTATTCCTTCAAGTCAAATATGTCCAAGTATTTCTCTGATGACAGTAAGATGAAGACCAGAGCCGACCACTGAGCAGGAGACAGTTTCCTTGAGGACAGACTACCTGAACTCACGTACTGTTGGATCTCTTCCACTAGAGAATGATCCTTCAGCTCATTCAGACAGTGAAACAGGTTGATGCATCGCTCTGGAGATGGATTCTTTCTGATCTTCTTCTTTATGTACTGCACTGTCTCCTGGCGGCTCTCTGAACTACATCCTTTGTGTTTGAATAGGCTTTTAAAGACACTCGAGTTCAGATCCAGTGAAAGGCCCACAAGGAAGCGGAGGAACAAGTCCAGGTGTCCGTTTGTGCTCTGTAAAGCCTTATCTACTGCACTCTGGCTGAGATGTGTTAATCTGGATTTGCTTTTTATCATTGCAGACCATGTGGATGCTGATTCTGGTTCTGACAGGAGATTAACTCCAGTGTTGATGAAAGTCAGGAGGACATAAAAGGCAGCCAGAAACTCCTGAATGCTCAGATGGACAAAACAGAAAACCTTCTTCTTGTACAGCCCATGCTCTTCTTTAAAGATCTGCGTGAACACTCCTGAGTAGACCGAGGCTGCTCTGATATCAATGCAGCAGTCTGTGAGATCTGCTTCATAGAAGATCAGGTTTCCTTTCTGCAGCTGCTCAAAAGCCAGTTTCCCAAGAGATAGAATCATCTTGCTGGTCTCTGGGTTCCAGAGTGGATCTGTCTCAGCTTTCCTGTGATATTTGACGTTCGCTAATTTGGACTGAACCACCAGGAAATGTGTGTACATCTCAGTCAGGGTCTTGGGCAGCTCTCCTCTCTCACTGGTTTTTAGCACATCCTCCAGAACTGTGGCCGTGATCCAGCAGAAGACCGGGATGTGGCACATAATGTGGAGGCTTTGGGACGTCTTGATGTGGGAGGTGATCCTGCTGGCCTGCTCCCCCTCTCTGAATCTCTTCCTGAAGTACTCCTCCTTCTGTGGGTCTGTGAACCCTCTCACCTCTGTCACCATGTCAACACATTCAGGAGGTACCTGATTGGCTGCTGCAGGTCGTGTTGTTATCCAGAGGCGAGCACAAGGAAGCAGTTTACCCCTGATGAGGTTTGTCAGCAGCACATCCACTGTGGTGGCCTCTGTCACATCAGTCAGGATCGTGTTATTCTGGAAGTCCAAAGGAAGTTGGCACTCATCCAGACCGTCGAAGATGAACACAATCTTGAATTTGTCAAAGCCACAAATTTCTGCCTCTTTAGTCTCAGTAAAGAAGAGATGAATAAGTTCCACTAAGCTGAAGGCTTTTCCTTTCAGCAAGTTCAACTCTCGGAAAGTGAATGGAAAGGTGAACTGTGTGTCCTTGTTAGCTTTGCCTTCAGCCCAGTCGAGAGTGAACTTATGTGTTAGGACTGTTTTTCCGATCCCTGCCACACCCTTAGTCATAACAGTTCTGCTTGAATTACCTTTCCCAGGTAGGGGTTTGAAGATGTCTTCACATCTGATCAGGGTTTCCATCTTTGTCGGGTACCTGGATGCTGCTTCAATCTGTCTGATTTCATGTTCGTCATTGACGTCTCCGTTCCCCCCTTCTGTGATGTAGAGCTCCGTGTAGATATCCTTCAGAAGTGTTGGGTTTCCTTCTTTGGGGATGCCCTCAACCAGGTACTGAAAATTCTCCTTCAGGTGAGATTTGAGGGTGCGTTGGCACAGAACTGTAAGACTGTCTGAATGAAGATATGACAAATTAAATCAATTAGTGAATGTAAACAGAAAAGCTGAATTGTGTGTGAATTTACACTTTATATAATTATACTGCCCTCACTGTGCTTCTATGGGGAGATTCTGATCTTCTAATTAGATGTAGGCTGACTGTACAGATTACATTGTTCTCTAAAAAGTGTTTTACCACACTGATTTAGCATTGCCTTCCTACTACACTATCGGACTCACAATGGACAGATTTTAAAAATTGTTGCAGCAAAATCATATTTTTATTCAGAGTTTTCTTGTCCCTGCCACCTAAATTACCCATAATGCAACTAAACCACCAACAAATACAGTAGCTCCAAAGATTCAGGTGTGTTATACTAGCAGCGGCTAATGTAGCCTCGAGCCTCTTGCCTTAAGCAGAGATGAGGACGTCTGGTAAGCTAAACAATTTTTTAAACAAGACATACCCAGAGTTTTTCATTTTTAAACTCTTTGGTCCACTTCTGGTTCAACTTTCAGACAGATGACCTCAAATTATTTTCAAGCATTCTTTGGTATGATGCAAAATGACTGGAAGCTGCCCTGTCCACTTCCAACACTTCCACCACTGTTGGTATTAGGTTCTTCTCCTGAAAAGCTGTTTTTGGTCGGCACCAAACATGTCTGCTGTTACTGTAGCCGAACAACTCTATATTCTATTCCTCTGTCCAGAGCACATTATTTCAAAGGAATTGAATCCATTCACTTGGCTAACATTTAGAAAGTCTGTATGGTCCATATAATTTGATTATTTGATTATTATTTTTCTAGTCTGGTGGAAGTCTGTGCACACATGCTCTGCCCAGTACGCATTCATCGGGCCAGCATGGGAATGTCTCACAAGACATCATGTTTTAAAACTGTGTATACAGTGAAACACAGAGAGATCAACCTGGCGGTAATAGGTTTAATCAGCATTGTGTGAACCTGTTTCACAAGGGTTTGAATGTAGTGGATGGAAGTGTCAAGCGGCAGCGTTTTCTTGCTTGATGTGATTCAAACTACCTTTAGTGTAACATTAAACCTGTTCAGTCTTACTGGTATGCAGACTTTCAGCCAGCTCATCCTCCTTCATATTCCTCAGGAAATGCACTGTGAACTTCAAAAATGACTCTGCAAATTTTCTTCCGTTTCTCCTCTTCACTGGTCACCTCCTCCTCATCCTCACTCTGACACTCAGGGTAATTTGCACTCAGAAGCTTCTGGACCCTCTTAAGTTCACTCTTCACAAAAGACATCATGTTCTCCTCGAGCATCTTCAACAGAAATTTAACTTTTAGTCCATATAACACCGGTAGTACACATTATCAGTATCGCTGAGGTCGGGGGTCATTTTAGGCCCATAATCAAATCCTCTGGACAATTCATGGGAGTGATTCAGTGATAAGTACTGATCTAAAGTGCACTTTTATAAAGTTCTAAAGAGCATTTAATGTGTGGACCATAAATATGGAGGCGAGGTCTGCCGAATGCCGCTGGACTGGTTGATCACTGGGAACCTCTGACTTCTCCTGGTGAACTCTGTCAAGACAGCACAGTGTTAGATTCAAAGGAAAACAAACACACTGACACATCTGCTTAAAGTTGCTGTGTTCACTCTCGATAGAAACCCAAGATCTACATCACCGTAAATGATAATTAAAGGATGCAATTATGTGAAGGATACTTACCAGCCAGACATAAACTAATATCTTTTGGAAGTAATAAACACAGTAATAAACACATGTTCTTTTCTTTGCTCAGCAGAGCAGTGTCCTTACTTACTTAGTGTCTACTTATAGACATACAGCTTGTTACAGCAGAGTTTTGTTCTACTGATAATTGAAACGTGGGCATACACCTCCTCTGTAGCCTATACTCTGTCGCTACTGCTTTAGTTGTAAAACTGTGGATCATTTTTTTGTGAGCATCCCAACCCCCGCAAAACATTTGTCTCACTATATGAATTTAATCCAGTTTTGATAACTTCTGGAAAGTCTAGCAGAGCACCGTGATTTAATTATTTTATCCCCATTAAATTAGGATGGGGTTAAGCAGAAGTTAATCAGCTTGACCAGCAAAAGCCTCTGGTTCATGCATGGTCTGCCCATACAGTATGCCCACTATTGCATACATTCAGCCAGCATTGGAATGTCCCACCAGACACCAGCTCTAAAAACTCTACTACTACTATTACTGTGAAATGCAAAGAGATTTAACTGGTGGAGATGGTTTAAATCATCACTGCGTGAATTAATTTGGTCAAGACTTGAATGTGACTGACTTATGTGACTCATATGTAAGGCATTATAGCTTTAATGTCAACACTATTACAGTCGATTTATGCTGACTTACTTGGCTTGAGAAAAATGCATTTGAAAAGCAAGTGGTTGTTCCATAGATCGATAACTCTGCAGGGACACACAGCTGGGTGTGGTAGAGTCTGCTGCCTCTTGCTGCGAATGGCCTTTAACACAATACAGACATATCTTTTTAACTGCATAATGATGATGGAGTTAATTGAGAGCTGAACTCTTGAGGATGGTTACAAACACACTGAGATCTTCAGCTCACCTCTTAGCTTTGATCTGGCTCCCATGTTTTCCGGACAGGGTGGATTTGGAGGGAGGGACTCCCTCCTCCCTCTTCTCAGACTGACTCATTGCTGACCAGAGACCTTGTAAGAAATACAGTTAACATGTTAACTAGTATTTCACAAAACTGCACAAAGTCTAAATCTCTGCATACCTACAATACTTAAAGAACTAGAATTACCACCTAGCGGTTTATGCCTCCGCTCATCACTCAAACTGTAGTTTCCATGCATATATCTCCAAACTCATATAGAAGTTGTTGCATAAAAGGTCTAAATTTTAAATCCTGGACGCTTTGCATACAACCTCAATACTTACAGCACAGAATATCTATACAATTACCAACATTTTTGGATGGACATCCAGGGTTAATATCAATATCAATTCAGTATCTGTCACAAATTTGAAATATGTTCACAATCTCCCCTAATGCTCCTCGGTCGAATAATAGACAGAACAGAATCATAAGGATAAAATATTAAGTTGTTTTGAACTGAGCAAGGAAAACTGGTCAGATTTTATTTTACCTTTAGTGAATGAGATCACAAGGTACTCCACTCAGCTGCCTTCATAAAACATAAAAGGCAGCCACTTAGGATAGGAATTAATTAACAAGTCATAACTTGTAACAGGGCATGGGTTGGGCCTACACTTGCACTGTCATCATGTTGCCTGAGGTTGCAGCCAAATACACACTGCACTGAGATCCAGGGTGAATCCAAAGAAAATTGTTTTTATTCCCCTAACGAGTTACAGTGATAGACAGAGCCAGCAGAGGGAATCTCATTTAACATGAATTTGACCAAAGAATATACCAACAGTTTTACTGACACCTTTAAAATAATGGTGTTAAAATTGCTCAAAGACTGACTTCCTCAATACTATGCCAAATCAATGCCTGAACGATTAGTGCTCTGAAAGTTTTCCACAAGTAACAAAAAACAAGTTTGACAGGCTGGAGTTGAAGATTTCCTGGATGTTCAAGATTTTTGTATTTTCAGAGGATTGTGCAAATCAATGAGGAATTAAAATAATGAATACTGTATATTTACAGAAGTCTACTATACTCATTTTCTAACTCCACGCCTACTGATTTTTTTTGAATTTTTCAGACTCTTAGTTTTCAGTCGCAACGAACGCTATACCTCAGTTGCTATTTCTACTCTGTCTGGAGATAAAACATTTTTCACAAATGGAATAGAACTCCCCAACCCTAACTCTAACCCTTACAACCTGCAAACAGATTTGTATCTGTTCCCCTTTCATTCGGTTCTATCAGTCAGTTTTACAGAAAATATACTCGGTCCTTTGGACCTCATGGTGCTGACATTCATGTATCACCAAGGAAACAGTATCCACGTCAATTTCTCACTAACTTCGGAATTTGACAAAGTGAAGTCTCATATTAGCTTTAGTTGAACTTTGTTTTGGAGGAATCAAATTTCTAAAGTGTGAAAATTGGTCAAAATTTTCTTCTGACTACTGGGTTGGACCACATAAACAGATCTGACTCCAGATCTTTGGTGGGGAACCACCATGTAAGAAAAGACAAAGCAAAGGCCAATTAAAGAAAAAAATTTACTTTGGATAAAAGACTTACCTGTTGAAATCACATCCAGGTGGAGTTGAAATTTTAAACATTAAACCAGCCCCCGGTCCACCATACTTTATATATATAAATACATATATATATATATATATATATATATATATATAAATACATATATATATCTTCCTCTACAATCCAATCAACAGAAGACCTTCAAAAAATAAAAAAGACAAACAATCCAGAGAAAGTGGTGCAGAGTTGTCTGGTGTGCAGATCATTGTGTTGATGATCGTATGTGGGAATTTTTTGATTTTATACACTTTATTAATCCCCGAGGGGAAATTTCTTCACTACAGCAGGGGGGCTCTCAGGGGGGAGATGCTGCAGCAGGCTGCCACTAGCGCGGCGCCAGGTAACCTGACCTGAGGTGCATGTTTTTGGATGATGGGAGGAAGCCGGAGAACCCGGAGAGAACCCACGCAAACACAGGGAGAACATGCAAACTCCACACAGAAAGGCCCAGGACCGGATTCGAACCCTGAACCTTTTTTGCTGTGAGGTGACAGTGCTAACCACTGCACCACCGTGCCGCCCAAATGCCAGTTTTACTTCTCTTCCTACTACTACAACTACTACTCTTCCAGTAGTACTGTTACAGATACACTGTAACTGTACACTGGATGAGAAGTAAAACTGGTATTCCTTCTTTGCCTTTTTATTTTTTGAAGGTCTTTTTTCTGTTGATTGGGTTGCAGACAGAGAGATACAGTAAATCATAAATTTACAGAAAGACACATGACAACAAGTTTAACATTTTAAAAAAATGATGATCTTTGACACTGCTGCTGAGTGAGAAGCTGCAGGTGGTGGGGGTGGACACGTCCACCGTCTCCTGGATCACTGACTGCCTGACAGGCAGACCACAGTTTGTCCGATTGAGCGGTGTTCTGTCTGATACGGTGGTCAGTGGTACGGGAGGCCCACAGGGGGCTGTGCTGTCTCCCCTCTTGTTCACCTTGTACACCATTGACTTCCAGTACAACTCGGGGTCATGCCATCTGCTGACTCTGCAGTGGTTGGGTGTATAAGGGACAGACGGGAGGAGGAGTACAGGGCAGTAGTGGGTGACTTTGTGGAGTGGGCTGGTATAAATCAGCTGCTTCTGAACGTGGCCCAGACCAGAGAGATGGTGATTGACTTCAGAAGGAAGACCACGGCTCCACCACTGCTGTGGGTTCTGGGAGAGGATGTGGACATGGTGGAGGAGTACAAGTTCCTGGGTGTCTCCATCGACAACAGACTGAGCTGGAAGGCCAACATCAACGCTGTCTACAAGAAGGGGATAAGTAGGCTCTTTTTCTTGAGAAAACTTTCAATCCTTCAATGTGTGCAGCAAGATGTTGGAGTTGTTCTACCAATCTGTTGTGGCCAGTGAACTGTACTTCGCCGTAGTCTGCTGGGGGAGCAGCATTGGAGCCGGTGACACCAACAGACTTAACAAACTGGTGAAGAAGGCTGGCTCCATAATTGGCTGCAAACTGGACTCTATTTTTATTCGGGCAATTTGTATTGGTTTTATCGTGTATCTTTCCATGCTGCTGTAGCGAACACCTTTCCCCTTGTGGAATCAATTAAGTCTGTCTGTCTGTCTGTCTGTCTGTCTATCTATCTATCTATCTATTTATCTATCTATCTATATATATATATATATATATATATATAAAACTGGATTTGTACCATTATGTAATGTAATTTGATTGTTCTTAAAACTGATTTGTTAAATTTGGAATAAAAACATTTGTTTTTTATTTGAGGAACTGGTATTGAAGTCAAATATTTACTGGTATCAAAAATGCTTGAATGATACCCATCTCTAGTGTTTCTTTATTGAACCATAGCTTACAGCAACATGCTAGCTGATATGCGCTAGCATTAGCTAACAGACAACATTAGTGGGGTGTGAGGGTGTATTTGGCAAGCAAACTGAGGCAAACAATAAGAAAACTTTAATTTACTTTCAATGATTAGTGAACCTCAAAGTTAGCTACTGTACATAGCCTAAAGCACACTGCAACGTCGCTTCCTTCAGCAAAACTATTTCCCCACTGTTTGTTCATTTTGAAAGGTCGGGCTTGTGCTCTTTATTGTGAGGATTCCTGTCTGTCCCTAGTGTGTTTTCCTCTGTTTAACCCCCAATCCCTCTCCTCATGTGTGCTGTCATTCCCCTCTGTTTGTTATTGTTGTGCCATGTGCTTCTGTTTCGTTTTTGTCTCCTCAGCAGTACCCTCCTCCGAGTTCCGCCCACTGATGCGCTCTCTCCATCAGCACAGCTGTGCTTCATCTCCTGTGATCACCTCCAGCTGGTATAAATGCTCCGGTCATTCTCCTCCAAGCTGTCAGTCCGTCTGTCCACCTACCCGGTATCACGTCCCGTAAGTCTGTCTGTCTCTTTACTTGAGAAATTCCGGTTCTGACTCCCCGTCTGTTTCCTGTACCTGCCATTCAGCGTCGAGCCTCGGGCATTCACCTGAACGAAAAAGATTCCAGTTCGTTCCGTGGAGATCAACTGTATAAGTCTTGGCAATCCTGTGTCAAACCTCGGGTGTCACACAGTCTGCCCTGCCGTCCAGTGTCGAGCCTCAGGTTTCACCTGTGCAAAGAAGTCTTCCAGTTCGTTCCTCGGAGATCAGCTGTCAAAGTTTTGGCAATCCTGTGTCGAACCTCGGGTGTCACACAGTCGACCCTGCCTGATCTCCTGTGTAGGACCACGGAGATCCACACAGCGGTCCAGCTTGTCTGCTGCTCTTGTGGCGGACCTCGGGATTCCCCACAGCAAAGCCATGCCTTCTCTGCCTGCCTGCCTGCCAGCCACTTCCGCAGCAGAGCCACACACCAGCTCGGACCCAAGCGGAGCACATGGACGCGCCTCCGTCTGACGTGACTGTATTCTGCCGGTTTTCCTGCCACTCTCGGATTCAGAGGAGAGAGAGAGAGAGAGAAGGGACTTTTTTGGCGCTTGGCCGCCTCAGAACTTAGACATTCTGTTTGTTCCCCGTTTATTCCTGCCTGGGAAAATAAAGAATCTGGCTTGAGAAAGAACTCTGCTGTCCTGTATCTGCGTTTGGGTCCGATTACACACCACACCTTAACATTTATTCCATGTGTAGAAGATACAAATGTATTTACTTTGCTTTTGTAAAACCCTCATATTACACCCTAGGGATGAGAATTGGTTGACATGGCCAACAAGTTCAACAAATTAGAGAGTTGTTTAAGGGATATTAAAGAAGGACTGTAATTAGACTGTACTGTAGCTTTGTCTGGAACTAGTTTTAAATTATTTATTTTTGAGGGGTATTGCCTTCTTTAAAACAGTTTCTTTTTTGAGTTGTAGGCAATCTGCTCAATGATTTGGTACAATGTATTTTGTTTTAAAATGAAAAAAATCTTTTGTCATCAGTTTTTGCTTGTGCAGTAATAGTATCCACATTGCAATAAGTGAAGCTGAAAAAGTCCTTAATTTTGTGACTGTTGTAGATAAACAAAGATGACATCTGGATAATAATTTGGAAAATGGTGTACCATGTTGCCGGGTTGCTCTGTACTGGAGGGTTGTGAAGAATACTATTCTATACTGTACACTATTATTAGTTATAGCAAAGAGATGGCCAACAAATAAACCTCTGTTACACTATGTACCAATTATTACATTTTGGTTTTTGAGTGACTTATAAAGCCAAGATAAAACAACCAGGCTAATTGCTGATGCACTGTAGCTTCATATTCAATGTCCGGATGTGAGACTGGCACTGATTTTCTACTCTAACTCTTGACAAGAAAGCAAATGTATGTATTTTCCACACTGTCAAATTCATGTGATTAATTGGTTGTCAGTTTTACAGGACAGAATATGCCAGTTGTCCAGTGTTACGACTGTGGTCGTAGTGTTGTTTTTGTGTATCTGTATTTTCTTTGTTTTGGTATGAATGAGAAGTTGTGGCAGGTGTGTGTGTGTGTATGCAAATGACTGTGCTGGTGCACGATCCGATTTCAACCCAAAGATTTAAAAAAGTTTTCTCCAAAAGAAGAAAAATATCAGTCCCTCTCCAGCCTCAGACCATAAAATACTGTAATGTTACAATCCACTATTGTTTCAACACACTGTACACTATATTCATGCAAGCGTGTTCAAAGGCCACTCTAAACAGAAGGCAAAAAGCAATGCAAAACATTTGAGTCAGCCAACATTTTATAACACTACAGCAAGAAAAACCTGTAAAAACCTGTACATCAAAACACATCAGCCTGTATGAAACTACATCAATCAAATAAATAAATAGGGCGGCACGGTGGTGCAGTGGTTAGCATTGTCGCCTCACAGCAAAAAAGGTTCCGGGTTCGAATCCGGTCCTGGGCCTTTCTGTGCGGAGTTTGAATGTTCTCCCTGTGCTTGCGTGGGTTCTCTTCAGTTTCTCCGGCTTCCTCCCAACACCCAAAACATGCACCTCAGGTTAGTTGGCGCCGTGGTCGAGGCAGCCTGTTGCAGCAGCTCCCCCTCGGGGTGATGCTGTAGCGAAATAATTTCCCCTCGTGGATTAATAGAGTACAATAAAAATTAAACAAAAACAGTTCTTTGTCAGCAGTTATATATGAAATATTGTAATGTGTCAAATACAAGCAGACCACTAAACCTCCTCTTGGTTAGTAGTGTGCAGTTATAAGAGTCATAGTTAACTAGATTGTGAGCTACAATGGCAATTAAACAAGATGGGAGACACTAGAAAGATAATTAAAAAAACAAAGGGAGATGTCAATAACTATAGAAATTGTAAACATTTCTCATACAACTATAATTTAGAATAAATTCTGTTTTATATATACATAGTTCTAAAACAGGATCAGATCTCATGGCAGAAAATGCCTGGATTACTGACAAAATCGAATCAATTGTCCCTTAGCCTGAGGCCGGTCTGTCCACCACTTTAAGAAATCCATTTTAAAGTGTTTCCTGCTGACAGACTAACATGGGAGAAAACATTACCTCCTTCACAGAAGAGATAAAACCTCAAATGTGAAGCAAATAAAGGCATTTATATATGTATTTGACACGTAATGTAATATATACTACATCAAAACACATCAGCCTGTATGAAACTACATGAATCAAAACAATAGCCCTGTTCTCTCTCTCTCTCTCTCTCTCTCTCTCTCTCTGTCTCTCTCTCTCTGTCTCTCTCTCTCTCTCTGTCTCTCTGTCTCTGTCTCTGTCTCTCTCTCTCTCTCTCTCTCTCTCTCTTGTGTGTAGATGTGTGTAAAATGTAAATTCAAACAATGCAATCATTTGCAAATCTCATAAACCCTTATTTAATTGACAATAGACCAAAGACAACACAAATGTTGAAACTGATACATTTTTTGATTTATGAAAGATTTGTGCTCGTTTTGAATTTGATAGCTTGCTGGTATCCACATTTCTAAAAAAGTTGTGACTGGGGCAAGAAAAGACTGGAAAAGTTGTGTAAAGGTAAAAAAAAAAAAAAAAAAAACACCTGTTCGAACATCTCACAACTAAATAGGTTAACTGACAACAGAATTTGGAAACATTTCTGTAGGGACAAGGCTGACAACCAATATTGAAGAAATGTGATCTCTCATTTAAGAGCAATGAAAATGATAGATTTTTGGGGGGGGGAAATCATGGATGCCGCATTCTGCGGGTTAAAGAGGAGAGGGACCACCCAGCTTGTTATCAGTGCACAGTTTAAAAGCCAGCATCCATGAACTTATAGGGATGCATTTGTGAACATTGCAGGTGTAGCTTTCATGTCTGGGAAGAAAAGTCAACTGCTCATTACAAACTCACATTGTGGTATGAAAAACAATACGAAAACAAAGTTTCAATATGAAATAAGTCATTGTTTTGTTGATCACCCCTCAACTATACACTTTTGGGTCACATACCTCAGGTATATAGTGAACCTTTTTAGCCACGTCATGCAGCTGGGTTTTTTTTTTGTTTTTTTAAGGCTCTAAAAGCGCCATATACACTATGTGCTCAGCACCAAACCACAGGCAGACACAGTTAGCAACTAACTTGAGGGTGCTTTTAGCAGCTAAAGTCCTAAAACAGAGTTAAAAGAGAGTAAATACAGGACCTACTTTATGATTGAATAACCAGCCACACAGTTCTATATAAATATTAATGTGTCAAAAATAATCCGTTGCTTAAAACACATAAGAAAAGAAAACACAACATTGTGGATGAACAAGCACCCAGCCTGAAGCCTGGAGATATTTACTGACCATCAACAGTGAGCTACTGTAGGTAAACGTAAGCCCTGACTGCATCCTTAAAGTCCTCTCGCCACAATGTCCTCACAATAAAGCCTCAAGGTGAACCCATATTCCAACTTTGGATAAAACCAGGCAACAGTTCGGAGCGGTTTGGAGTCAGAAGTGACCATACTTGGATGAGCCAAGGAGGAGAAAGTTGTGGCTCTGACTCGATCTGATTGGAAACCAAAAGAATACCACACCAAGCCCAACTTCAGTGGAAACCTGACTGCACTACAGACCTGTCAATCATACGCCCCCAAGTTTACCGCTTTTTTAGGCTTAATATCTAATCAATCATGCGATTATTTTCAGATAGACTGCCAGAAAACGATTAAGAAGGAGTAACTGTAGCGGATGACAAAATAATGGGTTGTGGAAGATAGTAATGGTAGTCTGTGGAGCCATTTTGGAGCCAACCCCCTAGCGACACTTTAAGGCACTTCTGCATAGGCCTCATTTTTCAGACTCAGAAGAAGCTACTTAAGCTTTTATACACAGTTTATGGCAGAAACGCCTAAATGGAATCCAACCATTTTTTATTTTATTAGTGACACCTGTGGCAAGTCAAAATGACTGCTGTGCTTTAAAGCAACAGTTGTAACAAATTGGAACTGGTCTAAGTTAATTCAAATGTCACAATTTTCTTAAGCTTTTACATTAGTAATGTAACATTTACATCAAACAGAACAGCATCCATTAACTGAAACACACATTTGCCCTTTTTGTTTACTCTTTAAATATATGTCAGTATGCTATAATTTATACGGTCATGGATTTTACAGAAGAACATTTGAAAGAAATCAAGGCTTGTTCTTTTTTGCATTCAGTGTGTGCATTTATTCCTGTGCATATAATATTTGCCCTTACAAAGTAGTCGTGGACTGCTGTGTCGTAAGTGTTCGTAGGCGATAAGCCTGTGTGTGAGAATGTGTGTGTAAGAGGCTGTGTACAGCATGTCTGTATCTGGCAGACATCAGGTTGTACAGTAAAGGATTGACAGCAGCACTGAGGTAGAAGAGAACAGACGACACAAGATTAAAATACTGAGACAGATAGTATAAAAAATACAAGTGTGTGTCAGGGTGCGACTTTGTGTAGTTGAAGCGTGCATGATTGTGTGTGTTATCATTATACAGGTCGGTGGGTGGCGCAGCATATGTGTTTGTACCTGCTGTAGGCTGTGTGTGATTAGTTTGATTGTTTTGTGAGTTTTTACATATAGGTGTCCTGTTTTGTATTTTGTCATCTGCAAATCTTCTCAGCAGAGTATTATCATGTGCTGAATCATTGTGTGTTTCCATATGTGTATTTGTTTTAATGCTAGGATCCAGATCATGTGGGCCTGTGCCAGTGTTTGAAATGGCAGGAAATGACTGCGTGTCTGTGTCCATATCATCAGTGTGTGTGTTGATTTTGACTTTTGTCTTTCCACAGATCTCACAGTATATTTCATCTCTCTCTGTAAGAGTGTGCTCATTCATCTCTCCGGTCTGGGAGTGGGCCTCAGAGAAGTGTGTGTCCATGTGGCCGAAAGATTTCGTAACAGCATGTGTGTTGATATCGTTGCTGTCTCTGCTGATATCAGAGAGTGTGTTAATGTCTGAGTTTGTGTCTGTGTGTGTTTCCTGTTTGTCAGTACCAGTGCCCAGAGAAAGAGAGAATATTGTCCGACCCACGTGGAAAGGGAGCCAGCACAGGACAAAGGCCAGGACAATCACTCCTGGAGGAGGTGGAGAGAGAGAAAGACAAATGAGGGAGAGGGACACAGGAGGAGAACATTAAAATCAGTCCTGTTCCACTCCTGGCTTCCTGGACCTGTGCCGCATGACCTGTAAAAATGACATGAGGTCTCCAAACACCTTCCTGGACTGGGCTGATTTTCTAATTGGTCTGGACCATTTAAACATAAGACATGTGATAGCCAGTGAAAACTCAAGCAATTGTGTAAATTTGTCGCTAAGATTCATTTGTCCAATCAAAATCCCTCTACTGTAAACAAGAGGCATCATGACATAACTAACAGCGAACCTTATAACTTCAACAGTTACATAACAGTAACAGCACTGTGGTGGCTATAACTAAACTAACTGACAAAGCTTACATTAACCTGCTAAGTAAAACAAAACAAAAGCTGGTTAGGTGGATCAGGACAGCTAATAATAATCTCATTCACTTACTTTGGTAATTCTAACTATTGTGATGTCATATCTTGTAATTTCAGCTGTATTGTGTCATTTATGCAATTGTAATTCAAAATATGTTAAGTTTACAATAAATATGATTTTGATCATGCTAGCAATATTCCACATTAATTTTTCAGTTTAAACAGTTCATATATTCCAGCTGTATGCTTGGTTTATACGGAGGCTAAATTTGAACTTGCAAACTGGTTCCAACTGGTTCCAGAGTATCAGTAAAACGCTCATAGATTTCCAATATTGAGAACTGATTCAATAGAGCAATCACTAATTAGATACCCACATCCTGAGAAACCATAAAAACATTTATAAAACAGGAAGTCACTATCAAGCATGTCTCTTGATGTGTTTTAATCCTTACATACTGACATTCATTATTTTGAGTGCATAAGTGCGTTCACAGTGATGTAGTATGGAGACATGCAGTGCAATACAGGTATTTGGACGATGCATTCAAAACAGTCAAAAAAGGAGCGTGAATCACTGGACACTTTCCACGCTCAATTGTCGCCATGTTGGCTACGTAGTGGAAAATGAGGGAACCACCGACATTAATAATTTTCAAAATAAAATTGTCTCAGGAAGCTGCAGTGGTTGTAGACCACAACACACAAGTGTTTATTTTTCACTAAGTACTTCCATACTGCTGTTGGATTGAAGCCATCAGTGAAACAAACAACACAAAATTAATTTCTGGGTAAAATAGTTAAAGTCGGCAGATATGTTGATGATGCATTCAATTGTTACAGTTACTTCCGGTAAGCGCAGCATGTCATTGTGCAGTTTGAGACAGGGCTACTCTGCTGAAATTCATGCACTACACAAGAATCCTAACATGTTTATTAGTGTGCTAAGGGAAGTATGTCATTTGAAACACAGCCTATGTCTTATTTAAATGTAATTCTTAAACAGCTCAAAATTTAAAATGTATTTTATATCTTTATATTATTCCTAGGTGGTTATCATCACATTTCTGTTCCACATAAAGGGAGCCTACTCAATCTACTGGGCAACCTGCATCTTCCAGTAAGTCAGAAGGTAACATTCATTGTGACCATAGTAATTATTACTGGAGCAATAGTGATGTGTGTTTTTCCTCACCCAGCATTTTGACAGTATGTCGGTGACTCTGGTCTCTACGGCTGCTTTTTGGACGGAGCCACAGCGTCCTTCCAATCAGGCTGTACATCAGTCCCAGGATGCAGAGGGGTACAAGGAAGTACAAGTTGGAGAGAATCATCATGGCCGACAACAGACCAGAGGAGACGGCATAGTCCGTGCAGCGGCACTCTCTCTTGTCAATCTCTCTTCCAAGACCTCCATCAACCCTCCCTTCCCTTCCTCCTCCCTCATCTTCCTTTTTTTTATTTGGCTTCTCTTCCTCAAGTTCCACCTTTCCTTCTTCTTCACCTCCTTCCTCATCTGCTCGTATTTTATCCGTCATTTCACCTCCATCTCCTTGTTTCCTTTCATTAAAATCTCCTATTCTCAGTTTGTCCTCCCCATCATTGCTAAACCATTTCAAATCCCCAACTCTTTCACCCCATCCCTTTGTCTCTCTTTCCCCCAACATTATTTCCTGTATTCCTCCATCCTTCAAGGCCATATGTCCACTTCCTCTTTCCCCTCCACCAATCCTAAATCCTCCCTGTTCTCCTTTGCTGCCTGTCCAGCCTCTGTCCTCCCTCCACTGGCTAAACCCAAGCTCCTCTCCCCCAACTTCTTCCACTCCAACCATGACCAACACTGGTGCAGCACTAACGGCCGCACCCAGCCACAGGCAGCCAATGACAGTCCTGGTTCTGCGCCGTGTCACCAGTGTCTTGGCTGTGATCGGCCAGCAGACCGCCAGGTACCTTTCCAGGGAGAGGAAGGTGATGTGGAGGATGGTGCAGAAGGTGCAGCACTCCGAAAGGAACATGGTCAGTTTACAGGTAAGGTCCCCTAATGTCCAGGGTCTGGGTTTCCAGAGCTACGAGAGACAAAGCAATTATATATGATGACAAACTGGAACTGACAGAGTCAAACACATTGTGTAGTGTGGATGGAGTTTCAAGCGTAAGAACTAGTCATTAAAACTTTCATAGATAGTTAGCTTACGTTAACATTCTAAATAAAACATTTTTTACAACAAACAAAATGGCACTAGGCACTACAATGAAAAATGACATAAAATGAATGAAACATTTCCTACAGATTTTCAATGCCTCAATGTCAATGTTTTCTGTAACTTTAAATCTACAACATTCATGGTTCTTAGATGATAAATCCTACAACATGGTGTACACACTAGGTGTCACCATCAGGTGTGCATTTCTGGTTCAGAGTTTAACGTATCAACAACTATGGAGTGGATAGCCATGAAAGATGGTGCACACATTTGTGTTCCTTTCAGAATGACTTTGCAGATCCCGTGATTTTCCACATTTTTGTTGTTATGGCAAACTAAAGGATTGCCATGATATTTGCTCTCGGCTTTTCCAAGAAGGCCTGATCAATCTTCCCTTGTGTTCATTTGATAAGTCTTGTCATTTCACGAGACACAACTCAGATAGATTGAAAACTGGAAGGGCAATTAGGCGGCATATGTATTTCAATTCAAAGCTTGTTTAACATGGCCCTCTTCACTTCCATTATACAATATGATACTACCACATCACCACAGAGTCAGCCTGGCTCCAGACTTTGAAACTGTCATTAACATTTCAGACATTTCAGCGATTAAAAATGGGGACGTCATCTTCAGAACCCTCCACCACATTTACACAATTTGGAGACTGAGACTGAATGATGCTGTCAGAATTGATACGTCATTTAGATGAATTAGGTTGCAATAACAGCAAAAAATAAATCTAAACAATGAAATATTGTTTGTTATTTACTTACACCTAAAGATGATGCCATTGTGCAGAGGAAATGATAGAAGAATTTAAAAGCACTCTGGCTGTGACACAGCCCTCGAATGTAACAAAACTTAATTTGGAGGCAGGGATTCCCCCTGAGGGAAACAAATTTAAACCACCATCTCTACTCCTGACAGGAAGCAAATTGTACCTGCTGCTTCATTCAAACAACTCATCTAGAAATTCTGCTTGGACTTCCTCTTGAGTTGCAACATGATCTGATTCCATATTGCCGTAACATGCATGCATAGAGAAAGGTGGACCTTGTTTATGTGTGTGTACCTTAAACAGATCCAAAGGCAGCAGTAGGAGGATCAGTAGATCACTAACAGCCATGCTGCTCAGGTACAGGTAGGTGGAACTTCTCATGTGTGGGCGGAGCAAAACCACCAGAATCGTCAGTATATTTCCCAGAAGGCCAAATAGCATCAGTGGAATGTAAATCACAGTCACACACACTAGAAAAAAAAACAAATATTTTGCCATCATTAGTGTTACAAATACACACATTGTCTGGAAAATTAAGAATTGAAATCTTTAGTTTTTAGCACACTGTTACCAATGTGAAATCTTGAAGCAGTCATCTTTTTCTAAGTGCTAGATGAAACAATTTGTACTGTACAAAGAAGCTAAAGCCTCCAGCTGGTTTGCTTGGCTTAGCACAGACTGGAAAAGGGGACACTTCGAGTCTTAGCCTGGTTCTCTAATTAACGTTATGTCTTTATTTAGGGTATAACCTCCCATAAAACCACAATATGCCATTTTTTTTTACAAATCAAACAAATGACGCATTAACTTAAAAGCTTTAAAGATTGGAGGTGGATTTTTTTTTTACCTTTGAACCAGGTCAACTGTTTCCTCCATTTACAATGTTTTTTAGGCAAAACTAACCAACAGCTGGCATCAGCTGTGTATTTATGCCATGCTTAAATAATAATCAGAGTGAAAATATTCTTTATTAATTTTCCTCACATCCAAGTCATAGCTGGGAAGGACAGATATACCATTAAAAGAAAGCAAGCATGGACAACTTTCAACAGCCAACCTATTGTCAAAGGTAATATACATTATATTAAGGGAAGTATCACACTGTTTTTTCCAAATGACACTCAAGAAACCATCAATAGAGCTTCCAGCGAACAATTTTCACAGGTTTCTTGATTTCTACAGCTAATATTTGTGTCTTTCTTTTTTTTTTTTAAGTCAGTGTTTATTGATCAAGACAGCTGGAATCCTTGGTAATAAGAGAGAAGCAGCACAAGAAGACTGGCAGCTGCCATCTTGAGTTGACGCAACAATTTCCTTCAGTGAAACATAATAAAGACCAAAGTTGCTGATATGTTTCTTTTTTACAAAACTTTTCTAAAACATTATGCATCAGCACAATTATAACCACTGTTTTTACCCACCTAATTCAATCAGTCCAAACATAGGTTCCTCCCAGTGGCAGTCATTGTTGGAGCAGTCCTCCTGGAAGCTTGATGTAAGGCCACAGTTTTTTTCTTCACAGCCACTGCCCACGTCTCCTAAGTCTATCAGGTCCATGATGATGATGGGTGGGGTGGACAGGAAAAGTGACCGCAGAGACCAGTGTGTCCCTCAGGTTACAGGGCGAAAAAGGTGACGCACACTGATGGATTTCCTATGATGCTCGATAACAGCCAACACCGAAGAGGATGGTCAGGGTGGAAAAGTGCTGCCCGGTCAAAACAAGAGATAAATGCCCGACACATATGAACACAAGCTATTTAAGTGCATACATTATACAGTGTAGTTAAATTCAGGGTTCTGTCTGCCCACTCTGCACCAATTATGTCTAAAAGATCAACCTTTACACGGAAAACTGTACAGTAACAGAGTTAATGTCCATTTAATTGAATCTTCTGAAACACTTTTATTTTTTTGTTATTTTTTTAACACTGACATTAATGCCAATAAAACAAACCATTTAAAAAGTCAGTTCATTTTTGGAAGATCTCACAAAAATAAAATGGGATTAAAACTATACATTAGTGTCCACAGCTAGAAAAAGATGACACACACACAAAACCATGTGATTTTATAAAAAAAAAAATGATATACTCACGGATGAAGAGGAGCCTTGGTGTATCTCTGCTGCGAGCACACACTTGCTTTGGCCGTGACTTACACACCTATGATCTCTCTCTCTTTTCACTCTCTCTCACCTTTTATACCTCTGTCACACACACACGCGCACACACACACACACACACACACACACACACACACACACACACACACACACACACACACATCACTTGTTGTCTGCACTACCCGTTACACATCATACATGTTTACATGAGGACACTTTAAGTTTACCAACATGCCAATGACTTTTTTTTACACCTCAAAATAAAGCAGTGTTTTATGAGTTTCAAGACAGTTTGATCTTAAAAGTAATCAAATTATGTTTCATTCATTTTTAAATACAGACCCTTTAGTCAACTAAAACTATTAGATGGAGCTAATTTTAAGTACTCTGTAGAAACTTTGCTTCAATCTGATTGTTCCCAACCGAGGGTTTGGTTCCCTCCAAAGGGTCACATGATAAGTCTGAGGGGTCGTGAGAGGATTAAAGCAGCCTACATACCATAATTTGGTTGTCTACATGAAAGAAGTGCAGCCAGAAACTTGGTGACATGGTGAATACTTGCAGGGCTAGTTTAGGCTGTCCTACATGGAGAGTTAAACTTTAACTCTGTACCCAACCCAGCCAGACTTGTGCTAGTCTGTTGCCATTGCTCACCTTTCACCGACATTTCATTCGTCATCATACACCATTTTATTCAATATAAGGTTTGATTGTGTAAAAATGGCACACATGGAAATTTTGGGATATGTTAGACGATAAGTGAACCCTCGGTTCTTGTCGTCAACATGTTGGAGTCTGGTGAAATGGGCAACTGTGAGGAGCTGAGTAACATTGATGAAGGTTTTAGTATCCCCCCATAGACTGTATATAAAAGAGTATCTTACAGCTCTTCTGAAAGGGATGAGCTGTCTTATGAGATTTTGAAACATCAAATTTGGTTTTACAGGAAATCATATCATTGCTCATATCTGTGTGGGAAGAGGGACATTTGCCAAATTAAATAGACTTCAATGAGTAAACCTGGGGTTTCTACGGTCTGTGGGTAGTTGATGGTTTTGCCTGATCGGTAATTCGGCCTTAGTATTGTCTCTATTACTGGCAGAATCTTTTTGATGCATGGTCAATTACATTTTTTTGTCTTTATTTTTATCCTTAATATAAGACAGGCTATTTTGTAGACGCAAACATTTGATTTGATTAGATTTTTTTCGCTGAGGGGTAAATTAAGTTTGGTCCGCAATCCAACACAGATACAGTAGGTGGCGGTAATACAACTTAATATTGAATGCACCCGCTATAAAATAATGAACGAAGAAGAGCTTCCACAACCACAAAAGAAGAAAACTAAATACCAGCAGCTCTATCAAGAAACGTACAATGGCTTTAAGAGCTGCTTTGAGAAGCAAGTTCAGCTTATCAGGTAGGAGTGTAGACATAGTAAACATCATGGAGGGGAAGTTTAATTGTATGCATCGCCATTCTTGTCTTTATGTCTTTATAACAACGACTGGACACCGGCTGTTAGCTGCGCCAGTTGGACGCTGCAGAAAGTAGAGCAAAGGTCGAAGGACGCTGCTGCTTGTGACCACTGTGTAACTTTTTCTATACAGTCTATATTTGTAACTTCATACCTACACAAGCCTTTATTGTCAATTATGAGAGCTTGTGGCTTACAGTTATCACACATTGTCACCGCAGAATACGTAAGCGTACAGCTATTTAGATATAAAAGACACTGAACGCATCTCTCGTGTATTTAATGCAAAAAAGAAATATCCATCCGCCTACTTCCTTTATTGATATTTTGGTGTCAACGTTTTCTGTTTTGACAAGAAATTCCCACGTAAGAACAACACTTAATATACCTTTATATACGAGAATTTACATGAATACAATAATTCCTGATTATGAGACGGTAAAGGTGACTTTATACTAATAAACAGTCATACTTAAACCATTAAACTGTGTATAAAACACCTTTACATAACAATCTCCCTATATACACTATTTAAACCAACCTCCATGTTAACTCACATAGTCAAAGCTACTGGATACATCACTAATGGACATTATGACATCATGCTGCACTAATCCATATCTGTGACAGCCTCGACATATGATATTTTAATATTTAGAGTGACGCACGCGAGTGTGGTTTATTGCGGTTGTGATTTGCTGAATGTTGAATTATTTTCCCGTAGATCTGTTGCACGTTTTGAACACATTTCAAAGACATGGACATTTATGTGTCTCTGTGATTTCGTGCAGCTCTTCACTCCCAGCTGTCCCCCTGCAGCAGTCATGGCAAAGTGTGTGTGTCTCCCGTCATCGTGTCTCAGAGGAGGAACAACTCCACCTCACCTAAGATCAAAGTGGATTTTGACCAAAGCACAGGTAAAGATTCAGGGATGCTTGAGACCCAATGAGGTTCAACATGCCTCTTACTGACTTCTTCTCTGTGGCAGCGGAGGTTTATTGGGGGTTTGTAGTATTTAGACTCATAATTTGCATAATTTTAAACACAGTTAGGAAAAAGGTGCACACAATAAGAAAAAATGACAAATACGCAAGTAAGACCAATGAAAAAATGTACACAAACAAACTATGTACAAAAATAAATAAATACAACTTGGGATGAAAAAAAAATGTCAGGTGCTATGACGTACAGTGCTACATTATTTTAGGCTGGTGTTGAACAGTCTTGACAGCCGTCGGAACAAACGACTCGTGGTAGCGCTCTTTCCTGCACTGAGGGTGCAGCAGTCTGCCACTGAAGGAGCTGCTTAAAGCTCCTACAGTCTCATGGAGGGGGTGAGAGGTGTTGTCCATGATCGATGTCAGCTTGGCCAACATCCTCCTCTCACCCACCTCCTCTATGGAGTCCAGAGGACTGCCCAGGACAGAGTCGGCCCTTTGGACCAGCTTGTTCAGTCGTCTCCTGTCCCTCTCTGTGCCTGCACAGCCCCAGCAGACCACTACATAATGATTGTTAATATTATGGAAGAGATTCACTTGTTTTTGTGTTAAGCTACATTGAGGATAATATTGTACGAAATAATTGAATGGATGGAAATAGAAAAGCCTACAAAATCAAACACGTGAGCCGTCTGAATTCACAACTGTTAGATCGCTGCTTGGTTGGATCTAGAAATGTCCAAACTGGTCGAACTGCATTTATGTTGATGTTGAATTGTTTGCTGAAGGAGCTGTTTGGTTTTAAAACTCTGAAGTAAGTTGTTTTGTGTAATTTGTTGTAAATGATAAACCCATAGACGGTTTATATATTTATTCATTCATTCATTCATTCATTAGTGATTAAGAGCAAGACACAAAACAACAACAGGAAGCAATCAATTCAAATGAGTGGGCACCATCTTTGAATCCGGTATCCAGTTTCATCGTTACAATAGTCACTGATTTGCTAACTAGATACAATCCATAGGCAGAAAAACAAATCAATACTGTGATTCAAGAATTGACTGAACTGACCAGGGATCAGATAACCAGTACGGGAGATGGCTGTGTGTTCTGCATGATCGTATGTGTTGAAATGGAGCTGATGTAGTTATGCTTTGGAGTTAAAATTACCATAGGAAAATGTTTTTACACTTTCACATTGTTATTGTTATTTATTTAAAAAAAAAAAAAAAAAAAAAAAATTGGGGGTGGGGAGGTAGATCTGTTTTAGACAGTTTTAAGACCAGCCTGTGTGTGTCTCTCTGTAGGTGTGGCGGTGATGTGCTTGCAGAGTCCTCCAGTCAACAGCCTCAGTTTAGATTTCCTCACAGAGTTGTGCATCAGTGTGGAGAAGCTGGAGATGGATAAGAGCTGCAGAGGCCTCATCATCACTTCGGTACACAATCACCTCATTGTTGTTTATAGATAGATAGATAGATAGATAGATAGATAGATAGATAGATAGATAGATAGATAGATAGATAGATAGATAGATAGATAGATAGATAGATAGATAGATAGATAGATAGATAGATAGATAGATAGATAGATAGATAGAACATTTTGTTAAGATGTCTTATATTACAACATAACTAATGTATTGATACCTCACATGATAAGTACATTTATAATTCCTCTGCAGTCAAGTTTTAGAATATTATTTAATCAATGTGGCTGACTGACAGAGTGTGTGACTGTTTTTTTTATGTATGCCGTGTCCTGTCACTTCAATCCAGGGCCAGCCCAAGGTGTTCTCAGCCGGGCTGGACATCATGGAGATGTACGGGAAGAGTCCAGAGCGCTGCGGGGAGTTCTGGAAAGCTGTACAGGAGATGTGGCTGAAACTCTACAACTCCAACATGGTCACTATAGCAGCAATCAATGTACGTTTGACTAGTCACATCGTTTCATTTCAATAAATGTTCAAATGGTCCAGTATCTCACCAAAAATCTAAGATTAGAGGAAAAAGTCTACAAACTGAAAACAGATTTTGTGTATCAGAACTTCTTTTTTTTTCCTCTCCCAGTAATCATCTCACAACCCCTTAGATTCATCTGGTGTCCCTATTTATATATAACTTAGTATAAAGTAATTCAAACTTGCTACAACATTAACATGCTACTTACACACTGATGTTTCACTATTAATAATCTAGGGATGTCATTTCTAATTATATATCTGTCAAAGGGACCAAACCAGCACTTCTACTGTCATACTTTAACTACATTTTTGCGACTAATTCCTATGTAGTTTTTTTAAATTCAGGTTTTTTTCAGAGTATTTTTACATTGTTGTATTAGTACTTTTACTTAAGTAAAGGATCTGACTACTATTTCAACCACTGTATAAAGCAACTCCTCCTCCTCCTCCACCTCCACCTCCATCTCCACCTCCACTCTGTCCCAACATTACCCAGAGATACAAGTGTGGTGCAGTGCAAAGACCCATACAGCAATAAGCCTCCTTCTCCCCTCCCCCCACAGGGTTCCAGTCCTGCAGGCGGCTGTCTGATGTCTATGACCTGTGACTACAGGATAATGGCAGATAACCCTCGTTACAGCATCGGCCTTAATGAGACGCTGCTCGGCATTGTAGCACCATTTTGGTAAGGAATTATTCCATTTCAATTCAATTTTAGATCTATGGCGTCAAATCTCAACACTGGGAATTTCATGGCATTTAAAACATTAAAGTCCTTTCAGCAGAACTTATTACATTGAACAGCATTATACAGAGAATCCCAAAAATTCAACAATTCCCACATAAGCTCCTCCTCTTTAAGGGAGAAAAACCTCCAACAGAGGGAAGGAAAAACTCCCTCTTAACAGGAAGAAACCTCCGACAGAACCAGGCTCAGAGGTGGGCGGCCATCTGCCTCGACCGGTTGGGGTGAGGGGAGAGCAGAGAGAGAAAAGGACAGCATAGAGATACAAAACATGAACTGTTAGTGGGGCTGACAATCGCAGAGCAGAGACATGCAGCTCCATGGTCGGGGACATCTGCAAAAGGAAGAACAGAAGCTCAGAATTATGAGTATGACAGCTGTCGTAGCATCAGTGGTTATGCTAATTAGGATGATGAGTGATAGTGTATAGAGTAAATTAAACCACTGTGGTGTTTTGGCTCCTGCCATGGGTCACTTTTGTAAACTGTTATCGCTGCCATCCGCAGGTTTAAGGACACTATGATGAACACTGTTGGCCACCGGAACACAGAGATATCCCTGGAGTTGGGGCTGCTCTACAGCCCTGCAGACGCCCTGAAGATTGGACTGGTGGACCAGATAGTCCCTGAAGACCAGGTCCTCGCCGCAGCTACAAAGACTATGACCAAGTGGTTGGCTATTCCAGGTACATTACACCATCATCTAAAACCCTAAAGTCATCACAAACGTATCACTGAACCGCCTCATCCAGCCATACTTGTTTCTCTTCCACCTGCGGTGATTTACCTTCATCTCAACTCAGACATTGTGTCTAAATATTTGTCAGATCTAAGCCAAAGACCGAGTTTATCTTGAAGCAAACAATCTTTCTGGGTTTACACAAGGAGGCTGGAAGTATAAAGTTGTACGCGGAGAGAATCTAGGCGCATGAGGTGGAAACTAAAAAAAACAAAGCTGCAAGCCATATTACCATTATGAACTGAATTGCCACTATACATATAGTCCAACCAAAATTTAAATTCTTCCTCCCTTTTTTTAATGTTTGTGAAAGGAATATAAACTATACACTGTTGCTGTAATTGGGCTCAATAAAAAAATATATATATATATTTTAAGTGAATTTTACTTTTTAGTTTAAAACCGCTAGGTAGGTATTTCTTATTAAGGTCACATTTAAAAATGAGCATTGCTAGGAGACCCACTGTCGACATCTTGTGTCCTGCTGCCTGCAGTACATCGTGCTGGCACTGTTTTAAAGATGACAGACTGGATGCTTTTTGTGATTTTCTTTCTATCATTTACATACTGTTATGATATCAGAAGTTCAAGTTTCAAAACTTAAATGTATGTCAAAATGGTCCCTCCAAGTTAAAAGGGGAGATAAACTGAATATTTGAAGTTAAATTTATATATTTTTAATGCCCACAGATACTGCACCAAAAAAGGATGAATTAACATATAGACATATAAAGAGAGAATTAAATTAAATTCCTTCTTTTAGGTAAATACACTTGTGATAATTGATTTAAAAGCTACACCAGTTTTGTGATTTTTAGTTGCACAAAAGATGCATTATTATTCCCCCAAAGCTAAATGCATCCTTTCTGGGTATATTTGTTTTTTGGAAAATAGGAATGGCATCTTTGTTAACTACTTGGCAAAATTGTAGCCTTTTATACTCCTGCTTGTGCAATACTTTTTACCCAGTAATGATGGTATATGCAGTATATGGTGGTGGTGTGTTATACAGAGTCACTGATGGATAAACTTAGTTTTTGCTGACCTCCAGTGATAGAAGTTGTCACTTTGCTTCACTGATTCTGAAGGGGACACTGTGACATCACTGTTGTGATTGTTGTGGTTAAAGGTAAAGAGTGTACGTTGTAAAGAAAAAAAAAGACCGTTGAAGATGATGGAATTTAAAGAAAGCTTTGGGAAAAACCATTGGAGCCTTCTGAGTTAACTGTTCATCTGTTCATTTTTTTTCAGACCACGCCAGGCAGATCACTAAGTCCATGATGAGGAAGCCGACCATCGACAAGCTGACGTCCAACAGAGATGCTGACATCAAAAACTTTGTCGGCTTCATCACCAAAGACTCCATCCAGAAGTCGCTGGCCATGTATCTGGAGATGCTTAAAAAGAGAAAGGCATAGAGGAGGGAGGGAAACATTAACACATATATGCACACACACGTCAGAGGGACTTTGTGACACTAGTTGAAAATGCATCTGCCTTCAGTGTCTCAAAGTACAGTTGTACTAAATCTTCAAAGACAGATATTAATAACAATGTTCAAATAAGAATGAATCACTGTACCTTAACACCCTGGACTGACCCCGAGTAGTAGGTTTCTGTCCAAAATCATATGTTTGCTATTTTCAAAGTTTTTGTCATTTGAGGGATTTGAAAGTTACTGTACGCTAAGCTTACCTGCCAACCTGCTGTTGTAACATAACACGTTGCGGATTTATAACTTTCTCTTGATTACTGTCCTTCTGAATGTTTTGTAACTCAAAAAAATGTTGGGACTTTGGAAGGGTGAATGAATAAATAAAAGGGCTGTGGGGTTTAACAGCTATGGATAACAGATGTCAGCTAACACTGTAAGGCAGCTATGGCTGCTTTATATTTTATCCTTTCATGTTCATATTTTCAGACAATGTTTCACTTTTGCAAAGGAAAAGATTTTGATAAAATAAAGAGCAGGACAGAGCAGATAAAGTAACATCCTCTCAGAATCTTCCGAGGTGGATGTTCCAGGTATTTTTCTAATGTAACCTGTAACTAAAGAATATCGTTGGCTAAATAAAAGCCTTTTTAAGCAGTGTAAAGTGGGTCACTGCTAAGCTAATTAGCTGCACAAGCTAATATCAGCAACCAGACTAATGCAGTTTCGTCAATTCCTTCCACTTTTATCCGTGTTTTTGGTTGTGGAAATTATTTTACAGTGACATCACCGAAGCTCTCTAAATGCAGAGTGACTCTTCCTACAGCTCCGTGCACTTCCCCATGTCTAGTAATGGTTGCCTAACTGTGATTAGCCAATTGGTGTTTGGAAGAGGGGCTTAGCAAAAAGTTAACTGCTGTCCCACACAGGTCTTCATCACATGTGCCTGCCCTCACAATAGCTAATAGTAACCTTTGGTGAATTGCCATTTTTCATCTCTTTAACAGATTTGTCTACTTTAGTATTTTCTGTCTGTTCTTCAGTGTGACATTTCTGAAACGGGTGGATTCGTATGGTCAGTTAATTAAATGGTGTGATCAAACACTCATATTCACATAGCTCTCCTTCACTGTCACTTACATTTGTGATACTTTATTTCAGGGCTTTTTGAACATCCTCAATTAAAAAAAAATGTCAGATCAAGGTCTACTATGACTACAGGTGTCATTATATTCCAAGAGCATCCCATCACTGAACTTCAGTTCGTGCTGCACACAATGTGACCGCAGCACTGTGCCCTCTCAGAAATATTACCCCAAACACACTTTTTTTTTTCAACACTGGTGCTTCAACAGAGGGATTTACAGATCAAAAGTAGTCTCTTCGTAAATGTTCAGAAGACGCCTTTTGCTTTATGACCTCAACTCTCCTTCAATAAGAGGCCTGACTCTCTTTTTTTAATATTCCTGTTCCAAGAAACAACTTTACAATAACATCATTTAGCAGGTTTGTTTATTTATATATATGATATTGTAATTAATGCATATATGATTAGAGAGGTTCCCCACTGAATAATCATTGAGCTGATTGAAGAGCCTGTGGAAAGCTTGTGGGAGTCCTGATTCAAGCAGCAGGAGTCTGACCAGTCAGCCTAACCTCCACCGGGAAATGGTCACTGACAGCCAGTGCCTGAGAGAGATAGAGAAGATATGTTTCTACAGTTAAACAGAAAAAAAAGAGCGTTTATCTTGTACAATACGCTTTGTTATGTGTTCTAAAACTCAATGACCTCCAAAAACCTTTGCAGCAGCTTCCCTACAGGTGGTTTTGCTTGTTTTACCGCAGCAGCTACAAATCTTTTATGATGAACATTTCCCAGACGACAAAACAATCCATCCAGACTGCGAATAAATCACTCTCAGCGTTTTTGGTAGCTTGCAATTGAAGTGAATGGAGGAGAATTAAAGTTAAATAGTTTTTTTACCAGACTGTGGCTGAGATTCAGGTCCATCATGTAGTCATAAACCTCAGCGCTGCCATGTACCACTCCCTTCATCATGTCGGTAGTGACCACAATTCTGCAGGAGGATGAGTGGGATTGAGAGTCTGCGTGCATTTGTGCGAGTGAGCTGCTTCAACATGTGTCTTTGTACCTGTCGTAAAGGCAGTTGGTGTGGGACACTGTGGTGTCGGCCTCATCAGGGATCAGCCAGTGGAAACTCTTGTCGGTGAAGAGACGGATCTGCTGCCAGTCGGAGCCCCTTACATAACTGCAGTCTGCGTTGAAGTCGCCCAGCAGCACAATGTCCTGCAGGGAGAGAGTGATGCTTCAACCGCTCTTTACCTTAATTCATATTTTACCTAATGCATGCTTTTTAATGCAGTTCCACTAAATAACTGATTTTGTGTGAAGGTGTTTGCTTGTCGACGTTGAAGCAAGTATTCACGTTGGTGTTCCAGCGCGTGCGGACATCAGTCACCACATCATAGAGAGCATTCAGTTCCTTCACAGCATGGGCTGGAGAGGTGTGCTGAGGGATCAGAGTAAAGTTCTTCACAGCTAGAAAAGAAGAGGGGGAGAAAAGACACATTTTTGACAAACCGATAGAAATCCTAATGAGGTTTTAAACTTAAGTTGTGGAGGGGCATTGGTTACCAACACAGCTCTTGACCTCATTCTACAGAGGTGTATTGCTTTGAATGTGAAACTCTACATCACTAAGCATGTGACAGTGAAACAACAGCAAATATTTCCTCTGTGTCCAAAAGCCTACCAGTATATTTGGAGGAGAACATCACAACATATGGCTCTCTGCTGAAGGTGTCTGTCCCACAGGGCTCACAGCCGTCATCATAGGTGTAGTTTTTAGCCACGGACACCTTCTGATCCCTTGGGTGAAGAGAAACTACTTAATTCCATCTGTTTTGCTGTGCAAAAACAGGTTCAGAGGCTTTTTCTTGTCCTCTGCAAGCAGTGATATGCGGGACTCACGCTGCACGTCGGGGATCAAGCGGGGGATCCAGCGGTGCCTCCGACATGCAGCACGCGAGGGTCCGCATATTCCCGCTTGTAGTTTACATTTTTTTCTCGATCTCATTTCTTATTCTGCGCACCCAACGAGGGTCCGCATATCACTGCTTGCAGTTTTAATTCCGCGTTATTATTATTCTCCATAAACAACTGCATTTTTAGAGGCTTTAACATCTTCAAAAACTCATGAAAGTTGGTACCTGACGCATGTCCAAAGTTTCGTGAGGTTTGGAGCATCCTTTGACCTTAAACATCAACTTCCTGTGTCGCGGCAAAATGTCAGACTTTGCCGCATCCCCACTTTGACAAAGTTGAACAAAATTATCAATATATCATCAACCACATGTTTAGGCTATTCTGACCCAACTTTATGTTCATGTGATCAACCAGCTCCACGTAGTATGTGAAAACATGAAAAGTGTCATTTCCAGTTGCCACCAGGGGGCGCTATGACTATGAGCGAATATAACCACACAGGTGTCTTCAGGGCCGAACTGTTATCATACATGCAATGTTTGGAGATGGTCGGTCCATGTAAATAAGATTTACAGCCATTTGTAGTTTCATGGTGAGACGCTCAAAATGGCCGCCACGCCACGGTCACACTCATCGACGAAAATGAAATCTTTTCTCAACTTTTAATCCCAAACATGTCAAGAGTATACAGAATCCCTAGGAGGAGTTCGTTAAAGTACAACATTTGCGAATCACCAAAAATGGCGACTAAATTCCAAATGGCGGACTTCCTGTTGAGTTGACGTAATGGTGCGTTGGAAATTTTTTGTACATCTCGGTGTGAATTTCGTGCATTTAGGCATATCTTTTTTGGGGGCCCGAGCGAACCATTTGGTCACGCCCACTCGCGACTCCACTAGAATACGAAAATTTTCGCCGGGAGACATGTGTGTACCAACTTTCATGAGTTTTTGAATATGATAAAACCGCCAAAAATGCAGTTCTTTGCGGAGAAAAATAAGGAACGAGAATAATAATCGCTTGAATAATAATAGGGCTTTCGCACCATCGGTGCTCGGGCTCTAAAAATGCATTTACCAAATAGTTACTGCATGGTAATAAAGTATGATCAACTTTCATATTTATAGTCATAATACTACATCTGTTACCTGCCTGCAGAGCAGAGATATTTCTGTTTTGTAAAGGGTAAAGATGTGTACTGTTTTAACTTTACCATTGTAATGGTTTTGTTTTTGCCCCTCAATATACCTGTAGAGGAAGAGATATCTCTCCTTATAAGTCCTGCGACCCAGAGGCTCACTGACGACGTACCTGAACTGTGGAGAACCTCTAGGGAAACACACACATACAGATTTAGATTAAAAAGCATTATTTTGTTTATCATGTATCATGTGAGTTGTTGAGTTTGCCTCGTTTCTACAAACTTGTACAATAAGTCCCTGTGTTTTGGACTTTCATAATGTCACTTTGTATACGTATTTGTAAGGTGTGGTCAGTCTAACTTGTTCACATGCTCCATGAGTTTTTTGGTTGCTGACAGATCAGCGTCTCTGACCTCTTGGATCAGAATGATGTCATAGCGGTGGATGATCTGCAAAACACAACAGAATACCCTGTGGTTGTTGTTCCTGTGGCATTAAGTCCCTTTGTATGTTTATTTGTATCATAATAATCAGATGTTCCTCATTGGTCTATGTAGTAAAGGAGCAAACAACTAGTTGTACACATTACGGTCAGTTTGCTGATCAAGTACCCCTCAGCCTCGAGCCTTAAGCATGACAGTAGAAATAATTTACTCATGGGTTAACAAAAAGATTGCACCGATATAGGGGTGAATAGATTAAACTAAATATCCAATAATTTTGGATGCAAATGTCGTGCAGTGTGTCTAGAAGAGGACCTCAAAATCCATCATGATCTAGAAGCACAATCAACAATGCTTTAACTTCCAAAGACAGGTTCCTTTTTTATGTCTGTTTGCTTGCATGTCTGCCGTTACTTCTTAACTTAAAAAATTAACAAACTCAAGATTTGCCCAATTTTTTTTATAAAACTAAGAAAGATTTTTTTTTTTTTTTTTTTTTTAAACAGGGCAGCTCCATACCGTGCTGATGATGTTCATCAGTGTGGTGTTGGACACTTTCTTGTCCCCAAATGACTTGATGTTGAAAGCCCCCAGCAGCAGAGAGGTGGACAGATGCAGTAGGACCAAAAAGAGACTCAGAGTGCACAGCAAACGCATCCTGGGTCAAAGAGGTTCAAAAGGACTTCTGTAAACATTCAAATTCAATTAAAATCGAAAGATTCATTATATGGGTATTTACAAACACCATTACTGGACACACCAACCTCCTCAATGTTTATTGTATATTGTCTTTCTATGCTGTTCTTTCTCCGCTCTCCGCTCTCCCCTCTCCCCTCACCCCGACCACCCACCACTGAGCCTGGTTCTCTCTATTTCTTCCTGTTAATAGGTAGTTTTTCCTTCCAACTGTCACTAATGTGGGAGTTGTTGACTTGTTGGGTTCCTCTCTATAATGTTCTAATGTTGTATTGTAAGGATCCTATTTAAGTGACCTAAGACAACTTTTGTTAGGATTTAGCAGGATTCTTCCTATTAAAAAGGGAGTTTTTCCTTCCAACTGTCATTCATGTGGGAATTGCTGAATTGTTAGGATCCTGAGGTGTCTTTAATCACCAAAATGTATCACTGAAACTGCTCCAGCAAATTGTCATTCATTCCTAATGATCTTCCCTTATTGACATAAATTTAAATTGAATTGAATTAGCCCAAAATAAAGCTGCTGATTGTTCACTATCATTATTTTAAACCATTTACTAATGCCATGTTGGATTAGGATTAGTTGCTTTGCTTTATCTAGTACTTTCTTTGGTTTGGTTTGGAACTTGCTTTCCTATGCTTTATTCTGACATTTTTAGGTTAGGTTAGGTTAGGTTAGGTAGTTACTTTATTAATCCCCGAGGGGAAGTTTTTTTTATTTATTTATATTTTTATTTTTTTTAGGTTAGGTAGTTAAAGTTAAAGTTTTAATGTGAAGCCTCAGTCTACTACGACAAGCTAATGGAGATCCAAATAAACATGGCTAATTGATATCCTGTTGATTGTGGTCAGGATCAGTGGGTCAACTGACTTTATGCCAAATGATTGCAGGGACTGAATGCACTCAAAAGTGCAGTTGTGGGATCGTTATCGGGACCCTGACCCTCTACTGACCTTAGCCTCACTGTGGGAGTGAGCACGGACAGAACACCTGTTCAACTATACACATGATAACATGATCTGTCAAGAACTTGCTATTTAATGTGTAGCTTTTAGTAGAGGCTTAACTCCAGTAGGATAAGATATGATCCTGTTACATAGTCCTATTGGAGTCAGTGCGGGAGCAATTCTTGGACCAAGGTTGTCAATTGAGAGCAACACTTGTCGTGTGGTAGCTTGCATACACAGTTGTGGTGTGTTACTAATTTGTAAGACCACAACCTGTGTTACTGTAAAATAAAATAACATTTTTCCCTTTAAAGGAACATGGAATGTAAAGTAAAAATGTTTTAGTTACAGTGGATAACAGTTACTGAGTGTAGTGTATGTAGCCTGCAAAAACTGTAATTTTAAACAACAAATGGGCTAATAGTATTATACTGAACAATTCATCTATAAAAAACAAATAAGCTTTGTTCTGCTTAGCTTAGTTGTTTTTGTGGTAAAGAAGAGTCAAAGGTGCATATCTACCTGCTTCTGTATATGGGGAAGGAAAAGGCTTTTTGCAAATAGAAGACAGAGGCTTGCTTCAAATCCTCAGAGGCTCAACTGCAACCACTGAACAGAACCACTGATAGTGTTTCCTTTCAGGTTTTTATTTACCTGCAAGTGCATGTGACTCCATCAGGCCGGGGAGGAGTGAAGGGAGGATGTGTGTTGTGAATGGTGTGCAGTGTATTCAGGTGTTCAGGTCTTTACTGTTGGGATAGCTTAGCTATAATGGGTACTTTGAGTTTTTATATTATTATACTCACAGATCTTTCTCAGTATGAGTGGAAGTGTAGCACTTTGGCACTGATTCGATTTATTTTCTGGAATAATTTGACTCATCAGGAATACTGTGTCTCTTCTGTTAGTACATTTGCATTGCAAAATTTCCCCAACAACAATCAGTAAAATCATGGACCTTGTAGTGATATGGCCAGTGCCTTGACCATACAAGGCACCCAGAAGTTTGTATCTGGAATCAAGACTACACAGAACGTTCTACAAATCTATATAAAAAACAGTAATTCTTAAAACGTGATGCCATTTACAAGCTACTCCATCATGAAATAATAAAAATATAACAATTTAGAATATTTTTCTTTTGATATAGCTCACCTTAGAATTAACATCTTCAAACAAAGACATACAAACCTTGAAGTAATAACACAATACATTTCATACTAGCTACTAAAATAAGGAACAAACACTAAAACCAACAATATATACAGTTAACTAATGAAATGTTTTCTCATTTTTAAGCAAAGAAATCTGCTAATGTGGTGAAAAGAAAATACTTGTTTTCTTAAAGTGCCATATATAAATCTAGCAACCACAAAAATTATCCAACCTTAAAACTAATAAACAGATCTTAGATTTTAAGTCTATAGATTATGAAAATGACATTTTAGTTATAAATGCTTAAAACTAGATTACCGACCTGTTTCTTGTCAGCACCAGCTGAAGTTCGATACTCTCTTGCTTTTTCTCTGAATCGATGCATTTGGGCCTTGAAAAGATTATGAATTGAATTATGAATTTATTGATGAGAAAATATTAATTTGAATCAGTGTGATATGCAAAATATGTATCCAATTCAAACATGTCCAATATCTCACAATTATATTAAGACCATTTGAACAGTTATAGAAATTGGCTTGTTGCAAGTTGGTTGGTTTACATGGATTAAATCATCGTTTTTCAACCCATAATGAGAAAACGAAAACATGTTTTCAGAGTTTTCTTGCAAGTTTATTAAAAATGAAAAACAGACATTTGTTCTGGCATGGTTCACAGTCGGAGACAGGGAGACTGGTCAGAACTGAGGGAAGAATATGCAATCAAATAAAGAGAGGTCCTTGAAGAAAATCTGCTCCAAAGTGCAGCAACCCAAGACTGAGGCCTGGTTCCCCTTTCAGCAGCTGAAGGAAGCAGCTGACACAACACTGGAGTGGTTTCAGAACAAGCCAAAGCCCAGACTCAGATCACAGAACATCTGTAGAGAGACTTGTTGGTGGCAGTTCATAGATGCTTCCCATCCAATCTGTATAAATAAAAATATTTAAAAAATGCAGTAGCTTTGAAATATTTTTGTGATGCGTAAAAGAGGATAAAAAGAGGAATTGTGTCCATTTTCCAAAAACACACTTTCACAAATGAACCTTATACATTTTCAAAGTTGTCAAAAATGCAATATCATGTACATATTTTACTAAAATATGCACGGAAAAATATGTACATGTAGTATGCAGTCAACTTGTAATTTTAAACACAATTTATTTCAGCAGTCATGGACAAAAATTTACTAAATCTTTAAACCATTGCAAATAATAAATGCTAAAAGTTTAGAATGCAATCAGTATTGACCAACTCAGCTGGTTGATCTCTTGAACTTCAGTACAGATTATCAACAGAGGCTGTTTGTAGTGTTTGAAGTAGCGATGGGAAGGCAACAGATGGCCTAATGATGAAGAGGGTTGGTTTACGGTCATGTGATCCAAACCTTCTGCTCTTTTGAACCACGTTTACATGTGTTTTAATTCTAAAATGAAAAAAATCTTTCAATACAAGTCACCAACATTTGCTGTCATGAAGTCTTAACACATTCGCTTGTGCTTTCTGAATGAATTTCATTGAATAGGATCTCACTGAAATTGATTACTCTTATTTTTTTGTGTCAATGGAGCTAGACAAATTTTAATAATAGACAACACATGTAGCAATTATCCCAACATACAATGCAGCAATTTGTCTGTAAGGCAGATTCAGTTATCAGGAGAGCAGACAAGCTATATTATTAAACTGTCTCAAAGCTGTTCATAGAACTATTTATTCTCTTCTTCACAGAAATGCAATTAGCTGTACTATACTTCTAATTCACCCTTTATCGGTAGACAATGGACAATTTAGCCATCACTTACATTTAGCTAAACTATTTTAACTCTTTTTCCATTTCCTTTCCACCCCATTATTAGATATTTTCATAATGTATGCATCATCTTAGCGATTTCCACTTAGTTTTAAGTAACTACCCATAGCTTTTGAAAATCATTTATCTATTACTTTTGGCATCAGAATCAATTTGATAAATCTACCATTAATATGTTGCAACATGTTCCTGTTAGTTAATTATTGATTACTTGTAGCTATTTCAAGCATTTATCCATTATTTTTAGCAAAGTATTTCCTCTATTTCTTTCAGATAACAGTTTATTACGTTTAGCTATCCATTTAGACTTGTCTGCTTTTTTCCAACCTAGTTTTCATTACAGCTGACTCAATGCAGTCATTTCTCTTTTTGATTGAAATCTAAAGACTTGGGTTTTTTTTACACATTATTTTCGTTAATTTTGCAAACTTGCAATTTCGGAAACTGCTAAATTACCCCCTTTAATATAATATTAAGTATATAATATATATAGATGTATATACTGTACTGTATATACTGTGCATTTTATATTTTATATTTTTTTACTGCTATTTTACTGCTATTTTATTGCTTTTCTATTATTCTATTATTATCTTATTGCTTCCTGTATGCTGCTGTAGCGAAAAAAATGTCCCCTTGGAGATTAGTAAAGTAACTACCTAACCTAACCTAACCTAACCTAACCTAACCTAACCTAACCTAACCTAACCTAACCTAACCCTTAAGGTATAAGCAAGTAATTAGTAATAGGGAATCATTGCTGTAGTCTTCAGGCCAGTAGGTGGCGGTATAGCACCAACATGTTCGATGCACACCGACCTCCTGTAAGAAGAAAAAAAAAACCCGCCTTTAGTGTGACGTCACTGTCGTAGCAGCCACAAACAGGAAGAAAACATCCAGCTGCTACCAAAGCAGGGAGAGCTGTAGCTAGCTTAGCATTCTGTGGAGCCTTGGCACAGGAATGAAACAGCGTTGAGAGTCGGGAATAAACCGGTGGTCTATCATGCTATGTCCGGCGTAGTGACAGTATCGATTGATACCCGGGGAATTTAATTCTGTTCGACTTTCCTCCGGTCAGGGTGTAGAAACAAGGTACGTTAGCTTAACAACAGAGCGTTAGCTAGCGTCAGCTAAGTTTAGCCCATATGCAATTATCAGGCAGGTGTTTTAAGTTGTAAGAGCGCGCTTTAACAGGCTACTACATGTATGTCCGTTGTTTTGCTACTGTCAAATTGTTTTAATTTAATAGTACGCTAAAAATGAGGTTGCACTGCTAAAAGACAGCGGTGGTGTTGATAGAAGTCCTAGCAGGGTGCATTGTATTTTCAACATCTGCAACAGGAGATGAATAAGTCCATGAGACATGTTGTAATTGTAGGAACATGTAATGTACTCATCAGAAAGAGATTGAAGCCTGATTCATTTTCTTTTGACTATTTAGTAGATTGTTCATGATTGCGTTTCATTTTATGTTTTAATTATTTAGCATTCTGTTATTTGCTCATAATGTATTTTGCTTTTTAAATTATGTTAAGATTAAGATTATGTTCTGATTTTTTTTCTGAAAAATGCACATTGGTAGAGTCATACATGCTAGAGTTTTAGTGAACTGGATGCACACACAGTGACTTACACCCTCCTTCATTCCACACAATATTGGGTGCCACGGGTAGTTTTTTGAGTATTTATATAAACTAATGGACATTGTTGGCGTGTGCCTGTTATGGTTCTCATAGTTTGGAGTGACTGATATTATGCCTCCTTTAGCAGATTCACTAAACCTTTCTCTCTTGGTCCCTGCAGGGGTGAATGAGTGACGTGGTGCCTCCCACAGCTCTCAGTGAAGTCCAGCTCCGCTTCCTTTGCCACGATGACATAGAGAATGTCAAGTTGCTCTGTGGTGATTGGTTCCCAATCGAGTAAGATGTCATTCAGTGTTATTTTTGCAGACATTTTTTACATAGGATTAGTGCAGAAACTATCATTAATACTTAACTTTTTAGTGTATATGTGCCACCTCAGTGCACTGAGCTTTGCACCTTGCAGACACACACCTTGCAAACATTTCAGGGTTTGAGTAAAATTCTGACTAATGAATTCTGTCCTGTCTGACTTTGAACCCCAGGTACCCAGACTCATGGTATCAAGACATCACCTCCAACAAGAAGTTCTTTTCCCTCGCTGCCACCTTCAGAGGAGGCATCGTGGGAATGATTGTGGCCGAGATCAAAGGCCGGACCAAAGTACACAAAGAGGTGTGATGTTTAGTTCCGTAATATACAATGCATCCGGAAAGTATTCACAGCGCTTCACTTTTTCCACATTTTGTTATGTTACAGCTTTATTCCAAAATGGATTAAATTCATTTTTTCCTCAAAATTCTACACGCAATATCCCATAATGACAAAGTGAAAAAAGACAATTCTTTGGACATCATGGCTTGGTTTGTGCTCTGACATGCACTGTCAACTGTGGGACCTTATATAGACGGTGTGTGTCTTTCCAAATCATGTCCAATCAACTGAATTTACCACAGGTGGACTCCAATCAAGTTGTAGAAACATCTCAAGGATGATCAGTGGAAACAGGATGCACCTGAGCTCAATTTTGAGTGTAATGGCAAAGGCTGTGAATACTTATGTACATGTGTTTTTTTCCGTTTTTGATTTTTAATAGATTTGCAAAAATTTCAAAAAAAAATTATTTCACATTGTCATTATGGGTTATTGTGTGTAGAATATTGAGGGAAAAAAATGAATTTAATCCATTTTGGAATAAGGCTGTAACATAACAAAATGTGGAAAAAGTGAAGCGCTGTGAATACTTTCCGGATGCACTGTACACACTCGCACACAAAACACAAGACCGATATGAATTCGTTGATGTTGTACTCCTTGGAGATGGTGTCAGCTACTTATTACACGGGACTTCTGCTCCTTGAACTTTGGGCTACAGTTTGTTTTCAAGCTGGTTGCTTAGTAATTTCTCTTAGGCAGGGGATTTGCATTTTCGGAATCTGCTTTCCCTGTGGGTGCTTGGCCTCGGCAACGATGAAGAGTGAAATGGGCAGGTCCGAGAGGAAATTCAGAGCATGTTTAAAAAAAAAAAAAAAAAAAGTCACGTTACAAAGCTGACAGATCCTTTAAAGAGAAATCAAAACTGAATCAAATTGAGGTTTTATTTTAGAATTCATTGTGGTTGGTAAAATAATCTTATTTATGCTCATAGAGACTGGTGCATCTTATTCCACAACTTTCTCTCTGACTCTGCCTGTTTCTGTGTGTGTTAGGATGGAGATATCCTGGCTTCCAGTTTTCCTGTGGACACACAGGTAGCCTACATCCTCAGTCTGGGAGTGGTCAAAGAGTTCAGGAAACACGGCATAGGTACTGCTCCCCTTTCCCACTGGCTTACACACACACACACACACACACACACACACACACACACACGAACGAGTTAGCAGTTGGAGCTGCAGCCCGGCTGTTTGTAACACACGGATGAGGCGGTGGCCTGACTGGAGTAAACTGCAACTAAATATCCAATAAATCTGCTTAGAAATTGTAGCCAAATGATTCTATACTATACTATAACTGCAGAACTTCCATAGAAATTGTTGATTTTCATAAATTTCTTTAGTGTAAAACCACAACTTATATAAGGTAATTCAGCTTTCTTTGAAGTTTGCCATAATGTAAACAAATATAGGCTAAAAACAGCAAGTTGTGAAAAAATGATAAAAGCTAAATTGATTCAAACAGATTGAAATTTCAAATGGTCCAATACAAGCTAATGTTATCAGGTCTTCATCCACTCTCTTTTGTATTTTGGTGCAGTGATGTAGAAGTTTCGGAAAACGCTACAACTGCATGAAGTCTTGCTATTTTGCTGCCAAACGCATGAATACTTAATCACATGGGAGGGTTTAACATCTCTATAACCTTATCTCCTGGTTGTCGACTGTCTCCCTCATCTTTCTCCTGTTGTTGACGCACAGATAAGAAAATGTTTTACACGACCCAGTCTTGCTTGCACTCATGGAGCTCTCTCTCTCTCTCTCTCTCTCTCTCTCTCTCTCTCTCTCTCTCTCTCTCTCTCTCCCATTCCTTCCTTACAACCATTCAGGCTCTCTGCTGCTGGACAGTTTGAAGGAGCACATCTCAACGACAGCCCAGGACCATTGTAAGGCAATCTACCTACACGTCCTCACTACCAACAACACTGCCATCCACTTCTATGAGAACAGGGACTTCAGGCAGCACCACTACCTGCCCTACTACTACTCCATACGAGGTGTCCTCAAAGATGGCTTCACATATGTGCTCTACATAAATGGAGGTCATCCACCCTGGACAATATTATATCCTTTTGCGGAAGCAGGAAAACACGCCACTTATTCAGTGTTCTTTAGGGGCTACTTCTACATGAGAACTCAACTTGCTCCAGTGTTTGCAGTTTTACGGCATCTTGATCAGAGGAGACGTGATAGTCTTCTTTGCTGCAGATCCTTTTTATTTTCAGGCAGTCACACAGACATGTCTGCCATATAAACCAAATGTAGTATTTTCACATTTTCCTTAACTTCCTGTCCCACTGACTATATCCAGCACATCGGTTCGACCCTGGCCAGCCTGAGCCCCTGCTCCATCCCTCAGAGGCTGTACAGACAGGCCCAGTCCCTGCTGCGCTCCCTCCTCCCCTGGTCCAACATCGCCTCCAAGACCGGCATACAGTACAGCAGAACAATGTGACAGAACATGGTGGGTGGGAGTTGTGGTGACAGGAGCGGTACCTTTTTGCTTTCTCTCTACCTTTGTCCATCACTAGATGTCTGATTTTCCTCTTTTTCCCTGTCTCACATTCTTTTTCAGGAGGGCAGCTGTTCCTATTGTCATCAGTCTTCCCCTGTACACACCAAGATGTACACGCACACACACACTCTCAACCTTGTACAGCTTTCTGCACCCTGTGTTAGAAACAGGACTCAGGTTCAACCTGTGTTTGACCGTTCACCCTGGATTAAATACACATTTGGCACTGTTCACATGAAGTTCGGGTTTGCAGGGTTTTTGCATTGCAACATCATTAAAAGTGCATCACTGTGTTACTGGTAGATTATCTGATCTGAGGCCTGTACTACGAAGCCGGATTTGTTGGCTAGGTAACTTCAGGTGTATCTTTGGGTTTTCAGGACTGCGAAGGTGTTTCACTTCTAACCGGGATACATTGCCATGGCAACTTATCTGCAGCTTGTCAGATTTACTTGTGCTCTAATAATGGGGCTGCGATATTAAAAGCCTTTTAATTTACACATTCACATAGCCAGTGATTTATTTATTTTGTGCCTGCTGTCCTTCCTGCATTTGGCAGCTGTGTCTGTTTTTAACCTTTTACCTGGATTACGTGTTTAACTTCTACATATGTGTCTAATATCATAGTTTGGTGTTTTTTGTATGAAATATGCGGCTCTGCTGACGGTCAGATGCTGCAAACCACTCCCCCTTTTTATTTAAACGCGATCATAGATGACTCTAGAAAACCACTTTTGTGTGACTGCTCAGTGTGATCACGTTTGTTAGGTTTAGTTTAGCCAGATAACTGAAACATATTCTGGGTATATTAAACCTGCTTCGTAGTACACACCTCTGGTAAAACCACAGGATTGTGTTATATATCTATATCTATATCTATATATATATATATCTATCTATAGATATAGATATAGATATAGATATATATAAATAAGGATATAGGTATCGCAGAATCCCATTACTGTAATTGTGTTTCCCCAGTCATTCCAAAGCCGAGCAGTGTCGGAGCGCCGTTCAGGCCAGGCAGCGGAGGACCGGGGTCACATATGTTGACTCGTATGGTCACACAAATGAAAAACACAGGTTGTTGTTTTGGTGTGAAAGGGGTGTAACACATACACTGGAAAATCGTACAGAGACTAAAGGTTCGACCCTGCCTATCTTTCTTCCGCCCCTTCATTCTTTTCACTACTGTACTGTCAGAGACTATGTATACTGTTTGTATATTATATATACTAAGCTAATATATAAATTTCTCTAAATATGTATGTTTATTCTATGCTGTTAGTAGGCCTAGTTGGAAGATAATCCATCCTTGTCCCCATTGGAGTATAAACTGAATCCAGATTCAATTCCAGTTTGGAAAATAGATTCACAAGTTAAATGTAATTGACCTATGAATCTAGCTCTGAGTTAACAGGTTAGTAGTTAAGAATAAAGTTTTTTTTATACACAGGAAGCTTTGAGACACAATGTAGAAGGGTACATTATTCAATAGAAATGTGAATTTTCCTTTTGGAAATAAATAAATTCTCAATTTGCTGTGTGCAATAATTGTACAAGTAACTGTAGTAGTTACATCGATCAAGAAACATGTTATAAAACGGCACTCAGTCAGTACTTACTGCAACGCAATGTTCACAACCAACTCGCATGTTATACAGTACTGTTTGAAGAAATGTGGTCATAATTCCAATCAAAATGGCCTCTGCATTGTTTCCAAATGTTTCTCCCTGCATAATTCATACAAGAGTAAGGGACAGCTGTTCGGGTCATTATTTCAAAACGTTTTAAATGGTAACTGACTACAGCCCTGAGTGTCTGCTCCATGGCTGTAATATTGCTGCTAATGTAGAGAAATGTCCGCTTGTTAATCCAGATTTTAAAATACGGCCCAGATTAGATCTTTAAATCGGCCCTGTAGAAGAAAAAGGAAGTAATGTTTCCAAACACAAACATGCTCCACCCTGTGTGCCTGCATCCATGCAGGTGTGTGTGTCTGTGCGAATGTTTTTATATGCACACAGGCTTCGAAATTAGCACCTAGTAAGTGCCAAACGTTGGTGAGATCTCTCAGTGGACGACAAATGATGTAAATGGGAACTTTGTCAGAGAGCAACATTGTAGTTCCCCGATTTTATTTGCATTTTGTTGCACTTCAGAATGATTTACCAATTTGATCCAGAGTGTCAATCAGTGAGCAGATCTTAGATTTTCTACATGACATAGAACTGAAGGTAAGGGTGAAACAAAAATGTGCATTCATTGTTAAAAGTGGAAAATTTCTCATTTTATCAGCCCCAGAAAGTCAACTCAAAACAAATATTTTGACATTGTATATGCAATAAAGTTGTTTCACTTGAGAGATTGTACAGACTGAGTCAGTCTAACTTCCCCTGTTGTAGGACTATTTTACATGGTTTCAACATTTTCATTGTGATTATCTCATTACTTTGTCATAAACTTGAGCCTTGTTTTCATTCCCAATATGCCATGTTTTCAACAGTTTGTCACTGTTGCACTTATTTACATTTTTTTGGGGTCAAAGGAGACTGATTTCTAAAAAATTGTCAAAATCAAAGGTTGATTTCAATACATTGAATTAGAAGAGAAAAAAACAACACTTCCCACAAAGCATTTTTCTAACAATGTGTACTTGCACGACCCATGAGTATCTTTTATACACTCAGTCTCTGGTCTTTCTTTTAAAACAATGTACTTTCCAAAATCTAAGAGATGGCCCTGACAACAGGGTTTATCTTCCTATACTTTGGAATGATCCTCGAGAGTCACAGAAAATACTATCCAAATATTTTTGAGAAAACTGATCTTACTGTGTAAAACTCAGTTATACTGTATCCTCTCCACTTTAGACATTTGGTGCCATTAAGGTGCAAAAGGAACATCATTATCCTGCCAAAACAAAGCTCTTCAATAGATTAAGCTCTTGTAGGAGAAGGAAGGAAATGGATAGATTTTCTCACCAAACCTTATTCATTTTCAATATCAAGTGCATATAAAATGGCTTTGCTCGGTCCTAGCGCCATGAAGGGTTTTCTACACGATGTGGTTTCAATAATAAGTTTCTAAAACGATGCAAGTTTTTATGTTATAGTAAATCAGCGGGTGCCTGTTTCTTTGCATTGCTTGTTTTTGTTGTTTAGCTGATTAGCTGTTTAGCTCTAGGAGCAAGAAATGGGCTGAGGGTGAAGGATATTTCTGAAGGACACATTTCTCCTCAAACCTATGATCCTGTTGTTCAATACATACTCAATACATAGAGGAGGGGGGGGGGAAACAACATTAAAAGAGGAAGGCCTGTCCTCTGCATTTTTAAATATTGGATATCTTGAAGAGCAAAGGCAATTTACCTCTAAAATAATAATAATAAAAAGATTAAAACAAATACAATTAAAGTCTCTTTAACATTACAATGTCTGATCATACTTTGGGAGAAGTCTTTAAACTAACCAGTACATTAGTGTGCTAACAGACTGAGGTGAAACATTGGGGATAACTTTGCACATTTTTTCTTTAATGTGAGCTGATGTTATCTATGAAAAGCTCAGACTGACATTTTCTGTAATCGGCACTCAACTGTACTGATTTTGATGAGCCTCTGTGATCTGTGGTTGCTCAACCGAAATTGTCTGCAGGCTTCCCAGGTAGCCAGCTGAATGAGGCTGATGAAGCTAAGTGTCGGTAACGAGTCACAGTGAAATCGATCTTTTGGATAGAAAATGTGTCATCATTTTAAGCCATTAGACATTTAATGTAGTCATAATCAGCATATGATTAATTGGGTTTAATCTTGACCTTTGACCACCAAGATCTAGTCCCTTCATCATTGAGGCCAAGTGAAAATTTTTGCCGAATTTAAAGAAATTGCCTCCAGCCATTGCTGAGTTATCATGTTCATGAGCACGAGTCAAGGTGAGGCGGGAGTGACATTTGACCATTGGACCATCAAAATCTTATCACTTCATCCTTTGAAGAGATTCCCTCAACGTGTTCCTGAAATATTGACTTCACAATGGGGAACTAACAATTGCCAAAATTCTTCAGTGAATGTTTTTGCGCTCTTAAGATACCGCATTCAAGAGAAAAGGACAGACGGACTTGAGTACTCAAAATAAAAGTATCAATAGATCTTTTATGAGTGGTTGATGTAAACAAATGATGTAAAATTTATATCATGTTCTTCCCATGTTTTGCTTATATTAACATGGTAGAAAGTGTCCATTAATCAATTTTGCTTTTATATAAAGTATACTAGCTGTTTAAGGAGAGATACCTTCATCTATTTGCCTGTCTCTTAATTTACCCTTGCAGCACGTTTAAATGCTGAGTGGCCAGACCAGTTTTACAACTGATAAATGCTGATCTTTGAAATGCAAGTTTTCAACCTAATATTATTCTCCTTTAGCACTGCTGCCATTATGAATAAGTCTCTTCTCTTTACCGTAATTTCTCATGGGTTGTGTTTCTTGTCATCTGAATTTCAAACGGTAGGTGGTCATATCTCAGCGTCATCGCTTGTGAAATTTGTGAGACAAGCTCCCACTGTGTCACTCCTGAGGTAACGCCAGGTTATATGTAGTATATGTTCTGTTCCTGCCTCTGGTCTCTTTGTTTTTCCTTCATGGATTGTACAAAAGGTATCAGTAGTCTGTGATGGTGAAAGAGACTGATTAAAAGAGGACATGTTGGATTTTTGCTTTTTAAAAATGTGCATTACAAACATCTTTCTATTCTTCACCTGTAGTACCTTACTCTGTTTTCAAACTTATTTTACCATCATTTACTCTGTTTTTAACCCCCTCATTTATTATGTAAGCTGTATTACCTCAATTGATAATTTTTTTAAACTCGTGATTAGATTTCTGACTGACTGATTTTGACTGGGTGCTAGATTTAGCATTCAGCAAACGTTAGAGGACTCAAACCACTCTGTGGTCATTTGAGCTGCATAACATTACAATATTGATAAGTATTTTCTTTATATGTCTTTAAGGTTAAGTATACACAGAGCCACAAATTATCGCCAGACAGTTCCGCCTGTGATCTGCAGCTCCCTGTGCCGCTGCCGATTGCCCCAATTACACCACTATACACCCCTCTGTGACAGATGATAGTGTCCAGTCAGTGTACCGCTTGCTTGTTTTTTGGTCAGACCCACTTTGGTTATCTTTTTTTCTTATGGCCACGCTTCAGTTTTTATTTTATTTTCTATCAACAGTGCTTCGCTGTGTGCAGGACGCTGAGCGCAGCAAGTTGAGAGAAGATGGGTCGAGAAAGCTTTTATATATTTTTGATGTTTCAAAATCACGTTTTATGACCTCTGTCAATCAAGCTTGGACTTCATTGTCAGTCCATTTGTCTGTGTGTTTGTTTCATTGTTGTTTTGTTCATCGCTTTTGTTTGCATGGTTTACTGTTTACACAAGGTTTTTAAAGTGACAGTTGTCTGTGCTTCATTGGCTCATATGTTCAACCAATCAATGTACACTTTCACCTGGACCAATCACTGGACAGTTATGTCACCATCGTTCCTCTTATGAGGGGGAAGGTACCTACCTTGAAGGAAGAGCTAAAGTTCTCAGAAATGGAGTAGTAGTATTTACGAGAAAAAAAATGTTCTCGCTCCTACAGTTCTTAGAACTGTGAAACAGTTCCAACAGTTTGAGTGCTGGGTCCATCTGCAAGCTGTTCGGTACATATCCCATGACTGGTAATCTCCGCTCCAGTTAAATTTATGTTCTTGAAACTTGATGAGCATCACCAGTTTAACTTGTTTATAAAACATATATAGCCTACCTGTAATTCAAGCTCAGTCTGTTTTGAATTTAATTCAAGGTAAGTCTGCTTTGTAAAATTTTATTCTAAAGAAATCTGCCTTTTTGTTTAAAGGATCATTATGAAGGATTTAGAAGCAGACCCCTCTCCTTATCCTTCCCTTGCATGTGTTCAGGACAATTTACACACATAAAACAGGAAAAGGGCTTCTGGAGAGCCTGATTTGTACCCTCTGGGCCACTATGGAAACACGGTGGTTCAACATATAGGTTTCTGTGAAAGAGATCCCGCTCCCCAAGGAGATTAAAGGTTCATTGTAAAGCAATAAAACGACAACAATTCTTAGTTTTCGGTAATTATCTAGTAATTAAGACATAATTATGAGTATTGTACTTTATTTCTGCCATCATATCCTCCTATATACTGAACCTTTCATTCTAAATTCTGCTTTATTGTTTAATTTATGATAAGTGCCCCCTTTTATTTAATTCAAGATGTCTGCTGTTTTATTTAATTGAAGATAAGACCTCCTTTTATTTAAGTCTGCCATTTTATTTGACTCAATAAATCTGGCTTTTTGAGTTAGTCATAGTTGCACTTCTGTTGCACTTTTTTTTTTTTTTTTTTTTTACATATTTTAACAATGTATGAAGGCATTGTACTTCACTGCCCTATTTTGAGATCAATTTGAATGGCTCAAAAATGTCAACATTTGGGTAACGACTTAACAGCAAAGAAAAAAAATGCCCTAAAAGAGAAATGGACGCTTTGCGGGTTGTGGCTTGTACTTACGGTACATTGCGTGTTTTTGACGTCGCATTGTAGAGTCCATTACGGTAACAGATGACGTACCTACAGATCGGTCACGCCCATTCAGAAAAAGAGAGCGAGAGGGTAGAATAGAAAGTATTCACGCTTGCTGGACTCCTGGAAACTGATGCTCATACCTATCACGTCCAACACAGCGGAGCGGAGAACACACATAACCTACTTAATTAAACTCCTCAGAGTTTTATTGTTTACCTGTCGCACGCTCTTTTTCCAGTCCGGAGGTTGGAGACAACAAGGTGAGTGATGCGCTGAAAACACTCACAAACAACCAACTGTTTACTTCATGAACGTCGCGCGCATAATTTCAGCAGGAGCTAGTTCACTTCGTTTGATGCTGTATTCTGATTGTCTTACTTGTCCACTACTCAATAATCCTCCAGTCAAGTTTCAGTGGAAGTTATCTTAATCAAAGAATTCAGTTCATATAACGTCAATAAGTATGTTTCGCGGTCGAAGTGGAAAACGGGGTAGCTTGTTGAGATTGTCACTTGTTTTTTTTTTTCTTTCTTTGAAACTTCTTAAGATCACGAATTTCCATACTCCTTGATTTCCATTACAGATTCTGTTTTCCTGGCGCGAGCTGGCGTTCAATTACTTGAGGGGTGGGTTGGGAGGGAGCAAAATAAGAAACCTGGACCTGAGCCGATGATGTGTGTGCGTGTGTGTGTGTGTGCGCGCGCGCGCGTGTGTGTTATGAAAGACAAAAGCTTTAATTCACAGACTTGAAAAGGTTTTTTGTTTTTTTTTCCACTCCCACCCCGCTCATCGCTCATTTTGAGCTAATGAAGTGTGGGGATGATGATGAGTTTTTGTGGGCGCTTAAGAGCTGCAGGATGTTGCCAGATATCTTTCAGCAACTCTCAGGATGATTGTGCATGAGGCACATAGGAGAGGAGAGGTGGAGGGAAAGCCCTTGTTTTGAGCCCTGATTCTGGACTGTTGTTGGTTGTAACAAGGAAAAACATCAGCTGATGTGGTGGGCAAAGGATGTTTGTGAATTTGCTTGTTTGTGTCTGAAAATGTCCCGATTTCTATAGAGGTGGAGTTGTGATCACATAGTCAGGATGTGGCTGATTTGAAAAGATTAAGGTGCCCCCTTCCTCTTCAGATCTTCCCACAGATTAACCCAAGTGTATGGTGGATCAGTGTATGTTGCAGCTTGTTAAGAAGTGTTCAGGACTGACAAGACTTTCTGTCACTTTAAGTGAGATGGCCTCAAATCTACGCTGGAAATTCATATGGATGCTTCCAGCAGGCCTAAATGTTCGGTCCATTTTATTGTTCGCTCTTTGTACTGTCTTGAAAATCCTCTCCGATTTAGACAACAACAAAATTCTTCTAGACAGTTCTAAGTCAGCTAATGTGGAGTATATTAACAGAAATGATTTAAAATAACAACATGGTAAACATTACATTTGGTGGCTGCCTCCCTGACATGAAGGTTTATCAATGTTTGCTCGAATTTGAAAGTCATTCATGAACGATAGCCTACAGCTTCAGACAAGAATGCAATGCAGAAAACATCCCATGCTGGGAATAATAGATCAGAATCAATCCCATGCTGTACCCGGAGTCCATAAGTGCATAAAATAGTAGGCGAGTGGTAAACAAAAAAATATTTTTCTGGTTTATAGGAGTTTATAATGTTTGCGTCATCGGATGCCAATCAAACTGCTGCTTTGAAAAGTCTCTGTCGATTGAGCTTCACAAAGAGTCTGCAAAATTTGTCCCCAGGAGTTTTTTCTATTGTTTTTCTAAGGTGCATTCCCAATCCTCGACAATTAGTCAGCAACATGCTCAAAAACTAAAGTTACTTAAATTACAAATTGTACGTGTCTGTACTGTGATGGTGAGTACAATAATAAATTAAAAAAAAGTATCCAAAGCCTTTAGTGGCTCCCGAAGGAGCTACAGGAAGACTGATAACTTGCCATGAGTAATGTCAATTAGATCGGCGTTGGTTGTGTCTGACAAGCTCGAAAACGAAAACAAAATCTGTGTAGAGCGAGAAAGAAGTGATTTCACCAGTCAGCCTCTAATCTCTGCTTGAGGCTGGAAGCACAAATAACCGAATGAACTGTCAGTGGTTGAGTTGCATATTAGGAAAATGGAGGTACCAGCTTGACGGGTAATTAAAAAGGCAGTATTTCTGGTCGTGATAGATTGATTTGTTACTTTTATTTTTTTCAAGGTCACTCACGAGTCCATTACTATTACAGGATTACTCTTTTCACCGTACTGATTGTTACGACTATACCTTCTTATAGTTAGTATATATGTAACTATACGCACCATCAGTATTGACAACTGAAGACCAAATACAACCAGCCAATTACAAACATTCTTGGGCAGCTACTTTTTTATTTTGGGCAGAGTTGAGAAATCTAGAATATGCACGGATGTTGGCACAGTGCTTTTTGCTGTCAGTCAAACTATTATTGTCTTTTCTCCATAACAACTGAACCGAAAGCCAAAACAAGTTTGAATAGTATCTTAAATCACGCACCGCCTCACGGTTCTATATGGGCCTCGGTGTGGTGTTGGCATTTCATCTCGGCATTGCAGAGGCATGTTCTTTGAGCAGTAATAGGAGCAAATGTATCTGAATATCTTTCAGGCAGCTCATATGCTACATGTTATTGTTTGAGCTGGTTTACTTGACACTTCAGAAAAAGGCCAAATCTTAAAACGTTTGTTTTCAGGGTGCCTACTTTACTGATTTCCGTGCCGAGCGAGATGCAGCATGTGGTGATGCCTCGCATGTTGTTGTTCAATATGATCAGCTCTAATAGTCCCCTGTGAGCGCTGGCCGTTGGCAAAAAAAAAACCAAAAACACTGACAACGAGAGGGCGAGGGAGGAGATAGGCAGAGGTGAAAGGAAGTGATGAAGATGGAGGGAATAGAAGAGGTATGTGGACTCCTGATCATTACCATTAGAGATAGTTCAACACCTCAGTCCAAACCATGGCCATTCATCTTAAATGAATCTGCTGCTATAACATGCGCCACTCTTCTGGTTTCAGACTTTTATTTGATTTATCTGACAGTGGCTACAGGGATTTTCTCTCATTCAGCCACAATGACATTAGTGATACTGCTGGGTGACAAAACTCGGCTTGCAGTCTCTGTACCCGCAAATTCTAAAGGCGTTGGGTGAACTTGAAGTCAGGCCAGTCAAGTTCTTTCACAGAAAACCAGGGTAAGCATTTGTTTTTATGGAGCTGGATTTGAGCACGTGGGGCGTCGCCATCCCTTCAGACAGGAAAAGGGACAAACACAAACTGTCGCTATAAAAGTGCTCTAAAAGCAGCACATTACTGTGCTTTGGGCAAAGCCCGTGTGTTTGTCCAGAACCAGTGAACTGTAAAAAGGAAAACATTTAAATGGAAGTTTGGAGAGAAAATATGGAGGTGAGGCAGGAAGATAAGACGGGATAAAAGGGAGTGATTTATGTTGTTGTGGCCCATGTTTGTTCATTCAGCTCCGTAAACTGAATATATGTGTGCACAAGCCCAATGCATGCGAGTTTATTGTCTGCATATATTTGTTTCCTGCTGTTTGCCGAAAGGGCAAATTCCACTCGCATTAATGAAATATGACTAGAATGGCTCCTGGAGGCAGATCTGTGCTTCTCACCACATTACTCATTGTTACACTTTGGGGAATATTTATAGGATTTATAGGATTTGTGTGTGTGTGTGTGTGTGTGTGAAGGGATATCACCAAACAAGGTAGCGCATTATTAAAACGATAAATTCATAATCATCGAAATGAAAACGACTGTTTCTGCGTTGGCACAAGCAAAGTTAGCCACAATGGCCGAACATACAGTGCATCCGGAAAGTATTCACAGCACTTCACTTTTTCCACATTTTGTTATATTACAGCCTTATTCCAAAATGGATTAAATTCATTTTTTCCCCCTCAAAATTCTACACACAATACCCCATAATGACAACGTGAAATAATTTTTTTTGAAATTTTTGCAAATCTATTAAAAATCAAAAATGAAAAAACCACATGTACATAAGTATTCACAGCCTTTGCCATTACACTCAAAATTGAGCTCAGGTGCATCCTGTTTCCACTGATCATCCTTGAGATGTTTCTACAACTTGATTGGAGTCCACCTGTGGTAAATTCAGTTGATTGGACATGATTTGGAAAGACACACACCGTCTATATAAGGTCCCACAGTTGACAGTGCATGTCAGAGCACAAACCAAGCCATGAAGTCCAAGGAATTGTCTGTAGACCTCCGAGACAGGATTGTATCGAGGCACAGATCTGGGGAAGGGTACAGAAAAATGTCTGCAGCATTGAAGGTCCCAATGAGCACAGTGGCCTCCATCATCCGTAAATGGAAGAAGTTTGGAACCACCAGGACTCTTCCTAGAGTTGGCTGCCCGGCCAAACTGTGCGATCGGGGGAGAAGGGCCTTAGTCAGGGAGGTGACCAAGAAAAAACTCACATTTTAAATGTGAGTTTTTGAAATAAAAACAAACCAAGTCTACCTGAATACTTGAAACTTGGGCAGATGATGGAATTTACATCACTTGCACTAATGTATTTATTGCAAGTGTCTAACCGGCCAAATGTAGATGTGCTATTAATAGTATCACATCAAGTTTTTCCATCCAAATCATCATCAGAAAGGATTTTTGTGTCCAACATATTTCACCATTTTCTGCCTCACCAACATGTAAAAAAAAAAAGGATTTCTGAGTTCTCTGATGGTAGACAGCATTGACTGAAGAAAATGGGTTCACTGCAAAGTTTTCTTCACCGTTATCTGTTCACTGGTCTGTGTAATTTACCAGTTGGTAAATAGCCGTGTAAGTGGGCCAAAACATGCAATTTTCCTTTAATTTTCAGGTTCAGTATCTCATTGCAGGCTTAACAATTTGCCTCCCTCAGAGCGTCTTGTTTGTCTGACGTAGTTCACCACGGCCTCAGTTTCACCGTCTAATGCAGTGCAAAGAGAGTGCAAGAGAGTAGAAACTGTTCGTTCGACAGTTGAATGATGATTACCACTCAAACTTCCCCCATTTAGTTGATTTATCAATCAGTCAAAAAAACAGGAATTCAATTCAATCCAATTTTATTTAGAGTGTAAAATCACCATGCAACATGGCCAAACAACACGCAGCAAAGAAACTAATACCAAAAAAGATATTCAAAACAGTAGTATATAAAAAAACAAAACAGACCTAAGGCAGTAGGACTAAGAGATGATAAGATTTATCACATAATTTGTTGCCTAATCTTACAAGTGGAGAGAGTGTCTGGCTCCCAAACCCAAACCGGGAGCTGGTACCACAGGAGGGAGAAAAAGGCCCAAAGCCTAAAGATATGGGCAGAAATATTTGTCACTACAAGACAGAATTTGCTTTATTTCTATATGAATTTGAATTGCTCACCTTCAATGACTCCATAAAAAAAAGCTGAATTTGGGTTGCAAAATTTGAATTTGCTTGATGTTTTATTGCATTATAAAACTGAATCCGAATCCGAATAAAACTGTATCCGAATGGCATAGTTTGAAATTGAATGTATTATTTTGAAATTGGATTTCAGGAAACGTGAAACTAAATGTAAACATGTGAAATTGAATTAATTATCTCCGAAACCTCTAAAAATCCAACGGTGTGTATACTTCTACATTCAGTTCTTGCAGTTAAAACTCAGCTGATGATGTGAATCTAAGTGCCGTCACACGGGAGCTCAAACCCTTTGCCTCAAATGGTTTTTTTTCCCCCCACAAACGTCTCAGACTTTCTTTTTGCAGATTTCCCAAAAACGTGTGTAACTTGGTGGCTGATGTTAGTCCATCAGCGTAACTTTGAATATTCACACTCGCAAGTTATTGTTTCACCTTGGTACATGCATGTCACGCTGCCATGCTCCATTTGCACGCAACGGGCGCAGCCAGAACGTTTTTTAATTACACCTCGTACCGATATGATTTTTTTATTTTTTTATTTTTTTAACATGTGTGGCATTTAGGTGAGTCCCCCGAAAAGTCAAATCACGCACAGCCGCAAAAAATTTCCCCTCTCCGGTGATTACACAGGATGAAACTCGGCCGCTTCCTTTTCTTCCTGTCGTATCCAGGAAGCGGTGATCGTCAGCTGAGGTTGTGACGCCCCGAGGAAAGGGCAGACCGAGGAGGAGTTGAAGGGAAAGGAAAGAGTCAGGTGAGAGAAAGGAGAACTCTGGATTTACCTTGTGGGATTTTGTTGTGGCAAAATTATAAATACGTGTTGGACCCATTTGTAAAAACATCGCTCGGTTGCCCAGCTAGTGGTCAAAAACGCCACAGAGGGTGCCTTCGACAGCAAACGAAGAATTATGCGTGTTGTCATTCTTAAACAACAGCAAAGGTATCAGCTTACATATACATATACATTTATTGCTGTTGTCAACCAATGCAGGTGAAATCTGACAGCCTGATAAACAACTGATGAATCAAAGTAGCAGAGTGGAGACTCTGACTGCACATATGTGTCTGTTTGCAATTTCATAATAGAAGACCATGTTAATGAACAGCTATAATAAATTACAACATTAGGCTTGTTTCTTAATGCGCGCCAACATTATTTTAGCTTTGTGAGAGGATTTCCATTAACATGAGCTCAAAGGTTGATAAAAAAAAAAGATGAGGTAAAAATACTTTAATCAAAGGCACAAGTATCTGTATGAATAAATCCATTCAAATGAACTCCTTTTGTTTGATTTTTATGCACAAAATGAATCATCCTGATAGACAAGACACACAAAGATTGGGGCCCTGAAGGCCTCACAAAACATAGTTTTTATGGGTTTTTTAGGTAACATTAAGCTGACCAAAAAGATCAGTGTAACTGCTGAACTCTGATCGTGATCCAAAGAGCGTGATAATATCATTTTCCAACAGAACCTCTCACTTCAAACCAAAATTTCAGAAACCCCAAATGAAATGACAAGAAGTGTTTTGAATTCAACTAAAGTTGGTTAGTGCAGCGGAGATTGTTGGAACTTTTTTTTACCGTTATGATGAGGCTGCTTAAGCCGCGGAGGGAGCCGAGGATTGTGTTGATAATTCTCTCGGTACAAGCAACCAATTTTCACATTGCCACATTATTTTCACATCTTCATTTGGTACATCGTTTAAAAATTTAAAAAAAAAACATCCATCATTTAAATTTATATTTTTCAAAAAATATTTTTTTTTACCACAAAATACCTGTAAAACTGCACGTTCATCACCCTCAGCTAAGTAGCACATACAAGCAACTAGCTCACTAAACCGATTAACATTGTACACGTGAGAACTGTTCACATCGACGTCCCATCGTTGTCCTGATGAAGTGCGGCGTCACAAAGCTGTGAGCGTTGTTTTAGACTCGGTCCTGTTCGATGCTGATACATCACGTTCAAAGTAGGCGAGACGGTACGCCGAATGTATGAGTTTGAAATCTGGAAAAAGCCAGAAGCTCACGTGCAAATGGACGCGCGGCTCCTCGTGTGAACGGGAGGCTGCCGATTGCCGACAGCAGCGTGAGCTCAGCCCTCATCAGTCTGTGCATGTTATTGACACGGGAGACACTGCATTGACGCACAGTGGCAGCTGAGTCATCAAATTGTAGGATCGAGACCATCTTTTGCAGTCACACAAGCATATCACATTTGGCCTTGCGCACACACATAAAGGGAAAGAGAGAAACACACACACACACACACACACACCCACGCTGACTTCAAAGCACAGAAAGCCTAATATAATAGGCTGTTTGTGTTGAAGGTAAATGCTTTCTTCCTTCTGTCCTCCACACGGGTTGCGTAACGCGTCTGAAGCAGATTGTCTCGTTTTTCTCCTTCGGCGCATGCAGGTCTTCAACGAGTGGCCTCGTCCACGTCGTTCATTTCAACTGCTAAATCGCTGAGACGCCACACCGACCGGACCGCCATCGGTCCACAGTGATAACAGTAATGTGACTGTGGTTAATGTCAGCGTCCGTTCACTTTAACTCAGTGGGACAGACGCGACAAGCTGTGAGATAAGTTCTTCTGTGGATTTGAACTATTTTTGGATATTTTCTATCAAACGGTCGACTGAGCATAAATAATTCCGATAAATCCGTAATGGAGTGTTTTCTTATTTGCACCCCTACGCTTGATGTTAGCCAAGTGGTAACCAACGGTGACGTCACTCATCGGTTTGTGAACCAGAAGTAACCGTTTTTGGACGAGCGAGCGGTGGATCTGACTCGATCTGATTAGGAACCCGAAGACACCACGCCCCTCCCATCGATAGCAGGAACCTGACACCACAGGCCTGTCAATCAAACACACACACGCCCCCAAAAATGCCTTATCTAATTAATGATAGGATTATTTTCAGATTGACCTTTTAGAAAATGAATAAGAAGGAGCGAATGACACAATAATGACTCGTGGAACAAATGCATCGACTTTGTGTTTCATAAGAGAAGTTGAATGGGAGTCAATGGAGCTTGAACCTTTTTGGAGCCAACCCCTTGTGGCCCTCGGTGGCATTGCAGTTGGCCTAAATTTTCTGGCCCGGAAGCTCCGTCCACTTTAATGCAGCAGCTCTTTATTTTAGGGCTGAAGTGAGGGTGCCACATTGAGTCTCACCATCTACGATAAGGAAGTATATTAAAGGGGCACGAACGTCATTTAGAAAGGCAGGTCCCTCATTTTAAGCTTTCTTTCCTTTTGCCGTCATCTTGTCCTCGTTGACATTTCCTCTCCTTTCTGTTTTACCCCGGAGTGAACCTGTGAAGAAGCTGCTGAGAGAGACAAATAATAGAGGAAAAGAAAAAGATGAAAGGAAAAGACGAGCATCAGAGGAGAGAAATGGAGAAGCAGACAAAGACACTGACCTCGTTAAAAGTTTGTCCCGTTTTGCCACTTCTATTTTTTTCTCCACTTTAACACATCTGTCCTTTTGTGTGATTTGTCTCTTGGTAATTGAAATGTGTAATCCGTATGGGAGAGATCTGATGTTTGCAGGTGTGCACCCTGATACCTTCGGCACATGTCTTAGCCTGTCTTAGCCGTAATTACTACTTTTCAGTTTCAGATGATGGTTGTGCAAAGACAACAGCATTTTTTTTCTTACCCCGTTTCTTTTTTCTTGCGTTTGGATTTGCCAAAAGGCCGGCTGATTATATTTGAGGTTGATGTTGCCAGAAAAAGAATTGAACTCAAAATCGGATAACCTGTGCACTTATTATATGCTTCTGTTTTTCCTGGTCTGTGACTGTTGTCAGTTGTCTTCTCTTCCCGCTTGTGTATTTTGTCCGTCCTCCTCCAGCCGTAAGAAGTCAGGTGTTCCGAGGGAACAGAACTTTCTGCTCCTCAGGATTCAATAGTTTGATTTCACCAAAGGCCAAAACATTTATTGTAGTGCATCACAAATAACTTCATGAAATATTTAATCAAGATGCCTCATTACAGACAAGCCATGGTCAACCTAGTCAAGCAATAACGTGGGTCGGCACGGAGTGTTGTGATGCAATGGTGGAAATATAAAGTATATGCTGTGGCTTAAGTCCTCTTGGCATAACACAGGCAGAAACTGCCAACCGGTCTCCGTCCAAAGGAAGTTACTGCTGCAGAAAATCCCCATAAAACTGCAATTTTACGATTTGGATTTATGTGTATCTACTAACTGACATATGATGTGTTAATTATACCACTTTCAGACAAGGAGACACAAAGTATGATGAAGATCTAGTGGTCTAGTAAATTATTCTCCGCATAGGAAGAACAAAATTATCACTGTATTTATCAGTTCATCCAATTCTTCCCCTTTCTACTTTTTTTTTTTTTGTACCTTGCTGTAATTGCTACAAGCAGGAAAAAAAACCTGTCCGGCAGATAATATCTATGAACGTGTTGTCCTGACTCTTGAGTGGTTAGGACAGGAACTCATTATCACAGATAAGCAATACTTTACATGCTGCACTTGCTGATGTAATGTCAAAGACACTATCGAGATTGCTGTCTCTGTGAGTGCAGCTCTAGATGAATGTGTCTAATCTCATAGAGGGTGCCACCATGAAACCTGGAGTCTGCGTGGTTCGTGTCTTATCCTGCCGTTTCAGAGGTGCGCATGTGTTAATGTACGAATCTATGTGCGCACATGTGCATGAGCAAGTGTGTTTGTGGGTAGACTTGGATAATCGTGCCACTGTGGGAACAAAAATCGAGCTCCCTGTGGGGAAGGTATGCTTTTTGAGGGTGAAGACTTGGTTTTAATTGTTAGAGTTTAGGGTAAGGGAAGGGTTAAGATTAGGCATTTAGTTGTGATGGTTAAAGCAAGGGTAAGGGGCTACGGAATGCATTGTGTGTGTGTGTGTGTGTGTGTGTGTGTGTGTGTGTGTGTGTGTGTGTGCGTGCGTGCGTGCGTGCGCGCGTGTGTGTGTTGCATCCCAGTGGATTGGTATTTGCTGAATCAGCAGGGTCTCTCAGTGGCCTGTTATCCAGAGAACTGTCATGGAAAATTCCATAGGACACAGGTTTAATCTAGAGCTGTGCGTGACAAGAGAGAATGACAAAGAGTGTTGGCTACTGTTTGTATTTGTACGGGGGACAGAAAGATGGTCAACGCTCTGTTTATACAGAGGAAATTACAAAGAAAAGAAGTTATTTGTTTGGTTTTTCAGAAAGCCCCAGAACCACTGATTTGCTGGATCTGATATTTTATAGATACTGTTACTAGAGTTCAGGCAGACAACTCAAACCTGACTTTATATATTCATATCAAAGGGAACTTCTGAGCCTCATATATGGACATAGTCACTCGTTAACATGAGAATAGTCAGCCAAAGTTGGAACTGACCAAAGAAATAGCAGATAACTCGTGTTGTACTATTTGACGTTGACTGGCTAAGCGACCATCGGCAGTAGGTGATGATTTCACTTTATGATAGTGTTATTATTAGGCCTCTAACTGTTGACATATCTGGCACAGACCAAAGACAACTTTTCATGACAAGGATTTCATACCAACTGTGAAGATGGTGGTTGAAATGTTATGGTTTGGGGTTGCTTCGCTACCTCGGGGACTGGGCAGCTTGCAGTCATTGATTCAACTATGAATTCTGCATCAGTGCTTGAAGATAATGTGAGGTAATCTGTCTGAAAGTTCAAGTTGAACAAGGAGTGGACCTTTCAGGATAATGTTCCCAAACGCACTTAGCAAATTAAACAAGTAATTAGTTCAAAAGAAGACATGGAGGGATAGAAAAATGTCCATATTCAAATCCCGTGTCAGAAATTGAAAGAGTTGTCAAAAATTTCACCAAGCAGTGGTCAGAGACTAGCGGACAATTATGCAAATCACATGAGGGGCGTGAGTGCCTTCTGAGGCCAAGGGTGAGCTTACTTTTTCCACAGAATTACATCTTTTGATATTTTTGTTGAATGAATTATTGAAAAAGATAATTTTCCTTGAGGTGTTACTTGTTCCTCAGCATAGCAACTTTATTTCACTACTGTATTAAAGTGGATAAAATGCTTGCTTATTCTAATGTCAAAAAAGACAAATGGTTTTCATGGGATGTAATTACATTTTTACATGACTGTAGCTGCATACACGTATATACTAAAAGACTATTTAGTCATGCATTAACAGCCCTTCCTTTTTTGAAAGAATGATTCTAAATGTCAGCCCAAACCTGGCCAAATGCGCTTTATCTCCTTATAGTTTTGATTACATCTTTACCAGGCACTGCAGTCGAGCCTCTTAAGATACAACACACCCACACACACACACACACACACACACACACACACACACACACGTATGCCTCATCATGCTTTTTCTGCATGCCTCTACACGCATGTTAGACACCCAGTCAGCAGCATTGCTGTATTCTGGTAGAAGCCTGCTGCATTCTCATCACAGATTTGTAACTTTCCATCTTATCTATTCGCCGGGTGATACCAGACCCAAATTCACTGGATGAATAGACAGGTCTGGGGTCAGCTACGTTTAGAAAATAACATTTGACATCCACGTCATCACACTTAACCACTGACACCGGTCACTGATTCGGTCTGCCCTTGAGAGTGGCTGAGCGAATGTTAAGGTGAACATTATGTCCAGACCATAATCACAGTGGAAAACTGAAGCTGTCAGCAATAGGTCTCATCTCACAGGAATTGTGTTTTAAAACCGTTCTCTATGAGTTTCCTTAACATGCGTGTGCGTGTGCGTGTGTCTTGGCTGAATGTTCTGTTTGGTCAGAGGCTCCTTCCCTCAACTCTCCTCTGCATTAAGCTAATTGTATCAGAACTGAAGGCTGCTCTGATTCCTGATAAAACGAGCTGTTATCAACCCTCCATCTAGTGTTAGCTTCTGGGAGGACACTAAAACCAGCTGATAACATGTCAGAGTAATGGAGCATTACTCCAATTAGTTTAAAATGTAGAAATTACATCATTACTACAATTATGTAATTACTACATTTTAACTTATAGCCCCTTGCCCTACTGAAAAATAGGCATATTACGTTATCTTCACAAGAAATCAAAAGAAATGAATTACTGCACATCACTGCATGCTAAACGGCAGCATTTAAACATTGTGAGCACATTAGCATTTAGCTCAAACAACGGCTGTGTCAGCACAGCAGAGTCTCTAGCATGCCCGATTATTCTTTTGTCTTGTGACTTTGACAAATGACACTTTGTCATGGCAACCGATGAAAATGAAATACTTAATAAGGAATTAAACTGTCACTTTTCAAACTGTAATGAGAGCCAGCTATACTTGTTACCCAAAGAGGATTCAGTGTTCGTCCATGAGTCTGAGACCCAAACCCTTCTACAGAGCCCAACAGAGAGGATGAAGCCAGCTAATATGATAAATGTTAACTGGCAATGATACATATTGAATAATGAGTTGGATGTGTCAGTTGCTAGAAAATTTTTGTTTTGACAGTTTGAAATAGAGATTTGACAATCTTTTAATGATTACAATCCTTTTTAAGCAAAGGTGCAAAACTCCTGAAGTTTGCCTCTTGTTGTCATACAAAGTAAACAGAATATCTTTGAATGTTTGGACTAGTGGTCATATAACAAGGGACTGGAAGTTAGCACTGTGGAATCTGGGAAATCATAACACACTTACCAATAAAATAATCAAGAGATTAATCACCAATGGAAAAAAGTGATGGTTGCAGCCTTAATGGTTTCAGGTTTGGTTTGCTTTAAGATTCTGAAAAGCATAGAGCTTATGAATGCCAAACCTTTTTAAAGTCAGTACCCTTGCGTGCACCACCAAAGACAGTGAGCAAAGCATCGTACTGCAAGTTTCAAGTTGGTTTTCGTGGATCAGCTGAAATCAAACGCAACCTGAAAACGTACCGTGTGCTGCAGAAATTGTCCTGAGGAGTTAAAACAACGGTGTTGCAGGCAGTCAAAAACCGTGATTGTGGCCCTTTAACAGCAGCCTGAAGTGAAGATTTTGCAGGCTAAATCTGTCCTCACCTTATCATGTTTTCCAAACCTCCCTCAGGCCAATATCTCATCCTTATCTGCTACTTTTCTGCTTCATTTCCCTCTCATGTCCTTCTATAGACCCTCCCTGCTTCCCTGCAGGGGTTCTGGAGAAGCTACTTTCTTTCTTTCTACACCTTTTAATGAATTTAGGTCAGGTTTTTTTTCTGGAGGGTGTTTCCTATGTCCCAGTAAACAGAAGATCGAAAAATGTTTGCAAGTGTGTGTTGATGGTCGGTCATGGTCATGAAGGATGCGTGCTGTCCTGATTGCATTAACTTCTCATCTATTGAGTCAAGATGGATCCGACGCCATGCTCACTGCTCTCTCGGGTTGGAAACTGTGTATGTACTGTGTGTATATTCAGACCTCTGCTCGCCAGTGTGTGTGTGTCCCCCGTAGAATGAATGATAAACAAGTAGCTGTGCGCTGATCAAACCTTCCCAGATAAAATATACATGTGCTGTAGATTTGATAAAACTCCCACGCAGAGATAAGAAACCCGGAAATTAGCTGTGCATCTGCAGATCTTCAAAGAGCCCGTTAACATCTGGAAGCAGATTTAGACAGATATGTCTGTCTCGTCTGCACACAGTTGTTCCAGTTGAAGTTATTGGTGGTTGTTTTTCTGCCCTTCAATATCTATTAATCATCCTTTTCCAGTACAAAAACCAGATTCCACTGTGTTAGATAATCCATCAAAACAAGCAAGCAGCCTTCATCTGCCTGTCGGTTATTGTGCCTGTTTTCTTATCAGGGCTGTTTTCTGTCCGTTACCTGACACCCACAGGAAGTCACAGAGGTTCTCTGTTGTTGTATTGCACACTTTATTGCCTCTTCAGTTTAGCCCTATAGTCAGACCACAGTTTGACAAAGAATTTACACGGAGCATTAATAATCAAAAACAATTCAAAGCGTGCTAGCAGCTCTGTGGGGCTGTAGTTCGGCCTCTGTGAAGCGCGGCCGAGGCAGATGTGAATGTTAATGTTACAGGTGTTTAGTCTGAAAAAGTTATTAGACTAATTCAATTTCCAAAGTTGGTAGGATTCATCGTCTGGGTGGTCCAGTATGTCCGCACAATGTCATGACAATCCACCAAACAGTTGTTGAGATATGTCTGGATCAGTACGGTGGACTGACCGACAAACTAAAACTGATATAATCCCTAAAGCAAAAACTAAACTAAAACTACACAGCAGTAATTATTTGTTTGTAAATAACAAAGATATTAAGGTTTCATGTACCTTTTTAGAAGTGTTCACAATCTCTCTTTGCTCACTCTTTGCTTTGTTAAAATGATCATTTAACTATTCGTTTCCTAGAAATATTTAACCAAAAGCTGCATTTATCGATTTATTTATTTTTTTGGCCAGTTGGGCCCTGGGAATTATTAGCTAAATATTTTACTGTTAATGTTAAAACCAAGGGGGGAAAAAAAGAAAAAGCTGAAGTTACATTATTCCTCCGTTCTTTGTTTATGGCACAACCACCCTTTTTGACTGTAGAAAGTCTTTCCCTGATCTGCCTGGAAAAACTAAGTCGGTCCCACCAACTCCTTATGGAAAAACATGAATATTATAGCAGCTAAATGCGTCACCCTCTTCACCAACTAGCCACCAACTTTGTTAATCTGCTGTTTGGTGTTGAACATGTAGTTTAAAGGGATTTTTACTAGAACTTTACAGAAAAATGTTTTCTGCTGAGATTTTGCTGAGGGCAAAGTTTGTGGGCCAGATAACCAAAACAAGGAGCTAAAAGAAGCTAGAGCGCTCAGCTGGGCAGACCTAAAGAATTGTGTTATAATTTGCTTTGGGTTTGTCATTTGATCCACTAGAGGTGTAAAAATATTAGTTAATGCAGCTTTAAATTTCTATTAATTGGATTCACCTGTAATAGTATTAAATGCCGCGTTTGGTAGCCTGGAAAATGGAAAATCTGCTTCTCCCTTATTTCTTAACAACTGTAGTAACACTGACATTGAATCCAGGCACTGAACTTCTCTTCTTGTGCCTCTGTCATTGTATCCTTTTCTTATATTTGTGTTACCGTCCCCAGTGTTTTTCCCCGTAATGGAAAGGAGAAATCAATGGAGGTTTTCTTCTCTGCCTCTCCCTAATTGGTTAAGATGGCTAAGGTGATGTAACAACCGATGATGTAAGCCCCCGGGCCGAGGTGAATAAGGGGACTGTTCTCCTTCTCCATCTCTGATGGGTCGCAGTGTCATCGACCTGTCCTCAAATTATTGTTGCTGTGGAAATGAGGGCTTTCAGTGTGTGTGTGTGTGTGTCTGTGCTTCAGGAGGTAAATTTGAAAAGATTATATTCTTTGAGGGACTGAAACAAAAGTGCTTTGAAATTATACCTGGCTCAGAGTGACACTCTAACACGTGTGTGTGTGTGTGTGTGTGTGTGTGTGTGTGTGTGTGTGTGTGTGTGTGTGTGTGTGTGTGTGTGTGTGTGTGTGTGTGTGTGTGTGTGTCTGTGTTCATGTCTTAAGCAGACAGTAATAAATGTGTTGTTTGTGTGACAACTCTAAATCTTCTCCTATTATCTTCTCCCCAGGTTTTTCAACAAGCTTTGCTGTGCCAACGTTTGAGTGACACCCCCTTCCTTCCTCCCCACCCTTTGGCTCTGCGTCTTTCATCATGTCCTCCCAGGCCACGCCCATCCAGGGGGCTCGACCTGTGACCCCTCCGCTGCCCTCTGCGGGATCTCCACGTTCTCCAGGTAAAGACATATATTTTTTTAGGAACTTTTAGACTGTTGACAACACATACAGCACCGTCTGTCTTAAAGAGGCAGTCCACTGATTTAACACAATGAATAGCAGTGTCCTGTAATATTGAAGTTGGAAAAAACCTCAGCCAGACGGCATAAAAGATGCTATCAAGTTGAATTTTGTTGAAAAGTTGAAACCAGGACATTTGGAGGCCACAGAAGTTAATAAAATTCAGACTATCTTGGCCTCAGATGTCTCCATTTTGACCACTTTTTTCAGTCCTGTTGATTAAATATTATAAGTGGTCAAAACAAGTGCTGTTTCATACTTGAGCCACCTTTTGAGCAGCTGCTTTGTCAGAATAAGTAGTGTGTCCTTCGAAAGACTAGAAATTAGTCTTTTTGTGTCACGCCTCGCTGACCTTGCTTTAGGAGTCGGAGCTGTACAGCTTGTCGTCTGCACCTCTTCACCTGACAGCTCACTGTGGCTGCTTCTGCTTGTCCCGTTACTCTGTAAAACACAAGAGATGCTTCACCAGTTGAACGTCTGTAACGTAAAGCAGCAGTTGGATATGTTGCATCAGCGGTAACTTAATCCAGCAGAGCAGAGCCATGCAGCTCCATGGCTGGGACATCTGCAAAAATAAAGAACAGAAAACTACGTGAGCGAGGGAACTGAATGGAGAGGCAACGGACAATAAGCAGAAACTATGGGAGAGAAAAAGCATGAAGTTAATGACGTGATGGTGAGATATGAGTCTACAGAGAGCTAAAGAGTGAGAGGAAAGAAGCTCAGTGTCCCCCAGCGGCTGGGCCTATAACAGCATAACTGCAGGATGGTTCAGGGCCACCTGAGCCGGCCCGAACTATAAGCTTTTGCAAAAAGGAAAGTTTTGAGTCTAACCTTAAAGCTAGAGAGAGTGTTTCTGCCCCTCGGACATAAACTGGGATATTACTACATATATAAGACAATCAAGCTGTAAAATGTTATCAATGCACGTGCTCAGTCCCTCCGCTGTCCCACAGTGGTACCCGGTGTAGGGAGGTGTAGTACTGGAACCGACAGTGACGTACCGTAATGAGGTGTGATATTTGTTATGATGTAACACACTGTTCTTTTGTCCCATAAGAGTCCCTGCAGCCTCCAGCCTGCAGACATAGAGACCGCTCGCCTTCCCCCATGAGAGGCTACCTCATCCCCAGCCCTCTGCCTACACGCAGAAACAGGACCTGCTCAGCGTAAGGACACAAACGCACACGCACACACACACGCACGCACGCGCGCACACACACACACACACACACACACACACACACACACACACACACACACACTGTAGATCTAAATGAGATAAAACGGTATTTAATATTATGCTATGTTTGCAGCATTGTAAGTCAATCTGGTTGAATGCATTATTTACAGATAGAAAATCTGTTGAACAAAACAGAGGCAAACTGTTCGACTGTTTCCTGTCGGACACTCTGACTTAATCAGTTTTTTCAGATCCAGGGAAAGGACCCTTTAGAGCATGTCGGATGACCCCGTTTAGTGAGCACTCGTGTGGAAGCAATGAAACGATCCGTGGACAGTGACATCCCGTCATCTCGTGTGGGAACTTCCAGCCAGCGCAGGAAGCTTTTTCTTTGGGAGAAGTATTGCTGATTATAAACAGAAACTGCTCCAAGTTTTTTCATATTTAAAAACTCTTATTTTGACACAACTCATTTCAACAGTAGTCATTTGCCTGCTTGTTGTGTATTCCAAGGGATATGTTGGAAGGCATGTATACATGTATGAGACGTGATTGCTGGAAACAAAAGGCGGCGCACGCTTACATTACTGATGATGTGTATAACAAAATCCATAATGAGGTCGGGGTCTCTGTGTTCTCCTAAGTTCTTAAAGCCGCACTTATCAATATTTCTATATACTGTATACAGTTGATCAAATGGTCTCTCAAACTATCCTCAGATCTGAGCATAGTTTGAGCCTTTTTTTTTTTAGCACATTGTTTTTGCTTTAATTAAAACTAATTGCAGCTGTTTCACAGGAGAAAGGCTCCGGTAAACAGCGGACAAAATTAGAGACTAGCTGATGAACATACAGTAAATATTTCCCTTACAGGTTGATCTCCACCAACCTGTAACACAGCTGAAAAGAAAGTGAATGTTGCACTTTTAATTCATCGGAGGGCAGAAACACGTATCCAAATAGGTATTTTGGATGCCCTTGCTTCTAGAAGTAAAAATCCAATGAATTTCTTCAATAGAAAATGTTAAATGACTCCGAGTGGGAGCACTTCTACTGCTTTTATTGGCAGGAGACGCCCGAGTACATCATCAGTCCAAAATATGTAGTTCTTTGATTAAAAAAGCTAATGAATTAATTTTGCTGAAAGGAGTTCTATTTTTATTTGAAAATATAAGAACTTCCCTTCCTTGTTAATGTAAAAACTACATGACAAATTATTTGTTAGTTAAACTGCCATATGATTCCAAGTTATGACATAAAAGAAAAGACTCTGAATCTGCTAACTCATCAAGTGGCTCAGAGTTGATTTGGACCAAGTTGGTCACTCTTGATCACTTCGCTGTTGTTTCTCTCGTCCTCTTCCTCCGTGCCTTCGTCTGTTTCGCTCTCTCTGTTTAGGACGGCTCGTGCGTCGGAGGGTCCTCTGTTTTCTGGCGTGTGTAAATATTTTTCCCGCTCCAAAGGCCACGGCTTCATCACGCCATCGGACGGGGGCAGAGACATCTTTGTCCACATCTCAGAGTAAGTGTGTGGTGGGATTGGCGGTTGTGAATGAGCACTCACACAGTGGTTGAACTGGTGAGTGGGTTTTTCCTCTTTGTCACTGATGAAGTGTGAGAGGGCTGCTTTGGTTTTAATTACTGACATTGAGCAATGTCACGGCTGTGTGTAGGTGTACAGGGGAAACACATGCACACACACACACACACACACACACACACACACACACACACACACACACACACACACACACACAGGGCTTGGCGGCAGCTGCAGGAGTGTGTAGGAGGACAACAGAATATCTGATGACCTTCACCACAGTGCCTTTGTTATCACCGACAGGCTTAAAACACAGTGACGTCGCTAGTGCACACATGCACACACACTTAAACACCTACGCACACACAGGGGTGGGGGAAAAAAAGCAGCACAATGTATACTTTAGAACAGGACACGGTTAAATAGTTCACAAAGTCTTCCTTCTAGAGTCGGTTTGGACACGTGTTCTTCTCCAACCAGCCAAAAGGCTGTTTGTGTGTGTGTGTGTGTGTGTGTGTGTGTGTGTGTGTGTGTGTGTGTGTGTGTGTGTGTGTGTGTGTGTGTAAAAAAAAAACTCTGACCACAATACAATACTTCCTGCTGCTGCCTTCATCTTCACAGAGATTTAAAGTGAATTTCAGCTCATTGTTTAACAGTTCACTCCACCACTTTACTGTTTTGCAGTCAAATGGGCACTTCATGGGCAAACTCTACTTGAAAATATTAGCAGCAGAACCACACACAACCAGCAAACCTCTGCTGCTGAGTTTATGTTGCTGCTTTAATTGGCTGGAAAATAAACTCTTTCTTTTTTCCCCATCAGTGCTGCTGTTATCCCGAAACAACACTGTGCATGTGAAAAAGAGTATCTGAATAAACATGCGCAGTTACTCCTGCACTAAATAGGATTGAAGAAATGAAAGACTTCAGTACATCACTACAACATGCCATACTTGCTCTTTGCTTCCACTGCTTTTGTAAATTGTCATTTCTTTCCTTTCCTCCTCTCCAGCATCGAGGGAGAGTACGTGCCGGTGGAAGGCGACGAGATGAGCTACAAGGTGTGCTCCATCCCTCCCAAATACGAGAAGGTGCAGGCGGTGGAAGTGACCATCACCCATCTCAACCCAGGAACCAAACACGAGACCTGGGCAGGACACGTCATCAACAGCTGAGCACTGACCCTCGCGGGTACAGGGGGGGGGCGAGGCCGAGGCAGGTGGTGGAAGGAAAGTATTTTAAATAAAGAAAACTGGGAGGGATGGTTAAAGGGAATACTGGCTGATGATTGGGGGAGCGGGCTTGAAGGGCTTTATCGGGGTCAGAGTGGGAGACTTTTGTTTAAAACTCTGTGGTGGTGGGTAAAGGTCTAATTCTCGACAAGCTCTTAACTGACTCATGTGGGCGGCTTCCTCAGCCTTTCTCAGTAAACACAGTAGATAACTATGTTTTGTCAAACAAAGGTTTGAGTGATATTTGAATAGATTTCTGATTTCTGTGGAAGAGATGTTTATCATGGAACTACTTCCCTGTAGGTTTTTTTTTGCTTTGCATTTTAGAGCCCTGTGTTTAAATTTGATAGCACATTGTTTGAAATTGGACTGAGATGCATTTGGGAATTTTGCTTTATGACAGACAACTTGCACAACTTTGCAGCATCTGGGGGGAAAACCAGCTGTGGTCACAGATATGGTTGCAGCACCAGAAGGTTATTTCCCAGGTAAACTGTGTGTGCCTACTTCTACCCAGAGATCTTACAGCTCTATTTGTGCCTAATTATATCAATCAATCATGTGTATTTGGTCATGTTTGGGTGGCCATAGAAGTGAATTAAATCATTTTTAAACTGGTACGTCTTTGTGTTTTGGGCATTTTTTTTTCTACATTGTACAGGCAGCTGTGACAAACACTGACTTTAGGTAGGTAGGTAGGTATTTACTTTATTAATCCCCGAGGGGACATTTTTTTAAATTAGTCTGAAATGAAAAGGGCATCTGTCTCCAACTGAGCAGCAAAATTTGGATGAAGGGTTGAACATTTTTTAATTAAGTTTTCATTTTAGCCTGGCTCCACCCAAATGCTGCTGAAAGCCTCAGTCTTCACTGTGATTATGATTTTTAAATGCTGTTCACATTAAGGTTTGCTCAGCCACACTGAAGGGCACTCAGCGACAAGTGAAACATTTGTCTCTAGATGTAGTTCTAACAATTGAGCCTGGTAGAGTTTTGGTGCACGATATATGGTGGTAAATGCCGATTGGTTAAATGCCAAAAGTAACTCGAGGTCTAGGCCCAGTAAGATGCAATGCCTGGGAACAATCCTCAATGAAGCGTGTCCAGACTAAGATATTCATGCAGTGAATTTGGGACTAGTAATACCAGTTTATTTTGAATTATCCCAAAAAAAGAAAAAAAAATCTAATTATCAACTAACTGGGACCCTAAAGAAGGTGAACAAAAGAGAACTAAACTCAGAATAGAGCAAAAGTAATACCATCAGCTATATAGGGGGGGAATATACACAAAGGTTGCTATCAACTTAATACTAACTGGTTCAATGTATCGTCGTCACACTTATGTACAGATGTGGCCAATTGATTTGATACTATCTCACTATAAATTATATACTTAACTCTGTTTAAACATAAAGGACAAATCCAATACTGAGGGTGAGTGGAATCGACTTTTGTCTGTGCCGAAGCCACTTCTCGTGAAAATGTGTGACCTGGGCTCGGATCTTAAGAGCAGCCCTGAACACTGACCGGTGAGTAAAACACAAAAGAGTGACAGGGGAAGTGACTTATGTGTTCAAGCTCGGATTCTTTACACGGAAGGGGAAACAAGATTCACTTTGAGGAACATCAATACTCTGAAAAAGGTAAATTATAGCTAATATCTTTTGTGAGCTTCTGTACAGCATCTTGTTACAAAATGATGACTCAACTGAAATACAGTCACGTAACCACTACTGAAGAATCATGATCTGCTGCCCTCATCTGGCCACTATTGTTTACTACAGCTTGCTCACAGGCAACCTTCATTTCCACTTTGGACAATAATTGGGTCTCAAATTAAAATTAAAAGGCAAACTTAGATGTCAGGATAATAATGGCCAAAATTAAATGTAGAAAAAAAGAGATGACCGAACCTATACCTAGCATAAGCTGAGCTACTGTGGGCTGCTTAATCATAAATGTTAATTATTAGCAGATATCAGAGGTTTTATTTATGTCCAGCAAATGTTTTATCTACCTTTCCTTGAATCATAATGTAACAATTTTATTTCAAATGTTAAGATTCTGGATGGCCAAAAAGCCGACAAATGTCGACACAATAATTTAAGGTGGATATGTATTTTATAGAATAAAATAATAAATGATGGATAAAAACAAAATAGTCTGACCTAAAGTTCAGATGCAGTTACATAAAACACACATTAGATTTCAAACTCCATGTTTTTTATTACCCTTTTCATTTCAATAATTTGTAATATTTAATAAAGATCAGATCTGCCCAAGGATCTTGAGCAGAACATCCTCTCGATTATACTGGAACACGTTTTGTTGCGTGTCGGCCACAGCTATTGATGAATTACTGCATGACATGCATTATGTAAGCTCACCATCTGTTTTGCTCACCTTTATTAGCCTGTCTAACATTCTTAAAAACGTTACTATTCCAACCTTTTGGCCAAAACCTTTGTAAAAGATGTCCTCTGGCTACAGCTTACAGATGGAAACAGAATTTACTAAAACGTTTCAGTGTGTTGCACATTTGCTTGATCACATAAACCACAAGGACATTTGAATGTGTTCCTATTCTGTGTTCTCTGTAGCATCTGACAATGATGTTTTAGAAGGCCTAATCTAAATCCACAAGACACGGAAAAATACTTCAGCTGTCGAGCATTACAAATCAATAAGAGGTGGAATTTACTTTAAAAAAATAATAATAAAAAAAAAAATTTCTTGCAGTATCACTATACTTTGTTTACTTTGAGGTTTGCAACCCTTTTGGCACATCAAGAAAACTTCATAAACTTTGCGGTGTCTTCTGGATGTTGAATAATTTACCACCTGGATCTCATTCAGCTCTTTTTTTCCATCCACTGTACTTGGCTGTATTTTGCAGGACTACTGATACAAACAAGGTACGAACAAGTTAAAGAGCCCCGTTCACAAGACCTGGTTATATTAGAGAAGCGTTGAGTTTTTATTTCAGATCTGGGATAGCAGGCTTCATTGAAGATGTATCTGCTTCTGCAGGCTTTGTGCAGGTATAAGATCAGTTATTCAGGTGAAGGCTGTTCCCTTAGCTCATTTAAACCTCTGAACAAAAGACAAGACACATCAGATTTACAAGGGAGAAACCAACTGTCTGTTATGGAGTACAGAAAGAGTGTATTTCTATGTTACCGGGGGCCTCACATTGTACATCACTTCTGTGAGTATTTTATTCCTGATAAGATTTCCCTCTGCATTCGTATATTCATTTCCAAAAAGTATCTTCTCTTACATTCTTAATAGCTTAATCTAACTTCCCATATAAGTGGGGGGAAAGAACTATTAACCCACCCATTGTCCTCGGGTCAAAATGACCCACAGCTGTGTTCAACCAAGTTCTGTTTTATTTCTATATTTTTATATTTTTTGGGATCATTGGTCATCATTCTTTAAAGAAACCCTCACAGCCTCCTTGTCATCAATGATCCCAAAAAAATGTGAAAATATAATAGAACTTGGTTGAACACAGCTGCGGGTCATTTTGATCCAACGACAACGGGAGGGTTAAACCTCTTTTCATACCGCACACCTACGCCTCTAAAGGGACAGTTAAAAGTCAGAATTTATTGAGGTCTCTTGCAGTTATAGTTGCAGACTCAATACTGGAGGCAGAACCTGCTTGGTTTGTGATGCTTCATTTAAAATAAATTGTTGCCATGCTTCATTAAAAATAGTTTATTGCCAACCTGGACTGCGAAATCACACAACACAGAAATGCTTTAAGGTTTTATCTGCACAACTCTTATCAAAACATCACCATCTTAAACTTTACCCTCAAATGATGGGATGTTTTGCGCTCTAGCAGGGTGGTGAGCTATGAAGTGTGAGGTCAAGCAAAGCATCTTTAAGCAAGTTGCTTGATATCACTCACATTAGCAGCCAAATATCAGCTTATAATTGCATATCATGTCAGTGTATCCCACCTTCAATCCACATGGGAAGTTGTAAAGTTTTCCATGCTTCATGTGGATGTCGATGATCCAAGAATCATCCTCCAGAATTGGTACGCTAATTCCTAAATGGTTTCACTGGTGGTCTGCAGTTTGAGTTTGCAAAAAATTCTTCAAACGTGCATCATGAAAAACAGTTTGAAGTTTGCTGTAAGAATATTGTGTGTGTGGTGTCATGAGTGCCTCAGACCATTTTCTTTCTTACTAATGTTATTAAGTCGGGATGCACTCAGATGAAAGTAAATACTGTCTTCACATCATTTCAGCTAATTCACAATCCATTGAAGTTTAATTTGCTTAATTCCTAAAACAGAAATGTTCTGTAAAGAGAAAGATTTGCACCTTTGTCAAAACAATACTAACAGTATCATTATTGTAAATCTGCAGTCGGTATTTGTATCCACATTCTGCTATGATTTATATGTAAATCTCAAGAGTTATGTCACTCTTGAAGTATTATTTTTGCATAATGTGCCACTTTGAATAACTGACAAATAGTTTGTTTTCATTTCAAAGAATCCAGTGAGCAAAAGAGGGTCCATGCAGGACGGTGAGCTAAGTTTTACTGCTGCAGGCTGCACTGAATATATGAATAGAAGATTATAGGCTGAACTCAACCGCAGTAGTGACCCACTGGGAATCCTCCAATTACCTTTGTTTCCTGTATCTGTTCCCTTGGTTACATCAAGTGAACACTGTCAAGTCCCACTCACCCATTCATCTTTCGTTCATCCCAGCGTCGATGCATCAACTTGTTCTCGACATAAATTCTTGTTTTTGAATACAATGACACAGACTTTGAAACAAATAATTCAGCCTTATATTGACCAGACAACTTAGAGACAGGGATCTTGTTAGAGTGGTTTTATTTTGTATGAAGAAACTAGCTCCATTATTCCAGGGCCTCCACCCCCTTGCAGCACCAGAGTGCCAATAACCAACTACACCCCACAGCTCTCTGACCTCGAAGGACTTCTCAGCCCTCCATCTCCTCACAGAGGCAGTTTTGTCTTCTGACCAGTCAGTTGGCAGTGCATTTTAGATCCAGCTCCAGAGTTAAGAACCTCTTCTTAGCCTCTAGTTGTCTTAGATCCTCACTTTATAAATGTTGTTGGAATTCAGCTCAAACGAGCAAACAGAGAATTCAGAGCAAACAGCATTGTTTCTACTCTCACCGCCAAAGCTAAGAATTGATATCCTTGAACGCATGGCGGAAGAGATCTTCAAATGTACAAAATGAAGAGGCCGCTGACGTCTGGGTGCATGCCAATCTGTACTTGAGGGTGAGACAAACTATTGCCAGCCAGAGGGATGGAAACAGTATCTAAAGTTTGAACAAAACCTTGAAGACTGGACAACCTGAGATCAGTGTAGACTCTCAAGAACAAGTAAAAACAAGAAGAAAAAAAAAAGCAGCTGCAAACATCACAAACCCAAGAAAAACTGAGGTTAACTCCCTCCCATCCCTCCCGAGCGGTGGGAGTGTTGACAATGAAACAGTAACTTTTTGGATAAAGGAGAAAAACAAAACCAATCAAGCTGTGGTCAAGGACGAAATGCAGAAGCGTTCTGAAGCAGTCAGAAGGTCCAGGACGGACTCTAGAATTGTAAAACGATGGCCTTGCCTTGTAAACAGATGGTTAGCCTTGTTCAGTGAGTATCAGCATTTTGCACAGAACTGTTTGCTCCAGTTTTACCAATAAGATTATTTCCCCAGGTAAAATGCTACTTTGACATGTTTACGCATAATCTTCTGTAGACGGTTATTTTCCACAGATTTGAATGTGGCATAGAATTTCTTATAAACGTATTTAAGAGATGGATTTTAAAAGGAGACTGTGCACTCTCAGTTTTACAGTGGCAAACTGCAACACAGTCTCATTCCCAGTGTGTCAAATTATGTCGATTCCAGACCATCAAATACTGACGTTTGCGTCTCAGACACACAAGGTGCCACGGGCCCTGTGTTTAGACATTAAAAACTTACTTGGGTTATTTTAGAAAATCCACGTTGCCTTTTGCTTCATCATGGACTCAAACACCACTCTGCAGGGAATCATGGGATAATCACCCCCGACCTGCTACTTACACAGACTTTGCCCTTTCTGTATTTTGTCAAAGGACCCTTTTTCGACCAGCCTCGTCAAGACACTTAAGATACCTTGTGTGTATATCTCAGACGCCAAAGGGCATATTGTGCGTATCTCTCTCACACCAACGGTGGAGAGACAAAACGGAATGAATGACAACTTCTGACTGTCAGCAGGTCCGATTCAAACAGACAAATATTCAATTTGATTTAAATGAATTAGGAGAGAATTAAATCCTTCCCTATGTTAGCTTTGATTTCATACTTCTGATAAATAAAAGTGCAGCTTTTCTCGATTTACCTGGGAAAATTGTCAAAATGTCAGTACAAATTTGGCTAAAAATGTTTAATGGTATCATACAGCCCATTGCACTGCACTGGTGAAGTAATGGTCCACTCAGTCACTATAGTACCCATTGGGAAAAACATCCACCAGAATCTTTACACATAGATACATTTTACGCATACACAGAAAAACATCAACATGCAGAGCAGAACATGAATTATGAATATTCAAAAGATAGCACTGAAATATTTTATTCACCTTCAATCCAGCTCCAAAGACACCCTACATTCTGAAGCTCCACAAACCCAAGAGCTGCATGATCCAGGAAAAGAGTCCCTTTTGTCAGCTGGTGCTGAGACACACTGATGTCCATCACACACCGACCAGTCTCACAACAACACTTTCCGAACACCAGTCAGAGTGAACCAAAGTGTAACACAATGAAAAGAAACACTGGGCAGACAAAACTAAAAGCCAAAGTAGAGAATGTTATCTACTTCTTAAAAAAGATTGATAGAATATCTCTCTACTGTCAGAGATAGAAAGAATACAAAAATCCTATTCTCTGCTTCAATGACCACTAATTAGGAATCGAACAAGGAAATAAAGTCCATGGCAAATCAAACAAAAACAACAGAATATGTGGTCACTGTTCGACAGGTGAGGTTGAGACAGATATGTACGGCCTCCTACATGTAAAACAACATTCATTAAAGTCAGGAACCTTTACGACAACAAGTTCCACTCTGTAATTTCAGATTTCAAAGAGATTCATGACCTTTAAATACTTCCCGGAGAACATGATACAATATCACACGGCATATCTTGCTGTCCAACAAGAAAGTAACAAGAAAGTACCCGTTCAAAGTCTGGTCACACCTACACATTAGTTGTTTTTTTTTTTTTATCTTTATTTTAACTACTGGCTACAACACAAACAGACATGGAAACCATGAAAAGATAAATTTGTATTTATTTAGTATGCAATAAACCAACTTCACAAGGTTCTTCCAACAGTCTTACGGAGCCTGGAGGAGCATTTTTGGCCCATTGTCCTGCTGAAAAACAGAGGATGGTCTCATGAGCTCAAACCTGCAGAACGTTGTACTTGATGTTCAGCCATGTTGGGTTATTGAACCTCCTTCTGCAACAGTAGTGGAACTGTACCCTGCTTTTAAACAGTATTTGCCAGCAGAGGTCGCTGAAACTCTTTTATAACTGAAAGCCTCATGAGCTGTAATTTCTGCTAAAGAGCTTGTAAAAGTCAATTAGCCACCAAAACAGCTAACCAGTGTGGCAATCAGCAGGATTCTGGGTAATCTATCAGGTGAGGAAGAAGAATTCAGAGCCTTAATTTAACTATACCAATACTGTAATGTAAACATAAACCACAAGTACAAAAAAGTCCTGCCTAAAAAACCCGACTTATTAAAGTATTAAAGTAAAAGTATGGGCTCCTGGTTATATGACATATTTAGATCATCAATAGTGAAGCATCAGTGTGTAAGAATATGTTACTGTTGTAGCTGGTGCAGGTGGAGCTAGTTTGAATTTCCATATATCCAGTTTTATATACAACGGATGAATCATCTCACTGGGTTACTGGGAGAGAAAAGAAAAAAAACCCTCCTGATAGACAAATCTATTTTAGTTTTAAGACTTTTTCTCTGATCTTAGATTTTTATTTTTTTTGAGATATCGGAACATGTGAACATTTCTTGAAGTGAAACCATGTGAGACATTTAGAGGGAGAAATCACTATTTGGTGCAGCTGTTAACAACTGATAAACATCTGAAACGTGACCGTGACTGCACACTCGTTTTTATAGGACATCAGAAGACAAGAAGGTTGGAAACCACTGGTTTAATCATTAACAACGTGTTGTATTTTTAAAAACTTGTTATATCATCCATTAATCTTCATCTGAAAATTAGCCTAACTAAAACTGTCAAATAAATGTAGTGGATCTTCTTCTGAAATGTGATGGAGCGGAAATATAAAGTCAAATGGAAATAAGCAAAGTACAAGTACTTAAATATTAAGCTAATTAAGTACAGTACTTTAGTAAATGTATTGAGATTATTTTCACCACTGCATAGCGGTGGAAAGCTTCACTGTTGGTTAAATTCCATAATGACACTATCTGACACTCTACAGTGTATTAGAGGTACACATGTTAAATCATGCAGTTGTTCAAACACGGGGAGGTGATGAAAGTGGTGCTGGTAGACAGAGTGGAAGGATGCCGGTATGAATGAGTAGGGAAACTAGGGAGAAGAAAGATAAAGGAGGGGAGGGAGGATGACGGGAAGGACGCAGAGCAGTAGGGGAGAGAGAGAGAGAGATGAAACCAGATGATGTGAGTGGGGAGGAGGAGGAGGAGCAGAGAGGAGGCAGGCGCTCAGTCTGTTCGCTCGCAGGAGGAATCAGTAGCAGCGGCAGGACAATGGACAGTCTCCACCACGGATCCTAACGGGCACCGGGCTGATTCAACAAACCACAATAAAAGGTATGGCTGACGGAGCGAAACGGCGCGCAGAATCTCTCGCGGTCTCGGTCTCAACACGGTTTATACCTGCGTTGAAAAAAACCCAAACACTGCCGTTTGTCTGTGGAAGAGGAGAGGCTGCAGGAAGGAAGCGACCCAGCGCAGAAAGACAGACACCCAGCAGGGCCTGCCAGCCGTCAGCCTCCGGGTCCTAAACCTGTCGGTGACACCGGATAATAACAGTTACTACTCTCTACGTTCACCGTTAATGTCTCTTAATGTGTTGGATTTGAACGACGTTGGTAAATCACAACAAGAAAACACTTCCGGAACATGAGATACGCGTTGACTTTTCTCCAGAGAACGTCACGCCGAACTCCTTTGCAAAAACCGGCTATTTTATATTTCCTATTTTCTACCGGATATTTCTATGGATTCATTGAAGTCTTCTGTTGAAGTCAGCATTGGAGTGATTCACAAAACGAGTTTAAATTCAAATTAAAACCTATCATAAAGTGCGAGTTTACGGCACGTCGCCTTTCGCTACGGTGGATTTTTTTTTTTTGATTGAAGAGGATTGTGGGGGAACAGCACGCAACCTGCAAATAATAGTTGACATTTTACCTGTAGTAAATGCTGCTCAATGTGTTACATGGACGCCGAATTATTAAGCAATATGTGATGATTCTAACCAGCTGTTAAATCTTATTTAGTGGCCAATATATGTTTGCTAGAAAAGCAGCACTTCAAAAAAACGACAGTTTTCGGATGCGAGTTCGGAGCGTGCAGCATATGTCGGGTATGCCAACAAAGCCTCTCTCGAGCTAGCCAATAGCAGCAGCGGGAGCACGCAGTGTGTCTGCCAGAATGAACCTTTGCACTAGGCCCGCCTGGGAGTCTCCTCGACAGATGCGGGGATTGTCGTGTGAATAGATGGAGGCATTGTATTTACCATAATGTGCCTTCTGTTGAACATATGAGCGTGACGCACGTAGACATGCAGAGATACAAAGATGCTGTGCAGGAATGGACGACTTATTACTCATGTCTGAATAGACTGTATTACTATGGCTGTTTCGAACCATACACAGCAGTGACTGTTTCATAGGCTGTGTCGAATGAATATGCACACACACACACACACACACACACACACACACACACACACACACACACACACACACACACACACACACACACAGACAGACAGATGTTACTGGTTACAGAGCTCCAGTCCTCTCTGTTATAGTTTATCATGAGACATGGTCATTTTTGCCACACTAACCACCTAAACACTTAAAAAAAAAACACAGGCCAGTGTGTGTGTGTGTGTGTGTGTGTGTGTGTGCATGCTTTGTGGTGTAGCATGTATTTAGAGATGGGAGGATGGTTCAGGGACCTCCCAGAAATAGATTGGAAGTCAATAGTCATTTGCCTCCATATGCTGAGGATGATTGGTGTAGGCAGTTGTGCTGCATTGTTTTTATTTTAGATCGTATTGACCTGACTGAGACTGTGTGTGTGTGTGTGTGTGTGTGTGTGTGTGTGTGTGTGTGTGTGTGTGTGTGTGTGTGTGTGTATGTGTGTGTGTGTGTAACATCCGTGGGAGGAAGATGGGAGCTCTATCTAGAAAATACAGGTAAACACTATCCATTGGTATCTAGGTAGAGATGAGATAAATCAGTGCAGACAGAGGAGATGATGTAGAAGTGAGGCACATCAGAGGAGCTGAGATGAATCGACGACACCACGCTTCTGAGATCAAAACATATGGGTTGTAATAGACTGGAATCATCATTTGGTTTCTGCACTGCTGAACCTGTTAGTTCATCTTTTTGGCTTGATGAGAGTGATGCCGTTCACCAAATAGCAGCAACAAGATTGAAGAAGAAGCATGAAAATATCTGTGTCCTCAAGTGAGAATCCCATCTGAATGTCAGGAAGCACCCCCCCCCCCCCCAACCACAAGGGATTATGGGTAGGCAGGAGGCAGATAAATTTGTTCTTCGAAAGCGAAGCTTATGGCTTATGCTTGGCCTGTATTTAGTTATTTCTTCTTTACTGGTAGCACTACCACCGAAGAAGAGCGGGATCGCCCACTGGAATCAGATTTTGTTTTCCTGTGTTGTGCATTTTGGGGGTTTGTGTGTGTCAGGTTGTGTTTATTAGTCGGACCAGGAGCCACCACCTTCATCTTAACAATAACAGGAAAGAGGCTAAGAAAGTGTGTGTGTGTGTGTGTGTGTGTGTGTGTGTGTGTGTGTGTGTGTGTGTGTGTGTGTGTGTGTGTTTGTGTTTGTTTCTGGAGGTGTCTATAAAGGTTATTTGCATTTCATTGGATTTGCTCACTTGACTTCACATGATCAGTATGTGAGAATCTACTATTTGGCAAGACAGTGTCACAAGACTGTGGTTGCTGTGTGTGTGTGTGTGTGTGTGTGTGTGTGTGTGTGTGTGTGTACGTGTCTTTGTCTCTGTCCCCCCGTGGACAGCAGTGCCATCTGGAGTCAGTGTGTGCCTAGACTGTAGTTTAAACTGTCTTTCCTACATTGCACAGAATGCCTTTCAGCAATATTTCCAAATCCAAATAGTAAATTATTAAGTTTACTATCATTTGAAATAAAAAAATATAATTAAAGCATCACATCTGAGGCGCTAGAAACTGCTAAAGTTTGACATTAATGCTTAAAAAAAAAAAAAAAAAAAAAAAAAAGATTATTTGATAATAAAAAATGAAGTTGCTGGTTAATTTTCTGTCGGTTGACTAATGAATTAATCGAGTACGTGTTGCAGCTCCAGTTTGGTTTAGTATTTGTTTTGCCTCCCTAGCAACCGTTTCGTTCTGTAGAACACAGCGTCTCCGTCAAAATCCAGTTTGTTAGCATCGCCATGGAAAAGGATTGTAGCGTCCAGACAAACGGCAGCATGACCCGACTTGTTTCGTCCACTCCTCAGCTCAGAGGCACGTCGCTTCATGTTGCAGTGTAACCGGCCGCTTCTATGAATGAGTGCCAACACAAACCGTTGATTGTTGATTTCCTTTTTCATGCAAAGATATCATAAGTTTTCTAGTCACAGTTTCTCTTTTGTTTACGTGTGAATCAATAGGGCGAGAGATGCATTATGGGAAATGTAGGATACAGTCCTTCTGGGGCTTAATCCATACTAGGAAATGGAGTGACTCTTGCGGTGAACTTTATTAAAAGTTCAACATTTAATTGCAGCAGTGACCCTTCATATGTTCACGATGTGCTTCAGGCTGCAGTGAATCTGTCCGTCCTCACGCCAAACACATCAACAGGTCTTAAAAGCTATTGGAACATTTTGTTAAGAAGCAAAAAGCCTTCGGGGCAGCATGGTGACCTTGTAAATTTGAGTTGAGGAAAAAAACAACCTCACACACCCTTAATTAACGATGAAATCACACGATGCCGTTTTGCATGGCATCCTCGTTTAGATCTCTTTGGTCTGAACCCAAGTGGAAAATCTGACTGAAGTGTTTTACTTGTTTAGACTCAAAACAGGGAAATTGAAAGCAAAAGCTGCACACTGTCAGACTACTTTGATTGTGCTCGCTCTGCATTGAGCGTGTTGAATTAAAGGATGTACGTGTCGCATCATTGTGACAATGGAACTTTAAATGACATTATGAATCTTCACACCTCAGCTGTGAATTTTCACACAAATCCCACAGAGCCTGTTGGAAAAATGAGACATGTCTCCGGCTCTGTCCAATTAAATAATCCTCGGAGTTACAAAACCATTTATTTTTTTTGTTTTGTTTTTAAAGCTTCATATTGTTTTATTAGTGGCCTACTGTGCTATTTAGCCCTCTTGGCTCCACTGTTCTCCTGCCAGAGATCAGCCGGTGGATTCGAATCTGTTACATCTCACATGGTGAATGTTTTATTGAGGATATTTGAGTTTAGCTGTAGATGGAGCTCTTTACGTGTTTGGTTGTGTTGGCTCTAACTGTTCATGCTAAGGATTCATTACACATATTGAGGATGAACAAACTACATTTGTAAAACACATTGCACTCATTAAGTTTACATTACGGCTACTCCCAAATAGTCCACAGGGCAAGAGTTGTTTTCTAAGTTAACCAAACGTCAAAAACTCAAACTGCGCCTGGTCAGAGACATCGCAAATACCTTCCAGACCCATTTGTTACCGGCCTCCCCTTTTGGAGGGTGGCCTTGTGGGTGTAACGTGTGACGTATATGTCCAGTGGGCCCTTGTTGTGGGACGTAAGGGACTCTTTAAACTGTGGGGACAGACCAGAGATTCAGTATAACGGCATTGAAAATGTTGTACACTGTGTTCATGCAAGGCTATACGGAGTCACACGCACGCACGCTGGAGGGCGCAGGTCCATTTATGCTCTGGCTGTCAATAATCACTTAGTAGTTAGTAGCCAAGAGATGGATGCTCTTTGGCAAAGATACAGTTTACTGTTTAGACAAAATTAACATCATGTTCAGTCTTATCACACATTCAGAATAAGTACTGCATTTGCCGTTGGTGTTGTGATTGACAGGCGGCTTGTTTTATTTCAAAAGCTGATTATCGTGGTTTTTGTATTTCTCTGTAACGTAAGACAATGCTAATAGATTGGATTTTTCGTCAGCCCTGAAATTTTCACATTTCTTTTTCCCAAAAATATATTTAAAATACATAAATTATATGCAAATAATCCTGAGGAGACATTTTCTTGAGACCTCTACCTGTACTAAGATTATGTTGTAGTCAAATACTTTATGGTGAAGTCACATTTTTGTATCAACCTGTTGAATTTTGTTCTCCGTTCATAAACGTCATCTCCATCATTTGACTAAAAACTTTTTTTTTTCCCCTCTGGTTGCGCTCATGTCTATTTTCACTCTGTTTCTCGAGGTAATTATTTTATTTATACAGTGAACTAAATTAATAATCAGCTTTGGTCTCTCAGCTGTGGCTGTTATGAAACGCAGCACTAGAAATCAAGCCTGATAAAAAACATCAGGCGTCTCTGTAGCAAAGATCTGATGGCACAAACTGCAAACTCAGTCATCCAGTAAATTAGATGGTGATCATGAGAAAGCAGTTTGATGTCTGAGGGGACCGGCGGGGGGGGGGGGCGGGGGTGTTCTGTATTCATGCACAGACTCTGTCACAAAAGTAAGTTTGGCGTTCAGAGCGGCAGCATGAAGACACAAACGGCACGTGAGGGCAGAGTGCGTCATGGTTTGTAATTGGATTGTTTTGACGACTCCTGTAGCGTCGCGGGGATGTTGAGCACGATGTCAAGCAGTTGTGCTGTTTGATGTCACGTTCAGCAACAGCTTTGCTCATTTACAGCTTATTATATTTATGTCAGAGTTAAAACCCAGAAGTGTTTAATTACAGGTCTGTCCTACTGCGGGTTTAGACGAGGTTTGACACCAATGCTAAATGGATCTTTTAATGAATGTTTCCTTTGGTTAATCAATATGAAATGCCAGAAAATGGTGAATATTCACCCTTATAATTTTGTCCAAACTACCCTTATGTATCAAACAACTTGTTTTGTTTGACCAACAGCAGGTATCCAGTTTAAACTAGGTAATATTTATCTTTGAGGAGCTAGCGTCATTTTTGCTCAATAGCTTACTTAATGGAAGAAACTGAAGGCCGTCTGGTTTTCACTGTGAACACCTGTGTTGGAAATCTGGACGTGGGCCTTTGTTGCACATCATTCACCATCATCACAATATACACACACACACACACACACACACACACACACACACACACACACACACACACAAGTATTAACACCTAATCTGTTTTTCTCTCTCTCTCTGTCTCTGCGTGATTCAGCAGGTGATTGTCAAACAGTTCCAGGATGCTGCCGCCCTCGTCCCTGCTAACCTACCGTTCACCAGGGTGCATCTGACTTACCAAACATGATGAAGACTGAGCCCCCGTCGGCCACGGGGGGCAACGGGGCCTCCGGCGGCAGCAGCGGGAGCTCCAATCTTCGGAGTCCCTCGCCCCACCGCAACGCCTACGAGGCAGGGTTGGCGGCGCTGAAGAAGGCCACCGACCACCTCAACAACGCAGCGAACGGAGGCGCCGACCCGGCCTCGAAACCTGCTCCCCTGCCCCGCCCAACCGGGAGGGGCAGGAAATATGGATCGAATGTTCACCGCATCAAGAACATGTTCATGCAGATGCAGTCTCCCGGTGATGAGGAGGAGGGAGCCAAAATGATCGGTGAGGAATCCCACTGCTAAGATTTATATCAAACTCCTTTAACATAAGTGGTGGCAGGGGAATCCCAACCCCCAGCTGAGTAGACCTGTAAGTCAGATGGAAGGTTGGTGGGTCTATACCTGGAAATGATCAGATAATCCCTCCCCCGAATGAAGCATAGCTTAGCAACTGTAAGTAGACTGCAAAATATAATTCTCCAGCCCTCACAAAACGAACAATATTTGCCGTTTTAACAGTTTAATGAGAAAACTGTGCTAAATGGATTTAATGTGGATGTGCTCTGATGTAAGCTGTAAAAGTTAACATGTCTGGCCACAGAGAAAAAGGAAACGCAGACACCCGCTATCTGATGCAGAGGCGCTGGGGGAGGGGGAGTTCTGAAGATGTCCGACTCAGAGCGACCTTAAATCCAGCTTAGCTATTTTACCATGCACTTACAGCCACCACCAAGGCTAAGCGTTAACATATCATTAGCTGAGTAGGCTTTTTTTTTTTTATAGGCTGATTGGTTGCTATTTATTGCAGCTGTGTTTCCAGCTATTACCTGAGCATTCTGAGCAGTTTACCAAACGCATGTATCGAACGCACTCAGTCTTTTCTCTTGTCACGATTAAACTGACATTTGTCTTGCTTGTACAACTATGAGCCGAGCACCTAAATTATCTAAATTTTAAGAGTGAAACTTGAATAGCTTTTGCATTTTATATTTTTTCCTAAACCCTAGAGTTTATTAGCCGTTTCTTTAATCACTGGTCTTTTACGTGGATTATCAACCAGAGAGGATAATTACTTCTTTTCTCAGTTTTAGAACAATACCATGTATACTGACAGTCATGTGACGAGAAAGAACCCTTTTAAAGTGTTGTGGTTTTAAATGGAGTCGGCTGGAAATGTCAAAAGTCAGCAACATACCAAGCTTTTTAACCAATTTCCTCACACAATTCAGCTTAATTTTTTATAGTTACTGCTTATTAAATTGAGCTAACAACATTTCATGTGTACTGACTAAAGAGTAGCAGATATAAAAAAAGATATATTTCTGTGTTTAGTTGTATAACGTAGTGGATTAAATGACTAAATGAACAGAACTGACTGAATTTCCTTTGATAAGAATTAAAGAACCTCATTCACTCAAAGTAAATGAAGCTGACTTATTCACACAGGTGGAGACAAGAGCAGCCTCATTTTAATTTTCTGCATTTGATAATATTGATACTGTGCTACTGTGTTCAATTAAAATAAACATTTCCATAGATGATCTACATTATCTGTGGTCAGACTACATTTAACTGTCCATTACAACAAAAACAATCCAACTGAAAAAAACAAAAGCAAACAAACACGGCAGTAAAATGAAACAGAAAAATTTGAATTGAAAAATGGTAAATGTCCAAAAAACCCTGAATACACTGATACTGTCCTTCCCTAAAAGGGGGAGAGGTCTCATTAACCTGTACTTCACTTATAGGAGATTTTTGGTTTTATTACAACTTGGGTTTTAAAATATATTTTGGGGATTTTTTTTTTTTTTTTTTTGGTCAAGCTTCCAATTAACTCTCTGGTCATTTGTAGGTAAGGATCTGGCAGTGAAACTGTCTCTGCCGAGGGCCTCCAGCCTCAATGATAATGTGGACAACAGTGCCCTGATGAAATTCGGGGGCACGGTCTCAGAGAGAGTCAACCGTTTCGACACTAAATCTGGCGGGGAGTGTGGGAGCTCTTCGGGGGGTTTCTCCAAGCTCCAGGAGACCAGGAGGATCTTTGAACAGCGGACTCTACAGGTCGGTTGTTTTCCTCACTCGTGTCGATTTTTCGTTTCCTCCAGTTGGCCTGAGACCATCAAGTTTTGTCTCCTTTAGGAGAAACAAGCTGCAACGAACCGCATCTTGCTGAAGAAGGAGCGGGCGTCGGGCTTCCAGGACAGCCGTCTAGACGTTGTGGCTCGCTTTAACGGTTCCACCGAAGCTTTGGACCGGCTGGATGACCCCCCGCCTCCCCTGCCTCCTAGTATTCCCTGTGCTGCTGCAGCTGCGGTCGGCCCCGCTGATGCCGTCAGCCCCACTGTCAGCCAGCTCAGTGCTGCGTTTGAGAAGGGCGAGATGCAAAGCAATCTCCCCCCCAACAACCTCCCCCAGCGGAGGTCAGCCCCCGCCTTGGCGCCAAAACCCAAACCTCCAGCCAGAGCGGACGCTGCCGACAAAAAGGTGAAAAGAGTTTGCTTTAGAATCAAACACTTGCAAGGAAGCTGTGATGAATTAATTAAATGACGATATGATCTCTCTTTGTCTCTTTCCTACAGACAAAGGTGCTTCCTCCAGGTGGGGAGGAGAAGGACGAGGTAACCGCTGGAGCTGAGAGCACTGAGGCAGCAGAACTAGCAGTGGTAACGGGTTCTCTACAGAGGGACATCGGGGGACCACTGTCAAGCGAAGACAAGGATGGATTTGGACAGTCAGGAGACCAGCTCTCCAACTCCTCCCACTCCTCATCATCCTCAGTGACTGTCACGTCTTGTTCTTCATCATCTGAGGCCAAACCGGGGTCTGAGGCCCAGCCGGCAGCCACTGAAGCCAGGGGCTCCAGTACGGTGGCTGCCCCCGAGCTGGAGCCACAGGCTGGAGAGCGGGACGGCTCCACCGGCGGATCGGAGGCCGGATGCAGGTTGGTGCAGGCCGAGGTTCATGCCTCCCTGGAAAATGGAGAGAAAGAGGCTCCGTCTTCATCTCCCTCCCCAGAGGACAAAGGAGCAGACCCCGAGGGGAAGGGCAAGGAAATGGAGGAGGAGGAGGAGGAGAACGACGATGACGACGACGAAGATGGCTCGAGGAAGGAGGATTACTCAGAGGGGGATCTGGTAGATATTAGTGCGTACAGTGGTCTCGGGGAGGAGGACTCTGGGGGAAGCCAGCTGGACGATGATGAGGATGAAGAAGATGAGGAGGTGTATCAGCCGGAAACAAGTTGCTCCGAAATGCCGGGCCTCCCTGAGGAAGAGGAGCCTGCACCGTCCAATAGGAAGATTTGTTTCAGCACTGAGCCAATCAAGGTTAGTTTTTGTTGGCCTACTCTTCTCATGCCACTTAATATCTCAACAGAGCGGTGGTTTTTAAAATACAAACCATTACAGACATTAGAAGTGCCCACGACCTGCTGGGAAAAACAAACATGATTTGATTTGTAGCTTTGGACGCTTCTCATATGTCAGCAAACTTGGTTTATGGGTTCCAGTACTCGGAGCTCACAAGAGGAACTCCTGCTTAAGACACCTCCCGTGTGGCTTCACCTTTCAGCCATGATAGTTATCTCTTTACTGGCACTTCATTTTTAATAAGGTTAATGGTCCAGGAGCCCCAAAACTCTTCAGTGTTTATTACACACCATAATATGAAACAATGTCCAAATAGTGACTATTATGCTGTTCTTAAAGCCTTCGAATAGTTAATAATCATCTTGAAGCTTCTTAAATTCAAATGCAATCTGATTACATTTTTAGATTTTTTTTTTTTTGTGTACATGTGAAAATTTTTGACTGATGGTGGAAGAAGAGGAAACGCCAAGGAGTTACCAACTAATTAGGATTCATTGCCTGAGGATTGAGAAAATCAAAAGCACTTATCCTGAAAATCTGGCCATTTTTAAGCCACCTGTTACTATATATATACTAAAATGATGTTCAAGGGCAAATTTTGACTTGAGAGTAGCACTAGACAAAAGGTCAGGGTGTCTGCATTACATAAGTGTTCATCTTTCGGAATTCTATAAATATCCGCACCAGTGTTGTTGTTGATGTTGTTGAACAAATTCAGCCAATGACATTATAAAAAAATTAAGGGTTAGATAATTCACTTAATTTTCTTCTTTTTTTTTTAAGGTGAATTTTTTATATTTACTGGTTGAATAGCTATTTCTAATGTGCAAGGTGGTCCACCAAGTGATAGAAAATGATCACTCAACTCCATAGTTTGCCTCAGCTTTACAAAGCATTTTAGCATCCTGCAGCTATTTGTTTTGGTTGGGTGGTCCGCAATTTCAGCGTTCTGGTTCAGTATCATCAACCTTAGCAGCAGCACGTGGCCGTTTTCATCAAGAAAACTCTAATTCAACCTCTGTACTACCTGCTGAAGTTAGCAACTGTCATCTAGCAGTCAAAAACAGTCAAAAAGAGTTGGTGGAGACCAAAATAGAGCCAAGAGAATATCAAATACTGGACATTTATCATGTAGTGAAAAAAATGCTAATATTGTCGCATGTATGCAGGCAGCTTTTTGTTTGCATATTTATAAGGCCATTGGACTGCAGTTGTTTGATTTTGAGAACAAGACCCTTTGTATCTGGTAAATTAAATCATAAAATGGATTAAAAGAAGATGAGTGCCTTTAGTGATACTAAACGCCTCGGGTGTGCTCTGCTCTATTAAACCAGGGAAACTGAAACAGGAGGAATTAAGAGCATAAGAAAATGATTGAAAAGACACATTGACTTCCTCCGTCTTTAACATCTCACACACACACACACACACACACACACACACACACACACACACACACACACACACACTCTCTCTCTCTCAAGATGCTGAGGGGATTTTCGCTCTTTGATTTCGCCACACCATTTCCTGCTGACTGGAGCTCAAACTGTGTGTGTGTGTGTGTGTGTGTGTGTGTGTGTGTGTGTGTGTGTGTGTGTGTGTGTGTGTGTGTGTGTGTGTGTGTGTGTGTGTGTGTGTGTGTGTGTGTGTGTGTGTGTGAGAAAGAGAGAGAATAGAGAACAGAGATGATTTAACAAAATGTCTTTTCTCTTTTCTGGAGAGCGATGCTTGTTTCTGGTACAACCCTGCAGCAGTCAGCTACTTGAGCTGGGAGCTGTGTGTAACATGTCTCAACAAGCAATTATAGAGCTGTCACATTAACAACATACCTCCTGAGAGACAGAACTTTGAATAGCATACCGCAAAGTATGATAATATACATGAGAACAGGAAACGGAGCGGTCTTGGTATTGAAATGCAGCATGTTGAGGCAGAATTTGATATCATTAGGGAGGAAGATAATGGACGCTGACAGCGAGGATCACTTTTCCTCATCAATCGAGTCCACTTATGTGGGAGGAGGTTTTTTATTTCAGGCCAGGCGTCGGGTCAAAAAGGAATTCTTTTCATTTTCTTGGACCTTGAAATATTTAACTACTGACCTCTTTAGCCACACTGCAGCTAAAAGTAGACTTGTGGCCTGAGGCGTTGTTGTTTACAACAGAGGTTCACTACAGTTAGCTACCGGGTCAATCCTGTCAAATCACCATGTGCTACAGATGTGGAACTTCCTTTTCTCAGATTTACATTTTTGTTGTTGTTGTTGTTGTTTGATATAATGACACAAACAGAGATTAAGCATCATAATTGTCCAAATGTGATTTTTTTTTCACAGAGCAGGAACAAAAAACATTTGTTTTATACTCAAACACATGCTTAACTTGAATTTGACAAATTCTATCAAGATGAAACGGTATTTATTGGAGATAAAGCGTAAGCACTGGTGGCTAAACATTTCAGTCACGATGATTCAGCTGTTTGCGAGCTCAGAAAATGAAACCAGCTTTTCAGCAGCACACTATCATTTGCTCCCTGCCTCAGCTCTCCATCTCTGGAGAGTCTGGTCTCACTGTGAACAAGGTGCAACAGCCTGTAAGATTTTACATTTAGATTTTAGAAAACCAACTATCCCTTTTAAAGTGGGATAGAACTTGATTAGTGAGCATCTACTTTTTCCATTGGCACTTTTTAAAAATATCTTTAACGCATTGTCTATTGCAAGCAAAAAGTTTCGAGTTGTGGCTTCTTCACAGAACAGCCTGAAGTGAAACTACTTCCAATCAAAATCAAGGTTTTAACCTCGGGGTGGTCTTTATGTGTTAGAAGATATAACATGAGTACATGACTGCGCCATGGCTGAGAATTCTCTTTGGAAATGCAGTGTACCAATGACAGTCTCACAAACACTGATTCACACAGCCAGTATTTAATATGTCACATAGCTAAAGTATCAAATTGCATCAATCTGCGGCGTGTGGCTTTCCATAACATCAGCATACTGAGAGTGGGATTAATAACCATTACTTCTCATGTAAAATTCATGACTAAGGATACCAGATAATATCGTCAAAGAACGTCATTTGTATCAGCTGGTTAAAAATGAAAATGGGGCTTTGGCCTGAAATTAAAATGTATGCCCATATGACAAGCTGATAAAATGACGCTTTAAATGCCTAAGTTAAGTACCCAGTGTAAAGATTCAACAATAGGTTTGCGATGACGAGGTTTTAAAAGTTTCCGATGGAAAAGTTGCTAATGATCACTCTGTTTCGTGGGATGTGACTCGATCTGATTGGAGCTCCGTCGATACTACGTCCCGCCCACCGACAGCCGTAACCTGACTGCACCACAGGCCTGTCAATCAAACAGACACCCCCTTCCCCCCGCCACCCCCAAAACACAGATTATTTTAAAATGGATGGCCAGAAAACTAATAAAAAGGAGTGACTTCAGATAGTAAAACCGAGATAACTCATGGAGAAATTTTATTGTCTGAGAATTTTATGAGACCAGTTGAATGGGTGTCTATGGAGCCAACCTCTAGCGGCACCCGGCGGTATCGTCGCGTAAGTCACTTCGGCATCGGCCTCATTTTTCAGAGCCGAAAGCTGCGTCCACTTTTATATAAAGTCTATGGTGCCTTTCATTCTGGACTTTTAATTAGCTGAACTTAGCTGAACCTAATGTGATATCACTGCAGATGTGTGTGGGAATTTCCTGCATTATACATGTCAGATTTGCAGGAATTGAGTAAATTATGTGCTATACCCGCAATCCCGCAGCGAAACTCAGGTCCTGCAGTACCTGAAGAGGTTTGTGCATTTGATGGGTCGAAGGTGAGCAGGAATGCTCAAACTGCAGGTGAGCGGTGGACGGCCGGGTGGTGATAGAGTCTGGGACTAGTTACATTTGAATAGATCCAAGCGTACTCCATCAAGTCAAAGGTGTAGTAGTTCCATCTAAGCCACTTAAAGGCATAAAGGGATTTTTTTTTTTCTTCAAAAATAACTTCTAAATGTGTAATTTTGAGGAACAGAGATGAGTTTTTAAGGGTTTGCTCAATACCAGGAAATAAACTTTAGAAGTTAACATTAAGTATAAAGTTTTAAAACATTTTCTTTCCTCTGGTTTGATTCAAGTCAACAATGAAATGCTGCAATACTGCAACCATTTATTGTGTCTTTGATATGAGCTCTGTTCTGCACCATACGACGCCATGCTGGTGATTTCTGAATTACACACAGCACATTCTGGAAAATGTCCTTATTCATGGGAGAACTGAGGGTGAAAACAGAGAGGAAAAATATGTCTTTACTAATTTAACCGCCTTGCTGTCTCTGCAGTCTGTGATGTTTTACTCCAAACAGCCAATACACCAATTTTACAGACGTTGGCTCTTAGCAAGCTAGAAACAGACTGTGTTTGTGTGGAGTCCCTCAATCGGACTTCAATTTCCTTCTGTTATTTTCTTTCTGAGGCATTTTATTGCTGAGGCAGACTCATAAAGCCCTGGAATAAGCAATCTAGTAAAGCTGACTTATGTCTTTTCACTGACTTTGTATGTAATGACCACAGACTGCACATAAAAGTGGACATAGCTTCTGGCTCTAAAAAATGAGGCCGATACGCAAGCGCCTTAAACTGTAATACAACGAGGTGCCGCTAGAGGTCGGCTCCAAAAAGCTTCTGGCTCCATAGACACCCATTCAAATTCTCTCATAAAGTGCTCAGTCAATAAAATTTCTCCAGTTTGTTGGATGTCATTCACTAAATTCACTCTTCCAGATTAGTTTTCTGGCCGTCCATCTGAAAAGAATCCCGTCATTAATTATAAAATAAGCCTCAAAAAGACTGGTTTTGGGTTTAGGATGCGTCTGTTTGATTGACAGGCCTGTGGTGCAGTTAGGTTACGGCTATCGGTGGACGGGACGTAGTATCGCCGGGTTTCTAATCAGATTGAGTCAGGTCCCCTGCTTGTTCCCTCCCTCCCAGCTCACCCAAATATAGTCATTACTGGCTCCAAACCGCTCAGGACTAACAAAATGGCGCCGGGGTATGCTCAGCTAAGCTTCCCAGTTGCTAGTGGTATCTGCGTACACATTTACAGTACAGACATGAGAGTGTTTATGTCTCACCCAAGTGTTGAAGTGTTCCTCTGCAGTGTTTTTTGTCTTACTGTCCATCTCGATACAATTTTATCTGTATTTATTAGTTTTCTTTCCAAGCGCAGCTAAAATTGTGACATTACATCACGTAATTTCAAAGGCTAATAGCTTTAATCGCGCACATTTTATTTGTATAATGTAATTTATTCATGAGGCAAACCAACTACATATTTACAGCAGGAAAAAAAAAGAAAAGAACAACTGGTGCGGACTGTTTTTTGTTCAACTATGTGCAATTTTTCAAAATTCTGTTTTAAAGAATTGCAGCAGTAAGCGAGTAACTATTAATAATTCTCATACAGTTAATGCAGTTTTATTAATTTGATTGACAAGGGTACTTAAAGCAGGAAGGGGACAAAGTTCAGCAGCTTGAACCACTAAAGCTACTCTACTCTGAACTTACCTGACTGTAGGCGTCCAAAAGCTTCCTGTGTGCCTCTGCCAGACACACATGCACACACACGTACGCACATGCACACTTTCAACTTCTAACAGTCATTAAGCGGGAGATATAAAAACCTGGACTGGAGTATGTGACAAAAGTTTGAACTCCATTAAGTCATCGTTTTTGTTAAAACCAAAGTTAAGACCAGTTTTGATCGGACTGGAATAAACATAGTTTAATCCATAAAGCCATATGAGAGAAAGTGACATCATGCGTGTCCTGCCTTGTTGGATTTAAAACAGCAACTTTTTTTTCGACCTCGGTCAGAGAGGTGTTCTGCTGCAGGGAACAAAGAACTAGTCAAAAAACTAATTGTCCATGCATGTTGGGTTGTAACTCTATATCAAAACTGGTTGCTAATTGTTGTTCTGACGTCATGAGTTACTTCATGAAGTGAAATTCAGCCAGCACCCCCCCCCCCCCCCCCACACTGGTGCTCAGCAAGTCTCCAGCCTGCTTCCACTGAGCATCATTTTTTAAACATGTCCTCAGCAGTTGAAATGCCCTATGACTACTGCAGTTTATAAATCAACCAGACCTTATTTGAAAGGTATGCTGAGTTGCATACAAGGCCACCTCTGTTACCCTGTAAAAAGCAGTTGGAATGTGGCTGGGTGTGTTTGTTTTCCTTGAAAAAAAGCATGTGCTCACACTCACTCACTCACTCACTCACTCACTCACTCACTCACTCACTCACTCACTCACTCACTCAAGCAGGGGAAGCAGGTTGATAAGAATCATAGAATAGAGCTTTGTTTGGTTTAAAAAAAACAAAAAAAAAAACACCTGGTGTGTGTGAGCTGAAAATCTTTTTCCAGAGAGAAAGGATGAATTCAATCGTGACTGAAATGGATTCAGTGAAAAGCTAAATTATCTGATTTTACACATTAAGTCTGATTACAGGTGTTCTTCCAAACATGTGAAAGAAGTTGTATCAAAGCCTCTCGTTGATGTAGAAGAAAACTGCCTGGAATATGACAATGATTGTGCTGCATTGATTTTGATGTTTAGGAATCCAATTGTAAATCAGTGGAGTACCGTACTTTCCGGACTATAAGCCGCTACTTTTTTCCCACGCTTTGAACCTCGCGGCTTAAACAATGACGCGGCTAATTTATGGATTCAACGGGTTTCGAAAGGCTGGACTTGGCGTGTTGAAGAGGGCAGCATGAGCTCAGCGGGGAATTTGCCTCCGGATAAAAGTAACGAGAGCGACAATGAAAACGATCCAACATCGGATGAAGCAATTCTGAGGCTATTCAACTCCAACACCGAAGGAGATGACTTCAGTGGTTTCAGTGCACAGGAGGAGGAAGATAGTGACCAATGACTTTCTTGGTAGGCTACTGTTTACCACAATTTTTTTTTATTTTTGTTACAAGCCGTGTTTCGTTAAAGCCTGTGTAAAGTTAATTTGTTTCAATGTACCGGTAGGCACCTGCGGCTTATAGACGTGCGGCTTATTTATGTTCAAAATAATTATTTTTAAAAAATTCAGTGGGTGCGGCTTATATTCAGGTGCGCTCAATAGCCCGGAAATTACGGTACTCTTTTAAAATGTGGAGGACAGAGGAGTGTCAATGTGGATCTGATGTAGCAGGAAGGTTTGGAAATATCTGTGCTCCATTTAAAAATGACAGGAACAAAGAAACTGGCCTCATCGCTCACTTATCCTCGCTGTCCCATTGCTGATTGGAATTGATACAATCTGAGGCCTGCTCTTTATTTATTTTAAACGCTTCAAGGTCCACTCGCTGGTCACTCGCTCAGAGTGCTGTACTTTTGTGTCAAACATTTTTGACAGTGAAGACTCATTTGGCTTCATATAGCACCTTCTGTCCATCAAAGGTCTTTCAGGCGCAGTTCCAATCCCAATCCAAATTAGCGTAAGTGAAGACGATGAAATGCATTCAAGGTACACACCTGCATTCAAACCTAATGGGTACATGGGGAATTCAGCTCAATTGCTTGAACTAGTTAAAAGTTCTATCTTCACCTGAGAACTTGTTATCTTTCCGTGAATCCCATCATTGACCAGTAAGAAGGTTTCCTCTACCAGCTGGCTCTGTGCTGTCAAAAGAACTCTGACTGAATCCCAGACTGCTTCTGGATCAGCACCGCGGATGGCGACCATGACACTCTTCATTCAAAAACAAAAGCATGTCACCAAATTGGACTTGTTTTTTGTCTGCAGTGGATCAAATCTCAAGCCATTGCCTCCGTTATCCTTTGAGATTTGTTGACACAAAAAAGACAATTAGTTAGTACATTAGTACGTGACTTCTACTTCACTTGGCCGTGTAATTTGCAACGAATGAAAGTATTATATTGTAAAGAAAATGGCAAAATCCAAACATATTTGAGACAAACAGTATTTGGCCTTAAACAGAAAGTGCAAAGTTAGAGATCACTGTGACTGACCTCAAACTGACAAAGCCCTCAGCAAAACACTGGCTGTAAAACCCTCTGAGACAGACAGACCTGCAGGGGAACACAAACCCACTCGTCAGGGAGGACCCGCTGAAAGACAGGTCCATGATTAGTTTGGTTCAAAAACAGTGAAAAATGCAACAAGCTTGTTTTGTCTCTCCTGAACCAAAAGTTTCTCAGTTTATTACCACATAGAATAGGATTTATTTTTTTTTAATAAAAAAAAGCAGCAAATCCACACATTCCAGAAACTGCAATGAGATAATCAGAATAATTCCTCATAATTTTATTGTTGTTTTTGAGTCAATGCTTGATTGATTGCTTTAGCTTGACAAATGAATAAATGTTAGGATAAGATACACCCCCAAATGTTACTATTAAAACATGCTTATTCACTTTCTTTCCAGATGCCAAATACAAAGAAGCCAGCTGGCTTTGTTCAAAAATAACAAAATCGGCCTACCAGCACCTCTAAAGCTCACTATATAACATGTCATATTTTTTTTGTTTAGTTCATACAAAAAAATTAAGTTTTGAAACAACAATTAGCTGTTTGATGGGGTTTTCTCGGCAGACAAAAACTATGCTTGTTGTGTCCTTTTATTTCCAGTCTTTATGCTAAGCTAACCTGCCCAGCTGATGTTTCCAGCTGCATCGCTACCATTGAGATGGTTTTTCTACTTTGTCCAAGAAAGGCAGTTTCCCAAAATATTGACATATTGCTTTATTTTATGCAAATCAGAACTACATTGGTATACCAGGATGTAGCTTTTTTGCATTGGATCAGTAACGTGTCATGTTAGCTTTGGTGCTGGTAAAACCCGGCCGAACGTCGAGACTCTCTCTTCTTGTTCCAGCTTCCTGTCTGACATCCGTCTGAGCCCACTGAGTCCATTCACTACTTAACCTACATTGATTAGCAGTGTGAAAGTTTATAGCTTCAGAGTGTATATTTGATGGAGAATTTGTATTTCTGTTGTTGTTTTTTGATGCCAGCCGTGCGAGTTTCAAATTTAAACTGTCGGACTTCATGGAGTGATCCTAGAAGCTAATATCTATTCTAGTCATTGTTATAATTGGAGAGCACACTGAGAGTGAGTGAACAGAGTCAACAGTTTGACTTTATGCGTTCCACCTTCCAACTGTTCAGGTGATGTCCTGAGTGATATTTGCCATGTTGGATTGGTTGTAAAGTGAAGGTGGCCTTGAGTCGAGACATGACCCACGAGAATAAACTAAAAGCCACATGTAGCCTAGAGAGAGGCGGCACGGCTTTGTGTTGAAGGGCCAGCCTGCCTCCTGCGGGACTTCCCTGGGGGCTTGGCTTTTATCCAGTGTAGTAAGCTTGTGACTCAGTTATTGGGCAGCAGACTCTGTCATTCAAGACACAGTGGTGTTGGTGAAAAGCAAGATGTTTGTTGTGTTTGGACCGTTTTGGATTCAGTCTGCTGAGCACTAAGGGCTGAAGTCGAGCCGCTCTGCGAGGATTTATAACTTTTCACAACTAGTTCTTGATAGCCTTTACTTGTATATTTTAATCAATGAATACTCTAATTCAGCTGTAAAGTGCCTTTGGGGATGAGTGAAGCTCAGTCTGAACGGGAGACCTGCAGAATTGATTTGTTGATTTATCGACCATTTTACAATATGATCAGTTCTTCGTTTGCAATATCCATCGGGTTTTTTTCTTTCCAACTATTCAAATCTATTTAGTGGAATGTGAGTTTAAATGTTTGTTTTAAGTGGATCTGACACAGGGTTCGCCAACTAAACAAAATACATATTGTTGCCATACAAGCCTTGATGTGACTATTTGACAAAATGGATAAATTGCTGCTTCTCTCAGTTTTAGTTCATCATAAACTGAATACTTTGTGGTTTAGTTAATTTAGAGATGTTTCCTTCTGCACAAGTAAATTGGGACATCACTTCTTGTTGGCATTACCAAGTCAAAATGAATATCTTTTACATCAAGCTCTTATATAGCCTTGTGTGTAGGTTTGTGGATAAAAGGAAACCAACACAATGAACTGATCCTCTTCAATGACTTTGACATTAGACATCTTCATGATGTCCTGATTCTCCCGTCAAGCACTTTGTTTTCACATTTATTGACAACTGATAACTATTTAGGTGTTTCTAAATAGCTGGTGTCAGCATAAAATATATATTGACCCCATGCAGGGAAGTTGCAAAAAGAAGTAAACTTCTTGTTGGCATTTTACAAAATTGTGCACCTTTCTCTGAAATTGGCTTGCAGACATTTCCGATCACTCTTTCATGCAAGATTCCTACAGTTGCAAAATGTTTGAGGGTTGTATGTACCGAGTATTTAAATCACCCCGACAACAATATTTCAATGGGATAAAGAGCTCTGCCTTAACCATTCCAAAACCAGCCATCTCTTCTCTTTGAGCCGTTCCTTAGTGGATTATGTGTATTTAGGATCATTATCCTGCTTAAAGGTCCACCCCCCAGTTGAACTTCAGCTTTTGCACAGATGACTACGTAATACATTCATATTATTTTTTAAAGATGTGATTGATCTGTTTTTTGTTTATTTAAATAATGAAATTACTACAAAATGTTTATTTCATGTCATTTGTTTTCAGTATCTCACCTTTATCTGTAGAGACTGTTTCAAAGAGAAACAAGTGTTTGCTTGTCCAAATATGTCCAAAAAGCCAACATATTAATTAGATGTAATCATTTCTTCATATGAGTGGTATGCACCTGATGATATTTTTTTTACCCTTTTAATCTCAAAATGTCTTGGCTTTGTTGTATGCTTATTTTTTTTGGAGCATCAGCCTGTGGGCAGTGTCACAGCGCACAGTGCCTTCTTGCCAACAGACCTGATACAACAGTGGGATGTGCAAACTACTATATTCTCTGCTCTATATTCAACCTGTAAAAACCTACTTTTCCTACATCTTTGTCAATATGCTAGGGGGCTGGCATACAACAATCACTGTGAGTTCATGACATCATAAACTCATAAAAGTCCAAACAGCTGGGCTGTGTGCATTTTTCCAAGTGTTACTTTGGCAGTATTTATTGAGCAACTAGACCTTATTATCAAACAAGAAATGGAAATTAGAATTTATATACAACATGGTACCTTAAAAGAGAACATTTTAGCAGGTTATGGATTTTAGTGTCGTGTCAGTGGGTGTGCTTCACGTTACGTTTTGTTGTTTCTCCAGTTGTTGGCTTTTTGTTGTGGTTGTGTTTGTTTTTCTGTGGCTAAGTAGAGATTGCGTGTTCATGATGCTCTTGAAGCTTAATGCACACACACACGCACGCACACACACACACACACACACACACACACACACACACACACACACACACACAGAGCTTTAAAGTTACTCAACAGAGGAAGGAAACATGTCAACAGGAAACAGTTTAACAATCCCGCCCTCTGACCCTGTTTGTGTCCTCTTATGTGTGTGTCTTGTGCACTCAGAGGAATGTAAATAATACTGTGGCAGCCACCTCCTACACATGGAGGCCCTTGGCTCTGTCTCACGCTCTGTCTGTCTCAGCTCTGTCTGTCTCACACAGACACACATATTAGCATTTGTACCAGACAGGGACAAAGAGAGAGCGGGTAAGTGCCAGTGCCAAACTCACACTGGGCAAAGCTGTGGTTGCCATGGAAATAAAACCAACGTGATCACAGAGATGGTCACTCGGGAGACAGATGCTGCTGACCTTTTAAAGTTGGGGGAGGGGTATAATAAAAAGCGGGAGAAAGGATGGAGAAAATTATGGAGAGGCTACAGTGATTTTTGGTAAATGATGCAGGTTTGGAAGATTCACTTGGGCTCTCTTTAGAGGTGCAGTGGCCAGAATGAGATTTAGCTTGACGTGTTACCACGTTGACAGCGCTGGCCTTGAACAAGTACAGAGCTGGTTAATCATTTGGACAGACAAAGACAGGTATGCTAATGATATACAATGAAGAACTACATCAGCTTAAAACATGAGAAGTTGGTGTGACTGGTGATGTTAAGTAGAACTTAACAAAAACTCAAAGCAGGTTTCAAAGCGTACAGTTCCCCGTCACCTCTACAGAACATTTTGGCGATTACCTCCTGCAGTTCTCATAGTCGGCTTTCCACTTGGAGAGCTCTAAATTAGCCTGAGGATTTGGTCGAGGTCAATCCAGCGGTAAAGGGAAAGAATATTGGACTTGCATACATCGAGTAGATGGAAACAAAGACTCTAAACGCTCATGTTGCTCAACATCTGCTGGTGTAAAAATGCAATTTCTTGCAATTTCTTCATCCTGGAAGTGCAACCCCCTACACCTTTTAAAAAAATATTTAAGATATTACCAAACCATTGTTAGATTCCACTCCTAATACTGCAAACATGAAAACAAAAATATAATTAAGGTTACCAAGCTGATGGCAATATACATGCATAAATAATAGCACATTTATAATATCATTATTGGAGGCAGTTTGTAACAATGTTAAATTATCTTGCAACTGAACGGTGTTTCTAATATTGTGTCCACCCTATTTACAGTATATCTGTGAGGGTTGACTAAATACATCCACAGCTGTACAGCAGGGCGCCAAAAAGAAATATGAAAAAAAAGAAATCCTAAAAGATTGCTTGGAAAACTGTAGTGCGATTTAAATTAGTTGATAAAATTGATAATAATTAAGTTGGATTTATTACATTTTCATAATGGAATAGATATTTGGGACATATTACATGAACATGTTAAATAGAGTCAAATAGATGTTCGGGGGCTTTTATGAAGGAATTTCTGGGTTCTCTGGTTTCACAATGTCGGAAAATCATGTTTTGTGTAGTAGTTAATTAAAAGCTAATCCAAATGCAGCTAGATAAGAAGGCTATCTAACCTTTGACCTTTGCCCTGCGTGTAGGTTTTCACCACCTACTCGAACGAAGACTACGACCGGCGTAACGATGATGTCGACCCCATGGCGGCATCGGCTGAATACGAGCTGGAGAAGAGAGTGGAGAAGTTGGACCTGTTTCCCGTCGAGCTGGAGAAAGGTTTGCACACATCTTTACAGCCATTGAGAGTCACTCAGTCAAGCCTCTTATGTAACCACACACACTCACACACATGCACACAGTAACTGACAGGATGCTGTTGGTGGACATCCATAGTGTCCGCTAACAACTCCATTATCCCTTTATGGGATTAAAGTTAGCGCGGATTAGCCTAATTAGCAGCTAGTAATTCTGGAGGTAAGGGATTTGAACCAGCAATCGTGCGTGACAGCTGCTCACAGCACGGCATAGCAGCTATAAAACTCACTAATGTTTGATAAGCATTGGATGTGAATGAATGTTTTTTTTTATGTTTTTTTCTGTCACGCTACAATGTGATTCTTGATTACAATAGCCAAAAAGTAAACATAATTCATAGTAATAATAAATTTATGAAGACACCAATTCAGTGAAATGTGTTTCAGTGTTTACATTTTGATCATTATGTTTTCTGCCTGTGTGTCTCTCAGACAATGACGGTCTGGGTATCAGCATCATTGGAATGGGTGCAGGAGCTGATATGGGCCTGGAGAAACTGGGGATCTTTGTCAAGACCGTCACTGAGGGAGGAGCCGCACAGAGAGACAACAGGTACCCTGTCCACCTCGTCCACCTGTCCTGAGACGTGTTTATACCATGTTAACATGACCTGACTGACTGACTGACTGGAGGCGAGGGAGAAGCTTGAGGGACCCAGGAAAATGGTCACAGGACAGATGCTCTTATTGTTTACAGTAAACTCTATTATAAAAGCCCAAATGCAACACTAAATGATTATGTCTCTATTAGGACTGGGTGATATGGACTAAATAAAAAAATTCTGACATTTTGGACCAAATACTTTGATATTAAGCAACGGTATTGTAGGGATGATTGTTTTTGAGGTTTCTGATAAATAATCATCAATAATGTGGATAAAATGACTTAAAAATAGGAAAATAAGAAAATCCTACATTGACAGGAAACTTACATCACTGTACTGTAATGTACTGCAGACCAGGGAAAGACAACAATTATGGCATATCACGATATTACAATATCCAAAATCTAAGATGATATATAATCTGAGATCACAATATGATATATTGATATTTTGTCCAGTGTCTGTGGCCATAGGTGTTTATGGGTTGTCCGTCTGTCCATCCCGTTCTCATGAACTTGATATCTTTGGAACGCCTTGAGGGAATTTCTTCAAATGTGGCACATTCACTTGGACCCAAGGACGAAGTGATTAGATTTTGGGGGTCAAAGGTCACTGTAACTTCACAAAATACGACTGTAACTCGACTGGTTAGCGGAGGTATTGAACTGTGAGGCAGTAATTCTAGTTTCTATTTGATTTCATTTTCCCACAAATTCTTTAAACGTGCAATAACTGATTTTTCTCGGTACGTAACACCGACATGTTGACATATCTCATCAGCGAACTTGGATAACTTGTTAGACAACATTTGCCTATTAACACATCCGGCTAATATGAAGCAAAATCAGATATGTGCATCATACAAAACACAAATGTCTGTTCCCAGCTTGACCTCTGTCTTTGTCAAACACTGTTTCTGTGCACTGTATTCTCTTTGTGTTTGTGTTGGTAGGATCCTGGTCAATGATCTGATAGTGGAGGTTGACGGGACCAGCCTGGTCGGTGTTACTCAGAGTTTTGCGGCATCTGTCCTCCGCAACACCACCGGCACAGTCAGGTTGGACGCACGCACGCACGCACGCACGCACGCACGCACGCACGCACACACACACACACACACACACACACACACACACACACACACACACTCTCTTTATCCTACATACAAAACTTCAATATAGAATATTCCAATTTTTCTTTTGCTGACACATTATTTTTTTCTGGACGCTATTATTAGCAGATGTGTTGTATGAACTGAATATTTTACAGGTTTTTGGTTGGTGTGTGCTGAAATTCTCAGGTTTGTGATGGGTGTATGTTATGTTTCAGGTTTGCAGTATTGTTTTTCTTCCTGTTTGTTTTGAATGCGTTCAAATGGTTTCATCTGTTTGATTTGTGCGTGTGAAAATGTTTTTAATGTTTTAATTTCTCAGATGTATGATTTTGTGTTCAGTAACTTGTGTGACGAATTCTAAATGTTTCGTGAAATGTTTTCTAGGTTTGTGATTGGCCGGGAGAAGCCGGGGGAGCAGAGTGAAGTGGCTCAGCTGATCCAGCAGACTCTAGAACAGGAGAGATGGCAGAGGGAAATGATGGAGCAGCGATACAAACAGTACATGGACGATGATGAAGAGGTACATGTGACACACACACACATACAGAATGGTTCGTCTTTTGAAATTATCCAATGGTTGTTTGTGGTCAGCAAACACAGACAGGCAAACATGTGAGAATAAAAGCAGACTAAAATGGAAGGACAGTTCTGCTCAGTCATTTCTCCAGATTGTATTCATGAGCTACTTTTCTCCAGTCGTCCTCTCGTAACTCCGGACATCTTCAGCTGATGTTGCTTTGTCAGCCTTTGTTAGCTGCAGGAAGTCAGTGTGTGTGCGTGTGTGTGTGTGTGTGTGTGTGCGTGTGACAAAATGTCCGTCTGTGTGCCACCACGTGGCCTGTTGTTTCAAACTTAGTCCAGCTTCTCCACCTTGTGGTCAGAGAGGATGACAGTATCACCAACCATTTAAATGGCTGGTCTACCAGTGAAAATGTAATTAATTATTTCAGTGTTATGCTCCTATTTCCTTAAGAGTGGGCTCGCTGTACTGAACTAAATGATAATTCTTCCAATAATTACATCATAACTACAGAGTAAATGGGATAGTCCAAAGCAATTAAACTGACCACTGAAAGTTGCCTTCCCCCATGTCTGGTAATACTTCTGAAAATTCTGGGGATTTTTTTTTAAAGCTGCTGAATGTGATATTTCATTGTCAAAATCTGTCTCTTCTTCAAAAATCTTAAAAATCTATGAGAATTTCCATCATAATTTGATAACTGTCACAAGACCATAGTGTGGAGTGATATAAATCACAGGAATTATAACTGGATAGTTAAATTAATACACATATTTTATATACTCAGAAAATACTATAGACTTTGGTGTGTGGCTTGACATTGCTTTCTTACCAGAGTGTGGTTCTGCCAGGACATTTTGAACTCTACTGCCCTGCTCATCACTCATCTACAGACGGACTTCTGCTCACAACCTTGATAGGTCAACACAGTTTTGCCAAACACACATTTGCCACACGATGTAAGGATAGAAACTTTAGAACTCCTTACAACTTAAAGAATCTCCAGTCAACCAAAACTGAAATATGATGAGTTATATACGGTATACTTTTTAGGTGGTAAAATAATCAACACTGGCGCAGCACAGGCAAAGATATCCTGACTTAGAAGTCCTAGTATTAGTCAAAGGCTCACTTACTCACCTACAATTCCTGTGATGCAACCAAGTAGCATCTTTTATTAGCCAGGTTATTACCCTCATCTCTGGAATGCTGCCTCGAAGATTTTCTGTGAACACTGTTGCGGTTTCAGTCAAACTGTGACTGACAAGCTGCTTTGTGCGTCTGTATGTGTCAGAAATAGACTGTTAATGTTTCACCAGCACAGAGCCTGAAAATGAAAGCGTTCATTTTTGTTGGAGGAAATATTTCCTAAACTCGTGGCTCATGGTCTCTCTGTGTGGTGGGCCAGCTGTATTTAGCAGAGGATATTAATACAGACAGCAGCATGCACTCAGGTTTGATGTAGACTCCTAATAAAAGCAGTCAGATATGCAGCTTGTCAGAGTAGAGCGGTGTAAGACACAGGATGGTCATCACATCAATGACTGATATATCCTGCTGCATTTTAGTTGATGTACATATGTAATCTGTCAACCTGGAACAACATGGTGGACATGAGGTAATGTGAAGCTGTAGTTTACTTTGTAACGTAGAAGAGAAGAAGATAAATTATCAGCAGACTTTAATCAATTATGTGAACGCTTTTAGTGGAGGACAGAATCAGAGGCTGCATTTAGTTTCAAAGAACCGAGTCTGAACCGTCCGACCACTCGCTAAATCGCTTCATTTGTAACTCCGTACTAAAGCTAACTCCCATTTATATCACTTTATATGACACATATTCGTCCAGATTGTATTATGCAGCCGCTAATGAAGACAAAGGAGTTGATCTTGGACTGAACTTTGTTTGGTATCACTTATTTGCTTTGTTGATCCCACTTTGTGCTGTGTATATACATATATATATATTTGCGCCATTTTCAAGCAAACTTTAACATTACATAGCTTTAGAGATGTTACTTGGTGGCTACTGATAACTCTTAGGGCCTGATTTACCAAGATCTCAAAAAAAGGGTACTAAATTGCGTGTTTATTTCAAAAGTTTGCGCATTTATTTTGCACCCATTCTGCAGGGGATTTACTAAAAGTAATTGTGTCTTTAATATCAGGTACAAATCGCTGTATTTAAATGAGGTATTTGCGTGTGTTAAAGTGATTCCAGTCGTTATAACAGAACGACCGTAAAAGGAAATCTGATCCCACTGAAATTAATAAATAGCCTATAAATATACCAAGAAAAAAACGCTATATAGGAGATTATAAGCGAGGAAGTCAATGCATTTGAGTGGGTGTGATATTCCCGCAGCGATATGCTGGAACAACCCACAGGCAAGAAAATGCTGAGTCGTAAGAAGTTTTTTAATTGCTGGTAGCCTATTTCATGGCTCCTTCTTGTTGTTGGCTGTCAATCATCATTCAGTACATTCAATAACTCAGAAATTTCAACGCTGGAAAGACGAAATGTCTTAATATTTTTTCCTCTGGCATCTCAGAAATGTTTCCATGGGTGGAAAACCACGTTCTCTAACGTATTCTTTGATTTCCCTGCGTCTCCTTCTCACCACAATAAGAGCAGCCATCTCACCTAATGTGCATCTGATTAATACATGTCTTTCAGTCGTACTAACACACACACGCAATCCTTCTCCTATTTCTACTTTCAGGTTTAGTAAATATCATTACACGTGCTAAATTGATCTATTTGCATTTCCCCTCCCAGTATTTTGCACGTTCAGACGATAGAAACGCCCAATATTACATATGCATTCAGGCAAACACGCGAAATGGACAACGTGTGTTAAATTGCACATTTGAGAGGCACAATCCTCACCGCATGTCGTTAGTAGATCAGCTTGGGACATTTTTTTGCGGGTGGTGTGAAGTTTGCCCGTGATTATACAGACGCACCCTTTAGTAAATCAGGCTTTAATCTTTTGCTAATTAGATGCTGGCTGTAGCTTCATATTACCATAGAGACACGTAGGTGGTGTATTTCTTCTCCCACAATAAAGTATATTATTAGGAAATTCAAATCCTTTTTTGTCAAACTAAATTTCTCTCCGTTTACCTACAGACAGGAGAATATGCAACGGACGAGGAAGAGGAGATGAGTCCGATGTTTCCAAACTCCATTGAGGTTTTTGACCTGGCAGAGAACCAGGACACGTTGTCTCCTGTGGAGCTGGACCCTGAGAAGCTGGCCCACAAATTCAAGGAAGTATGTACATTTTTGATTATTTGGGTCCTGAATGTAATTCTTTTATTTATTCATTTGTTGCAGTCATAGCTAATCTGTTCCCTAATTTTATCAGGTTTTTGTTGTTTTCCTCTTTAAGATAACTTGCATTAGTTTTGAGATTGTTGTCATCTGTCTCTGCCTGTAGCTCCAGATTAAACATGCAGTAACCCAGGCAGAGATCCAGCTGCTAAAGAGGAAGGTGAGTCCATTGAATTTTCACTTAATGTGCAGAAATGAGAAACCACCCAATAACCAGTTTGTACTGCAGTGGAGGATGTACACAGGCATAACATGAGATCTTTTTTGCTGGCTCAACGATGACTGATTGCTTGCTCTACCTCCCACATCCCACCTCCTCCCTCCCACACCGACCCCCTTATGTCCAGTTGGCTCACGCGGAGCAAGATAAGTTGCGTTGGCGGATGGAGCGTGCTCAATTGGAGCAAAATATCCGAGACAGTAAAGAGAGGATGGAGAAACTAGAGGGCTACTGGATGGAGGCGCAGTCCCTGTGTAAGGTAATTTCTCAGCGAAATAAACATTTGAAACCAAGGAGGACGCTATCGGTCATGAACAGATTTAAAAGCTCAGTCGGAATAATCGGCTCATAAACTCCCCAAAACCAAGTTATTTTGTTTTTAGTTACTGATAGTGAGCATGTGTGTTTTCAGGCTGTGGACGAGCACCTGAAGGAAACCCAGGCTCAGTACCAAACTCTGGAAAGGAAATATAGCAAAGCGAAGAGACTGATTAAAGAATACCAGCAGAAGTAAGGAAGGAGGGACAAAACAAAGGGTTGAGAGGAGTAAAAGATACCAACACTTAAATGTGTGTGTGTGTGTGTGTGTGTGTGTGTGTGTGTGTGTGTGTGTGTGTGTGTGTGTGTGTGTGTGTGTGTGCGCGTGTGTGTATTGTAGGGAGATCGAGTACTTGAAGAAGGAGACGGCTCAGCGCCGAGCACAGGAAGAGAGCGAGGCAACACACAAAGAGGAGACGGACAACCTGCAGGAAAAGGTAAATAACATACTCACCTTAATGACATGAATGACAGGTGACAAGATTAATCTTTCAGAAGTAGAGGCCTGTAATAGTCCTTTTTACAGCAGGGAAAGCACAAGTATTCCAAATAAAATGTCTGCAGTGAGGAATTGCATTTCACCGATCGGGCTTATATTTTTAAGTTTAAGTTGGTACACAACAAAAATGAAAACAGAAACAGATCCTGACACATCTCCCATTAAGTGTTGGTTCACCCAAATTACCCCAAAAAACACAGGCTCACTGTGAAAAAGAAAACGCCAGATTTAGGGATGGCGGTGTCGGTCGGTCATCATCTTTTTCATCCAGACTGAAATATCTCAACAACTATTAATTGGATTGATGTGAAATGTGCCACACACATTTATGTAATAATTTTGGTGATCTCTTAACTTTTCATGTAGCACCATTGTCAGGTAACAACTCAGACATGTCCAGTACTTTGATTCATCCCCAAATGTCTACAGGTCGACTCATATTCCCATCTTCAGTTGTTTAATGCTCATGAGCAAATGCTAGCTAATATGGTGAACACAAGGTATCATTAGGGATTTGAGTATGTTAGCACGCTGATGTTAGCTCAGAGCACCAGTGTGCCAAAGTACAACTTCACATCTCTACAGGATACAGGATCAAGTGTTTTCAAGTATGTTGAAAAAGTCAACAGTTTCCATTAGATATACTGATCCTCTCACATGACTGTATCTGTAGACTGTTGTGGAAAACAAAACTGATAAATAGGAAAATAATTAATTTTTTTTTGAAAATAGTGTAAAAATTTTAATAAAAAGTTGTGATTTCATCGAGAGGAAGTCATTATTAACATAAAGTCAACTTTTTTTTTTGTATGACAGTTTGATTGATTTTGAACGTGAATGATCACTTTTCCAAAATGGGTTGATTGCAGTCATGTCTCCCTCCAAACATCTTCCCTCCTTCTCGATGGACCACCTTTAAAATCTGTGAACTTTTAGCCATCACAGTAGATAATAACATAAAGGCTTGTTTCCAAAGTTACAGCGATGATGATGAAAATAAAGTACTTACATACGTACAGTGCACACATCTAAACTGAATGCCCAGCGACGGGCTCTGAAATTAAATCATTTGTAACAACTTCAGCTCATTATTCATATTAAAATGTAGTCGTCTTTAGCATCTGTCTTTTTTGTGGATGATAGTCTTTACTCGCTGTAAATAATGTTGGTTGTTCACGAATCCCTTTTGGTCATTAATTTTAATGATCACCGATAGATGGTCTTCTGATAGATGGAGTTAGGTATAAGTATAATCAGTGACTCTCTTTGTAATGGCGAGAATACCAGTTTCCAGGGATTCCTCATAAATGCCCATAAGATCTAAATTTTCTTTAAAAGTAGTTTTAACAATAAAGTCTCAATGTCGAGAAGGAAAAATTACTGTGTGAAGTGATGCAGCTAATATTTTTCTATCCAAACGTCTCGTAGCTTTACCACAATCACTTTCCTATAATTGTTAAACAGCTCTGGTCTGTGGGTCTTCGCAGGTTCCTCAATCCGATGTGCACATGTTGACGGTAGCCTCCGCCATTAGATGTAAGAGGAGGTTCAAAAACAAGCATGGTTGCTCATTTGGCTCATGAGGACCAGAGCTACTGATATGTTGACTGATGGCAGGACAAGACATACAAGCCTCTGGGGCTGATTTGGTTTATTAATTATTATAGAAATTTACATCGAGAAATAACAAGTCAACTACACACAACACCAACTATCTGACTAAATAAGACTTATTTACATTTACTTCAGCGTGAAACGGTTGTGTTTCTTATGAACGGTATAGTTCAAATGTAATTAAGTTATCCTCCACTGTGTCGTTACCACAGATTACAGACTTGGAGACCAAAGTGGATGCCTTGAAGTCCCCCAAAACCTCGTAGACTGCTGCTACTTCCTACCTCCTGTTTGTGACTGGAAGAGGAGGAGTTCTGCCTTCACTCTGACCCGGACTGCAGTTCATTCCAATCAACCATTCACGCACAGACAGGTAGCGGAGGAGGAGGGGGGGGGGATAACAAAGGATGACACTTGGAACAAAGACAAAGGAAGCAACCTCTCATCTGACATCTGCCAGTTGCCTAGTGCTTCATCAGTGAAAAAAAAAACAATCCCAGAATGCACCTTCTGTTATAACAAGAATCCTCCTCGTGTGTCTTCCTGGCAACCGGCTTGGCAATCAACACGGAAACCACCTTCATAAACATTTCCCCTCTTCTCATTAACAGTATCCTACCAGGTTCTATTAATGATTCAAATTTATTTTAAGAAAGCGCTTTTAATAACCAGGCTCGTCACAAAGTGCTTTATAGAGTGACAGAGGACATACACGCAGAAGAAAGCAGAACAAACCAGAACAAACCAGAAAAGACAAACGATTGTCATTCTACAACTTTTGAACTGGGAGGTCGTCGAACTATCGCTGTCTTTTTTTCTTTTTTTGGGGGTGGGGGAGGGAGGGGGGGGGGGGACCTGACAGGATCCTTATGAAGAGGACAAATGTGTTTTCTGGTCTTTGGCATTGATCGTTTAAATCAAAAACTACAAGGAGACGTGGCCACCTCATTTTTACAGACAGCGCAAAATTGAGAAGTGGAACCTTGGTAGTAACATGCAACCAAGCTTTGAAAAGGAAACAGCTACAATACCACCGATAGTGAGGTAATAAAAACTATGAAACGAGATGGCCGACAACTTCCGATCAAAAACTGTGAAAGTACAGAATTTCCCAGAAAGCCCTGCCTTTGGCTGCTCTTTTCCAGCCTAACTCTCTGCAAGCAACGGACGGAATCAGATGCGTGCGTTTTGAGATCTGAACAGTGGTGGAGCAATGTTTGTATATATTCTATACATTTATTTAAAAGTGTTTAAATGACTTAAGCAATGAAGTGGATCTGACATCCGGGAGTGAGGCGGTGTAAGTCCATGATGATGCCGTGCTGTGGAGAGAATGGTTCAGTAGTCTGTTTCATCTCTTTTCTATCAACATCAATGGCAAACAGGGTGTGAATAGTCTAATATGTGCTTATAAAGCTTCTAATGGTGTATATTCATTGGTGTTTACTACAGTATCTGTGGGTTTACATGCACACCAACGTCCTGTTATTCAGGTAAAGTGTTGAGTTGGTTTCCCCAAAGCACTGAATATCCTACTTTAAAAACTCTGGTATTCTCAGGCTGTATGTGTACAGTAGTCAAGGCTACATGGTTAACTGAGAATATTCAGAAATCAGTAAAAGTCACTCAAACATCTCTTGGAGGCAGAGAAATACTTAGAATGTTAACAATCACTTGATGGAGCCAAAGTGCCAGAAAAGCCCAACTTGTATTAGTGAATTGCCATTTTAACAATCCAATAATGATGTAATGGAGGCTATTCTCTTTATTTTTCAAAATAGATGAACACCTAATGCACGAGCATGTCTTTAAAGGATGCTTAGATCTAGTTATTAAAGAATTGTATTATGGATTTATACAAAACAAAACCTTTTTCTCCAGAAAAATAAACTTGTCAGTTCTCTGCAAACTGTTTAATGGCAACACTGTTTCTAGATAACCTCAAACATATTTTCAGTTTTTCTGTGCCACAGTTACTATTACGTATCAGCTAATATCCACCAAGCAAATACAGTGTTGTATATTCAACTGTAACATTTCAGTCACCACTAAAAACTTAATAATGCCAGCTTGACCAATAAACTGGTAGGTCGATATGAAAGAAATAAAAATGATGTAAGTTATTAAAAATGTCACTTTAAGGTTAAGCCATTACCAACACCTAAAGTTAAAAGTTAAATGACACAGAATTTAAGGGATTGAAATATTACATTTTAAAATATTTATTCCGACAGGCTCATCTGATTATCCTCAGCAGCTGTTGATGTTTACAATATTCTTTTTGAGTTTTGGTTTCCAAATGTAACAAATCAAATTTAAAACAACCTGAATTTGTAAGCTGGCTTAAATCTTTCGATCTGAATTAACAAACTATATTTGAATTGTGTTGATAGCGGATGCTTGAAATTTCTATTTGAATTTATGAATCTTTAAAAAGTATATGAAAATCAAATTTGACGTTCAACCTGAAGTTACGCTCTAATGATTTGATCATTTCAAGTAACGTGATAAACGCCATATTATGAGTGCACTATATTTCCATTCTGTGAAGTAGTATTTCTGTTTCAATATAATGTATTTAGTAGAGGTAATGGGCCTGCCAATGTTTTAGTTATGCTGTATAGCTATAGTTAGCTCAACAGAAGTTTCAAATGGGCATACTAATGGCTATCAGTTTATGCTAATTTACTATGATAAACTATCATAAAAGAGTATTTGGCAGTTCCATTTTTATTAATATGTTAATCACTATTTGTCCTTTTGCGATAGCTAGTGAAATGTTTTAATACTGCAGTATGAGGATAGTTTTGCCTCTGAGAAATGTTTGTATGAAGAGACCTTCCCATTAATATGAGCTGCAGTGTTAATCAGGAAACTGTGTGCATGTAAACACACTCCACATCTCTTGCATTAGGAGAACAGTAGAAAGGTCCCAGTGCCAGTATTATGCCAATAGAAAATAAACTTAAGTTAGTGATACATGCCTGATATAGTCCAAATATCAGTTGAATACAAAAGTGTTACTGTGGTCATAAAGGTCAGAGGATTTTCGGGAATCCAAGAACCACTGCGGGTGTATCAAGCTCATCCACATAGAAAATGTCGGATTTTTTTGTTGTTGTATCAAATATCTTCTTTGGTCACATAAATCATCAGTTACAAGTCCTTTTGAGATTGTCAGTGGGAAAAAAGGGTTGTTAGAAGTACTTGAAATGTGATGAGAATAGACTAATTGGCGAAGTATTGAACCTGTCACATTGTGGTTACAACACAGTCTGTATGTTTATACAATCATGTTTTTAACTATTCTGATATGGAAACGATTGAGTGCTTGAACTGTGTGATGTTCAAATATGAGATTTGTATTTATGTGGACAGCAAGATCAGAAAGCGTTCAGAAAGACGATGGTCACACTCAAGGAATGACATTTTGAACAGGCAGATGATATATTTTGCTGCGTCATTCACCGCAGCAGTTATTATCATGTGTGTGTTAATGGAGATAATGCAGCTTGCTGGCAAGCTCTGATTCGGTCACATTACTTGAAAATACTGTGAGTACAGTTCAATCCAAAAAGGTAATTTGGCTACTTTAAGTTCCAATCAGTATGAGTGCAAAATATTCTCGATTTTGACTCGGTTACAATACGGAGAGACTCAGAGCAGCTAAAAATCACCTTCTCCAGCTTTGTCCTTTCTTTGCCCCAAAACAAAATTGCAGTATACAGGGCATGTTATATTTTAGCCATGTTAGCACCCTGGTTCTGGGACTGAAATATCTCTAAAACTATTGACGGGTCAGTCACGGAGCCCAGAAGATGAAGTGACTGATCCTCGAGCACCACCAGCAGGTTACAAAAGTTAATTGTTTTCGAAACTTAGGTTATCTGATTAGCTAATGTTAGCATGCTAACATGTTAAATTAACTTTAAACCTGCGTAACATCAGCACATTGGCATTGTGATTGTGAGCATGTTTGCATTCTAACGTTAGCATCAAGCTCGAAGCACTGCTGTGCCTAAATTGATCCTCACATTCTTATTTTCATAAAAAAAAATTAAAAAAAAAAAAAACTAAATAAAAAAACAACAACTCGTGTTTTGTTTGCTTAAATATCTTGGAAACCCCAAAATAATTTTCACAAATCACAAACGTGGATGAAAGCAGTTCTGCCTGTCTTGAAAATTAAATGTTGCACTTGGAAGCTGACTGACTGCTCTGTAGAATCATGTTTTTTTTTTTTCTTTTCATGTCAAAGTATTTGCTCTTAAAGCTTCTTTTGCACGGACCAATAATCTGCCTCCGCCTTCAGCAGCAGTCCGGCCGAACACCTCACACCCAGCGTCCCAACAGCGTGTTCGACCTGAAGCTGATCTGAATCTGTACTTCACCTTTGACCTACAGGAAATGATTTGTAGTATTTGTGTGTCCACAATATGTTCAGTGACTATATGGGAGCAAAGTTTGTGTACTTCACAGCTGAAGAACAGTTTAGTACCAGAATAAGAGAAATGTTTGTCTTTGTACAAGTGTTTGGCCGATGAACAAGGGAGAGCGACTCCAAACTCACAGTATACACTTGATTTCATGCAAGATTTGTTCTTTTCTTCTTTTTTTTTTTAAAGACACCATGCATTTGTTTAAAACTTTCAGTATCTTTGTCGTCTTACTCGACGGGAACAAGAGCGTTTGAGAGAGATCATTTTTAAAGGAATGAAAATCAGCCATAGGCAACTCACTTGAGTATTTTTATTTCTTAAGTATATTTATTGCAGTTTCATCTCTATGTCAAAACAATGTGAGCTGTACAATCGCTGTTGTATCACCAAATCCAATCCTGGTCACTTTGGGTTTATTGTCTAAACACAGTAAGTGATCAGTTTGCCTTTTTTTATGACTTTTACGTTAACATGCTGCTTCTGCCTCTACAAAGCCTTCGGATGTGCTCTACCCTGTAGCTGACTGTCAGTTGTTTCCCATCATGTCTGCATTAAAAAAAAAAAACAAAGTCAAGGCTGTCATTACTGTGTTCAAAGTGTTTTTGCTGCGGCGGTCCGTTGGTCGCGATGATCAATCTCGCCACTAGATGCCAGTAAACCCTCCACTCACTTGTCCTTTCAGATTGTCGACAGATTGAAGTCTTTCACTATGTTGCTGTTCTGGTGTTTTGTTATTACCCTCCATATTTTGTAGATATTAATCAAGCTTTTTCCTCTGCTTCATATTCTGAGACTGACCTTCGAAAACACCTTCCCAGCAGCGGCCTCAGGAGACACGAGGAGAGTGGTTGTTGAGAGTAGACAGTGCTTATTTGATTCGCTTTGTTCAGTTTAGTTCAAAGAGTCGGATTTGTTAATTTTTTTTTTAAGCAGTTGCGTCATTGTTCAAATGGACTGCAGCGCCTGCATCAGTAAGTGAACACGCTGCCATTGGAAGGCCCTTCAGTAAGTCAATGTATCAGCGGTCAGACGGTCCCACGTGTGTCAGATTGCCCTTCAGTTCAGTCTTTTGTTCAGTGTCCTGTTAATTCAAGCAGTTCAGTCCGGTAAAGAGCAGCGGCCCGTAGACACCACTGATATTATGAATGTCTCTGTTATGGTGTGTTAATGTATTTTTAACAATGAATCAGCACTGTAGATTCACAGCCAAGCTCAAAACAAACACTCCCAGTCTCCTGCAAGGAGTCTTTGGACACTGGCCTCCGAACCCAAACTTCATTGAGGTTCAAAGACCTCTTCATTTTGCTTGTGAGTCTCATTCCTTCTGAACTTGTTGACATAAGGACCATTTTTGATGGTCAGGGTCAAAAACTAGACTCGGACTAAACAAGTTCTGCCTAGTAACCATTGGTAACCAATCTTTAAACACACAGCCACAGTCTAAAGAACTCGAAGAACATCGAACAAATACGACCTTGTGCTCACATAATGTGTGTTTTGAGAGTATAAAATGCGACAAACAAAAGCACCACAGGAAATGTGCTCGTTTGTTAAATTGTTTTTTATTTGCAACATTGTAAGATGCTTACAACACCTCAAATTTGCCACATTCTGGAGCAGTTCATTGCTTTGTTTTATGATATTAACCATTGACTTGAACTTCTTCGAATAAGGAATGATAGAATCGTGGGCGTCGTGTGGTTGGTTAGATGCTTGGTCATAGATGCAGCACGAGAAGAACAGTCTGACAGTGTTGTGAGCTGTGTGTCTCCGGTCTGAAACAGATCCTCTGCCTGCTTCTGTTCTCCACTGATGCCACCATATTTGTCTGAACCAACAGCTGTCTGTCGGCATCAATAAATAAACAGGAAACATGTTGTGAACAGGAAACAAAGGAGGACACTTGATTTAACTCAGTATTCCATTGCTGCATGACTTTGCAAATGTTTTTAGATTTTGACTGCCCACCCCTCGTTAATTGTCCCGTCATTCAGAGAGTACTGAAAGAGGAAGAGGAGACGTATAAAGACCTCAACGTGCTGTCTTCAAGGGAGAGCTGGGACACACTGTGCATTTACAAACAGCTACACGTGGTAGAAGAGAAATTCAGATCTTTTTCAAATGCCATTTATCAAACAAATAACCTCTCAACTATTAAAATATGGACATTTTTGTACTTAAAGTGTTTGATTTCAAAGTTATCTTCCTTTACAAAAAGGCTGCTGCAGCTGCTACATGTTATCACACTACTAATACTGATGTTTCCATCCAGAGCAGCATCATCCTGTCGTAGCTGGTAGAGATGGAGCCCATTTTAGCTTCATTAAATAATTGGGAGTAGATGATATGAGATAATGACAGAGCAACATAACTTGTCTCCGTGCAGAAGCGACGAACATGTTAAGGACTCCGAGACGTCAGTGTGGTTACATGCTGCTTTTTAGCCTGATGTATCACTCCTTTATTCGTGGAAGTTAGAAAAAAAAGTTACTTATGCTTCTGTGTTAAAAACATTTCTTGGAATTTCCTCTTTTCTTTGCTTTTTTTGTGAAAGAAAAGATATTTTCACACATTTCCGACGGGTATGAAAATTAAGAAATCTGAAAAGCCCCAGCTGTACTTTTAGTTAATTACCAAGCGTAAGCATGCTAAGTTAAAATGGTGGTCATGGTAACCATATCTGCTAAAGTAGAGAATTATCGAGTTGCTATCCTGCTTGCAAGAAAATGTGAAGCTCCAAAACATCACAAAACAAAGTGCTTTACTTTCATCAGTCCTTTTTATTCATATTAAGTGCTGAAAATAAATACAAAACATTTTTGGAACATCTGGCAAAGTGACAAAGACCTGCTTCAGTCAAGTTTTTCTTGTCAGAAAAAGTTTCAATTTACTTTTCAAGCTTGAGCCACAGTTTGAAGCTGCTTTTCTGAAAGGAAATTTCATCCTTTTTTTTTTCTCTCTGCAGTGATCTAAGGATCAAAGGATTAATTTACCCATTTCCAAGTATTGAGGAACAACCTTCCAATTGTTTTTTTCTTTTTTTTTGCAACTTCAAATCTGGAAACTTGATCTTCAGAAAACTGTGTAATCGTGAGTCTATGATCCAGAGGCCTCTGGCTGGGAGCGAGGGACAGTGCTTATTTGTGGCATGAACAAATATTAACCTTTAAATATTAAACAGAAGCTTTGAAATGATGGCACATAATGTTAAATGCATGACTTATGGAAACATATTTCACAGGTGCACTGCCATAAAACGTAACATCCAATAAAACAGATTGAAAAAAATATTTCCCCTGTTAATTCCAGTTCAACTTTAGCAATTAGTAGATTTAACAAATCAGCAATCTAATGCTATGGCAACCACACACACAAATATGGCTCGCTGGTAGAGGTCTAAGATATCTGGATTAGTTGCACATTCAGACACCAAATAAATAAAACAAAAACAGAGATTTGGATTTAAACATGCACTCTGATATGTAACAGAAATTAATTAGCTGGGAATCTGCATATTCCAGGGTTAGTAACAAAAGAAATAGTAACATCAGCTGAAACACAGTGGTGTGTTAGAACAATGAAGGCGTGTGTGTTGCGAGTATATCCTGTAGAAGGCACTGACACTATCAGTACAATCTCCTCTACTAATAATATCAGAGAGTGACATTCAGCACTAACGAAGATGCATCAAATACACGGATTTAACATCAACAGCAACTTCTATGGAAACAAAATGTAAATGAGATGGAGAAGGAACTAAAGAATGTTCTGAGGTGAGAATTGTTTTAATAAGAGGTCAGCCATTGGAGAGCTAGGCAGTAGTCCACAAAGGGGTGTGTGTTCGTGTGTGTTCGCATGTGTTCAGTCGTTTTCTGTGTAAAGCTGCACTCAAAGGAAAAGTTTAGCATTCATATTTATACATTATGATACAAGAAGGGTATCTGTGTGTCAGTTTGAGCAGATTGCTACACTATGATTATCAGTCATCTCTATGTTTCTGGAGAAGTTTGAGAAGGCAAATGGTATTTACGTGTGTGTGTGTGTGCGTGCGTGTGTGCGTGCGTGCGTGTCACAGATCGTTCAGTCATCCACTCCTATGTTGCGGAACAAGTAGGACATGGACTCTCCGTTGTGGATGCGGCGGATGGCCTCCGACAGGATCATGCTGATGTCCACCGTTTTGATTTTTGGACACTGCAACTTCTGCAGCTCGTGGGGAATCGTGTTGGTCACCACCACCTGAGGGAGACAGTATCGGGGGAGGGGGGGCAGTTGTGAGGTCGGAGGTGGGGATGACATCGCCACGCCGCTCGCGTTGAGAAAAGCATTTGCGCGCTCACCTCGTCGATGGCCGACTCTTCGATCAACCGGGGCGCATCGGAGGAGAGGATGCCGTGCGTTGCCATGACGAAGATCTTGTAGGCTCCTCTTTCTTTCAGCGTCTCGGCAGCGGCGACAAAACTGTCGACATCATCGATGATGTCATCCTGTGAGATAAACGAGCCTTTTTAAAGCATGTCGACATTCAACTTGTTCAGGAGCACGGCGCCCTCTAGGGAGAGCCTTCACATGGACATCATCTTCAGAGCTTAAATATTTGGCAGAGGCACAGTGAACGTTGTTTGTTGTATATTCACATCAATATCAAGGTGTGCAGCAAAAGCAAATTGATTAAATCATGAAAAACATCTGTTAAAATGATCCACAGCCCAACATTTAAATGCATATAGTGAATCTGACTGTGTGTGATCCTGCCTGACCTCACTGTCCCCCACTGTCCCCCATTCCCTCCAACGCTCTATCAGAGCTGGATTTAACTCTGCGTTCACATTTGGTGGCTTTTATTATGAAGCAGTCACAGGAAACAGAATTGACTTTGTCCCAGCAGATGGTGTTCATGCATTAATTATTGCAGGACAAAAAAAACAAAGCAGCAGCTCGAGTGAGCTGCCAGATGAAGACCCGCACACCTTCATCCATCATATTCAACTTTACTGTGCTCAGCTATTGTTTGGGAAACTGCTTCGTGGCTGACATCTTATTTTTGCTCACTTGCACTTATTTTATGATAAAAGCTTTAGACGTCGTATATACACATGCTGACGGTTGTTTGTATATCGACGTTCACAACAAAACCGTGCGTTCAAAACCAGTGGAACTGCTCATCTTTCTCACCACGATGATGGCGATGCGTCCTCCCACATCTCCGACCACAGTGATGGGAGGCTTCTCTTTCGGGATCAACACTGAAAGACAAACAAACGGGCGTAGGGAGAGTGAGAGCCGCTGCATCGCAGCGTATCTGTCATCCAGAAGCAGCGTCTCAGTGACGGTGTGCAAAAATATCGGCGCGTGCGTATTACATGGTATGTCCATGCTGGGGTGAATGGCTCCGGTGGTCTTGACGGCGGGCGGCGAGTGTCGCCCGTCCACCTGGTCTGACTCGGCGTCCTGAGCCTCGCCGTGGATCACCGCGATACCCAGACGTAGCCGCTCGGCAAACGACTGAGCCCTGCACACCCAGACAGAGACGTGCACGGCCAAAAAGCATTAACACATGGGACACAACTTCATTACAGTTACCGTGTGAAACATGGGAAGGTCTCTACTGAGTGGAGAGAGAGAGAGAGAGAGAGAGAGAACAGAGCAGGTATATAATTAACTCGTGAACTCAAATATAATGAGTTACAGCTCCGCAGCTGGGATTTCATGAACACAGAGAGTGAAGAGAGTCTACCTTTTGGCAGAAGCTGGGGATTTGGCAACAATCACAGCATTTCTGTAGTCAGGGATCTGGAGGTTCAAACAAAGCGAGGACACAGAATTAGCATTGGATTTGCATCTAATTGACGATTTGCTAAATTCCTCTGACTTTGTGACAACTAATCATAGAAAGTTACTTCTTTCCACGTGTCAGTCACAGAATTGTACCGCATTATTTAGTGGATTTATAGGATACCTCAATAAACAAACAAAAAAAATGCCCCATTCAAGCCATTCACAGTCTGCTGGAGGCTATCAGGGTTCAAGCGAATGTTAGTCCGGCTCGCTTGGATGCGGGGAAGTTCATACTACAATAACCCCTCCCCCACAAACTCTTCATCTGGAATAACAAACATTGGTCAAACATTGACACATGGGTCAGTCCGTCATCCAAAAAGCCTCTTCTCGGTTGATCAAAAGGTAAATACAGAAACAATAAAGCTTAAATTTTGCATGTCTCAGTGTGTATTCTCAGCAGCTACAAAATAGTTTCATTTTACATTCTTGCTTGTGAGACCAACAACACGAGGGCGCACAAGCCCTACACTGCAAAACGACAACAATGCGCCCCCCCCCACTCTCCCAGCATTTTAGCCTCAGAAATGCAGATTCAGTTTCAGTCTGTAGCCGTTAAGTTTGTATTTAAGATAGAGAGGTTAAAAACTCAGCTGGAGGAAGTGATTTTATCCAACTCATCGGCTTAATTAGTTAACAAGCTATGTCTGATTAAATCTGCTTGCAACAGTCGTCAATAATCAGCCACCAGCTCCACAAATGAGACTCCGCTTTGGACTGCATCTCTGTCTAAAATGAAGGACACGCTGCAATGAAAAGAGGTTTCTGCAGAGTTTACAAAGGTACATTTAAGTCCGTTAAAGATCTTTAATACCACAAAAAGGCCATTTAACACCCGTTTCAGACGTGGTGGTACGTCCCAGCCAGTCCTAATTTCAGAATGACCTGAACCTGGATGAGCAGAAAATGATGGAGGGATTAACTAATTAAAAAAAAAAAAAGATCAATTCAGTGAAGTACATTAGGTTTAAAAGGAAAGTGTCACTTTCTTATCGTGAGACAATGAACCTTCTAGCTACTGGTTAGCATTAGTCACTCTTTAGCTTATGTTTGACGGTGCCGATTTAAACTCAAAAACACTGAGAAAAACACCCAGATGGGAACGTCCTCTGATGCAGCAAAAAGGCAGCTGGTTTCTGTTTACTTTGTTTTCAGTCAGACTTGAACACAAACGTTAAATGATTCATGTTTAAAAAAAAGGATTTTGGAAAGCTGCAGGGAGCTTGTTCTCCTCTGCCTGATGTATATGGTGTTGTGTAAATCCCCGTTTCCCTGAACCTCAATGACAAAGTTAACATGACCCACAAAAGCCACAATAATGGGAAAATATGGCAGGTTCAAATAAGCTATCTGCTATTGTAAAGTGAATGTGTTCTGTGTAAGAATGAGGAGTTTGACAGGCACAAACTAAGGAAGCTAGTGGAGCTTAAGGTAAAAAAAACCAAAAAAAAACAACAAAAAAAAAAAAACTTTTTTTTTTTTTTTTTTTTACCTCTTCCTGAATGTACTGCAGCAGGAACGGAGAGGCTCTCAGATTGTCGACTGGGATGGTGAAGAAGCCCTGAATCTCCTTCTGATGGAGGTCCATGGTGATCAGGTGTGTGAGGCCTACACAAACACTGTCATGTTAGTCTGGTGAACATCCTTTTTTTTTTTTTTTTTACATATGACTTTATGCATGTCAAATGCTCTGCTGATAAAATTGTACAATATGTTACACCACAAACAGACAAAAGCATGCGAGAAGAGTCTTCTCCACTGTTTCGTGTTGTTGTCATTGTCCTCTCCAACTTACCAGCTTTACACATCATAGAGGCAATAAGCTTGGAGACAATGGACCCCCTCTTCCTCATTTTACACTGCTTGCTGTAGGGGAAGTAGGGGAGGACGCCGGTGATGCTTCGAGCACAAGATGTCCTGCATGCGTATACCATGATCAGCATCTCCATTATGGTGGTGTTCACATCCCTGAAAAGAGGAAGAGAGAGTGTGTGTGTGTGTGTGTGTGTGTGTGATTGTGTGTGTGTGTGTGTGTGTGTGTGTGTGTGTGTGTGTGTGTGTGTGTGTGTGTGTGGCAGGGGGTGGGGGGTGGGGATTAATCAAACATGAGGTATGAGTGACATGTGTCAGGTGAAGAACGGTTTTGAAATCTTGAAAATGATTAAGTGTTTTTTTCTTACTTGGACACTGTCTGAATGATAAAAACATCTTTGCCTCTCACCGACTCTTGGATCTGCACCCGCGTTTCTATGGAAACAAAACAGGATGTAAGAGGGGAAAGAGCGGCAAAAAACCCCACACACATAAACACACATTCGGGCACACGAGTGCACACTCCTATCTCATAGATAAAGCCTGCAAACGCCTTGTCAGCTTTAACTGCCACTCCCCACCACGCCCTGCCCTCACTGCGTGAAATCGTACATACTAGAATTCCAAAAATGGGCCTCCCACAGAACAGAGACTAGAAAACAAAATGCCGTCAACCCAGAGCCAAATGTCCAGCAAAACACAGAGGACACAGGAGACAGTACTGCCGTCGACCCAAAACGAGATTAGGAGAGTTCGATATCTCGTACAAACTGAGCTGCAGAAAGAAATATCTTTGCATATACATAGTGAGGAATACACATCTTACTACCTCTACTACTACAAAACAAGCATACAATTTATCCTAGTAACACCGCTTAATTCTGCCCGTAGCCCCCCCCCCCCCTGGAAACTTTCTTTGTTTTGTCAAACTTGCTTCGGGATTGTGTACTGGCCGATAAAGCAGTGACTGTTTGGAAAGTCTGCCTGAGAATCAGCAGCCTGCTGGTGCACAAGCACTGACCAGCTGTGATGCAAGACAATCAAATCCACCACAACAAGAACTTTCTCTCCTCTCCCAGACTTGACAAAATCCGACACCAAAAAAGTTCCCCTCCTAAAAACACTTAAAAGTTCGGGTGTGCAATTTTTTGTAAAAGGGAAAATGACAACAACCAAATAAAAACCCGCCAGAACTTGAAAACCCCTCTCTGTCCTCCTGCCAGACGACCACGAGCATGTGCACACATCCGGAAGATGAATCAGTCATGATGAAAGACCTTAAAAGAGCTACTTTTTTCTTCAGGATTTTTTTTTGCCATTGAATCAGAGTTAATATCTGAAGGAATGTAAATGCACAGCCGATACAAACACCCTCTCACTGAAATGTCCCGTGATTGGCCAAAAGTCGCTTTCACGGAATAGATTTTCTAAAGCCTGAGTACCGAGCCGAGAGGAGGGGCAGAAGTCTAGTTTTCTCTCAGATCATACAATAAGCTGAAAGGTTATTATGAAATTTTTGCCCAATGGTGGAAAAAACAACAACCTTGCCTACCCCTATAAGTAATCAGTCAGACGTTCATCAGGCACGAAGGACACAATACTAAAAGTACAGCCACTAAATTATCCTATAATAAGCAACAAAACATAGATTGGACTTTGATTTCAGTAATACCTAAGATATATAACAAACAAAACTTTTCTTCTTCAGGAAAACAAAACAAAAAACTGTTTCTATAGCTGCTCGTCACTTTTTTTTTTTTTTAGTTTCCCTGCAGACAGAGATCTTTGGATCACAATCTGGTCCTAATTTAGTTTTGTACCACAAATTACCATTACTCTTTTTCTACTAATACTGACGTGTAGGCAGTCAATTCATGTCAAATAAAATGGGCTTTTTGGTTAACGGGCGACTGCTGCTTTGCTTTTGAAGAGCTTGTTTTTTTACTGTTTAATTACATTCACCAGACAAGGATTTCTGCGCAGTTCTAATAGTAGACAAAAGAACCATAATGCTCTTAAAAAGTTAAAACTATGCAGCTGAACACAAAGTCTCATGTTAAAAAATTAAACCAGTAAATCTACATTCATTTCTGTTAATGGCTACAGTGCTCTAACACCAGATATTATACATTATATAAGGACTATGTAACATGTTCAAAATGTCAAAGAACTCATAGAACTTGCTACATTATGATATCACATTACACTTTTCAACATATTTTAATGTTCAACAATGAATCTGCTGACATACAAAGTATTCTGAACTGTCAATCATTATTCAGTGTGCAGCTCTCCATGTGTCTTAGCTTTGCTCAAAACTGGTGTCATGTCTGATAGAACTCAGGTAATCTGTAATATCTATTTTATTTACGATACACATAAATAACAACACACTACACACAAAACTAACAGCTATGTCTATAATCGATAAAGCATGACTAGCAGGACTAACCTTTTAAGGTAGGCAGAGACTTTGGGATTGTGTACTATGTGTTAACTGCCAGTAAATGTGTTAAGACATCATCTTACCTCTGTTAGCTTCCTGATACACCTGCACCTTGCCAAGCTCCACCCCTAACCGCCTGAAAGGAGACAATAACAATTTAATTATATTAAAAAACTATTACAACAACATTACAGAGGTAAAGTTTGTTTAAATTTATACAGAAAGAAAGAAAGAAAGAAAGAAAGAAAGAAAGAAAGAAAGAAAGAAAGAAAGAAAGAAAGAACGAACTATACAATATCTCTACCTCCTTTAGGAAAGTTGAAAACTCGCTGTTTTAAACACATTAGCAATAGCGAGGAATGAAACAAGGAGGGAAATGATGTATTCTGATACCAAGCTGCAGTAAATTGTCATTCTAAAAAGGATTCTTTTTATAACATGATCACATTTTGCTGCATGATGATTGTAAGTCAGGAAGCTGAGTACTGGCTGTATTGTAACGCTAACAAGAACATGTACAGCTGCCGCAATTCAGATGTAAATGCAGCACAACCAAATTTAGCTCTGAGGAAGCATGAGTGAAAGTGAAGCTTTTTCATAACAAATGAACAAGAGTTCAAGAGTTTAAAGTTGCGCCTGAGACAACAGAGGTGACAGAGCTGTTTCTGAAGGACTCATATTGACTGTTTACTCGAAGATAAGAAAAAAAGTTTTGCCAGCATTGCTGTGCCCTGCAGGTCATCTGTGTGTGTGTGTGTGTGTGTGTGCGTGTGTGTGTGTGTGTGTGTGTGTGTGTGTGTGTGTGTGTGTGTGTGTGTGTGTGTGAGACCAATGCCTCCTGTACTCACTCTGCGATCCTCTTGCCCAGCTCACGACTTGAGGGATGCGAGTTGGCGGTGAAGATGACCAGGCCACCCTTAGTGTGGTTCATGTCTGTGGGGTTTCGGCCACTGCTCTCCCCACACTCAGGCAGTGGATCCCTGGGCACCCACGCTGCGCTGAGCCCTTCCTGCAGCGGACAGGGAGGAGCCATTACTTCCTTTAAAACCAATGTGTATATTCTCTTTACTCAAATAGTAGAGGAACAGGAAACACGTTTTCGTTAGCTCTTAAAGACTTGCAGACAAAAAAAAGATAGTTCTCCTTTTGGATTAAGTGACACACTAATGGAGCAATTCCTTCTTTTCTTAGAATACAAACATTTGAAAAGCTTAACACCATTTAAAAATATATATATTATGGACTCTATCCTTACATGTTGCATTGGGTGCATCTCCAACATCCTGGATGAAAGGAGAAAGATTATAAAATGTATTAAGTCCCAAACCAAAGGTCAGACCACATTAGCACCAGAGAATTTTTCAAACAATTTCAACCAATTCTGTACCAGATGCTTCATAAAATAAATTCAAGTCATTAAAAAAAAAGAATGAGCTTTTATTGTGAAGGGCCCCACCATCTTGCCAGCATCCGATCACCTTTGTCAATACAGTACTATCCAAATCTACTAAAACATTTTTTTCTCACAGATCTTTCTTTTAAAACATGCTACCTTACTTCGTAATAACCGTCCAACTTCCTGATTATTTTATTGCTGACGTTTTTACTCAGACCTTAAATTGAATGTTCCTTTGTATGTCAGAATACGAGGCTGCGCGTGTGTTTACGATCAGGTGAAAGATTAAAGTTTGGAGTAACTACATCAGGACAAGGTTGGAATAAGTCTGCGTACACGTGTACTTGATATTCCTGGAACAATAACACAATAACAACACGGTTGGACCACAATGACGTGCCATATGCAACCATGTGCAACGACAAAATGTGAAACTTAAACTATACGATACAATTATTCCATTAAATGTGTATATTGGCGTTGCGTGTTGCTTTGGCTGATCAGCGCTGTTTGATCGGTTCCGTCCTGGATCCATGAATCGAGGCTGGAAAACGTTGCACGCAGCTATCAACAATCACGACGTTAGCTTCCTCATGTTGCTAAGCTAGCTGAACAACACAGGATTTTTCTATTTTACGATGACGTTTATTGTTCGACAGTGACTGTGTAGACGAGTTCAACCAGGAGCTGGAGTTCAGGCTGTAACGACCTATTATATAAAAGTAGTTATACTAACACAATGAAATTAACAGCAGCCAATATACAATGTTTGCCTATAACATCATGAGGTAGACACACACAACTACTAACGCGATAGCTCGCCAGAAATAATCTTGGCAGGGTAAAGCTCGTGAATGCGAGAATTGATTTTTCATGCATCGGAAAGCAAGTCCTCCTGTGTGGCGAGCAAGAAACACAATCCCTATTAATAAATGAAACAAACCAGCTCCTCACCAGCTTGTGTGTTATGTCCGGTTACAACCTGCAACCAACAGTATAATGATGAGACGAGTCTCTCCGCTCTTTTCAACCTGTTCCCTTCTATCCGTCTGGCTGCGATGTTCTGTTTTGATGGACGTACAGCTCGACCAATTACAGGACAGGAAATTAAAACGGGGAGGTTTTGGGATGCATTTAGGTACTCTTTTAAAAAAAAAAAAAAAAAAAAACGTAAAAAACACGATTGAGAAGACAACATAAGCAATTCATTATTACCAGTAGGGCTATACATTTGAGAGATCCAAAAAAAAAAAAAAAAAAAAAAAAAAAAAATTAAATGTAAAGGTTTTATTTTTCAGCAAGGTGTCTGTGTCGTTTTCCTCATTAGTGGTTTAAGTCATCATTTTTATTTCAAATTACCATGGTGGAGGCTGCCTGGAGGCTTGTTGCCTTCCTGAATTTCTGATGATGTTGAACTTAACTTTTTCACGCTTTAAAAGCTAAACAAATTTTATTTCATGCGAAAGCAGTGCTGTGTAACAATTGTTTTATTACATCATTTGTTCCTCTGCTAGTACGTTGACTGGTATGAGATCCTCTATCACCTATATAACAATATGTAGCTGAACATGAATATGCTAACCATTGCTTGATATTTAAATGGGTATAAAGTACACGTGTTTTACTCTTTACCCATTTTCGAAGTGACGGAGTCATTTTAACAGTCGGAACAGGACTTGATGACGACACGAAAAACTGAAAGCCTTTTGTGGAGGTGTGTGCGTGGTGACCATCCACTTGAGGGCAGTATGATTTTATATAACTAGTATCACACAGCCTTACCCATGTCAGCTCCAGTTAAATTAAGTGACTTTCAAGCTTTAAATAAACAGGGTTTTAATGTGTACTGTGTCTTAACGTCCAACTGTTTTGCTAAACATTAAGAATTGCTATACATTTCTCAAATTAAACAAGAACAGAACACACAATTGTGAATCCCTTGTGAGAATATTACATTAAGTGAGCAAAATGTTCACTGACATATGGAATTATTTGCTGATCCCATCAGCATATCTTAATGTTAATTTGCTTCTTCTTCTCGTGCTGCTTCTACGTTTTTATCATTTGTTTTTTAAAATGAATTCTTCGTCCTCTAAAGCATGGCAGGTTCCAGTATTTGCTTTTTCTCGAACAGTCTCAGTGTTTTATTAACTGTGAGGTGATGCAATGGTGAATGTGACATTCATGTACCCCTGCATAAGCCTCTCACTTACTCCCAGAAACGGTACCTTACCCCCATGACCAACCAAAACTACGCTCACACACACACACACACACACACACACACACACACACACACACACACACACACACACACACACACACACACACACACACACACACACAAGGGACAGGACTCTCTTTGAGTGCAATAGATGCGGTAAGTGGCTCATTAATTTAGTTTCCTCCCCTGGACATTGAGTTTGTCTCAAAGCCTTGATCTGTTCCCGTCTGACAAAACCAGAAGACAGACACACAGAAAGAGGGCTGAAGGGGCTGCAGGTAAACACTCCAAAGAAAGCACTTATATATCCAACAATAGTGTTAACACAGCTCCACGGTAGTGAGCTGCTTTTGCATTAACAGTGACAGATTTATAAATACTCTCTAGTACCATATGGGCTACTCTTTAGTGTTCTTACATAACTCACTGGATATGTGGAGGAGGCAGAGAGCAGCATCCAAGCACTGCACACTGCCCACACACACACACACACACACACACACACACACACACACACACACACACACACACACACACACACACACACACACACAACACACATACAACACACATACAATGGAGAAGAGAGTGGAGTTAAGAATCTGGAGAAGGGTGGACAGAGAAAGACAACACATTAAATGTTGGAGATAGAAGTCAGGGTCATGTTCACTGATATGTAGCCTACTCTTGCCTCTCTAATTGTCTTCACAGACACAGCATATTATGTACATAAATAGGTACCATGCGTCGACTATAAGCAAGGTATACAGACGTGTGTGGAGACTAAATGCTGAAAAATGCATTCAGTATTCCACATATCAATTCTAATTATGTCACCTAAAATTGGTTGTTCAAGGATTAGTTTGACTCTATAGTGATTGTCACATATTGGCAAGAAAGGAAACAAATCTATTTCCTGAACTTGCTTACAATGACAATGCTCACATGCATGTTCAGCAGGTATAATGTACATCTCACTCCAGTGTGTAAGCGTGCTATAAGCAACATTGTTTAAATAGGACTTCTTTTTAACGTATTTTAACGTTTCTTTCTTTGTAGAAATTTTTGCATTGCTTTGATGGCACCTCTGATATTTTTTCTGCCATTTATGAAATATCAGCCATCAGAATGTATTTCTTATAATAACAATTCAATTACTATTGGATAAAATGACTTATATGGATATGGATAATAATAATCGTTACCATATAGTTGATTGTGTTTAAGGTCAGTGCAATATGATACTCAGCACAAGCCCATACCTGTAACCTGCTGGGAGAAGGAGGACCAGTCTGTTCTTTTTCTTTTTTTTTTTTTTGGGGGGTGGGTGGGGGGGACCTGTACAATTCGTAGCTTTATTCCTGCTCAGTAGGCCTAGATGAAGGCATGTGTAGATTTCTTTTTGAAATGTGACAGAGCACCGTGTGTTTGCACACATCTGAAATCCCATGCATCTCTTGGTTAGGCTATACCTGTGACATCGATTGGGTAATTTAAACAAGCTGTCAATGCAGGTGTGCAGCCTGATTTAAGTGCTATAGCATACCAAAAAGAAGAAATGCGTTGAATGCATTCACTTTTTCTGTTTCTTCTTCGATGCATCTCTGTAGCTTCTCCGTAAAGCAAAGAGAAAGGGCCACAGAAACAGAGCCAGAGAGAGATGAAAAAGGAGGAGGGAGAGCACCGCGCTCCTGGTCCGCCCCCAAGTTGCAGCACGAGCCATTTAGCGGTACGAGCTGGGCCAGCTGTAGAGCGCGCGGGCGCGTGTACGTGCCCCCCTTCACTACCCCTGCCCCCACGCGGAGAAAATCATTACCAAATACAGAGCGCACGCGGAGCGATGGCTGCAGCAGCAGCACCACTGGATTGTGTTTACGACGCAAAGCACGAGAGCGGCACAACCTCGGGAGAAACGAACACCGCGCGTACCCGTTTTTAAACGCACTATATTTACAACGCAGCGTCTGAGCCTGCGAGGCTTCTCGTAACATCAGTCTGTTTGACGTCTTCTTCCTCAAGGATACACTCGGTTAATCGTTGTTTTGGAGCGCAGCTGCAGCGGAGACCGTTCAGCCTTCAGCCGATGAGGCAGATGAGGTTCGCGAGCAAACCGTAGAAACCCAACCATTCATCTCCACCGTCAAAATATCACGCACGCTGAGACGCCAGCACGCTCTTACTGGAATCTGGATCGGCCCAGTAGCCCCTGGTCTCGTCTCCATCCAGCTGCACCTAGCGGGAGGGGGGGGATCCGAGAGCATCCCTCCATCTCACCCAGTATCCCTCCCTCTCTCCCTCTCATTGTACGCCTCTCTCACCCCGTCATATGCCAGAGCTCTAGGGGTCTCATCCAGTCAGGGACCCAGGGGGAGGCGGGAGGCTGTTCGCGGCCGCGGTAGACGCACCCTCCGCGTGCTGAGGCTGGGCTGAAGCGCCGCTGTGTCGAAGGATGCTGCGGGAGTAGAGCGGCTCAGAGCGGAAGATGGGGAAGGACCACGAACTGCTGCAGGCGGTGAAGACCGAGGATCTGCTCACAGTGCAGAAGCTGCTGCAAAGGCCTCGGCCAGGGAAAGCAAGTAAGACATTCTATTTTATTCTATTCGTAAAAGCTACCTATGACCTAAAAAACAACCTAAGATGATAACACAGCAACGGTTTTCTGTGGTAATATCCCTCTTCATGTGCTAAGCTATAAGCAATACTCAATATAGTTAAAAAGCTATTGTTGGCTGTTGGCCACTATAAGGCCTAACTGATGTGTGTATGAGTACATGCAATGAGTGTGTCTGTGGGTAGCGGGAGAGGAGGGGTTGTATTGCATGGGGGTGTATCAGAGAAGATTAGTGGTGTGATTGGAGACTGACAGCCCATGTTGAGACCCCAGCCCCTGTGCACTGCAGCAGAGAGAGAGAGAGAGGGGGGGGGGGGGTATCTGTGATTTTTGGAGAGGGATCTGTGTGACCCTGCCTCTCAAGTGAGACATGATACTGCTGGCCTTGTGATGATTAAGGTTCAACATCACCGTCAATGTCACACAACACAGACATACAGGTATATACATACATGGGTGGAGAGGACTAGTAAAACCTGAATTCTATTCTATTCTATTCTATTCTATTCTATTCTATTCTATTCTATTCTATTCTGGTTGTCTGTGTGACTCTGCTCTTCTAATTGTTTTTTTCTATTGGCAATGTAGCCCTGCAACATCTAACAATGTTTCGCTTCCACAGCCCACTCTAATGTGTGGGCAATACAGAGAGAAGCCAGAGAGAGCTGCAGATAGATCACTCTGAGCTGCTGATGCTTCTACTGATACATAACTGCTTAGTACAGTTATCAACAGACAGCAAGGGATGCTGTAGGGACCCGAGTGCAGGAATTGCAATTCGTGCCGATAGGATGTTAATATAGAAGCTAGTAATTCAGCTAAGAATACATTTCTTATAAAAGCTATAGATGACCTGACCCTTGTTATCTAATTGGTATAATTGTAGAAAGTTCATGGCAGCGTTTTAACTGGTGCTCACACTGGAAAGGTTTCAAACTGGAGGTGGGCCTCATTTGAATGAGAAGAGCCAGTGTTGATGATAAATAATTGGTCCAGAATTGTGCCTCTCTTGCATGTGGTGACTTTATGAATATAAATTTATTGTTATTAGTTTACAAAGCAACAGGGGAACTTTATTATCATTATTATTATTCTTAACCACTGATTTAAAATGGTTTATATTGGCTGACATCAATTCAATTTTTTAAAGACCCCAGACAACCAATCCCCAATTATTCTGCTTAATTAGACCTCTGTGACACCTACAAATCTTTTACATAGCCATTAAAGATTCAGTGCAGGTTGAGTAGCGGTGACCTGGCCAATCAAAAAGACTCAGTCCCTCTCCTGTGATTTTATTTTATTTTCCCAGAGTGTGATTAAGGGTGGACACAGAGAAAACACAGAAGAAGAATGAATAAACCATTTCAGATCAGAGGGAGAAAATGTTCCCATTAGACAAACAGACCACCACTTCAGCTACTACCGCTTGCATGCATCTTTAAATGTCTTATTCCATGACTTGTCTATCAATCTCGCCTCCTTTAAAACATTTTTGGGAGAAATAGCTTATTGTATTAAATAACTCACAGGCCGCTACAGATGGCCGAGCCCTCTCTGCAGGACCCACTGAAACATATGGCTTCAAAACAGTATAGTGGGGTAGACTGCATACAAGCAGGCGCTGGAACCAAGTCTGCGGGCTACGGTGGAGCAGGAAACCCCTCGGATTAAAGACAGTCTGCAGACTGTCTAGTGCAAAAAATACAGGCTTCTCCTGGCTATAAAAGAGATGGTAGAGTCTAGTGCATACAGGTCATGCCCAAAAATTGTTTCTGTGGAGCTCAGTGGAGTACATTATGTACAAGAGCACATCACAAAACAACCTTCAGGCCACAGTTAAGTGCACTTGAGCTGGAAGCCCCTCTGACCACTGTGTAGTACACGAAATGCAGAGGACAGGTAAGCCCTCCAACAAAATTTCATAGGCAACAGATAGTGGCTCGCAGAGTGCACAGTTGTGCACTGAATAAGAGCCAATCCTCAGCGGATTGCAACGCATACAGATTAAGGAGATTCTTCAGGTGAAAGGGGCCGTAGCCTGATAGTACACATGCTGCTTATTAGCACATACAGCAGTAGTTTATTATAATTTATAACCCTGAATTAATCATTATTGTGTCTAATTAGAGACAGTTGAGTCAAAACAAAATGTCTGGCCAGTCTTACAAAGACAAAGGCAAGTAATTGCATGGTGGAAAGTGACTGAAGAGCACCTACTTATGTGCTCTACTTAAGTACTTTTCTGGAATATTTCCATCTCATGCTGCTTTCTTCTCACCTTCATTTCAGGGGGGGGGGGGGATATTGTACTGCATGGAATTTGTTGACGGATAAAGTAAGATACTCTTAAGATTTTATAAAGAAAAAAACAAAACAAATAAACAGAAAGATATTATGACCTGTGGCCCTAGTGATGTTTTAGATGTCTGTGACTTGTCAGCATCACATTGCCTTAATAAACTTCTCAGAGGGCTTCATGCTATATGAAATGCATGTTTGAGGACCAAAGGGGTTAAACTGTACATATTTCAGGAATAATAACACAGTTGTGTGAATTACAAATTTGCTGTTTCTTCTTTCCTACATAAATGTTCTCAGATTTCTCTTGTGACTCTTTGGAGGGGCCCGATTCCTCGGTTGGGAACCACAGAATTAAACTACAGAGAATGGATACTTTTACTTTTGATACTTTAAATACGTTTTGCTGGGAATACTTATTTTAGTTAAGTAGGATTTTTAACTTGTAATAGTTTTTTTTTTTACTTTGTGGTATATATACTTTGCTTAAAGGAAAAAAAAAACAGCAATACCAAATAATATAATGCAATTTGATACAAATACAACCTCAAAAATGAATACATTGGAGATGAACCCATTCATGCCACGACATAAATACGTATCATTTATTTTATATTTAGGCATATTTGGACCCATTTCACTATTTTTAAACAAAATAAGAGAAATTATCTGTTTATGTTAATACAAATATTTTCCATGACCATATATGTAATCTTTGATGTCATTATGAGGAACATGTGAAAAGGAAACTGAATCCCATTGTGAGGTGGTCATGTTGTTTTACTCGCTCTGTTTGGAGCACCTGTTGCAGATGTGTTGGAGAATATTTCATTCATCCAACATCTAATGTGCAGGCCACCATCACTCCTCAACAAACACTAAAATCACTCATCGTCATCGACACTTCATTGGCCGACCGGAGCCTTTTATGGTTGTACACGCAGGCTTTGTCCTTCTATAACTTACAGTTAGTGGTGTGAAGTGCCATCGAGCAGAACTGAAGGCGTTTAAAGGCAGGATCAAGGTCTGCTCAGCCGTCTTTATAATCCTGTCAGTCTGCTGTAAACCCCTCCCTTTCCAATCTTGTGCTGAATTTTATTATTTGTGGAATTGGCAGCTACTGGTACCACAAAACTGCTTTGTGCGAGAGTAACTGTTTAATATGCTGAGTGAAATTTCATTTGCAAAGCAAAATAAACCCCTTCTAAGATCTTGAGAAGCTGAGTGTTTTTGGGGGGAATGTGTCTGTAGAAGATTGATATTGGGCCTCTCTTTCAGGAAAAAAACACCAAAAACCAAAACAAACAGGGCAGAAGCAGCAAGGCGGTAATGACAGAGAGGAGCTGAGAGTCCCAGACAAACAGCAGGGAAGTGTAACGGCAGGCTGATGTTAACACAGACCTGTTTGTCATCTAGAATTAAACACAAAGCTCACAGAACCGCTGTGTGTGTGTGTGTGTGTGTGTGTGTGTGTGTGTGTGTGTGTGTGTGTGTGTGTGTGTGTGTGTGCTCGGAGGGAAATGTGTGTGTGTTTTTTTTGGTAGTAATTGATGTGTGGTTAAATTGTGTGTTCGTAGACGGGTATATGTGTATGAAGGAGAAGGTAAGGTTGGGTTTCTGTGTGTGTGTGTGTAATGGGTCTGGCAGAGGCTCTGCCCTGCTGCAACTCATTTACTCCCACTCAGGCCAGACATACAGTCTGTTATTTACCTGCATCCGAGAGACACAGTAATTTTAACATGCAAACGCACATCTGGCACCGTCTGGAGAGCCATCATCAGTTTGCTGTCACTCAACTTGCCTTCTGCACATGGCACTAGACGAGGTCATAACAGTGTGTGTGTGTGTGTGTGTGTGTGTGTGTGTGTGTGTGTGTGTGTGTGTGTGTGTGTGTGTGTGTTGAGCAGACCTTGAGCGTGACCTGTGTTTGTTAAATGGCTGTTTCAGTGTTTGTGTGTTAAAGTGGATGGTGTTATCTGTATTGATGTTTGTTTATTACGTGTGATTGAAGGCTGTGTGTGCGCATGTGCGTGTGTGCGCGCGCGTGTGTGTGTGTGTGTGTGTGTGTGTGTGTGCGTGTTTGTGTGTGTGTGTGTGTGTGTGTGCGTGTTTGTGTGTGCGTGTGTGCGCATGTGCGCGCGCGTGTGTGTGTGTGTGTGTGTGTGTGTGTGTGTGTGTGTGTGTGTGTGTGTGTGTGTGTGTGTGTGTGTGTGCGTGCGTGCTTAGGAAAGGAGACTTATCTGTGTTGGTTCAGTGAGATGATTAAGACACAATAATATCTGTTTACTGCCTCGAGAGACGGACACATGCTTCCATCGCTCCCTCGCTTTCTTTCTTTTCTCTCTTTGGAGTCGGGGGAGACGCTAATGCTCGCGGACCCTTCTAGATACTAAGCCCCTACCTATCTCTCTCCCTGTCTTCCTCACCCCCGTCCTTTCTGTGTTGATGTGCGAGGCCGGCAGTGGGAGCAGAGCAGATGATTGCATCCACACCAGTGCACATTCACAAAGGAGCAGGCAGAGAGGAAGCTTCACATACTGTCAGCCCGGCTCTTCATATTGGTTTGCTCCTACGTTGTCTGCAACTATATGCTTCAGTGAGAGCAACGTAGTGCGAAGAAGCTATTTTCTTTCCAATTCATAGTGTAATTGACGATACCACCTGCTTTTTGCACTGCACTACTGGAATGTGAAAAAAAAAAATCATTGAACTCGAAGCATTGATTTTAGTCGTATTTTGAAAGCTGACATTTCCCCACATCTCTGACTGAACTTGTGTTGTTCATCGTGTGGCTTTGTAGTTTTGCTGGAGATGCTACCACCTGAGAGATAAGATTATCTTGTTATTTAAATTCTCATTTCCATGCATATGCATCTGGAGCCATATGATTAAGTGTTAAGGGACACTTAACGAAGCACGAAGCATGATTACATTCTCCCTGATAACATCATCAGGGTTATGTCCTCGTACTTACGGATGGCCACGGAGACACAAGAAATTAAACCTGCAAAACTGAACTTTTGTCTCCCCCTTCACCCAATTTAATGTATTTGTTTGAGAAACATTTACAAAGTTTAGAAGAGCAGAACAATTCATTCATTATGTCTCTATTCGAGCTAAACCGGCTAACTTTCAGTAAATCTGTGGTGCATAAAGCACAAGCTCTATCCATAGAGATCCTGCCAACAATGCAATGTCTCACCAGACACCAGATCAAAACTGTACATTGTGAAATATAAGATTTACTTGATGATGATAGGTTTAATCAGCATTGTAAGGGCTTCAATATACCAAAACAAAAAAATGTATATGGATAAGTCATGCCCTTTAGGTTAGATAACTGTTTTGAATGAGTGAATCCTCCTGACGAGTAAACTGAACTTCATGTGTAAAATTTGTGAAATGCCCCTTTAAGTTGAAATAGCTACTAATATTCAAAACCACTCCATTACTTATTATTAAGTAAAAGCCCTGCATTTAAATTTTCACTCAAGTAAAATTATGGAAGTATTGTTAAAAAAAATGTATTCTCAGAATCAGATGTAAAAGTAATACTTTTGGGTTTAATCTATAACTGTGTGTCACATTTTTGAAGATGATACTAAGCTCAATATGTCTTATGTTTAAAATAGTATATATCTGTGTTCTATAGTGGATAATACCTGTCTGACAAATGTGGAGTAAAAAGTATATTTTCCCTACTGGGAGTGGTCAATAATCCAATAGTATATGATTTATAATAATTGGTTGTTTGGTTTTTTGTATTTAAGATCTACTTTAGCACAGGAAGAGTAACCTAAACTCCAAAACTTTCCATTTTTGACCCAGTTTTGCAAATTTCTCTAAAAATGATGACAGTGTGTGTTGGGGGGCTGCTGTCATACGAAGATATTATCATAAAGTGGGGTTTTATTTTAACATGCTGTGTTTTCACTGTTGTGCTTCCTAAATTATTCTGTTCGTTTGGTCAGATAACTCATGTAAGATAACACAACAACATGCTGCCATTTGTCTGTCAATCAAGTGCACCTAAAGCAGGAATACGTGAAGAGGACGTGATTGAGCCTGAGTTTTTATCTTAAAAATGTAAGCACAGCATATTAAAAATGATAAAAACTGAGAGTTGTGGAGAACTGGCTGGCTGTGTTCCCTGCATTTTCCTCCAAAACATCATCACTCATTTCTCCTGCTGCTGCTGACTGCCTCCATGATTGAATTACAGAACAGATGGGGAGGGAGAGAGAGAGAGAGAGAGAAGTGGATGGATATTTTTGCTTTAAGGAAAACAGGGAATGGTGAGAGGAGTTACAGAAGAGTAAAAAGAAAGAGGGAGAGGGAGAGATGTCCTGTAGTCAGAAGACGAGCGGTTGGGACAGATGGAAGAGGGGTGATGAAAGACCGAAAAGGATGAAAGAGGGAATAAGGGAACGACGTGATGAAACGGAGGGATAGCTGAACGCTGTTATTTCCACCTCCCTTTTTATTCTGATTTCAAACTGCTATACATGCACACATCGAGTTCCTCTACCCCCACTCACTTTCTCACACACACACTTACTCATCTGCACAAAGCGCTGCACCAAAAATAACATCCACATAGTTTAATGGGTCAGTGGCAAGTTCAGGGAGAAGCTGAGAGCACAGGGGAGGTAAGGAGATGGGAGGAAAGGAAAGGAAGGAAACAGACTGTACAGGAATGAAAGCAAAAAGGAAGTGAAGTGAAGTGAAAGGGAAGGAAAGGGAAGGGAAGGAAAACAAGCGCAGGAAAAGAGAGGAAAGACAGAAAGAGAAAGGGAAATTCAAAGAAAGTAATGAAAAGAAAAGGGATGAAAATGACAGTAAAGGAAAGGAGAGGACGGAGAATGGGAATAAATTAAAACAAGACAAGACAGGAATAAAAAAAGGAAAGGAAAAGAAATGAAAGGAATAAAAGCAGTAAGAGGAGAAAGCTGGTAGGAGATTAAAAGTTTAGCAAAAGAGCGATAAAGATAAGCGAAGGATAAAAGATGGGGTAATAAGAAGGTGATAATAAGGAGAGAAGAACAACACAAAGTTGGAACAGACGATTCGATTCAATTTCATTCTGTTGTATTGTAGCTACAGTGCTGATTAGCAGGATGAGGGGTGGGTTTGGGGGGGGGGGGGGGGCAAACAGTTTAGTCTGGACATGAAGACCACCCACAAAATGAGGGGCAGCGGCGTGGGACCTCTGTCGCTCAATCAGCACCGATTATAGAGGTAGCATGAACTACCTACTGCACTGGCTTATGCACACACTCGCCTACACGCACACACACACACACACACACACACACACACACACACACACACACACACACACACACACACACACACACACACACACACAATTCTCTCCCACGATCATACGACTGGCACAGAGAGGTACAGACTCTGTTGGAATTTACATTATCAGTGTGTGTCTTGTAATTGTTAAGTTGGAAGTCAAACATGGTAGACCGGGGACTAAAGTTGTCACACACACACACACACACACACACACACACACACACACACACACACACACACACACACACACACACACACACGTCACACACATGGAGCATAATGTGCTGGCAAAATCCTCTGCAGATACAAGAGCTAATTCTTAGAGGGATGAGAGAGAAAAAAAAAAAGATAGAATCAGAAAAAGAATCAACAAAAGGCTGAGCAATGTCATTTGAGATTTGTTATGTAAGTAATGCAGCAGCTATATGTGAAGGTGTGTGTGAGCTGGCAAACCTTTGCGAGCGCGTACTTGTGTGTGTGTGTGTGTGTGTGTGTGTGTGTGTGTGTGTGTGTGTGTGTGTGTGTGTGTGTGTGTGTGTGCGTCTTCTCAAGAGCTGCTGCAGAGGGGTGACCGTCCCTCCACATCGCCTGGCAGGATTTTTCCACTCACGCCCTGAATTCATAACACTGAGGGTGCTCTCGCAGGTTCATGTTAGCAGCTAATAAAGGCAGGAAATTATGCGTTTTTTTCAGACTCAACTCTAAAACTTAAACTAACACGGTCCGGACAAGGTTGCACTGTACTCGACATGAGAACCTTTGAAAAATGTTCCAGCCTGCCCTCACAGTAAATACATTTGTCATCGCCGTGGGACTATGTGAATGAATACAGTTTGCTCTCCTGCCACGTGAGCAGCCGCTAAAAACAGAGCTGTGACACAGTTCAGATGCTTGGGAAAATGTGTCGTCCGCTGACACGCCCTGAGGACTTTAATATGTCTGAGAATGTTTTGACGAGTGAAGTGGATTTATGATAAACTGTACTTCAGAGCTTTGTTTCTTAAACGGAGAGTCAAACGTTTCTCCTGCAGTTCAGTTTGTCCTCCAAACTGACCCGCTGTTGCTACGCCTGAACTGCTTTCTCTTTTTCACACGGCACATGTGCAGGTTACAGCGACAACACTGGCAAATTTACGACCTACCTCATAATTTTGAACACAGTTGGTTCGTAGTTAAAGTCAGCTCTAACTAGTTAAGATAAGTAATCTAATGTTAGCTCTCTAAGCTGAAAGCAGAGATGTCACGATGCCAGAAACTAGTCGATACCAATATTGTTGACATTTCACTCATCTTGACACCAAATAACAAAAAAAATGTATATATTGTGGAGCACTACTACAAAAGATACAGCTGTCGTAATTAGCAAACAACATTTCAGAATGTGAACATTTTGTGTGACATCGCTTTCAGTCATCTATAACTTGTCCCTGATAATCCGACTCAAATGCAGGATATGTGTTATAAATGACGTGTCTTTTTTTTTTTTTTACTCTCTGACCTGTAGCTGTACCTCCTTTTGCCACCACCATTCCACATATTGTTTTTAGTTTCCACTATTTCTCAGTATAATGCATTCACAGTACCATAAAACATAAACATAACATTTTCAGCTAAAGCTAAATTTAGAGGACATGCAATTAAAGAAACAACGTTGTTCGTATATTTTACTGCTAGTTTGTTATTCCCGGTCACTAATAAAGACGATAAAGAGATCGAACTGTTATTTATTTCTACAATAACTATGATGTATGAGCAGATTTAGACATTAGGAGGCTGTTTTCACACTCGCCTTTAATCTGAGATACATATAAGCAGGAGTTGGTGACATCATTTAGTTAATTTTGAAGCCAATTCTGGTTCAGAAGGAAATTTACACGAGTGTGATGTGGAGCTTCGAAGCTCCACATCTTATATAGTTATTGTTGTCCAACTTGTGTCCAGCAATTTGAAATTAGCATTATTTGCATATTCATAGATACGTGATTTTCCGATGGGAGGAATTACTGCGTCACAAATTTTGATCAGGTGAATTGTATGTTTTTTTTAAAAAACATTTTGGACCATTCTTAAATATGTGGTTTTAATAGTTGTGATGTAACATTGCGAGAGTAACATGCTGTTTAATCTATCCATTACAGTTTTGCTATTTTTGGTTTTGGAAAAGCTTAAATAAAGATTACCCTCCAAACTGCTTAATATTGCTTTCATGCTGTTTCCCCTAAATTGTTGTCGTGGCAGATGCATTTGTGAAATGATGATTTTTACAGAAGGACTGGGCATAAAACGTTGGTTGTCCATTAATGCTCCTGTTTGCTGTAACATAACTATCTGCTGCAACAAAATATGTGCTTGACCAGCTCTTTCATATGATGTGTGCGTGTGCATAGTCATACAGGGGTCAGCTATTAAAGACCAGAAGGGCCTGGCCAGAGGGACAGATGTTGAGTCTGACCTAGGGTGTGTGTGTGTGTGTGTGTGTGTGTGTGTGTGTGTGTGTGTGTCCATATGTAGCTTTACATGTGTGATGCAGCAGTTGAACAGATGGTCTGTGTTGGATCGCTGCCTACGCAGCTGTAGATTTGCAGAAGATTCCACATAATGTACCTGGCCTCTCATGCAGTTTGGACTAAATATGCAAAATCAGTGCCTGCAAAAGTTGACTTGCATGTGCAAATTAATACAAATCCAGCTTTGATAGTAAAGACCATTAAACACGATTTTGACCCAAATATGATTCTTTGCCCCCCCCCCCCCCCCCCCCCCCCTCTCCCGCCCACCCCGTGAAGTCATTTTCTGCAGCTGACTGTCTCTCCCCTCCTGCTTTGGTTGGATGCTCTCCATCTCATAAAAGTGAGCACTGCAAAATCTCTCTCTCTCTCTCATATTGACCTTCTTCAGTCTCCTTTGAAAGAATAATCCGAGCACCTATGTACGCACCGATGGGTGCTGTAGAACTCCCCTATCTTGCGTTAGCCCTGCAGGATCTCACCAACAGGTCCTTCTTGGGGTATCATTGCAGCAGCTCGGCAGCAGGTGTGTTCATTTTTATGATAGCTGCAGCTCGGACAGTGAGCCGCCTCACCGGGCTGAGCCAGAAAAATACATCACTGGAGTGACAAAAGGCAGATGAAAAGGCAATAAAAAAAAAAGGTGTCAATAAATATATGGGGCAGCCAAACTGACGCATGCAGGACATTAACTTGGTTGACGTCAGCACAGTCACAGTAGATTTTTTTCAAGCTTATTAGTGCAAGTTAATCATTGCCAGTAGAAGCAGATTATTAGATGATTGCTGATATCCAAGAAAGCAGTTTAACAATGTAAACAATGTATTAAAGAAAGAAATAAAACGACTGACGTGCGATGCCCGACCTGAAGGACCGGCACCACTTTTTTGCAGTTGGCGGTATGTACCTGTATGTAACCTGGTCGTGTTGTAAGATATTAGAAGTTGTATGAGTGTCCAGTGTTGGCAAATAAGCGACGGTAAAAACAGGATCTGAAGCGGGCGATGATGGCCTCCCCTTCACTTACCTCATAAATATTTCAGCCGTTCATTGTGCAGTCTCTTTGGCTGTGAGCGAGCCTCTCCCACTGATTTGGAGTCAGATATCTGGGTCAGATTTATTTTCCAGGAAGCTTGAACTCTTCTTTAATAAGCATACAGACTGATGGCTCGAGATGATCGGTGAATTTGTGACTGGAAGACACTAATATAATCTAAGTCCAGTCCTCCAAGCAGCTGGGAAAACTTGAGTATATTGAGTGAGTGAAGCTCCCATCCTCCCTAATGAAAGAAAAACAGTAAGAAGACAGAGAAAAACAGAAGAGAAGAATCAAACTGATTTGAAGGAAGATAAAACAATGGAGAGGGAATGGAAAGTTGCGTTCAGAGCGTCACAGTCCTGTCTCTTTAAACTGAGACATTTCTGTTTGTCTGCTAAGTCACCACAGACCTCATGCTAAGACATGTGATCCACACACACACACACACACACACACACGCACACACACACGCACACACACACACACACACACACACACACACACACACACACACTTGCACAATAAAGCATGTACATGAAGGCAGCGGATACACACATACATACAACATAAAGCAAATCCAAACACACAGTGATTAATCACTTTGTATTTAATCCAATTTCATCAAGTTATGGGATTCATTTCTTCCACTGCAGCAGTCATTTAATTTTCCATAGCGCAACTCATTCATCTATCTATCTATCTATCTATCTATCTATCTATCTATCTATCTATCTATCTATCTATCTATCTATCTATCTATCTATCTATCTATCTATCTATCTATCTATCTATCTATCTATCTATCTATCTATCGTTCTATCGTTCTATCGTTCTATCTATCGTTCTATCTATCTATCGTTCTAGAGGTGTTTGTTTTTGTTTTTTTTGCACTGTCTGCTTCCATCTTTTTTCTCGCTACATCTCTTTGTCACCCCCCCTCCCCTCGTTTGTCCCTGCCTGCCCAATGAATCAGTCTGGCTGGCAGTGTGTTGCTGTCAGGGCGCCGGTGAAGGTCATTAGTTATGTCGAACTGGGCTGGGATCTGGATGGCCTGGGCTGACAACAGGAAAGAACGGATTCTCGATTATTGCACCAAAAGCAGCAGCGGCCACTTTCTTTATTTTTTTTACTTTTGAATTGTCAAATTACTGTGTGCAGTGTGTGTGCACATGTTTCTTTTACATGCGATTGACTATCGAAACCATTGGGAGGATTGCCACAACATAGTCATTCTCCCTGACTGATGTTTATATTTGTAGTTTTATTCAAAGATCACAACAAACATGGGATGGATTGCCATGACATTTGGTACACATACTCGTTGTCCACTGAGAATCAATTGTAAAAACGTTGGAGATTGTATAACTTTTCATGGTGCGCCGTCGTTAGGTTGGATCTGCATCAGTTCAGTTCTTCGGTTCGATGAAATGCCAGTGAAACTGACAGCATTCCTGACATTACACTGACCTGAGTGCTAATTAGCAAACATTAGCAAGATAAACATTATCAACATGCCCTACATTAGCACTTCTTACAAAGCATTGCATTTTGACCATTAATAGCCTCACAGAACTGCTATGTCTATAGACTTTTAAAGTTCATAGCACAAGTCCAAGATCAGACCATCTCTTTTCTGGGTGGCCGGTTATTTCATGTCTCTTTATGATCCTTTTGTGTGTCTTTTGAGTTGTTTTAGTCTCTTTGGGTCATTTTGTGTCTTTGTGGAAATTTTGGTTTTTGCATCCTCTGAAACCTTGTGTCCCAGGGATTATGCCCGGTAGGCTCATTCAGTAATCCTTGCATCTGTACAGTAATCTTACAACATGGGATCTTTTATTTCAGTTTCAAACAAATACGACAGGAGTTATGATTATAATGTGACTTCTTTTGAAGCCGCTTTGCAACATTAAAGCTCAAAGTCGACATTTAGTTTCACCTTGCAAAACGGGAACTGACGTGAGCTCCTCTGTGCAGTAGTGTGTGTGTGTTTAAATAGTATCACACCAACATCCGTGTTCAGTTAACTCTTCCCCTTTGATCCCGCCGCTGAAGTAGGTGTGTGTGTTACTCCGGGCCAATCAGACGGTTGTTTTGCAGTGCGTCGGCCAATGGAGGAGAAGTAGTGGCGCCCGTGAGCCAATGAGCACTGTTGTTTGTATGTTCTGGCTAATGGGCTGGTTGTGTGCAGCTGTTCAACACATGCAGAACATGTGGTTTGGCTCTGCGTGCCTGTGTGCGGTGAGTGTGTGTGTGTGTGTGTGTGCATACTGTACACGTACATGTGTGTGTATGGAGTTTTTGCCAGACGTGCCGTGGCCCCGCCTGGTTCTGGTCTCAGTTTTCGCTCACTCTTTTCCATCCCTCCTACCTTATCTTCTCTCACTTTCCTGCTCTTGTTCTCTGTTCCTGGAGCCATCGCCATGGCAACAAGAACAGTGCCGGCCAGGAAATTTCTGGATCACTGACGGTTATTCCAATTCAGCACCGCAGGGTCCAGTCAGACACTTGAGTCCTGCGCTTTGTGTTTGTGTGTGCATGTGTGCGTGTGTGTGTGTGTGTGTGTGTGTGTGTGTGTGTGTGTGTGTGTGTGTGCGTGCGTGCATGTGTGTGGGTTTAAGCATGGGATTACACTTTAATCTAACAATACGGATTAACAAAACAGACCTGCTGGCCCTCTGGCTATTATACTTTCCACACCTGAGGGTTTTTTTTCTTCTTTTTTTTCTTCTTCTCTATTTGTACTAACAATCATTTCCAGTCATTAGCATCTTCACTCCTTCACCTATGCTTCTCTTTCTTCTCGTTCTCTTCACCAGTTTCTCTCGTCCCTTTTTGGTCTCATCCCTCCACTCTCAATCCTGCATCCCTTCTCAACCCATCACGTCTTTCCTCTCATCCCGCTCTGCTGTCCCTCCCCTACTCCATCCTTTTCATCTCTGCATCCATCACCCATCCTTTTTATCCCTCTCTCCCTCCATCCCTCTCTCCCTCCCTTCTGAACACTCTGTATGCCTCTCTCATCCTGCCCTCCTTCCCTTTGCTCACCTCATTTGCCTTTTCCAGTTTGATTCTCATCCCACTGTTCGGGGCTCAGATGGTAGAGGGGGTTACCCACTAATTGGAAGGTTGGTGGTTCGATCCCCAGCTCCTCCTGTCCACATGCCTAAGTGTCCTTGAGCAACACACTGAAACCCCCAAGTTGCTCCCGATGGCGTACCATCGGTGTGTGAAAGTATTCCTGATGGCGGGCACCTTGCATGGCGGCTCAGCCTCATTAGTGTGTGAATGTGTGTGTGAAGGGGAGACAATGTAAAAGCGCTTTGGGATCGCTAAGGTGATGAAGAGCTATACAAGTGCAGACCATTTACCATTCCTCTTCCTTTTTTCCTTACCCCCCTCCCTCCTCCCTCCCCTCCCCTCCACCCCCCCCCCCCCCCACACACACACACCTCCTCCCACCTCTCTCCTCTCACTCATCCAAATCTCGCGCTCAACCCTAATGGGAAGAGAAATTCCCTTTCACACACTCGATCCTAATCACTCTTGATCTTGACACTTTTATCTTTGTCTGTATCATCTCTTTTCCGTTCCTTTCTACTCATCCTCAATATCCATCCTCTCACCCTGGGACTCTTTTGTGTGCTACTATGGTTGCCGAGGCCCAATGCCAACATGTGTGTGTGTGTGTGTGTGTGTGTGTGTGTGTGTGTGTGTGTGTGTGTGTGTGAGTGCTTCAATTCGTCGCAGTTGTAAATTGTGACTTCCCCTGAAGTTCTGTTCATTGAATCTTTCGTTAATTAGTTCCTTTGACCAAGTTTGCTTGCACAAAAAAAAAAAAACTAAATTAGTAATATGAAATAGAAATTCTTCCCATTTTATAGTTTCCTCTGTTTAATTTCCAACATTTTGTACAGAAAGTAATCTGAAATTGTAACGATCAATAAAAAAAAAAGAAAAACAGAACACTTATGGGTACTTTAAGGATTACAAGGACTTTTAGAAAGCCGGCTGATAGCGTAACGAGTGTTGATTAGTGACCATGACTGCCAAATGGAGACACTATGTTACACATTAACACACTTATTCAGCCACTTCTTTCAGAATAAAAAACTGTTAACAAAAGAACAATGCTTCTCACATGTTGTAAGGAAGGACCGATATCCCACATGTCAGATAACCAGCTAACTGACCTTTAGAAATCTCATTCGACCAGAGAACTTTTTTTTTTATTGTCATCTGTATTGAATGAAATGATGGAACACAATGAATGATCCTGTCAGGTGGAGTGAAGAGAAAATAGATATTAAAGGTGTTGTAACTTGCATGCTGGGTTGCATGTTAGTCGTTAGTCTGCTAGCTGTAGCAGTTCACCAACTAGCCTGGCAAGTTATGTCGTCTAGCACCAAGTACTTCTCTATCTGTATGTAATATACAAATTCTTCCATTAATCTGAATTAATTCACAGATTTCACTGACTTTATGCGACTTCTTTTCTTATAATATCGAATGCGCAGCTTTCTGAAGTCATTAGGGTTTTCTTGGATTGAGCTTGAGACTTGACTTCAAATTAAGGATATGGAGTTTGAAAGTTGTAAAAATTTCCCAGGCAAGGAGTGTCAGATGAATGATGCACTTAAGTTGTATTATTGGAAATGTAGGATTCAGTTTGACCGGTAATAAGGACTAAAAGTTTAACCAATGCTGCTTTAATTTTGACCTCCAATTTAATGAACTCGGACCGCTGAGTCACTGTGGTGCAGATTTTATAGCATCAAGCCTGATATTGACCAAATTAAGCTATGCTTCATGTTAAAATACAGTATTCAAATGCTGGAATTTTAAGCTTATTTTTAATTGCCATAGGTGAAGTTTGTCATCTAGTCCCCTAGCCCTGATGTACTGGGGAAAATTTGCAATTCTTACATCCCTATATAACATATTTCAGACACGGGTTGCCGTGTCTCTAGAAAATTTGTCCTAAATGTTTAAAGTTGATGTGTTATACAATGAATCAGGCAAAGCGGCTCAGTGCAGAGCTGGGCTATTGGGACAAGACAGGCAGTAGCTGCAGACACAGGTACAATAAGGCT